>NC_086333.1:62293669-63510835 GCF_032445375.1 Bacillus rossius redtenbacheri | reverse complement strand
CAGATCAACTTCATGGTCGATCTGGGTTGGTTGATGGCCAACTACTACGTACACGGCCACAGGTAATTTAGTATTTATTTGATAGGGGTTTAACATTGCACAAATGATGTTTGTGTGTTAATGAGGCAGAAAGGTTAAGTGCAACACTCGCTGGTGTTTCTGGTGTGATATCACCTCCAAGCGCAAGGCTTTGGATTGGCAAGCAGTCTTCTTGTTGTACGTAGGACAACTTTGAAATTTTAGCTGCGACCCTATTATAATATGATCGAGAAATTAAAATAAAGGTGTACTTTAAGTCCGTTGAGTACTTTTAAGAATCGGTACCAGGTGTTTCATGCCTAAAAATATTTTGAAAACATTGTTAGCAATTCCCTTCTTCTGAAAATACATTTTAAAAACTAAATACAAAAACAGAACCACTCATCCACCTTCTGCATAGAACACCACTCAGATATCGTGAGCAGTTTTGAAATTGCATGTTTTTTTCCTGAAGCTCTGCACATTTTGTGTGTGCCCAAGTAGGTGGATCATTAAGGCAATGGGACATCTAAGATTATAGTGGGCTCCAAACCACTTGAACATTAACTAATGGCCAACTGCACCATTCTGCTCTTCGACCTGTGATCCAATGATCTTAGCCCAAGAATGATCTAAGGATCATTCATTACTCTAAACATTGCACCAACACATACTGGGACTTCACCATTGTCTCTCGCGTGAACTTAAATTCGTACATTTCTAGTCTGTGGCGACAGGCAGCAGCAGTGTTGAAGAAATGTTATGTACATTTCTATTTGTGGGCTGGAAAGATGTAAAGTCGCTACAATTGTTTGTGACACAGCAAGCCAATGGTTGATGCAATTGCCACAAGATGTCATGTTACGGTATACAGTCGCTGCCTCATCTTTTGAATTTTAATAACGACTGATAACACATACTGGTATTAAAAATTAATACCAAACAAATCAGTCAGAAATATTACTAGGTTTTGAACAAAAAATTGCTTCTATTTAATATGGAAAGTAATCATGACAAAATAAAATATTAAAACATTAAACTAAATTAACACGTATTTCAAACATTTAAAATGTATCTGTATTTCACATGAAAAGAGGTTTGATACATTTGTGATTGTGTAAATAATACACTAATATTTAAATCTGATTGAATTAACGTGCGTTAAGTCTATGAAAATGCCAGCCATGACTGGTAGCGCTGTGATGATATGACATCATTGCTATGAATCGACTCAAGAGTCAGTGCACATCGAAGTTCCCAATGATCTTGTAACGTACTGGGTCTACTCCCAACCCATCAGGTTAAAAATTCTGCCTGAGTTGGATACTTTAGACGATTAATCAACACAGGAATGGAACCATGTTCTGGTACGTGGATATGAATGAAAAGTATATGTTTTAATATGAAAATACTTTCAAATGACCAGTATCGTAAATTTCAATGCATGTGTGTACAATATTTATTCCCTCAAAATAAGGGCAGTGGTTAACAAAACTATTACATGATAACATAACACAGTTTCAGTTACACGCATTATGAACACAACAAAAAGCAATGACGGTGATGACTATACATTGTGCTTATAACCTAAAGATTAAATGAAACTTGGATACTTCAGTATTCATGTATGATGAAACAGTGAATTATTAATCTCACCCAGGTTTAGACTTTGAAATAAATGTGACTAAAATTGTATTTAGTTGCAACGAGATATTTCCTCTGTGACATGTTACAGTAAAAAGCCTCTGCTCATTCTCCACGGGGAAGATACTGATGATTTGAGAGACCCCAAGAAGTTGCCAATGCACATAAAAGCAGTTCGAATAAAAACTCCTCACCCATTTGGGCATCATCACACGTAAGTATTAAAATTATTGTGTTTATTTTTCACAAAAAAACTTATGATTTTCTTGACTGATAAATGCATATTAACTTTTTTCAGTGAAAAGTCTTTAAGGGTATAGTACCGTTCCAGGCCATTATTGTTTATAGTTACATTCCACAAGGTTAAATGTGCTGATGTTTTTTGTTGCAAAATCAGCTGGCAATGTTGCATTTTTAACATTTTTGTGCAGTATGGATAAGGAGAATGAAATGGAATATAAAATTATAACTTTTTTTTTGTTTGCTGGTTGCTATGTAATATGGTTTGGTTTCTTTCTGAAGAAATTACTTCATTTTAGCTAGCCTTTAAAAATCAACAAAAATTTTATGATTTTAAAAGGCTGATTAAAATTAATTTTTTTTTTCTGAAGGAATTAAAATTATATCACACAATGGCCACAAAAATTGTCCTTCAACCCAAAAAGTTACAGTTTTTTTATCCCATTTGGTTCTCCTTATCCATACTGCACAAAAATGTTAAAAATTCAACTTTGGCAGCTGATTATGCAAAAAGTATGCACTACAATTATTTTTCATTTCATAAAGTTTGGCCACTAAAAGGGTCAACAAGTGTAACCATGTTAAACATAAAAATAAAATGTTGACCATGCAATGAGACATACCCCTTTAATCCCAAAGAGTATTTAAACTAGGTATACCTGTCAAATCCAAATATAGGTGTCAAGTGTCAAAAATAAAATAATGCACAGTAAATTAAAATATTAACCATGGTGTTGAAACAGCGTACACTTTAAATGGTTGTTTCACAAACTAAATTTCTAGAATCAATACTTATTGTGAACCCCAAATATTGTTTACATTAAACTTTATTTTAAATATGTTTGGCTCCTTAACAGTCAGAGACTCTTTGATAAAAGGAAAATTGATCCACTAAAATTTCACATTATTTACTGTAATACTTAATATAGTTAACTTACATCGCCAACATAACACCGGTGTGCTAAATACTGTCCTAAAATTGTGTTCATACTCAAAATGTTACGGTACACATTGTCAGAATGTCATCAATGGTCGGAGTTTGACGAAAAATGTTGTGTTCGTAACCATGCAGCACTTACCTAAGAGAATCTCCGTGACCTGTGATGTTTACCGTGTCTTGTAGGGCAGATTGTGTGTCCTTGATCAGCCCGTTGGCAACCAAGGTCAAAAGCTAGTATCCATCCGAAATGTCTGACAAGAATGTGTTGAACCTTTAGGAACCACAGTGGTTCAAGTGGTCAGAGCTCTCCTAAGGATGGGTCGGTACCGGTTCTCGGTTCTCGGTTCCTACGGTTCTCAGCATTTTAACCGGCACCGAGAACCTTAGCTAAAATGTTGGTACCAGTACCAGCAGTATAGCAAAACCCTTTACGAAAATGGTCCTTCACTACAACATTAACTGCAGCATGAAATGCCTCAACGCACGTCAAATTCACTTATAATATAAATTATGTTTTTGGACTTCTTTGGAATAATATTTATTATAACTATAAAATAGAATACACGTGAAAATATTTAATATTCTCGTCACATCTGTAAACAAAGTACATTTTTTCAATCAAAACATAACAGTTTAAGGTGCCATAGGTGTAGTTCATCGATGTGTGCAACTGTATAACATGCCTCAGCAGAGAGATGTGAACAGAAAGATGCCATATTTGTTTCACTGGTTTTTAAATAGGCACCAAAGGACCCAAGTTTAATTCTTGACAGGGTGGAATCTTGTTTTTTCCCTTGGTGGGAAATGGGACGTGTTGCCATGAGCCAGTGGGTTCTCTCGTGGCTGTTCCATTTCTGCACTATTGCATTTCCATCGCTGTGCCATCCCACAGTCCCAGTTACCTGAGGAAGATAGAGATTATGCAATAATTCACAGAAAACAAAGAACGAGGTATAGCACAACAGATGAAACTGGCAGTTTTTTTTTAATGTGGAGCTACACACTGGTTTAAAAAAAAGATAATAAATATTAAATATTTAGGATTTTTTTTATTATTAAAGGTACTTGGAGTTAAATAAACAATTTAAACTAGTTGTAATATATTGTGTTTTACATTCACCGACTGTTGTGATTCACTTCAAAATTTCATGGGAAAAAAAATTAGTAATATTTCATATTTTTCCAAGTTTGGTGTTTTTTTGAATTCATAATGTTTGTTACAGTAAAATGACTTTGCTACGCTATTCAGATGGAAGCCTGCGTGTTGTAGTGAGCACAGCAAATCTCATTGAGTCAGATTGGGAAAACAGGACGCAGGGGTAAGTAAGTGTATGTATGTTGTATTTTCCTCTGTTTGATTGAATAATAATAATTAATTATACTTTGAAAAAAAAAAAAAACATGAATGGTTCCTGCTAATATTACCCATATCAACAGTGACCTCAAGTTTCAGTCATCTCTATAAATCTGTCCCAAAAAATTTTACATTCAGTTTTCTGGTTTCGTGACAATCCAGAGCTCCAGGTTGTTCAGAATTTGTCTAGAATGCACATACACAAAACACATGAATAAATTTTGATTTAAAGTTGAAATATTATTTAAGTTCCAGAAAATATACTCTTTGAGGTTGTTTACCGTGAAGAATGTCTTGCATAAATAAAAGAATTCGCAAATAAAGGGTGGGCACTGAATGTAGCCGCAATTTTAAGACTCAGTAACATTTACACCAAGAAACAAAAACAAACTTGCAGCACAAAAATCTTTTGTAAACCGATTTTTTAATCACTTGGGCACTATTTGATTATACAAGTTCGTTGACTAAATCCCGTGGTCGCTTGCGACATATGCTACAAATGGCCGAGAGACCATTGTCTGCTCGGCATGGCCATCAATTTACTCAAAAAGCCCCAATTTGGAGCCTTTGCTACCACGTGTGGTCATCAAATTCTAATTTAAATAATATCCACAATAATGTTGGACAGTACAGGCCGGACCACAGATGTGATTGTTAGATTTAGCTAGCCGCCACTCAACACACCTCTCTCGCAGATGTCCAAGTAACGACTAACATGGCCACCTACGAATCCAGTTTCTTGACCCCTGGGGAAAAATGCCCTTGTGATGCCATGAACAGCCAATCACAGAGCAGCTTACTATTACTACCAATGACAAAACACTTTAAAAATCAATCAATCAATTTACAAAGTGGGCCGGGCAGATCCTGGGTTGTGACAAATTATTAATTTTTAGGAGACTTTTTTTGTCTCTGTTTACACCCAACTCTTTTATGTCAAAAAGTTTTAGCTAATGAATTAAAGATGACCCCATACTTTTCAGACTTTGCAAAATTGGTAGTCTTAGCTTTAGGCTGAGCTATGCTGATGGATGCATGTGTATTTATTTAACCATGTATGTTTATTGCAAATTTTCAATCAAAATGGAAGTAAGACTGTTTTTGAAAGGGCTAGCATAATAAAAAGAAAAACTGAGAAATCAGTCAGGGAAATAAATGTATTTTATGTTGGGGCAATTAGATCAAATAAGACATAAAGGCATCTCCACTATTGTATTTGGGTACATTATTCCCTGTGTTGCAATTCTGTTGTGCATTGTATTTTAGCAGAGTTTTATTATATTTCCTACATCCACATTACAAGTGAGGCTAAATTCTGTGTCTAATGATGCCTTGGACTGTGATTTAAGAAACATCTTGTTTTGCGTACTCACCAGGTTTTTTGTTATACACACATTTTGGTAGAAAATTAATTTCATAATTTATTATTCACTTAAGTTATTTAATTAGTGCTCCTGTCAGCTCCTGTTTAGCCTGTTGCTTGTTGGGGGTAGGTTTCATGTGAGGTCATTGTTTTAAATTCTAATTATTGTGTAGTTTGGTATAAACCAAAGAGAGCCCAATGCAACTCAACACTCTTCCGGTGTCAATGAGGCGTTTAAGGGAGTGCATTCCATTTCCTGCCCTTTTTTATATTGTGAGTGTCTTAACTATCGTAAAATGGAAAGAAAGGGAATTACTATTACAGACTTCTATTTCTATTTTTCCCAAATTCGCTGCCAAAATCACAATTTTAATGTCATTGGAACATGAAAATAAGGTGAACTAAATTGATTACAAAACTTGAACCATTTAAGTTTAAAAGCTATGCTACTGGTTGCTTCATGAATAGTTTGAATTTCTTTTAAAAAAAATTAATTTACCTAGCTGTGTAAATCATTTTTCACTTCAGAACTAAAACAATTTTTTTAAATAATTATTTTACTATTAAATATACATATCCAAATGTATGGAAAAATTTTATCCAAGGAAACTTTATTTATTGTTAAATTTAATGACCTTGCGTTCATTCATATATTCCCCATGAATAGGGATAATATTTTATGGTTTTAGTTTTAGGTCAAATTCATTTTTGAAAAGTTTTTTATATTTATACTTTTTCTTTTTTATGAAGATAGTATATTATTTAACAAATATTAAAATTAATATTTCTCAATACTGTCTTCGACAAAAAATTAACTTTTTCACTGAAACATGATGTACTTTTGCAGTGAAAATAAAAGGGCAAATTTTTATGCATTTAAAAAATGTGAAACGTTAATGTACAATTTTTAATAAGAGATTTTTTGATTTTTTTTGCATTTAAATTAGTTTTTTTTTTGGGAATGGGTGGGGGGAAAAGCATAGAATTTACTATAATAAAAGTTTACATTTTTGTAACTTCAGTTAGTTGTTAAATTATTGGTTGATTTCATGATTTTAGTTGCATTTCGATGATAAATGGTATATTAACTTGCATTTCGGTGTTATATAGTGTAGGTATTGACATGCTATTCGGTTTGATCGCAATTCGTCACATGATCTTGTCCCAACCCACGAGGGCTCTCCACGCCACTGGACGGACCGCCTGTCTCGCAGGCTGTGGGTGAGCCCGGCGTGCCCCGAGCTGCCCCGGGGCTGCGACACGGGCGCCGGGGACTCCCCCACGGAGTTCAAGGCGGACCTGCTCAGGTACCTGGCCGCCTACCGCCTGCCCCAGCTGCAGGAGTGGGTGGGCAGGGCGCGTCGGGCGGACTTCTCTGCGGTCAGGTGAGCGTGGGGTCCTTCCGATGCCGCAGCCGTTACCGACCTCCGTGTTCCGTCGCGGAACTACTGCGTGTTCTTTGAATGATCCTTTCGATGCAGGCACACGCCACTGCTGGTGTCACTGTCCCCTGCGGTGTGACAAAGGGCAGCGACAGTCCCCACGACTTGCTAGGAGCAGTCGGGTTTAAACGCGGCATCAAAAACATTGCAATGTAAAATTGATTACTAACCTTAGCTCGCCACATTTATAATAGCTGCTCGTAATAATCAAGCTCGTGAGCCCAAAACAAACAATAGCAGAGAGAAAAGTCTCAACAAAATTAAGGACGACCGAGTAGTAAGTGTTAGCTGTCATAAATAAAAGGAAATTATTGTTAAGTTGTTGGCACTTTTAATGTGAACCAAATTTCAAATCATATACATATAGCTTTTCGTGGCTGCATAACTCGTAGTTTGGATCAGCTCTAAATATGTATGTTACAACTTGAATATGCTAAACTGTACACTAAAATTGAAAGCCTAAAAAAATATTATGTTCAACACAAACAACAATGAATTTTGAACAATCACCAGTGGTCTAATTACAACTGGCACCTAAAATCTTAAAGTAACTGGTTCAAATGAACTTTGTACTCTCACATTGGAACAAATAAATTCTAGTTTGTTGTTGGAATTTCAGTTAGCATTGGTTTTTAGACATTTGAATTTTATTTTATTTTTTACTTGGAATAGAACATGCCATGCCAATTACTTTCAAAACCTGTTGTTGTCTGCCTGGTAATTTTAGTTTGGAAAACTGTAATTATTAATAAAAAGCATTGGCAAGTGATTTTTATTTCTATTAGCTTATTAGCATTAGGACTAGTAGAGATAATCTAAATTATAGTGAGAAACATAACACCAGTAACTCTTTGTATAAGCAAAAAAGAAACTTTTTATTCTTTTTATTTTAGTTTTGCAACACCATTGAATTTAGTGCATAGTATGGATTTTGTAATGCATTTACACAGAGTAGCGGTGCTCTACAAGTGACTTTTTTGTAATCACAGAGACACCAAAAAAATGGGAGGTTTTTGTTTTGTGATAGGTTAAAAAAATACTTGTTTATTTTTGGGTTGCTGCTGCTGTTGGCTCATAGTTTATCTGGAGGACTGTTGGCCAGTAAAAAAATTTCTACGAAATACATATCCAGCAGTCACTCAAAGGCTACCAGTTTAATACGTCTCAAAAACAGTTGCCAATGATTGGGTGGCTTTTACCAAAGATACAAGTGACTGTAGAGTGTATTCTAAGAGGCCATTAAATCCACTAATTTTTTCCTGTGCTTCCTCTTGGCCCTTCAGACCTAGGATGAAAACTGTAAAAGTTTTGTTTGGAAAACCATTACTTGGCTGCTAACACTATTTTTCCTCAAATTCTAAACAATATATTTACTATAATGAATAATTTAATTTATGAGTGAAATGTTTGAGCTCAAATGGATTGGCATTGTGGGCTGTAAATAAAGTTGTAAAATACAGCATAATAAATTAGGCTTCTGTGAATCATTTTTTTTAATAAAATTTTTTAATTGAATATCAAATTATTCATAAATATAAAATATTTGTCAAATCAATTATTAACATACATTTTTTACACATCACATGAGTCCAAGAAAAATTAATTCAACCATAATATAGAGGTGTATGATAAAAGAAAATTTAAAAAAAAAATGGCAATGGATTTCTAAAAAGTAAAATTATATGTGTAAAAACACATTTTGATCTCACAGATTATTCACATAAATATACAGTATTGTTTATTTTGTTTTATTTATTTATTGGTTTGTAACATACCTGCCAACAATTTATTTGATACATGTAGAAACAATGTACCGGTATGTATAATGTTGCAGAAAACAAATCCAAATGTCTTGATCATCTTTACTTTATTCGTGTTTTTTTTTTTTTTTGTGTCTGTGTGTGTGAGAGAGAGAGAGAGAGAGAGAGAGAGAGAATGAGTCTTACTTGGGTTATCTTCTGGTAACTAATTATTTTTAATATATTACCTATTTGATTTGGAATATTGAATCTAGTATGAATACTCACAAACCCCCTGTAGGAAATGGACCGGGCCAGCTCGGTGCTGACGGAGGGACGTGTGCTTGCGCCAGGGTGTGCTTCGTGTCGTCGGTGCCCGGCACGCACCGCGGCGCGGAGCTGGAGAGGTGGGGGCACCGTCGCCTGGGGGCCCTGCTCCGGAGGCACGTGGCGGGGGCCGCGGACGGCCGCTGGGACGTCGTCGCCCAGTGCTCGTCCGTCGGCAGCCTGGGGCCCGAGCCGGAGTCCTGGGCGTGCGGGGAGCTGCGCGCCAGCATGGCGCAGCGGGCCGGGGCCAGCCTCGCCTTGCAGTCGGCCCCCCAGTTCAGAGTGGTCGGTGCACTGTCTTCAGCGTCCCTTTCTCTCTTGGGGGTTACTTAGAATAGAACATGCCATGCCAATTACTTTCAAAACCTGTTGTTGTCTGCCAGGTAACTTTAGTTTGGAAAACTGTAATTATTAATAAAAAGCATTGGCAAGTGATTTTTATTTCTATTAGTTTATTAGCATTAGGACTAGTAGAGATAATCTAAATTATAGTGAGGAACATTATAACACCAGTAACTCTTTGTATAAGCAAAAAAAAAAAAACTTTTTATTCTTTTTATTTTAGTTTTGCAACACCCGAGTGGACAATACTTCAGTTGGGCTGGGTCAAATCCTAATTTTTTGGTTTCATAAGGATCGTAGTTATCCCAAAAATAAACTCATTCTGAAAGCCAATGACTTCCCAGGGTAAACTATTTTTAAAGCCAGGCACTTGTAACTTCAAACATTCCATTAAGCTATATAAGTATTATGCTTGAACTAAGCCTGATTGTGTAAATTAAACAATAGTAACTGTTGTTGACTAAAAACTATTGGATCCAAGACAGCTTCTTATTGTTCCTATCTCTTCCTCTTAATCTGGTTGCCTCTGAAATGTACATATCCTGGAGAGACGTGGGACTTCATCTTTCGAAAATAGTCACTGTGTACATTTTACATTTGAACTTTTTTTTTTGCTGCCCTGAAAGTGCCTATTGTCACCTTTGTCTTTGTCTTTTTTTTTTTAATTACTTATTTTTGTATTTACTTAGTACAGTAGAATCTCGTTATAGCGAGCACGGTAATAGCGAGAACACGGCTATAACGAGGTATTTTTGAGGAATTTATGGCGTGATCGCTTGTAGCGCGCTTTTGTTATTTGTCTGCTTCATCTCCACCCCTCTCGCTCGCCGCTAGACATCTTGCCGTTGACGCCTGTCACATTTTTCAGCCTTGCAGTCGCCACCTAAGTGCGTGGCTTTAAAAATTGAATCACATCCTTTCTTTCTTTTATCAAACTTCCGTTAGTTATCTGTGCCGTGTGTAGACAAAGTTTGAGATTGGAACAGAAACAACGTAAGAAAGTATTTTTTACAAATTAGAAATATGTATGTTTTTGTTTTTATAATCGAGTATATTCACGTTTTTTTTTTTGTTATCTTAAGAGATAATATTAAAAAGCCGCTCTAATGAGATTTAATTTTTTCTTGGTTAACAAAAACTTTTAATTATCAAATATTGTTAATTGTTTATATTCTATTTATTATTATTTACGCGACGTCATACTGTACGCGTACGCAATACGACTGGATTCGTTGTTGCAACATAACATAGCAAATTATGCGGTATCAGAAGTAACGAGTAACGTAACAATAGTAACGAGTACTAATTGTTATAGTAACGAATAAATACGGGTACACATTTTTTCGTTACTTTTACACCTCTAGTAGGCATTACCATAGGCGTGCGCATGGTAGGTGCCACAGGTGCCTTGGCACCACCATTAGGGTTAACGTTATTTTGTTTTTTACAAGCATAAATAATACATACTTACAAAAATCCGTATTATTTCCAAAAAAAAATATGTTTTTCAATCGTGTCGAGTTACAGATATGTGCTCATAACACTATCAGTATATCAATTATCAATCTAACCAACTATACACACGAAAACAAGCCATTTGCAATTACTTGTGTTGTACACGCGGGCCGCGGCTACGAAACTTCTGAAATGTAAATACTTCTCATAGTTCTCCTCGAATTACATAGAATGCGCGCTTGGTGTCCACTGTTCACTCCACTCGGCAGGCGCACGGAATAATAGCCGCCGTCCGCCAGGGTTTATTTAAAAAAAGAGAGAGAGTTTAGTTAGTTAAAAGGATAGGCTTACTCGATGACTTATATTCAGTCATTTTTGTTGTATTCCAAAAGTTAAAACTTTTGCCCACTCTTATTTGTGTGTTTTTATTATTTTAATATTTTACATATTTAAGGTATGTTACAAAAACTCCCTTGATTTGTTGATTTTAAAACTAACCATTTGAGAATGTTTTTTTTTCTAGCATTTATTTGGCATTTTCAGAAAACATTTAAGTACGGTTTTTTCAAGCCACCAGCATGAATTCCATGCAAACAATTTGTGCAATTTACTTTATGGCTCAACAAAGCTTAAAACTGTAAATAGTTTAGTAGTTTTCCTGGTGATTATAACGTTCAAAGCCATAATTTGTCATAAAAAATGTTAAGATTTTTACATCTGTGTATTTAATGTTTTTGTTCGGAAACACCTTAAATAGCACCATTTTGCTCTTTCAAATCCAAATTTTTCCGGGGGAGGACCCCCCGACCCCCCGCTTTAGGCTCGGGTCCGTGAATGACAGGGCTGTTGTGTAATCTGGCACCACCACTACTGAAGTCCTGCGCACGCCTATGGGCATTACCGTATTTATTTCCGAATCGCTAGGGCAGTTTTCTTGTAACTTTTGTTTCGGGCAGCTGTTGGGGTATTTGTCCGGGAAAGGGGTGGTGATGGTTTGAGTTTAATCCCAAATTTATTTTCTAAAAAAGTTGACAGGTTTCTTTAAATGAAAAAAGTATAGTTTTCCAGCGACTATGTCATTTGAGGCGTACGTGCGTTGCCGCAGCTGCACTCCTGCTTTTTTGTAAGGAATTAAATCGTCGCGCTACACTAGCACCACCTGTTAGCTACATCCCGAACCAACATGGCCGCCAGCAGACAGCCCGCGTCGACAATAGATAGCAGGACAATGCTGCGTCGGCCGCGGGCTGAGATGCTATACCTACGTGCCGTGGTAGGGTATTCTGGTTATTTTGACGCAATCGGTGATCGCATCCGTACTTATGGGGTATCGTTTTAAAGAGAATTCACACATCTGCTCACAGAAATTAATATTTCGTTAATATAACCTGTTATTTTCCAATTATACAGGTTTAAACACAATTTTTTTGCTATTTTCGGAAAATTTTTATTTTTTGGGGGCCAAAATCTGTCCAATTCGGTTATAGCGAGGACACGGTTATAGCGAGGATCAAACCCGGAACCGTGACACCTCGCTATAACGGGACTCTAGTGTATATCTATAGGTGGATTTAAAAATTAATAATTTTATTTTCTTATGAAGTTTAATTTTGCTGAAGCTGCTAAACAGAGCTTCATGGGAGATTTATTTGGCACATCTCAGTATTCAGTCTTTGAATATGTGTTCGTCCCACACATATGTGCAATATGAATTTGTATATTATATATTTATGAAATAACCGTCAGATGTGTAGAAAGTAATAACGAATAGTTGTGTAAAGATTCGTCACATTGATAGCAGCACTGCATAGAGAAGAAAAATATTATCAAAAATGTTTTGAGTTCTATGAGTTGAATCTGCTTTAAATAAATATATCACTTTTTATGCTATTAACTCAGATTCTATTATTTCACTCTATTTAGCATTAATAAAATCTAAATTAGAAATGTAGTTGCAAATAATAATATAAATACATCTGATTGTGGCAAAATTTTGTACATACAACACAAAACAATTGTCTTAACCTAATTTAATTTCTCTTTCAGACCGCAGATCATTTACTCTTCATTAAAAATTGTTATTGATCTAAATTAAATTGTAATTATATTCTTGCAATACAAGACTTAGAGGTATCACCTTGTCTCAATTTTGTGTACACTCAATAAAAACAATTGTTTTTATGCTGTTATCAAATTTTAATAAATATGATAAAACTTAAAAAAAAAAAAAAAAAAGTATAAGTAATTTTTAAACTGATCTAGTTACTAATTAAAATTTAAAAAAAAATTCAAGAGACCCGTTTACTGTATCAAACATGTAAACTATTTGCCATATTTAAACCACTTGCCATTTGTTTCTTCTATTAACATATACGTAACTGTTATTATTTCATACTTTTAATATATAATTTTAATCCTGTCAAGAATCATGCTGTACTTAAATTATTATGTTATTTTTAATTAATAATCATAGAAGCGTTGTTGTGTTCATACATTTACTTGTTCACTTGTCCATCGGCCATTGTATTTGTCCTGTTCCCGTGTTTTGTGTTTTTATGTCATGCACACCCTGCTAGTCTTTTGACTGTCTGTGTGCATGCAACAAATGTAAATAAATAATATGTAATTTCATTTCCAACTTAAGGCTTATCATAGTACAGTGTTAATTGTGCTATACATGGTCTAGGTCTTACTCTTAATGTTAAAATGTTACAGATTTACCCAAGTTTTCGTAATGTTGCCAGCAGCTGTGACGGACTTCTTGGAGGTAGTTGCCTTCCGTACTCAATGAAGACACATCAGAAACAAACATGGTTCACGCGATTTCTGCAGTAAGTCAGCAATACATGAATATTATTATGACAGAATTTTTAAGAATTTAGGTTGTTTTTTTTTCATGTTGATGAGCACTGAATCTGCATCCAAGTTTTTTTCACCTCCTTGTGACTTTTTTTTTGTTTGTTACGGAAGTGCACGTGTTACTACCATAAATGCTCCTTAAGGAGTTGTCAGCTTGGAGTGATTCCTAGTTTTGGATGTGTAACATCTTAGTTCTCAGTACGTGACATTTGGTAGGAGTAACTTCATTAATGGAACAGAAATTTGTAAACACGGTGCTGCCATCTATGGAAGGCTCAGAAATCTTGAAAAAGATGGCTGACCCACATGATTGATCCATAGATATTGCTTTCGTGAATACCACAGAATTTGCATCTTGCATAGTTATTAAAAAATAAAACTTAATAATACTACAACTATCCTTTAATACTTGAATTTATAATTTATAGTCATAAAAATAAATGACAACTTAAACAATGCATAGGGACATGAACTTTTCGGTGAATAAAATTAGTGAAAAGCGGTGAGGAAAAATGCCAAAAGCGGTGAGGAAAAAAAAGCGGCGAAATGTATCTAAGCATACCTTTTTTAAGAAAAAGTTAAATGAACTCGATTAAGATTGATCAAAATGTTTAAAACTAACATTTAGAAGTGAAAAACTCTTCAAACTCAAAAGCTTTAAAGACAAGGAGAATAGCTACTCACCCAGAATGTCAAAACTTTTGGGTTTAGAGAGGTTTGTCAATAAAATATATTCCTAACTCAGGTGGTATGCTAGGCCAAAAAAGTTAGGTTTGTTTAGTTTTAGGTTTGGTTGGTTTAGGTAAGTCTTATTTTATATTTGGTAAGTTTAGCTTAGGTTAGTTTTAAAATGCCCATTACCAACTAGCTTAAGTTGGGTTTGGTTTTGAGAACTTCTAAATTCAAGCCACTCCAAGATTACAGATATTGATGAAACTTAGGCATAAATACAAACCTTCAACATAATTATTCATTCAGCTTAAAATAGTGGGGTCCTGAAATTTATGAAGTGGGATTTTCGCTTTGAGGAACACCTCAGTGGTCTCCATAGCAAAACGAAGCGCTTCAGTTTTTTTTTTTTTTTTTTTCTTCTTCTTGCTTGCTTGCTTGCTTGCTTGCTTCGCACAAACACCAATAGTATGCTGCAGTGCTACAGTAGCAGTGGAAGAAATGCGTGACTTTTTGTGCTTTTCACTGCTTATGTGCTTAACAATTGAGTCTCTACGATCCCAACTGACCCTGCAATTACAGTATTTACAAAATAAAACTGCCTCATCTGTCGAATAGAGACCATCAGAAGAAAATTCTTTGGCCCTATCTAGTGCCTTTATGTCATACTTCGACATCGCGAAGCAGCGAGAGAACTGTCAACACGATATTCGTTCAGTTACCGCAATGAATAGCCACTGAACAATAATAAATGCACACATGTGCAGTAACCTAACAGAACCAAAAAAAAAAAATTACATACATCCATCAATTTGTTTGTTGCAGTTTAAAATTGCCTGAAGTATTTTATGGTTAAGTAAATTATGAAGAAAAAACACACTTGTAATTTTTGTTGATAACAAAATTAACGCGTTGAGAATGCGGTATCGTTTTTATTTACCGTACACGATTGATCGTATGATTGAACAACAATCGATTGTTCGTAAACGTTCGTGTTCTTTATCGCATTCTCGTACTGCTACGTTGGTAACAAGTTTATTGAGTAACGCGTTTTGTTTTGATAACTTCGTGGCATGAGAAACAAATGTTGAAGCTTGTTATGTTAAAATGCAAAATATAAACAGTCCTGGATTACCGTCATCTGTGGCCGTTAACCTCGCCGTGATATTATTGCCACAGAATGAGGTTTTTGTGGTTATGGCTGGAGAAAATAAATTGTTTACCTAGTTTTGCCTAGTAATGTTGTCGGCACGGTGAAATGTATTTTTATGTATTGTTTTATTGTTTTCTTTTTTATTGGTGCGCTGGTGTTACGAACGGAAGATGAATTATATCAAAATTATATGTGTTTGTGGCAATTTAAGCTTCAAATAATGACATTTTGACCAAATTCGCGACGAAACAGTGGAAAATCGCAAAATTCGCATTTTCGTAAAAAAAAAAAAAAAAAAAAAAAAGGCCAAATTCGTGAAATAACGACTGTGATTCACGATCGCGAAAAGTACCTGTCCCTAACAATGCATTATAATCTTATAATCCTGGCATTACAATTTCGACAACCCTTGGTTAACATTGAAATTTTGAGATAGTGCAGTGTTTATCATACTGGTGAGAGAGAACAAATTGTTAGCCTACAAATATTCTTCGTCATGGAAAATTAAAAGATTTCAGCGTGAAATTTTTATGTTAAATCTCAAATGTTGTATCATCTCACTTTGGTGAAAGTTTGTTTGTAGGAAGTATTTGCAGACTGATTTCTCATTTAAGCAACAACAAATATACATACATATATTTAGTGTTATATTTGTTTAAAAATGTTTAAAATGTTTGAGTAATGTCATAGAAGTATAACATAATATGTGTACCTAAGTACACTCTCCTGACATGTGTGTGTATGTGTGTGCGTGCGCGTGTGTGTGTAAATTTGAGAGTTTCGTATTATAACGTATAAGTGTATTTGCAACATGAGAACACATGAATTTGTTTGTTACCGAAGTTAGTTGTTACACATATCTGACTAGTACTGAAAGACTCTCTCACAATTTTTTTTATCTTGATTAATTAACTTCAAGTTTTCCACGTTAGTGAAGCTAAATAAGATTTAATTTCTCAGAAACTTCTGAACAGTTTTTTACGGGTGCCCTGGCGAACGTGATCACGTTCTTGTTGCATTCTCGTCGCTAGGCAAGGACAGACTCTGAAGCCAAGTGAGTTCAGGAGCACACTGTATCCTTAAAGCCTCTGTGCGAGACACTGGGGCGTAGAACCCTGACAGCGTGCTTGTACGGTTAAGACTCTGGGCTCGCATTCCACAGGACCCGGGTTCAGATCCTGGACCAGCCTTCCTGAAATCAGTTTCTTCAATGGTTTTACAAAACCACTCCAGACAAATGCTGGTGTGGTTCCTTACTGAAGAAGAGTAATCTTTTACTATTTTTTAAATTCAAGGATTCGTTACTTCCGGACAAATATTTGTGTTATTGTGCATGGATAGGAAAAATTAATTTAATTTGTTTTATTGTAGATCTCTTATTGAATCAATTTTCAACTATAAATGCTCGCTAATTTATTTTTTTTCGTTCTAAATTAATCTGTTTTAGACCAAATAGTTAGAAATTATTTTACCGTAAAAACGCAGCATGTAAATTTTACCCCTATTTTGGTGGCGTAAGTATTACGAAACAGCTTTTATAAAAATGAAAGCAATAACACAGAAATCCTCTGTTTTAAAAGGAAATTGGACATAGTTTAAAACCAAGAAATCTTGTCTCCATGTACGGTCTGTGTTGTGTGACATCTCGCTGTCGACGAGACTCCTAGCCCGAGGGCTGTTCCCGGCAGCGAGTGGAAGAGTGCGGGGCGGCACCGCTCCGAGGCGATGCCCCACATCAAGACGTACGCCCGCGTGTCGCCGTGCGGCGGGGAGCTGGCGTGGTTCGTGCTGTCGAGCGCCAACCTGTCCAAGGCGGCGTGGGGGTCCCTCAGCAAGGCCAAGGGGAAGGTGTCCGCCGATCCCGGTCTCTACGTCATGTCCTACGAGGCCGGGGTGCTGTTCCTGCCCAAGTTTCTGGTGAGCCAGTCATGCTAGAACCCCATGAAGCATGTTGGTTGCAGCCTTTTCATGCCAGAAAAAAAAATTCTTCCATCGCTTAGTGTTTAAAAATTTTCCTTGGTTAAGACAGAGATTAAGAGTTTTACCAAAAAAATCATAACAGTTTATATTGACAGTGGTATTACAATACCTGACAATAGTTTAGGACCATTACAAGATTTGTACAAACTGTTCCTGTTCTCAAATATTTGGTGATATACCGTATTTACTCGCGTAAAGGCCCCGCCCGCGTATAAGCCCCCCTCCTTGTTTTGTAAACATTTTTGAGAAAAAATTTAAAAACGTGTTTTTCTGGGTTTATCTGAGGGCAGGGCAGCTTGGCATGCATCAAACAACAAGCCATGTATTGTGACCGGCGGGAGGTGATTTTGTAAGCGGCAGTGATACAGAGACTGGTATTATAGTTTGTCCGTTCTCAGTAGGACCGTCGTGAGGCATGCCAGACGTAAGCAGTTAGTCCTATCTCAAACGACATAAAGATAAAGAAAGCTGGACTCGCGTGCTGTGTTGATGTGCAGTGTTGTCGGAGAAGAAGAGGGGAAGTGAAGGAGGAAGGGAAGTGGGTCAATGATTCTAACATTCCTTTGTCTGGTTGGCTGGCTAGCTGGCAGGAGGGAGGTTAAGCCACGCCTCTGCATCTCTCCCCTCCTGACACAGCGCTGCCTCTGCCTCTCCCCCCCCCCCCCCTGATATAGCACTGCCTCTCCCCCCTGCGGAGTCGTTGCCTCTCTCTCCCTCCTGCCGCGTCGCTTCCTCCCCCGCCTTCCTCATTCGAACAAAGACGCACAACTTGAAAAGAAAAATCTATTTTTTCCTCCAAATTCGCGTATAGGCCCCCTCCCCTTTTTTGGAGTCAAAATTTGGGGAAAAAAGAGGGGCCTTTACGCGAGTAAATACGGTATATATACTTTTCAACCATTGCAGCTATCAACACACACGTTTTTTATAAATTTCAGTTATTGATGAAATTTGTTCCTTAGTTTTCATGTTATGATATTTTATAGGTAATTTAAAAAATTAAATTTTGGAAAATTTTACTATGTAAAAAAAAACTAATATTCGTTTGCTTATGAATACTTGACATAGTATTATACCTCATGGTGTTTGTCATATATACCAATGTTTACTGGTGAGATTAATTCAGTTGTGTGATATAAATACCCTTTTTTTGATGTTAAATGGGACTTAATAATAAAAAACAGGAACAATAAGTGGTGTTTTAAACATGCAAAAAGTAATAAAAGTTGTTTTTTTCCACTACGGTCTTGCTATTAAACAGTAACGGAGGGTGTCCCTAACAGCGAAAATGTTCCCCACCCCCTTAAAATTATAGATGCGACCATACACTAGGAGCGAGCCTTCTGCGGGTAAATATGATACATGTTAGTATTTTTCAGTGTATAGCAGTGTTTTATATGAAATGTTAATGTTCTTTGAAATACATTGCAGGTAAATGACAGTGTTTTCCATCTCGGTGAAGAAAGGAGCACCACCGTGCCTCCATTCCCAATGCCATACGACTTGCCTCTGTTGCCGTATGGTCCACGGGATAAACCCTGGGTCGTGGAGTACCTTTCAGAATGAGACGGAGATTGTCGCATCAGTGTCTTCCTGTAATAATCAGTTGTTACATCATAATGGTTGTTACCCAGTTTAACTTCTGTGATCTGTAAATAGTATTTTATTGTAAGCTCTATTTGTGCTCATTATTTTTTATATACATTTATCTAGGAGCATGTCATGTAAAAATATTTTATGATTATTTTGATGAATATTTTAGCAATGTATTTATTTTACCATTTGCATGTAAATAAATGTTTTGATAAGTACATACTTTAGTGACAAAAATTTTAATATACATTTTGTAATTTGCTTGCAAAATGTGAAATCAAGCTCACATCTGTTTCACTACCATACTATTTTAAATTTCTTTATTTTGCAACCAGCATTAATTATATCATTGGGTTATTGGCTATTTAATTGTATTTTTATTAGGTGTGTCAGGCTTTGACATGTGCTTAATCTTGTAGGACTAGGAATGGTGGGACTACCTAATTTTAAATTTTCCTGGTCCCCTCACCACATTAATTCCTCAATTTACTTTGTTTCTTCTTACAGACAAATTACTCCCACCAAGCACTGGACTGAGACATAGTATAGTCTAAGATCCCAAGTGTAATTGAACTAGCCTCACTTGTAATTTGAGCGAGGTATTTTTTATACAAAATAAATTGCACATTTGTTGCCTAATCATATCTTGGCCATGCTATGCTTAGTTAAAAAGAATTTTGTTAATTTATTTCATCACTCCCCACATTCGTTATTTCAGAAATGTTCATACCAATCTGTAGTTCAAGATGATATAAAATTTAAAAACAAAAATGGGTTGCATATCTTTTGCTGGGCCCCAGTACCAACTTTCCACGTATAAACATGTGTTTGTAATTAACCCTCAAACCTATGTTTTTTAATTGAAATACATACTAAAATGAAGGTAATTTTATTGTGAACACAATGGTATTAGTTTGCTTTAGGAATAGTGGTCCAGACTCATGGTCGTTAATGACGAAATCGCGAAATTTTACTAACAATTTGGAACTACATTGTAAGCACTTACAAATGTGTTTCCAAATGCCTATTTTGATATTACAGCATTTCGTTTTCACGAAATAACTAGTGATGCCACAAAATTCATTACTATTCGCGATACTCTTGTTATTTCACGAAATATCTGCGAAATGTCAGAATTTTAACGCAATATGAATACAGTAAAACCTTTTTGTTGCGACCCCATTTATTGTGACCACCTCTCCATTACAACCCGATTTTGAGGAACCGTGAAAAATTGCCAAAAATCCTAACAAAATCGGACAGAAAATAAGTTTCTTGTGGTGAGTAGTGTGTTACTGCGTTTCTCTTGCCGAGTGCTGTACTGCCGTAGGCAGCGCATTTCTAAAAATAGATACCACTTCCTGTCGACCGCTGTCAGCGCTTAACAACCCCCATTCCACGTCTCTTTGCCGGCAGGGTGCAGATAAAGGTTTTAGTGGCAACGTGTTTACGTTTAGCTTTTTGCGAGTGTCTAGTGTGGTAGGCAGTTAAGGCAAAGAAAGCTACCTGCTGGATTTCTCTTGATTTTGATTACTAATGGTTGACAATACACAGCGACCGACTGGATGCACGCCCGCCTCGACTTGTTTTAACTGCCGCATCGCCATTTATTTTGACAGCTCAAGCAATTATCTTTTCCCGTGGGTTGATAGAAAAAGGTCGCTTCATCCAACATAAAAAAAAGGCTACGCCTCTTATTGCCCACGCAGGAACCACACTGGCTGCCATCTGTCTCCCTTGCATTTATCTTTCTTCTAACATTCCATGTCTCACCTCTCACACGAGCAATAACGAAGCGACCACGCATTGGGCCGTTTTATGCTTTGTTTGATGACAGCAGCTTGATTTTATTCGGTATATTCCTTTTCATAGGACCCTTGCTATTAAAATACATTTATATTTAAGTTTGAAAGCTTGTAAATTCCTTGCCAGAGATGACTGAACTCTGGTGTCAAAAGTAACATATTTTGACCCCTCCCTCGCCGCTTTAGTACCCCATTCATAATAGCCCAATTTTACGGGAGAAGGGGGGGTGAAATGAGCATTTTCTCACTGAAGGTTTTTCAAAGGGGAGCGAAGTTGGGGTGTTATAAGGGAGTAAAGTATTCATTACCTACGACCACGGCTCTGAGCAGTGTGTACAACCTCTGTAGATGGCCATTCCACTTCCCCAGCAAATCATTTTTCTTTTCATTTTGGACGATTCTCCGGAACGGGGGTACCGTAAGCAGGAAAACACACTTCCTGCGAAAAGCCATGAAGCGGAGAATGCTTTTCAGCTTCCGCTTCATGGATTTTATAGTTTCCCCTTTCTGGAATCATAAATCATGTATTCAGTAAACACAATAACAATTTGAAGTGGCTACAGGAGGAGAATATCTTTATCACGGTAATTTTGAAAACTTCTTTTTTAGACTTTGAGAAATTGATCAATTTCCAACAATACATGAGTCTATAAAAAAAAATTTTCTTTGGAGTTCATTGCTTTAAATTTAAAATTATGGTTATGAAATTTACTTCATACAAAGGGGAAAAAATCAATCTTTGGCATGAAAGTTCTCTTATTATGCTAGCAAATCATCAAAGTATGTAATAAACATGGAGAGCAAGTTAAAGTAAAATGTTCTTAATTGGTAATATTTCCCAAATTCTTTAATTACTGTAACAAAAATCTACTAAGCAAACACTTGACTTACCCTACCACAATGTCATTAACCCCCAACAAAAGGGCTACATTCCTGTGCAGCTGGCCACAGTGCATCAACCTTTTAACTTTGTGTAGTACTTGGAGATTGTGGCCAGCTACACAGGCTCCTACAGTCCGTTTCATTCTTCCTGAAACACCAAAATGTTTTCCGAATAAAAGTCAAATATGGAAGACAAATAAGATCACATTATTAATAATTAATAGGAACACAACTTACATTTGCTAGTAAAACCATGTCCATAATATGCAAAACAAATTATGATACACAAAGCATTAGTGTTTTATATCAATATAACATAAAAGCATCAGAACTAAAAATAATGTGTAATATGTACTACAGTTGTGAAAATGTAATCTTAAAACGTAAATTACTGCAGTGGTAACTGCTTATTGGAAATAACTGAATGAATGAATGAATGAATGAATGAATGGTCTTAAGCACGGGTGGAATGATGATGGTTAGAAGTATGCATCTGTGCCATTATTCTATTTGGCAAGATAGGATAAAAATCTACCATTTTTTGAGATACAATGGTGTTATATGTATTGTTCTTAGAAAGATAAATGTACCTCCAATTAATACAACTCCCCATACCACTCAATGTTTTAACGCCAAAACAAAAACCACGGGAAAATATTTTAAGTGCATTACCATGCTTGGGTTTAGTCAGTTTTACGATTCCAGTTTCCTAATTGGTTAAAAACGAATGGTGGGTAAATGAATAACGTCATAGACGTTGATCAATGGTAACAAATTGAATGGCGGAACTGGCATTATAGTACCTATGTAATATTGGCACCACGAAAGTCGAAAGAGCACCGTGAAAAAATAAGACGAATGCTGGTGTTGTGTGAGTTTTCGGGCGTAATAATAGTCGTTGTGCGAGGAGTGAATTCATAAGTGGAATTGTATAACTTAATGATTCTTAACTATGCACCTAGTTGGAACCATTTGTGAAGTGTTGCATGTGTTATTAATTGCATAAATAACATGATTAATTACTATGTGATCTAGTTTGGCCTTCGCCCCACTGAGTCCGATAAGCCACCGCTCCATAATCCTTCTATATCAATAGCTATTTAAAGGAACTGTAGATAAAAAAGGCTTTGCGAAGAAAATTTATTTTCAGTATTTACATAAGTATGTAATTCTAATTACTTGCGCTCCGTGCCCTTTTACAAAAGAGATTTGAAACTGATCCACGTGGATAATAAAACATCAAAATTTATGCATTTCAGTTTTAATTTTTCTTTTTTTAAGGTGCTAAATTGGGGACGCTTATGTGTGTGTGTACCAACCCCCGTAGTTCAACAGATGTGGTGCAGCTTCTTGGAACAATATAATGCAAGAATATCAAAAGGCAATACTTAATCATGCTAAATGTGTATGAAGAGTATTTTTATGATACTAGCAAAAACAGTACTACATTTATTTATTTATTCAATTTTTGTTCTGTAGATCCAATATGGAGGTAAGAACTCCGGGATATAGAACAAGTCAATTAATACAAATATACACATATATATAAACAAACTATACAACCACAAAAACTAAATATTACAGAGTACTTTTACATTTCAAAAGTAAGAAAGAGAAATTTAAAAAAAAAAATGGGTACATAAGAAATTGTATAAACATAAGTCTAAAGCTCAGAGTGAAGAGTTAGATTACAAAACTCAATATTTTTCTCCTCGTTTTGTGACGTATTTAAATAAAATTTACCAGAGTTTAGTTTTCTTATCTGTTATTAGGTCAAAAAATTCTATCAGAGAGTAGGAAGGATGTTCTAACAGAACTTCTTGTTCTTTTGAATATAGGTAAATCGGTTATATTTGTGACATTTTGTGGCAATAAGTTGTAAATTTTTATGCCTATGTAATTTGTGCCCTTTTCATACTGACTGGTATTATGACCTGTTATTCTCAATTTATTGGAGTTTCTTGTATTGTATAAATGAATATCTAGATATTTTTGAAAATAGCGTTTCTCCTTCATAAACTTCTTTACTTTGGTAATCTGTTAAGGATTCGTGTTGCATGATAACTACCTGAAAGTACATAACTGTTATAAACTGTTGTGGCTATACAACATGTCTCGATCTGCTTACATACATAATATTATAAATGAAAGCTGTAAAGTAGCTGGATATTAAAAAAATTGCAGGAAATAATAGTGTAGCCACTAAACTGGTGTCCACAACTATCAAGAGAATAATTTGTATTAGTTTCTAATATTTATGCCCTTCGAAATTTCTGCCTATAGGCATGGGTGTTACAACCGGGGGGGAGGGGGAGGGCGGGGGGGACACGTCCCCCCCCATAATAAGTCTTCAATTTCGTCCCCTCCAATAATATATTCAGTTTCGTAGTTTCTCCTGATGTTTAAATTAATTATTTTGTGTGGATATAGCACCAGCAGATATGTTAACTGTGTTTTTACAAATTTGTTTTCTGAAAATATTTTTTATAAAAAATAAAGATATATTGCAACCAACTATTATTAGAATATTTAGGAAATAAAAATGCCTAAAAACCACGTTTTTGCACCTTCAAACCCCAAATTTTCCCGGGGGAGGACCCCTGTACCCCCCCGCTTTTTTCCAGGGGGTGGATATTCCTCAAACAACTAAATCAATTGAAGTCCCCCCCAAAAATTATATCCTTGCGACGGCCATGCCTATAGGTATAATTTTCCCTTAGTTTACACTTTGATCAAACTGTAACATGATCGGCTTTGACAGGCGAGAGTTCAAAATTGCCAAGTTCACAAGACTGTGCAGCAAACAGAAACCTATATTTCATTGAATCTAATATTCTACACAGTAGTTAAGAGTGTGTACGTTAAGGTGAGATACGTCTATATAGTGTGAAAATTATGTTCTCATTTTAAACCACTTTATACTTGCCGAATTTTACAACCATAAGTGCTAAATTGGCAAGTTAACACGACTGTGCAGCGAACAGAAACCGATATCTCATTGAATCTAATATTTTACACTGACGTGGCCGGGGGTTGTTCGGCCGGCTTTAAGGCGGTGTGTTAGTGGCCGCCACCACGTGGTGAGGCACATGGACCCGGTGAGACTCCTAACTCGGGGCGTGACGTCGCCCGTGTGAGGACATGACTCATTTCTCCCGCACGCGGCTTATAGAATATCCTGACCTCAGCCCGCTCTCAGCGTCGGGCACGCTATGCTTAGGCAGTGGACTCTTAGGGCGTCCCACACGCCCGCCTATGAGGATACACACGTGGTCAATTAAAAGGACAACACGAGTTCGGAGCTTTTGTGGTTTATTAGCCCCTGTAGGAGCAGGGGGCTCGCACAACACGTTACATCTACTCACGAAAGAAAGCTGTTGAAAAGCCTTACGACGCGAGTAGTTTAGATGAGGGCCGGCCACCACGTGGCCGGGATTTAAGATTTGCGTTTATTTAAAGTCCCGCAAACGGGGTTAATATATTTAATTAAACAGCCCCCGAGGTAGGCTCCAAGGACGAACGAAAGCGATTAGGATTTAAAATTAACACAAACATAATTACCAGATCAGCGGAAGCAAAGCTGAAGTCCCCGGAGTGCTGGAAACGTACTATTTCGGGTAGCGCGTAGCGATGAGAAGAGACCAACGAGCAACTGTCCAACTGAAGAGACTGAGCGAAAAAAATGGGCGCTGCGCGCCAAAACGGACAGTACCGTTATTCCAACTAAACCGCGCCGTGGCCGATTTAAGAGATACACAAAACGTGCAAACACCTCATCACATTTAAAAGTAAAGCTAAATGCACTGCAATTAATAAAAGTTCAGTTAATCAAATATTAAATATAAAAGATAATATTGCCAATTGGCCTTCGGCAAATCTGAGTCTGTAGCGGCCAGCTAATATTTAGGTGGAACAAAATTGAAGGGATTAAGTTATTAAAAGCTACTGACGCCAACCGCCAATGCTCCTCTATGTCGCATAGATCGCTATGCCTCATCAACGTCTCGTAAAAGCATGTGCACCGAACGCGCTCGTGTGCGCAACAAAGTGTAGTTCGTGCAACGAGGCGAACGCCAGGCAACAAGTGCTACGTCGGTAGAAGGATCCGGCCGGGTGTGGCATATCCCTCCGCCGAACTACAACAAATGTAACTATGTATATTTTTCCACAGGTTTTTATTAGACATTATTTCATCATTAAATATTTCAGCCCTCTCAAAAATAATTATGTTTCACTGTGCGCCTTGTCCCGAACCTGGCCGGTTCCACGGGAGGGCTGGCGGTCGAGGGGGTGTCGCGCGCGGTGAGAGGGGTAGTGTCCTTTAGGAGCTCGGAGAGTCCGGCAGCTTCCGCGCAACACAGAACCAGCAACTTTTGTTTTCACCGACATGTAGTTTCAATAGTCGTAATCTTTCTCAATCTTTTTCGTACAGTTCCGTGGTCGGCCTCAATTTACCATGTGGTATTTCACTTAAATTAATCAGTGCTCCAAGACGAGTGTTCAGCATAATACGTAAGTACTGTGGGGAGTCTATGAGAAGTTACGTCGGCGCTTCACGCAACAACCAAGCCGACCGGCTAAATAGTTTCAGCCTGCACGGGGCAGCCAGTAGGCGACACGTGCCACCAAACTTATTAACGAGTCAATATCTGGGACGTCTAAGAGTCAGGTAGAGTCACCGGAGTCACGGGCATAGGTGTCATTAGCCCAGTGTAATACGTAAAGTGTAATAGTGAAGTGTTTTATTCGTCAGGGTATAATATGTCATATTAGGGTTTATTTTGTAACCGCCGCACGGTATCGTGCCACCAAACTTACTAACGAGTCAATATCTGGAACAAGTCTAAGAGTCAGGTAGAGTCGCCGGAGTTACGGGCCTACGTGTCATTAGCCCAGAGTAATACGTCAAGTGTAATAGTGAAGTGTTTTATTCGTCAGGGTATAATATGTCATGTTAGGGTTTATTCTGTAACCACCGCATCATGTGCAAGAGTAGGTCCTCCACGCGTAGTAAAATCGTGAGCCGCCACTGAGGAAGTGGCTGCGCGTGTGACTATTCAATTCGGGACAACCGTTACGGCCAGGACGGGCAGCACTACGTATAGGACTGTGCCATAATAAATTCATCAGGCATCAATCAGTAACTTTGTGTTCTTCTTCAGGCGTCCCGAGTGCCCATAACAGAGCTCGGAGGGCCCTACTGCATTAACCCCTACCTCTAGCCACGAGGCCTAACCTTCCCTGAGATCCTGAACCGTATAAAAACCACGTAAAAATCAATGGAGGTAGAGGGGACCGCGTCACTACATTTACTTAATGTTTTTTTTTTTTTTTAAAGAAAACAACAAACATGACACTTAATATGCCGTCGTCCGGCGTCTCGGGCTCGAGTCCCGGTGCGGCTCCTAGCGGGAATGGCTGTTGTCGCTGTAGTGTTTCCGGGTGGGCGCCAGACTAGCTCTGTTTCTAGTCGATAGGTGGGTCGTGGGGGAGGTTCAAAAATTAGTCAGATGTAGAGATTGAGGTTTTTGGAGCATTGGTAAAGGAATTTAGTGTTGATTTTTGGATTGTGTCTTTGATGTGAGGAAACCCAGTCATGTCAAGAAGGAGGCGAGAACAAGTAAGAATTTTCGTGATAGGTCGTAGGTTGTAGGGAGAGGAGTAGGCTCAGTTGGGACATGTATAGGTAAGGTGAGAGAGGACATGCAGGCGCTTGCCTAGGGGGGGGGGGGGGCGACGAGCGGGACCGGACCCCCGCCCCCCCCCCCAGGGCTAAAAATATTTTAATATTAAATTCATAAAATGAAAAAAAAATTAGTATGAAATTAAAATAAATTCAATGACACAAGCATAAATGTTTAATTAAATTAAGCCTAAATCAGCAATATTGAACACGTAATTTTCCCGGGAGGACCCCCGGACCCACCGCCTAGCTAGGGGGTATTCCATACCCCCCAGGCCCCCCGGAAAGTCCCTAGCCTTCTGCCTGACCCCCCCCCCCCCCCGGAGCAAAATCCTGGGCACGCCACTGAGGACATGGGTACGGTAATCTGTCATGTGGTTGGGAAGCGTGATATCTGAGGTAGGACAGAGGACAGGAACTAGTCACCCCCTCCTAGCATGGAATTTTGACTTGATGGAAGCAAGATGGGGAAGTAATGTGTTAATTATCGAATCAAGGGTTACAATGAGGTAGCGTTACTTCACATAATTAATGTATAGCTATGTTAGTAATGTATTATGAAAGTTACTTTTATTGCGGGTGGGCCCATAAAAACTTCAAAAATCTAGGTATATGTGTCGGCAATGTCTCTCCCATAGCAATTCAATATTAATAGCTGATTTAGATTTAGTGGCACAACCAGAGCGCTAGTATACATCAATTTCGAATTTAAAAAGTGGAACTTACTGATAGCATATATATTATATAATTATATTAATTATGTTATTTTAAACTATTTTAAACAAAATATTACAATTGAAATAATATTTTGAAAGATAAATTTTAAGATAAAATATGAAATTTTTTGTTTAATTCGTGTTTTGCAGTTTACTATTATAAATTGTAGTTCTGTTGGCTAACATGAAAAACGTTTTTATTTGTCATGACTTCTGGTTCTGTTCTGTATATTTTTTTTGGGACTTTGTTTATATGTTTAAAGTTGAATGAATTTTATTTTGGTTTTAAATTTGTTTCATGCATTTATTAATATTTGTACGTATTAAGACAAGTCCTTTATTGCCTTAGTGTAAGTATCTTATTTTTTATTTTTCAGTGACGTTTTAGACCCTACCTTTCATGATAACCTTTTTTACTTGTCATTTAGTTTTAGGACTAGTTTTAATGATGCATGAAATAATTTTTTAAGGTGTTGATTGCTAGGCTGAGTGAGCACAATTGCAATCGAATATAATAACTTTCGTAGGCTTGGGTCTACTTAGGGTGACGGCTCTCTACGTGCAACGGAGATGTTGACTGCTGCTACTTTGCTGCTACGGCCGGCATGCTGTTCTCTATGTTTGTACGTGCTACATTGAATGCTATGACCCCAAGGGCGTCTTGAATTCATAGTCCTTTGTTAGTCCCAGGATTAACTGGAGATTATCTGATATGGACGTAACCAGGTTTGTTATGGACTAGATTGTTTTCACAGACATTTTTTGGGTAAAAATAATACGTCATGGCTTTTCCGCAAAGTAAAAATAAAATTAAAAAATTAAATTTTTGCAACACTAGAGACCTTCCTGTATTCACCTTGAAAACACTGTTATTAAATTCCTACTATATTTACCGATATTTACCGCATGTTTTGCACAAACCCCATTTATCTATTAAACTAACTTTAGGGTATCGTATTCTGTACTACAGTCCTACCTACTCTAGTATAGGACACGATGCTGAAGTAATGTTTTCCATGGTATCATTCTCTATATTTCAGCCCTACCTATTTGAGTATAGAACACAATATCAAATATAAATTTTCTACAGTATTGTAATACTAGGTACAATCCCACCCAGTTTATTATATTTTACGATACCACGTTTGATAATTTAATTATAGAAAACAATACCGAAAATATATTCCGTACACTAATTTACTTTTCTCAATAATAATATCTTATGCAAACCAAGAATTTGAATCTTTCCAATCCAAAATACCTTTTCCCGTGCTATACCTTAAGAATGTAGAGGTCGTAATTACTTCAGCTCAGCCTCTTTGATGACTTTGATATCCCTACGATTTTGCGATGTAAACATATGCATATTTTATACTAGCTGACCTACGCTCACCAAAACATCCGCTTCGTTTTTATCACTTCAACGATTGCAAAACTAGCCTATAGTAAAATGAGCCCGTTTTACATTACCTGCTAAATTTTATGATTCACCTAACCAAATAAATTATTTTACCTAATATCGCAAATAAAACGCTTACAACACATGACTCATCTGTCACATAAAAAGAAATGCACATAAAACACAACTACAAGTCACATATATTTAACAGCCTTTAAAAACCACGTATATTTCTTGGCTTTATGGCAATAATAATTTACTGTCAAAATTTATTTTGTAGATATTAAATTGATGCCAAAATTAATTTTCCATTGCTCGATTTAATTTTTTTCTATATTGTGAAACACTAACCATCATTTTTCTGTTTACTACAATCACACAACCACACATCTTTCTGTACACTACACCATTATATTAATTCAATATAATAAACAAGACCTTGCTCTTCTCTTATGAGTACTAAACTTATTTCCACACATATCCATAAATTTCTTAATACCTACATATTAATTATTGTGTACTTATTTATTCACTTCATTAAGATCATTACTTCTACAAATTAATTCACTCTTCATTCCACGATCGTTCCAAAATTCATATGTACTCTCTTTTTTTTACCCACTGTGCTGGTATGGATTTAGTTCTGGCCAATATACACTACATATTCCTTCTTTCAGCTGTACAATTTGTTATCATTGGTCAACTTCTATGACATACATTTCCAGTACTTTTTTTCCGAATAATACTATGGCCAGTATTGTATTTTGAACTAGACCCGTTCACTGTTGTCACATCTCTCACAGATGTGTACATATGCATATGGAATGCATGCAAATTATGAGATACAGATGATAAAATGTCTCCATATTTGTAATTATTACTGTTTTTCATTGAAACATGAGCAGTAATCTGAAGATTAATTTGATAACATTTGATTTTGGTTTTAACAGCTTTTTGGAGACATACTGAAATAAAAACTAACACTAAGAGATTACATGTGTGCGTGTGTGTGTGTTGGGGGGGGGGGGGGGGGAGTTGGCACATGCATATGTGCATTGGTATGGGGGTGTGTCTATGATAGCATGTTTATAATGTATGGGTGTGCCACACGTGCTGGTTTGGTAAGCAGACAAAAACAAAAGTCTTTAAAAATGCAAAATCGTAGCCTATGTCCATCTGAATTTTTGGAATTGGTCCAGTATTTTTCGAGTTTATTCCTCACAAATAAAACAAATACTCACATTCTCTCTTTATGAGGAAAGTATTGATACATCTTAACTTGATACTTGTTGGCCAGTTTCTGTTAGTTGTGTGTTTTGTCAACTTTTTTTTAATAACTCGAGTCACTACCTTCACTACTTAGCAATTATGGTTGTTTCTCACAAATAATTTTGCACATCATGCTCTTTTAATTGTTTTGGTGTATTTATATCAAGTTTGCACTATAGTAAGACAATCATTCCAGAGGAACTGGGTTCAAATCTCTGCCTTGCCATTTATGATTTTGGCAGGGTTGGCTGATTTAAACCACAATGGTTTAAGCAAAGTGGTTTTCATAAATAAACCAAATGGCTTTTCTTAAAAGATATATTTTCAAATGGACTGTCTTAATTTTTTAAAATGAAAGGTTTAATTCTATTCTAATAACAACAAAAGGTTTTCTCATTAATGTTTCTTGTGATTTACCAGAAGGAAAAAAAAAACTTGTTACGTTGTATGTTTTTGCCCGGCTAAGCACACAGAGAAACGTAACAAAACAAAACAAACAATGTTCCTGAGGTTCTGCGTTATTTGGAAATAAAAGAGTTTATTAAATTATCTTTGTTTATTTCTTTAAAAAAAATGTTTTTTCTCAATGTTACATGGCCTCAGTAGACAATTTTACAAATGAATTTTGTTAGAAAAACTTTGTTACTTGCACAGTTTTTGTCTTTTCTTATACAAATTTTAACGATGTCTTTAAATTTTGATAGGATGAGGTCCAAATACATACCACAGCACCATACATCTTGCCGTTGATGGTCGAGGAGTCTTGTCACTCGCCAAAGAAAAAAAAAACTTAGTAATGTCCCTTGGTTAATTACATAACTCAAGGTACCGTCGATCGCGGACCGAAATCACACGAAGTCGGGCCGATGCCGATGCCTAGGGCCTAAATTTCTAATACATTTGTCCGAAAAAAATGAACTTAAGTTAAAAAAATACGGCCTGGCCCCAGCCCCTAGGCGTTAAATTATCTCTTAGTAATTTTCCATTTGTCTTGCGACTTGCCGACGACGCGACCGAATTCGGCGACGATCGAGCAACAAGTGACTTGGTCGACGAGATTACCTTCCCTTGTAAAGATGAAAACAAGGGAGGCAACCCCGTGGGCCAACTGACCAATCAGCGCACATAATTCCAAAACATGACCATATAAGGAAATTTGTACGGGCACATCTCTTGACGCCAGGGCTCGCCCTGATTGGCTGGCTAGTGTTAGCCTCTAGAGAACTTACCAGACGGTTGCTACGGCTGTGCGTACAACATGACGCGTAAATCCCAAACACGCATTTACAAAGTGAAAAATAACTTTCTGGCGCCAGAGTGTCGCGCCTGTCCGCTCTTCCTTCTGTACCTTCCAGACTATTCTCAAAATATTACACTAGCAATATCCAATAGAATATAAAATTACCCAAAAAATTCCAATACAATGTTCAAAATTTTAGTAAACAAAGTTGAAATTCATACCATATTAAAAACTTTTGTTTAAAAATGATGTCCTGTAAAATAATCTATACTGCTTTAAACAAAACAATTACTGACATTAATTATCAAATATCAAAATTAATTATTATGAACTGGAGTTAACCCTCAAATTAATAATTAAGTATCTCAAGGAAATAAGTATTTTAAGGCTTTCCATGAAATTTAACCAAAGTAATTAATAACAATTCTTAACAGCTCTGAACTATCCTTATCTACATGTTAAATAATTACTATCTTTCATATCAAAGTGATTCTTAATATTCTTATGACACAAAAAAAATATACGTATATCACAAATCCTCATTGTGCAATGCTACAAACTAATCAAGAGCTTATCATTTAAATTATCTCAATAAGTTGTAAATTATACCCAGATAATTTATCCTAAAATAAAATAAAAATATTAATTAGTTAATTCTTATTCTTTGGGAAATCCCCAACTATAATGTAAATCTCCATTCTGTGGGAAGCACCCATTCTATTGAAAATCCTCCTCCTGTGGGGAAATATCCTTTAAGTGGGAAAGTGCCAGTCAGATGTGCAGATATGCAGGACTTAAGTTCTTTTCTGGTTCAACATGAGTGGCAGGAAGTGGGATGTTGTATGGCCTTCATTTTAACATGTTTAGAACGAAAATAATTAATTAAATTAAAAAAAAGGCTGTATTAAACCTAAAAAAAATATTTAAACAAAAAAAACTTAAGTTTTAAACGTTTTTTTTTTCCAACCCTGAATTTTGGTTTCTCCTAATTACTACAGGCAAATGTTGCCAAAGACAGATTGCTTCCTCCCAATATCCTTGAATTGTGTCTGTGTGTGACCGGTTCTATGGCGTGTCTCATCCGTGGTTTGCGGTGTGCAGTGTAATGGACCTTCATTCTATCTTTCCATTGCACACATTTTTGAAAAATAAAAATAGTAATCTGCATTGTTGGTGGTGTAAAGGGGAGTGAAGTGGTAATTTGGGAAATATTATATCTTCTTGTTGTCTTACATCTAAAGCATAATATAAATTTTTACTTCTAAGGATACAGAATGGATAATTGCCATCTCAATTAAAATGCCTTGTCCAATGACTTTTTTTTTTGTCTTAATTTAATGTTAAAAATTTGTCTAGGTTCAAGCATAGCACATGATTTTTTGGAATGCCAGAAGTTAATAGTGAAAGGCTGCTTCTAATAGTATTTTGTGTGAAATAATTGGCATTTTGTACTGAATAAATTAGTGTTTTCAGAATGATTACAATGGTAATGATTCTGATTCAATAGACACTATTTTTTTTAGTGTTAAAGTGATTGAAAATTTTTAAAATTAAAAAAACTTAATATTTTTGATGATCGCATAACAAAATAAAAGTTTTAGTGTAAATTAGCCAGCCATAGTATTAATTAGTGGAACATAACTAATCTATGTCACAGTGTAGTATCAGTATCACCCTGGTGATAGTGCGTGCTGTTTACTTTGTACTGCAAACCAATAGTGAGACACACTAATGACATTTACGATTATGACCTCGAGGTCAATAAGTGTTTATGTGTTATTATTATCCCTCCTTAGATTTGACTGATACGGGTAGAGGCCCATGAGAGATGGGAAAGGCTGAAAAACAGCATTTTGAAGACCAGAGCGACACCGTCCTGAGAAGCCCCCAGTCAGAAGCCAGTAAGATGTTGGAAGCTGCCCTGCAGCAAATGGATGGGATTATTTCCGGTGAGTTTATGCTGTAACCCTCCATGCCCTAGAACTGGAATTTTTGGAGAAAAAAAATAATTTATCCCCCTAAAAAATTTGATTGGATTCAGATTGTAGGTACTTAATAGTTAGGGACAAGATTATATGGTGAATTGCGATGAACCGATGTAACACTGCAAAGAATGTCAATACAACATGTAACACCGAAATGTAACTAAAAACTGATATCAATTAGCAATTTGACAAAACTTAACACTGAAATAAATAATATTAATCTTTCATTTTTTGAATTTAATTAATTTAGCATGAATTTTGTACTAGAATGTATGACCTAAATGAAGTGGAAAAAAATTAATACTATTTTTAATCTTGCATGTCAATAATGATTGCACATGTTTCAAATCACAAAACTTTGCCAATTTATTTTTATTTTTCTGAGAAGTTCTGTTGTAGACAAGCTTATTCTGTAGGTGTCAATCAAAATGAGAATATTTTGGTGAAATAAGTATTAAGAAATATTTTAGTTTAATATTTGTTTAATAATACATTTATTTTTAAAAGAATAAATATGATACAGTATATAAAAAATAAGCCTGAAATCTCCTATTTTAAAAATGAAATTATCCTAAAAATAAAACCATAAAATCTTTTCCCTAGTAATAGTGTAAAAAAAACCAAAAAATGCCACATTAGAGAGCGCTGACTATTTGTTTCGACACATACTGTAACCAAATGACTTTAATATTGTGACTGCAAAGACAACGTTTAAAATAAAAATGTGAGCGAGTATTTCAGTACTTGCAGGAGATGTGTAAAATGTAACTTCGGTAACAAGCAAATTCATGTTGCAAATACACTTATAATACAAAAATCTTGAGAATAATACAAAACTCTTGACACGAAAGTTAACGTGGAATTTGTCACACTCCAGACCTCCCGGGCTAGTTCAAAATTGGTCTGAAGTGAACAATCATGAACACTGGCATTAATAAAGTTGGCGTTGAAAAATCAAGTTAGTTCCAAAGAAATTGTTACTGATGTTGATATGTTACTGCAATAAACTCTCTAGTAGACACAAACTCATAATAACGTATTTTTTATTAATACTGGTAGAAATTTCACAGTGATTGTGGTGGCAATCTTGTGACCACAAAAACAAGTACATGTAGAATTTACAAACATGTTGCACATAACCTCTTCACTGATTTCGCGAACCCAACAGCGAAAGTAATATTAATTTAAGGGAAGCAAGGCAAATTGTCAACAAAAGATTTTTTTTTAATTCTGAAGCATTGATACCTTTTTTTTTATAGCTTAAACTACATACATTAGTGTTTCTTAACTATAACATGAAAAATTAAAAAATTAAATTACAAAAAATCAAAAAACTTACAATGGAAAAAATTATAAAAATACAATAAAAGTTAAAAAAAAACTTTTAACTATTAAAAGAATATAATTTTGAAGTATTACATTAATAAAATTTTTAATTATGATTCAAAGAAAAATTCATGTACTAAATCTACCAGACAAATGAAAACCATACTTATATATTTTTTGTGTGTGTGTGTATATATATGTGTATATATAGAGGTATACATATATACCAAGGTATATATCGTCAACTGGTATGATGTCATGTCCGCCACCTTGTCTTCGTCCGCTGGAGGCCGCCATCTTGTTTTCGTCTGCTAGAGTGTGCTAGCGCCACGTTAGTATAATTTATATATATATATATATATATATATATATATATATATATATATATATATATATATAAATTATGGATGTTGTACCTATGTATGATGTTGATAAGCTTGGACACCATTTGACCGATTGAAAGTTAGCACTTAGGGTTTTTTCGTGGATAAAGTTTTTATGCTATCCATTTTTTAGTAATTTGCCACTAGATGGCGCTGCAGCCCATCAACTTCTATATTGTTCAACCGGTCGCCATGAAAATTGGTATACATAGATATTTGAACACTGAAAATATTTTTTGTGATATCCATTTTGTATTACTCGCCACTAGATGGCGCTGCAGCACATCAACTTCTATTCTGTTCAACCAGTCACCATGGGTAAACAGAAAATAAACATACAAACAGTAATTGTGTGTCGTTTCGGATGTTCACCACACTGTCATATAGCACTATCCATTTTGCTTCAACTCGCTACAGTATATCACCCTGTGTTCAGCCCGGGCAATGCCGGTACTGCAGCTAGTATTAAATAAATCTCATCATTAGTTAAATTATCGTGCCAAAGATTAATATATATATATTTATATATATATTTAAAATTTATTTATTTTTGTTGATCATCTGATTATAGTAGGTACCGTAAAACAATGGAACAGTACCTTTGTATATGAATCATTGTATAATTTTCAGTTTTCATATTCAAAAGCATACTAAAATCAAAGTGAGACATTGAGAAACTGAAATGCACATTTCAGAATTCTTTACATGCAGTTTGTTCAGAGTTAAGATATTAATTTTAGGATACCCACATCTATTATAAAAATATTCATGGTTAACATTAATTGAATGTGTACATCATGGACTAAAAACAAGTAAGATATAATTACCTTTCTCGCCATCACCATGTATTAATACCTGCTTTGCCAACTTATCCACATTCAAGTGGTAGTTGCTCCCTTTTTTGCAGTATATTCTATAAACTCTTTTAAATTGTAGAACGGATGAGATGAAAGTTTATTTTTGATTGTAGTTTGATACCTAACAAATTTTGTCCTTTTCCATTATTTTATATGGCAGAGTGTTAAAAATTATTCAACCAATATGATAGAGCCCTATTTTAAACTAAGTTCTGGTGTGTTAAGTGGTTTATTGCAACCTCAAGTGTAATAAGAGTGTTTAGCTTTGTTTCTTTTGAATTTATTTGGATGTCTATGGCAAAAAATAAATTTCCCGTAGTTTTATTTATTTATAAAAGTAAGATTTCATGAATTTTAAAATTTTGGTCTGCATCTGAATGATTTTCTGTCTCTTTTAGTTTTTCATGAAGAATAGCTACAATGTTTTGGAATTTTGAGAAAATGTACTCTGGAAACCTGTATATTAGTTTTCTAGGATATTAGTATATGAGACTATTAAAACTGGGGGGACCATGTATGGTGTAGTCATGTAAAAAAAAGTTTGTTCAAGTGCAGTTCACTACAGAGCTTGTTTGAAGAGGCATATGAACACTAGCACGAGTAAAGTAATATCCCTGTTCCCCCTCCCATTTTCCTTCCTCATGTGATGCACACAGTGCTTAAACTTTCTAACTTTGACCCTACTGACGAGAATGCGTGGCATATGCATGAGATCTGTCTGGTTTGATTAAGTGTTCCGGTTACTATTTTTCTAATTAAAATGTATGATTTAAGGTACAAATTGTTATACATTAAATATGCAAGGAATTTGGTAGCTAAGTTTTTTAAATTTTTTTATTTAAGAAACATACATAAAACATAAATAGTGCAAGTTCTTTCTTGTAGAAATGTAAAAATTAATGTTTTTATTATTATTTTTTTAAGTTTCTGTACTGAACTTTGTAGAGATCTGCTCTAAAGAATATCACTCTGTGTAAAGAATATCTTTATGATATTAGTTTCTACACTTGGTAGTAAACAGAAAAGGTGTTATTGATTGAAGGCAGACTGTACAGTCAATAGTACTTGTGATAGATAGTTCGAGACTGTGCTCTGGTGTACAAATAGGTACATAGTATTATCCGGTAAACAGAGCACTTGAAAAGAAATCAGTTGCAAATATATATATTAATAGACTTTACGACACACTTTAAAGTGCTTCCCAAGCCTGTTATATGTCTTTGAAGATGGGGCTGAAATTAATATTTAATGTAAATATTAGAGAAAGTATAAGATAGAACACTGAAGTTCAGGATGATTTTTATCTTCCAAATATTTTTGTAATGTGTTACTATCATGAATTATTTCAATTCATTTTACCATAGCGAACAAATGCACGTTAGTTGTACAACTTTATTTAATTAAACATAATCTAGATTCTCATTATTCCATCTTAAAAACTATCTCTATTTTATTTCCATTAAAATGTTATTCAGCTCCAACTTAAAAGACATACATACCACCTTTTATACCCCTTTATACAATCATTTAATCAGGTTTCTGTGTGTGTATTAGTTTGTTGGATGTATAAACAACTTAGCTCTCGGTATATGGCATTTGGTAGAAGTAATTTCGTGAATGGCACATAAGTTGAATGAATGGAAATGTGTAACCACAGTGCCAAAGTCGTCAACATGGCGGACTCACATGTAGCATCATATTCAGATATAATGCCACTTTTTTAAAAATTAGGAGACATGCCAAATCTAATGGTGTGCCAAATGAAATTTTATGATAGTGAAGCTACCCTGGAATAAATTTGGTAAACTAAGAATAGTCATATAAAAAGTAATTACAAATTTTAAAATATGTAAGAAAACTGGCATTACATTGATTATAATACGTATTCTCTTTGCAATCCCCAATAGGCTCAATAGCACAGCGGTAGAAAGCACGCTTTTGAAGCTTAATAGCAAATTTTTGAAGTAGTTCAAACCTTGTCAGTAGAAAAAAATTTTTTTTAATAACAATAATGTAATGAGGTTGAATCAGATTGATAAGGTTAACATTTGTTTATAGAAAGTATTTATTGACTATTTCAGTTGCTTAAGCAAAAAAAAAAAAATATATAAACATGTATTTAGTGTTATAATATGAGTTTGAAAATGTTTCAGGTTATTATTATTGTAATGCCATAGAAGTATACCTTCTAATGTGTGTGGAAACTTTATAGTATTAACTGTTTAGTTAATTTTAACAAGTTAGGCAGTATGTTAATAAAATTCCTTATTGAAAATCAGGTACAAGGTCGGGGTTTAGAATTTTTCCAAGTCGTTTTTGCTTTTATCGGAGATTTTTCTAATAGTTGAAAATTTCAGTGTGTTTCATGCTACTATCAGCGGGTGATGGTGGCAAGAAATTTTTAAGATAAGCGGCGGGTGCAGAAGTACGTGTAAGATTAGCAAATATTTTGTACTTAAAAAACGGATATTTTATTTATCAGTATGTTTATCATGCTAGGCATTATTTTAAAGAATTATATGTTGAATTTTGTGTAAGAGCCCCATACTATAAGTTTATTTGCAGCAAGAAAAAAACATGATACATGAATTTACTTGTTACAGAGGTTAGATGTCTACAAATCACTGACAAGTACTGAAAGACTGTATCACCTTTTGTTCCTTCTGTCTATCCCTTGTCTTCACAAAATTATTTAACTCAAAAACTGCTGCTGCCAATAACTTGAAAATCACACATCGTTAGATAGTAACTCAAGGAATATTATTTAGTTGTGATATCTTAATGTTTATGCAGCAAATATTATGTTTGTATTCAAATATTTATTTCTACTTGTGTGTGTTAAAAAAAAACATAATGCAAAATTTTATAAATTGTATACCATTCCGATTAAACCAATGTTCAAATTAAAAAAATAAAAATAAATGTGTGCAAGTCTTTCAGTACTCGTGATGTGTAAAAATCTAACCTTGGTTAAAAGCAAATTCATGTGTTCTAATGTTGCAAATAAAATTGTAATACGAAACTCTGAAATGAAATTTAATGTAGAAATCTTAAAAATGGTGCAGACATGTAAATATACAAAAAATATTCATTTGAGAGAAACATGATGAAAAATTTTTCCCATTTTTAAAACTTATCAATAATTATTCTGTTTAACAAGATGGTACTATTGATTCCTCAGAACTAGCCGAACAACAGGAGTACCGAACGCGTCGCATGTAAGTTCCCCAACGCTGCACCGGTGACATTTCCCCCATAAACTGGAATAATTATGTTTGCTGTGTTTTTGAGGTTATACTTCTTTAGGAATGTTGAGGGTGAAATATTAGACTGCACCAGAAATGCAATAAATTAAGCACAAATTAAACAACGGAAAATGAACAGATTAAAGTCCAATGCACATGCATGCAGAAACTGCTATAGTCACGAGCCGAAGTCGTCAAGATGGCGGACCCACGTATGGCAACATGCACCCGTATATATTAAATTTTTTTTTAAATTATCGAGCGATATACTAAGCTTATTGGTGTGTTAAAGGAAGCTTTATGGTAGTGAAACTATACTGGAATATATTTTGTAAACTTAAATAGTCAGCAACTTAAAAAGTACCTATAATTTATTAGCCAGGAAAATTATGTTGGAACAAACATGGCGTCAAAAGATATTTAACATTTTGTTGGTACTCTAAAGCACTACGAACGCGGTGCTATTTGTTAATCATTTTGCAAACTAAACGTTGAAGTCCAATAGGTAGAGTAAAACAAAATTAACCTGAAACATTTTAAAACACATAACACTAAGTATGTTTATGCTTAAATGACAGGAATCGGTCTTCAAATACTTCATACAAACAAACCTCAAAATGAATCAACATTTAAGGTTTAACAGTAAAAATTTCATCACGAAATTCTTTTATTAAACATTTAATTGTTTATACAGGATAGGGCAAAAGGTGTGTATCGGTTTTGGAAGGCTATTAAAAAATCGGAGAAACTTACAGAAATTAAGTTAATTTTATTGGAATACGTTTACATCCCCATTTTTTTTTATCAAGTTCTGAAGATCACAGGAAGATGGTGGCCATCAGCAGTGATACATTAGGTGATTTCGGAACTCTTCGACAACTTTTCGGCACATAGGGGTATGGTGGTGATTTCCTTCCGAATTTGCATCTTCACTTCTTCCAAGGTGTGCGGGCGATGTTTTAAAACCTTTTCCTTGAGGTTACCCCACAGGAAGGAAAAAACAAACGCTTAAATCCGGTGAGCCCGCGGGCCCCGGATTTAAGCGTTTGTGACTTCTACCTGTGGGATAACCTCAAGGAAAAGGTTTTAAAACATCGTCCTCACACCTTGGAAGAAGTGAAGATGCAAATTAGGGAGAAAATTGCCGCTACACTCTTAAAAATGAGCGAAAATCAATCGAAGAGTTCCGAAATCACCTTCATCAATGTATCGCTGCTGATGGCCACCATCTTCCTGATGTGATCTTTAGGACTTAATAAAATAAATGGGGTAGTATACTGATTCCAATAAAATAAACCTCATTTCTGTCAGTTGCTCCTTTTTTTAATAGCCTTTCATAACCTTTACACACATTTTGCCACTTTCTGTATGCAGGGCGTAGACAACTATTTGTTGTGTGTCTACAGTATGATGAACGCTATGCTGTATCTACATTTAAGTGTTAACTAGGGGTGGTAATGCCAGGATTCTAACGGATTTTATTAAGTTGAAATTATTTATTTTTATAACTAGGTATAAATTATAACATAATGTATTAAAAGATAGTTGTACTATTATAAAGTTGTTGTTTGATACCTATGCACGGTGTAAATTCTGCGGATGTTTACGAAAGCAATATATACGGATGAATCACGCGTGTCCGCTATCTTTTTGAGATTTTTGAGACTTCCGCAAATTGCAGCACCTTGTTTACACTATTCCGTTCCAGTCATGAAGTTAAATCTACCAAATGACCTGTATCGAGAGCTAAGATGCTGACTCATAAAAAAACGTATTGAAATCTGTTCATCCGTTTGGGTGCTACGATGCCAAAGACAGACACAGGCTTCAAACGTATAACACTCCTCTCTTTGCGTCGGGAGTTAAAAATAGTCGCTGATCTCTCACGCCCGAAACCACCCTAAATAAATCCGAAAACGCAAGCCGCTCGATTACAGAATAAATGCCGGTTTGAAGAGTGACGGCCATGCCCGTAAAAATATGTATTTCAGTCGGCGTGCATCGCAGAACGGTCCTCGTCGAGCGAGAAGCGAAGTGACCCAGTTTATCGTACACGAGACTGCCATTGCGCCTTCTAACTTCCCCCCACCTCCGTTTCACATTGTCTACTCTTGCGCGTGTATCAACTCCTGTGCAACAGTCACCGTCGTGTTTGCTTGTGTTATCTCCTCCCGCCCCCCCTCCTCTTCAACACCTCTATGACGATGTTGAGTGTGCCTGGTTATCACGTGTTGCTTCGCAGTTGTTCCCCACCCTCCCCCCTCTACTTAATCATTCCCAGTCCTGTTGTGTGTACGCCCGCTTTCCCGCCCTGCTCGGTTTAATAATGCCTGAAATACTGTTTCGATTGGGGAATGATATGCTACACAGAATAAAATAAATCTTTTTGTACTTTTACAATATGTTTCTTTTGAATACCAGTTGCCAAATAGTTTGTATTTGTAATACTACAAGAAAGATGTTTTAAAACTTTTTACAACACATGGATGTGGTTATTTTTGCATGTATGAAATACTTTTTTTTCTCGAGATAACACTGAATATTTCTTACGAAAGTTAGAGCATTTTTTGACGTGACAACATTTAATAAATCGATGAACGCCGGCTGCACGCACGAAAAAGTGTCCCGTTACGCAGTGTCCCGTTACGCTCATTGTACGCTTGCGCCGCATCTATCTCTCTTCCACTCGATTGGAACAACCATCGATTTGACTTTTTCGAGGCACATTAAACTTGAAACACTCCCATTCGTTTCCTACTTTTCCTCTTAACAGAATAACACAGATTCGAAGAAGTTAAATAGCAAACATGTATAAACGTTATTGTTAAAATAATCTCTTCGTTAAAGTAATAAACATATTTGAATTAATGAGTGCAAATAAAAGAAAATTTATCAATTAAATTGTAGCTTTCATTTCACTCCTTCTTTGTATCCATACAACATAGTGATAATTCAATAAAAATTATTAAATTTTATTCATAAAAGTATGCAATCATTTCATCAATGTTTTTTTATGACGTTGTAACGTTAAACTATCGTTCGTAAACTTACTTTACAGACAACCAATTTTTTTTTAAACCATGTAAAAGATAATTTAATATTCAGCAATTAGACCTTACTTTGTTGTATCGTGCTTATTATGTGCGCAGTTAATACTGGAAAGCTATTCAGGGAACTATTGTATGTACTGGGACAACACAAAAGCTTAAATGCCCTGGTAAGAATCTGAGCCCCAGTATCATTGCGAACACTTAATTTTGTAGTGTTAAAGTTGTTTTCAGGTGAACTGTGCAAATTTATGAATATGTGTAATTTTACATGAATATTTCTGTTTCATTTACAAAAAGAAATCACAGAGCAGTTAAAAGGCGGAAATCTGTACCATTCGCTCGGGTTGATGGGCGTGCGGAATGTGTGGTCCGAAGGGGTTTGCGCCGTGGGGTGCCAAGGCATGTCAAAAGGCTGGATCTAGGTCTGGATGTATGCAGTAAGAGGAACACTTGGGATGAAAGGCCGTAACGTTACTTGCAAAAACTTTTATTTCTACCTCGTATCAGCTAGGAAAGTTAACAATAAAGGGAACATGACATTGATAAGGAACTGCTGGTAAAAAACGAACCTGAATTCTCACAGCCAGGATAAGGTTAAGAAGTGTTTTCATCTAAATTCTACTTTGTTGAAGGTTCCATTGTAGTGACTTAATATTCCTACAAAAATGTGTGCGTGTAGGCAGGCCTACGTATGTACAGGCGTTAAAATATATACTTACTTGACGTAAATAAACTAACTTCACTTTTGCATGCAAATTATAAATGGAAATAAATTAATAAAAGATCTGGAGTGATATTATAAATACGGTTGGTAAAGAATAAATTCAATCAAATTAAAAAAATAATTAAATACTTAGTATTCAATATTACTATTAAACACATGTATAAAATTATATATTTAATTTAGTAAAATATGAAATAAATTTTCATTAATAACTTAAAATAATAAATATGCTAAATATTTATTAAGTATTCGTATAAATTATTCGAACGGGAACATAACCTCCCTTATATACACTTGAAAACGTTTATAAACACAATTTATATTACTAATTTTCACAATAAATAATTGTTTTTAATTATATGAATCAGTATTCAGTCTCAATCACTAAATTATATGATTTAAAAGCACGTATATAATTTTTATTTGTATATAATTTTTATTTGTATGTAGTTTTTTTATCCTGTCAATTTTTGCTCCATTATGGGAGCGCATCGTAAAAATTCAATCTCGTCATTTTTTCTTAATGCGCTTAAAGAATTATAACATAACCTCACTTATATAAATACACTTGAAAAAGTTTATAAAATCAATTTATATCACTAATATTTACAATAAATAATTCAGTCACTTAAGTATAAGGTTTAAAAGCATGGTGCGTGCACATTGTAAAAATTCACTGATAATATTTTTCATATCGCGCCTTAAGAAGTATAACTAAAGGAAAAATACAAGAAAGTTATTCTCACGAGCACACTGCACACAGACAGCAAGATAAGTGATCGATCTGACAAGAAGCCACAAATTATTCTTATTATAATGCAATAAAGGAAGCAGTAGATTGTCTCGATCAAGATCAACGGGTGTCTACATATACATTCAAGAGGAAAACAAATCGGTTGTCAATAACAATTCTCTCCAGTATAATTTATGTTTCTGCATATAAATTATTTGTGTTGTGGAAAGAAATAAATCCAAGTTGGAACAAAGATAAACTAACAAAACGAAGATTTTTCTTGGAAGAGCTATGGAAATCTCTGGTGACGACCTGGATAAAATCTAGGAAGAACTTGCGTAGGAATTCAGAAAAGTATGCAGAGTAGTAAAGTGGATAAAAGAAAAATCATTTGGTAAAGAAAGTGTTCCTTCCACTAGTGAACACGCATTTAAACGTGCACGATGTAGATTTTGTCCATTATCAAATGAAAACAAAACAGACATCTCATGTTCAAATTGTAAAAGTTTTAACTGTAAGATTTATGTAAATTACCACTATCCCTAAGGCAAGGAATGAAATACAGAATGCCAGTGTTCTGGCGGACGTAAGAAAAAAAAAACAGTAACTAACAATGTTTGCAAATTGTCGCCAGACATATCTCATAATGGACATCCGAGGCTATTTCTGTTTTTAAAGTTTCCTGATATGTTATTCTTAACTTTTGCTGATATTTTTAAATCTTTTGTATGGTAAAAATGAATAAACAGTGTCCTTCAAACTAGAATTTTTTGGTGAAGACCATAAAATAAAAATTAGCGTAATCTTGACCCGAACAGAATAAATGTATTGTAAATCCGATGAGAACTGTTTTGCCAGTTTTTTTTTTTTTTTTTTAATAAAAACCATTAAGTTACGAATGTGGTTAGTAAAATGGGCAGTATATGACAAGATTATGTACTACACTTTTTGGGGTCAAATTGACGAGAACAGTACAAGTGCATAGTAAATCTGAGACGGGACGATTAGTGCGACGCTCGCTGGTGCTGCTAGCGCGGTGTCGCCTCTAAGTGCAAGCCTCTGAACTGGCGCGCAGTCTTCTCGTCGTGCATAGGACAAATAATAGGTTTAAGCTGTAATCATAACATTATACAGCGGTGACATGAAGATAGAGTTGTAATGCAAGTCCCTTGAGCAGGGGCGTAGGAACCGGGGGGGGGGGACAGGGGGGACGTGCCCCCCTCAACTTTTTGGGTGGAGGGGACTGTCCCCCCCAACTTTCTAGACCGTCATATTTTTATTTTACAATATTATTCCGCATTTCTGTTATGCTATTTGAAAAAATCAATAATCTAAGCAATTTTAAGCGAATCGAGTACCATGTATCAAAGGTTCATGTGCAAGAAATATGTCCAGCATCGAAATTATAACATTCAAAAACAAACTTTACTTTAAAGGCAAAGATAATGAATTATAAACATTTTTTTAATGTTTCCAAGTGTACATGTTTTTTTTTTTAAATTTAGATTGAAAATATCGTAAATGAATTATTTCTAGAAAATAATTTATAAAAATATAATTATGATTGTAAAATAATACTACCTATTTAATTCCATTCCAGTAAAAAAAAGAGAGCTTGTGCCCTCCCTGCCTTCAGCCCAACTTTATTTGTAAATTCTTCTCTAATCAAATTTTATCTTAAGGAAACAATAATAATTTTAACATCGATGTATCCATTGGTTAGATACAAAAACTGCTTAAAAAGCGCTATTTTGCACTTTTAAAATCAAAATTTCCGGGGCAGTACCACCGGACCCCCCGTCTTAGTAGGAGGGGAATGGGTTTACATCACATCAAAATCATTTTTTGTCCTCCCCAACTTTATGAACTCAGCTACGCCAATGCCTTTGAGTGCTTTCACAAATCTGTACCGGATGTTTCATGCCTTAAAAAATATTTTCCAAAAACACGCACTTTAGCCATTTTCGCTCTTCCAAAAATAAGGTTTAAAAAACGAACACCTGAAACAGAACTACTCATCCGCCCTCATTGTATTCTAAAATGTTTATCGTAAACAGAAACTATGCGGATATCGCAAGCAGTTTTCAAATCGCGTGCGAACAGCATTGTTGCATGCATTTTAGCGTGTGTTTTTTTCACCAGCCAACGTGATAACGTTAAGATGATTCAGTCTGATAAAGCAGCGCGATCTTCGTGTTTTAAGCTGTAAATACCACAGCATGGCACGTCACCAGCTAGTTTTAAGCTTGTACAGTCCGAGGAAAGGAAAAAGATCTCGCATTTCAATATAAATTATATCAAGCAGCTAATGCGGTTAGCATGATAGTTTTTTTTCCAGTCACTCCTAGGTAAAGGGACTTTTCGGCAATTACAACATGCGATAATGATCAAAAAAAAAGTTATTAAGAGTTATTTTGAAATTTTTATTTTTTCGTAATGACAAAAACTTTACGGTGTTAGGAATAACTGCTTAGAAATTCAGTTAAATTTTTAAATTATTTGCCACAAACAACTAATTAAAATATATGGAATTTTTCGTGTTTTTTTAGACTGATTCCTGTACAACACAAATTTTTTTCAAACCGTAGAAAAGGTAATCGGGTATTCGACAATTTGACTTTATTTTGTTTTATCATGCTTATTAATACGCGCAGTTAATACTGGAAAGCTATTCAGGGAACGGTTTACAAATAACTTCAACAATTGAAGGGGCTGGGACAAGACAAAGAAAGTAAATGCTCGGGTAAGAATACGAACCAAGTATTACTGCGAAAACTATTTTTTAGTGATACAGATGTTTTCATATAAATGCATAAATTTTTAAAAAAATTTAATTTTATATTTCTGTTCCATTTACAAAAAAAAAGTAAACACAGTACAGGGAAACTTTGTGAATGTACGTTGTTGATCATCGTAAATTTATGGGTACTGAGCAGAATTGGCTCTAGAGAGAATTTTTGGATGTAGTTGCAAATCATGACATTAACCAGTGTGTACACATTGTTGAAAGTTAGGGAAGTTAGAATTGATCAAGGAATGTCAGTGAATTTACGGAGAAGACATTGTAACTTCCCAGTGATAATTATTTTTAGGAATTTGAGGGTAAAATGTCTTGCTCTAGTATCCCATCACTCAGACTGCGAAAACATTTTTTTTTCAGATGGTGTTTAGTTACACTGTCATTCATATTATAAAGTGGCGCAAGCAAGTTCTTGTTTAATATAAAAAAAAAGTGTAAAGCTGTGGGGATGTTAGCGATATAATTTTCTTTTTTCGTTCAGAAAAGTGAAAAAAAAGTTTTAAAACATACCTAGTCAGGAAACAAATTTATTTAGGATTTGTTTGGATACTTTGTTAAATAAATCAGAAATACCTACATTATAAAATGTATGGTGTCAAATACTGCCCTTTAGTACTTTCATACAACTTTTGATGGAAGAAGCGTTTAACAAATGAATTAAATTATTTAATTGAACATAAATATGCCTTCCAAAATACGTAAAAGTAAAACTGGGGCTCGGTAGGGGCTTTCGCTCTTACACCCCCCTTTTTTTTGGTGTTTACCGCGCTTGGTACTGAATTTACTGTAATTTGATCATAATTACCTTGGAGTATTATTACACTACCTTCAAAAACTTTTTAAGTCGCGGGCAAAAACACTCATTTTTCATTCCAAGTGCATGTTTAACCCGTGTTTGCAGTATTTTGAAGCTAAATATAAAACCAATGAATACTCTTTTGGCTATAAGATGAAAATGTCAAAAGATTCTTGTGAGAATGGCTCTTGCATTCCCTTCCTTAATCAGCGGTCGAGATGCAGTGCTTGCGAGATGGTCGCCTTTGGTAAAGAGTTAAGGCCTACATAGCAATAAGTAGTTTTTCTTCAGCATCTAATTTCATTGCAAGGTTTGTTCTCGGTATGCTCATTTTAAATGCGATTGATTTTAATTTTTCTGTAGTGGCAAAAAATTTCATTAGATTGATAAATTGTTTTGAATGTCGGATTTATGGTAGAATTTTTTATTTGTTCTGTAACTAGTTAGCTTGGACGCTAGCTTTAAATTTGGCAGTTAGTTTTTTCCTGGTTCGCCAAATGGTGGTGTGATTTTTGTTTTCGTCCGCTGGGGGGATTTGCATGTTTGTTGAGAACGTAAGACAGGTTGTGTTGTCGCGGCGGTCCCGGGTTGTAAAACCTGTGGATGTGAATGTCAGCATGTGATGCCGATGTTTCGTTTTCTTTCTTTCTTTTTTTTTTTTACACTTTAAGACGCACGCACGCACGCAACGTGTAGGCTGTGAATCCAGCTTAACTCTCAACCCCCTCCTTTCCTTGTAACTTTGACGGGCTGCGTTCTCGTTGGGGAGAGGGTAAGCGGGGATTACCTTGTCGCGTAGGACCCGTCGTCCGTTCGCATCCTCTCGCGTCGAAGTTTCTCCATCCGCATCGTCTCGGGTAGATGGAGGGGGGGGGGGGGGGGGGTGTAAAGGAAGGTTTTTTTTTTTCACTCCTACCTTCCTTTCCGCGGGGAAGGAAGTTTCCCTCCACCTTGTCTTCGGCAATCCCGTGTCGGCTCGGCTCGTCCCGCTTCACAGGGTTTTTCCCGCCAGCCCGCCCGCGGTATGGAGGTCCTCCCCGTCGGAACTTCGGAAATCGAAAACTTCCTTTAAGGCGACAGCGGGGCGGGGTGATTGATGCAAGCGCGGCATTGGCTCTGAACCGGCGTGCAGTCTTAAGAGGCCACTCCAGTGTTTCAGGGGCACTACGCAACCCGCGTTAACTTAATAAGATTAAATGCTATTTTCATTTTGCTTATAACTAATTAACTAATATAGATTTCGAAATGATGCTTGCTTGATATGTAAGACAACGGTGCTCTTATCAAAGCCCCTTTCTTCAAAAACGTGCATAAATTATGGGTTTATTCTAATCTTTACTAATATGCATAAGTGTATTGTCTAGGTTTGAACCATAATTTATGCACGTTTTTGAAGAAAGGGGCTTTGATAAGAGCATCGTTGTCTTACATATCAAGCAAGCATCATTTCGAAATCTATATTAGTTAATAAGTTATAAGCAAAATGAAAATAGCATTGAATCTTATGAGGTTAACGCGGGTTGCGTAGTGCCCCTGAAACACTGGACGTCAGGGGTGTATGTGTGTTAGTGAGACTGGGTGATAAGCGCGACGCTCGCTGGTGCTTCCAGCGCGGTATCGCCTCTAAGTGCAAGGCTCTGAACTGGCGCGCATTCGTCTCGTCGTCACAGGATAACTGTGAAATTTGAGCGGTGACCGTAACATTATATGGCGGAGAAATGAAGATAAAGGTGTTATGCAAGCCCCTTAAGTGCTTTCAAGAATCTGTACTGATTGTTTTATGCCTAAAAATTACTCTGAAAACACGCGTTTTAGGCATTTTAACGCTTCTAAAAATACAGTTTAAAAACTTAATCCGAAATTAAAAGTACTTTTCGGCCCTCAGCGAACTCTTAAATGCTATTCGTAAATAGGCCCCACTCGGATATCTTGAGTAGTTTTGAAATCGCGTTGTTTTTCCTGAAGCTCTGCACACAGTATGTGTGCCCAGGTAGGCGGGGCTTTAAGGTACGCGCGCACTAGGGCGTCACGGCAAGGACGGACGGAAATTGTTTTTGACGGTACAGTGTCGCCCGAGCCACTGCAATGGAAAGTGACGAAGAACTTGTAGTTGTTAGTACAATATTAATGGAGGTGGAAGAGAAACGTAAACGGCGAAGAAAGCGTAAATTCTGGATCCATAACATAAACATTCATGATGGAACCTATTTCTTCCCAGCAGTTATCTCGCCTAGTAATGTTAAAATATTGTGCATGCCGCATGTTATATAGCTCTTCATAATTTTCAACTAACATTATTAACTTTGAGACATCCATTTCGCACAATGTGTATAACAACTGAAATGGCGGTACCGGCTGTCCTGTCCTGTCCTGCACGTGCGACTGCTAAGAATTGCCGATGACTAGAGACAGGAAAAATTCGCGGGTTCATTTCGCGATAGGCTAAAATACAAATAGTTATACCTCAGTGCTGCCTCTGCTATTGGCTCACAACTCACCTGGATGACTCTGGGCCAATGAGAAACACCCGACCAAAGCTTTAATGAATCACAGGCTGCTACGTTGGGACGTCTCACAATACAGCAGCCAATGAGTGGGTGACATTTGACCGAGTGTACGTAGAACTATGGAGTTTATCCTACAGGTCATTGAACCCGCGAATTTTTCCTGTCCCTACCGATGACTCATCGGGACGGACGGTACGGCACGCACCGCACTGTCTTTTAATTCCCTCTCGTGAACTTTCTGTCGGACGGCCGAAGCTACCGATCGTCCGTTCCCGGCCGTCCCGCCGTGGTGCGCGCTTTTCTATTACTCTACACGTCAGAGGCGCAACAACTAAATTTCCAAAGGGGGGGCAATATACTTTTTTTATAAAGAATAATCGATCCCCCCCATTGAAGCGGGGGGGCCGGGGGTCCTCCCCCGGGAAAATTTGTATTTCAAGGTGGAAAATGGTGCTATTTAAGCATTTTTATTATCTAAAAATTGATTACACAGCACTTTCTTTGCCCCCGTTTGCCCCCACTTCAAGGTTTCAGAAGGGGGGGGGGGGGTGGCAAAATACCCTTGCCCCCCCCCCATGTTGTTGCGCCCCTGCTACACGTTATACAATTTTTGTATTTTTCTGTGACGGCCGTCTGTCCTTGCCGTGACGCCCTAGTGCGCGCGTACCTTAACCCGTCGTGCGTTTGGGCCAGTAACCATAACATTAGCTGCCGGAGAATTGAAGATGAAGATGAAGATGAAGGTGCAGTGACGAGGCCCTCGGATGCTTTCAAGGATCTTCACCGAGCGTTTAGTGTCTAAGAAATTATTCTGAATACACGCATTTTAGGCCCTTTTCACTCTCCTAAAATTACAGTTGAGAAAACGAAATACGGGAACAGAACTACCCTCCCGCCTTCAACGCATTCTTAAATATTCTTCGTAAACAACTCGGATATCTGGAGCAGTTTTCAAATCCAGTCCTCAAATGGTATTTTAGGTTTCATTTGTAGGCCCAACCCAAGTGGGTCATATATAGTTTTTTTTTTTCAACTGGGATATTTTTTAACACGTTTTTATAGTTTAATTTGTAGCTATGTAATAAAATATTGGAAGTCGGTTTTAAGCTACTTATAATTGTCGTATCAATTTGAAACTTTGCAAATATATGTCTATATAATAATTTCATGAGTATGACCTGAAAAAAAAAAAAGAGATGGGAGGGTTATAGGGGCAAAATATTACTACTTTCGAGCTATGGGAAATAACCATGATTTTTGTCTATCCACGAGGCCAGGGCATGGGGTGCTCTCTACTTTCATTTTCATAATGACTATCTTCCCTAATATTCATTAGCGATATAAAATGTGACTACTGATATCAAGCCCCCCACGCTTTTTTTCTCATTAAACTTGTGTTTTTATTACTTGATTCTTAATTTAAGCTTATTATAAAATTACGTTATATCATTATATTGCTGTTGAACAAATTACTTAAAAATTATTTTTTACTTTTTTAGTTCCTTAACAATAAAAGCGTGTTTTTTTTTTTTTTAGTTTTTAAAAATATAATTTTATTTAAAATTCCAACCCAAAACGCACAGTTCAAGCACATGAATGCCGACCGTGACAAGTCGTTATAGAAACAATAAAAAAAACTCGGTACGCGAACTATTAAGTCAACACAAACAAGTCAAAACACACCAAGCATATGACAGTGGAAAAATACTGCACATATCACAAAAAAAAAAAAAATGGAATGGATTTTGGGTTTGAACAGACGCGTTTGTGATTACGGCCACTGAGCGCCACCCGCAACAGAAATTTAACTAACTTCGTTCTTCTGTCGAAAATCCTCAACAAGTTTGAGAACCGGCGTTGAACTTTCAATCTGAAACGTTTTCAATTCTATAGTCCCTTCAGTTTTCTTTTGCGAAGGGTCCTAAAAAATATTTTAATTTTGCCTTAGAGAACTAAGTACTAAAAATAATAAACATAAACATTTTTTATTTCATGAAAATTACGTCACTTAAAAATAAATAAAGAATTCTACAATTAGAGCAGTGTTTCGTGTGAATATTAAGGTATAAGTGTTTTGAACACTGATCACAAACGAGTTACATGATTTTTAAGTCATTATTGTTTTAAGACAATTCATACAGTTAACATAATTTTCGTTTCAAATTTTGTAGCTATATGTATGCTCCATTTTATCTTATCGTCGGCTTAGAATGACACCTCGTATCTCAGAAATAACAAACTTTGCAGCAGAAAGGGGGAAAAAAAAATTAAACAAATTTTGTATAATTGAATGCATTTCAAAAAAAATATATTTCTTTAGTAATTATTTATGTGCTTGACCAACGTTGAGAAATGAGATTTTCATTCTAAGCCGACCCTATGCTTGTAAAAAGTCAGCTATGTGTTCATAATAAAAAAACTGATTAAAGTTTATTTTTTGTAGGCTACTGCTGGGTGGTGATATGATTGAGTTTATACATTTCCATGTTCAAAGTATTTATTTTATAAAAAAAAAATCTAGCATCAACTAGCAAAATACAAAAGAAAATCCAGATTTTGTGAAGCTGAGCCTTCAAAATGACGTGTACAAAGAAAACGGTAAATTATTTTTTGACGATCGCGAACAGAAGTGAGATGTGTGCTGAGGAAAACGTTGGTAAAGTAAGTATTTTTAAGTATGATTATCCATTTCAGATAGTGAACTTTATTTTTAAACTTTTTAATTATATTAGTTTATCATTAGCTATTCAAAATTTTAATAAACTAATACTTAAGGAAAGTAATATTATTTGTTGGTACCTTTTATGTGCATTTATTACAATGCACTTAAGTAGATAATCCTTAAGATTAATTCTTAAAGCCTTAATTACCCGAGAAAGGTAATATTTCGAAGATTTATTGCCACGATTTTATAAATAAATATGAACAGTTTTGAACTTCCGCCAATGCTACCCTATTTTACTCTCATTGGCTGTTGTGCCGTGCGTCCGTTACGGGATAGTAGTGAAACTTCGCACTTGAAGAATCCACTAGAACGATAAAACTAAATATGTAGTAACTCACATATAGGTACGATAAAACTTAAACCAATAAAATACACTTGTAACAAATATGGCGACACGAAAAACGTGCAAAGAGTCTTACAGTTGCCTGACTCTTTTACTTTATTCGTTATTACCACTATTTCTCTCCTGCGCATCCGTTAAGCGCCCTACTCCGATCATGACACTTTTAGTTAGGTTATGATGAATCGTAGCCTCGGTTCACCCTTCCGGCTGGTGTAGAAGTTTCACTTCAATTAAATATATATTCATTTCCTTCCCATGCACATGACCGTGCCTACTATGCATAGGTGTGTATGTGTTGGTCCGAAATCTTGGCATTTAAGGCATTTAAGGCTGTATGTCCCATTCCCGGCCATTATTTTATATTTAAGTTGTACAGCTGAACTTTCACAAAATGGAGGGAAAAACATAGCATACGTTTTGCATAATTAGCTGGAGAAGTTGCATTTTTAACGTTTTTGTGCAGTATGTATAAGAAAAATAAAACTGAATACTAAATTGAAAAGTCTTAGGTTTGAAGTCAATTTTACTATGTGATAAGGTTTAGTTTCAACCAGAAAAAAAAATTACCTAGCCTTTCAAAATCCTCAATATTTTATTATTTAAAATGATAATTAAAAAGTAATTTTTTTTGAAAAAAAAAAAATAACAACATATTATGCAGTAGCCACCAGCATTGCCTTTACTAAAAATGTTTTAGTTTTTTTTATTCCATTTGGTTCTCCATGTCCATACTGCACAAAAATGTTAAAAATTCAACTTTCCTAGCAGATTATTAAAAAAAATTATGCATTATATTTATTTCATTTTGTTGAAGTTCGGTCACTCAAAAAGACTACATGTTTGACCGTGTTAAACGTAAAAAATAAAATGATAGGGAAAGGGGACATATACCCTTAAATCATGTGTACAATACCCATTTTATGTGTTACTGCTATTTATTATTATTATTTTTTTTAATTTTGGATCCATCCTGTATCGTCCCTTCGGGGCGGGACTGTGTTCGGGGTCGTGCGCATGCGCTGCATCGACCGCTCCCCCACCGCGCCTCCCCCCCCCCCCCCCCCGTGACGGCGGGGTTGTCGGGGCGGCGGCAGTGTGGTGCGCGCCGCCATGGGGTGTGCGCCCCGCCGCCGCCGCCGGCTCCGCCCCCAGCCGCCGCCGCCGCTCTGAGATGCTCGTCAAGGCCATGTGTCAGAACTTCCTGTGCTTCTCAGGTAGGGGCAACCTCCCGCCTCACCTCATGTTTCCGCGCGTTCCGTTCAGGGGCCTGTTCCCGCTGCGCATTCCTCCACAGTTTCAGTCCGCCGATGCCCCACTCTTTTATTTACTTATCCACCCGCGTACGATCAAACCAAGGGCCGGTTTCCAACAAATACGTGTCATGCACTTAAATTTAACTTTTTTTTTATCGTAATAATTGATCTTATAAGTTACTAGCGACCCTCCCCGGCTTCGCACGGATGCGATCCACTAATGTGACGTTCGTGTCTTATATATGTTGCATATCAAATGTTTAAGTTAACTTAACATATTTCATTGGACAAGGATTAATAACCATGTCGTTCAAAATAGCTTCGCAAATAACCATATATTATATATATATATATACTTTTTAACCGGCTTTGAAAGATACAAATGGTAACTGTGAGTCATCCTTAGAGTATGGCCATATGCTATCGCGGACTTTTCTGTTGGCCATTTTTAAGACCTACAATTCTTCAGTGCTCGTGCACGAATTTGGTGGATCGGTCATGCATATGTCAGAGAAAGCCACGTAAGAGCCCTGAATGTGTCTACGTGATTTGATTACAAGACATCTTTAAATTTGATATACTGTATTATAAACACAAACTTTCCGGAAGTAACTCTAAACGATTGTGAAATCCTTATCAAAATCCATCGTGTAGTTTAGAAGAAGCAAGCGTAAGGCAGGCGCGGATAGCGACTTGGTTTTATACTGTTTAAATATAGTTATGAACAAAAAACTATTTATTTTATATTCAGCGTCTCTCAGTCACTTACGGGGCGGCCGTGTTCTGGGAAGTCAAGGAAAAGTCAAGAAAGTATGAATTGGTCAGGGAAAGTACTTGAAATCCCGGTTAAGTCATGAAAATACCCCATTGATAGTTATTTTAGGGGAAAGTGCCCTGCTCCAGTCTGCAATTACCAGACTGTAAAATCATTCTTTCAAGGTGGTATTTTAGTGCAGAGTCTTGTACACCATAAAATGGCGTATGTAACATTCCGTTTTTTAACTAGGCCAGCCATGATGGAAAAGGCAGGATTGCAAAATTGAATAATTATTATTAAAAATAAAAAAAACAAATCTCAGGGAAGTTTGTAATTTTAGTTTTGGAAAGTCATGGAAAAGTAAGGCAATTTTTTTTTACAGATGGGCGTGGACACTGATTAAATAAATCAATCACTCCTGCGGGTTGAGTCGCTCGCTCAGTAATCGAGAAGGTGACGATTTAGATTCCCCTCGGTAGCAGAAAATGTTCATAACCTGGACTCGTTACTTAAGCTCAGTACGGACATTAGCGGAAGAGATTTCGAGACCAGCTGTGTGTCAAAAAAAACCTTCAGCATCGTCTCGAGTACCGTGATTTGTTTGAGTTTCTCTTGGGTACGTGTCTACTGTCGGCCATTCGGTGCGGAAGCGAACGCGTCCTGAATGGTCCGGTCGAGAAAGTCGATGGCTTCTCTTGCAGACGGCCGCCAACAATGAGGCCACGACTAATTCTTAAGCAATCTCTCCCTACTAAAGCCCACAGACGTGAGAAGCTTTCTGATATGTGTGTTGTGTGTGTGTGTGTTTACACACCGATGATTCATGACCATCGAGTCGCTTTTGTAGTCCAAACGGTCTTCGAATCACGAAACCCGGCCTCGATTTGAGGAAACGTAGAAGCGACCCAGTTCTGTAGAGTCTAAGAAGAGGAAATTTCCCCAAGTGTGATCGGGATCTGCATAATCTTTATCAGAACTCGTGGAAAAATACTTTTTTTTTTTTTTTAATTTTTGGGACACAGTTGGGTCGAGGGTCGTGATGTATAACGCGCGTCGCGCTCATTTGGCGAGGGGTGTTGCGTTCGAACCCAACTCCCCCGGCGTGACTTCGACGGGCACTGAAAGCGCCCAACCCCCTGCATGGTAGACTCTTTCTACTCTGTCCACCTCTTCTTCCAGAACCATCCCTCTTGTTTCCCCGTAAACAACCTGCTTGTAATTGATGCATGGAATTTTTGCATCCCGCATGTAAAGTGCCCAGGGTTTTCCCTGGGCCCCAACTTGTCTAGTTTTTAGTCTAGAGTTAAGAAGTGAAAGGAGTTGGTCGTGGCGCCAATTGCCGCCATGTTTCGCCAATCCCCTTCTAAAACATGATGCATGCTACCTTTCCTGATTGGCTTAAACCCACGTGATTAGAGCGTATAGGCTTCGGCGTGAGACGCACTTAGTCTCTCCCTAACCCAGACCCCTCCCAAAAACATTTAGTTTTAAATTTAGGCTAGGAAAAAAAAGTAAATTTGTTTAACAAGTGTTTCGGAGCCCACTACAGTCTTGGAAAGAGCTACTATGCATAACCAAATAGAAGTAGAATTTTTGTGATTCGAAAGTCAGTGGAGCTTCGGAGCCCATCCTCATAAGTTAAACTATATATATATAATTATGAATGCTTATCAATATCTCTGGATTTTATTAGGGAGAGATTTCTTACTAATTTGATAAAGGCAGAAATTTTTCGCGAAAAAAAAAATTCTCAACGCTCATTAGACTGCAATAACGCCAGCGGTTCCCTCCTCGTAATTGGCGGCTGTCGGCAAGATAAGTCGTCGCCTTATTTGGCTGGGCTATTCAGGACACGTTTGCTTCCGCCACGAACAGCAGTTATTCGTTTACCGACAAGAGACGTGCACCTGAAACGTGCACGGAACGCATTACTGTTATTAGCGCCGTTAGTCCACTAAGCAGACGGGTATTGTCAAGAAGAAGGATATGAAGTTTTCCAAACCTTACTATATGACCGTCTGTATGTCCGTGACCTATGATTTTTCTGTTGTCAAAATGAATTTACACGCGGCGATCGTTTGGACGTTATGGAAGTTGATGCGATGCAGCGCCATCTAGTGGAGAGTTACAAAGAAATGAATAGAAAAAAAAATCTTCTCAATGAAAAAAAAACTCTTTGATATGCCAACGTCATGGCGTCGGAGTTCATCAACGTCATATATATCAAAATCCATATATATATATATTTTTTTTTTTGTTGAAGATCGGCCACTCGAAATCTCTACAAGTGTAACAACACAAGGCGATCGTTCAATTAAACATTTTCAAAAGCTTAGCGGTGATTAAATTTGCTTCGAAGTGTGTATTCAGACTCGCTCTGTATAATTGAAAATGTATCTTATAGAAAGTCAGCCAGCCCGTATGTTACCTACTGTTGTGGACTCCTGGATACCGACTAAATCCGCGACCCTCTCCGCGAGTACTTGACAGCTTGTCGAGTGCGACAACAACCGCTGATGGGTCTGAAAGAGAGCACACACATTCAAGCAGCCGGAATCATCTAGACCAGTGGTTCCCAAACTTGTTCAGCTGGCGACCCACCTTTCCTTATAGGAATACCTCCACGGTCTAACGGTCCATGGTGGAGTAAAAAACCTTATTTGTATCGTATCCCTTCCTTATGTATATATAATTTACCATCAAATATTGCAAATATATGTATACATATATCTGTTATGTTAAGATACCGATTGATTACTGATAAACAATTTGTGTTATGATTTGAAAATGGTTGACAAAATATAAGCACTTTGTAGCAGAACAGATATTTATTTAACAATAGATATGTGTTTGCACACAATTCGATTTGTTTCGATTTTTCTTATATTTTCTGGTGGTTCATTCGATGGTTTCTGATAGTTTCAGGATCGAATAGCGACCCACCTGTAACACTTGCGCGACCCACCGTTTGGGAACCGCTGATATAGACACTTTGGGAACGAATTGCTCGGCCGTGACATGTTCCGTAGCGTGCAACTGAGAAAGTGTTTTCCGTTATTCTGCGAAGGAAACAAATAAAAACGACCAGGTTGAACCTCACTGGAGTGAGCAGGAAATGAAGAAGGAAAAGAAAAAAAAATTCAATTTGCATAGCAATCAGAAGGATGTGTGTTTTGTAGTTTTACCTTCTAGCTTTCCCAGTCTCTTTTTCCCTCCTTCTGGAGTCCTCCTTTGCACAATCACCGTCTTCATGATTGCGGCGGGTGTTGAAGTTCCTAATGGCCTTTTTCTTTGAAGTTTCCATACTTCTTTAAGCGCGTTTTATAAAAAAAATGATGAGTGAATTTTTGCGATGCGCGCGTACCATGTAACCAAGTTTTACAGTATGAAAAAAAAAGCTGCGTACAAGTAAAAATTATACATTTGCTTTTAAATCTTATACTTTATTGATTGATATTGAATACTGGTACATATCATTAAACCATTAGTTTATTGCAAATATTAGTAACATAAGTAGTATATAATAGGGGCGCCGAGCGCAGGTATCAGGTAGTGGATTGAAGATTGTCGGTCCGCCATCTTGGATTGTGACGTCACGGCGGCCATCTTGGATTGTGACGTCACGGCGGCCATCTTGGATAAGCGTAACGTGACACTTTTTCGTGCGTGCAGCCGCCGTAACGGGACACAGCGTAACGGGACATATCGTAACGGGACATAACGTAACGGGACAAGTAGATCACAGCGGCCATCTTGGATGAGCGTAATGGGACACAGTGTAACAGGACACAGTGTAACGGGACACAGCGTAACGGGACATATCATAACGGGACATAACGTAACGGGACACGTAGATCACGGCGGCCATTTTGGATCCGCCATCTTGGATCCGCCATCTTGGATGACGTCGTGGGTTTTCTCGAAAATTCCGGTGATGTGTTTTCCGCCATATTGGATGATGACGTCACCGTTGCAATTTTTGTTACGGTCGCCATCTTGAAAATCTTTAATTATTATCTGATTTTAATGAAAAAAATTCCAAAATTCATCAAAAAATTAACTTATTCGAATTCTGTTTGATTATATCGATGTACGTCCTTGGTTCGATTCCCGACGAGAGTAAACAGTCGATCCTTCCTCCATGAAAGCTACCTAGACTGATCTACCACCACCAGTACCAAGGTTCATATATCGTCAGCTGATATAACGTCATGTCCGCCATCTTGTCTTCATCTGCAGGAGACCGCCATCTTGTTTTCGTCTGCTAGAGTGTGCCGATACCATGTAGTATAATTATCTGGTCACAATACTTTTGTCCTCAACTGTTGACCTTGACCTTTGACCTTGACCTTGAAATTTGACCTTTACCTTTGACCTTGACCTTGAAATTTGACCTTGACCTTGAAATTTGACCTTGACCTTGAAATTTGACCTTGACCTTGAAATTTGACCTTGACCTTGAAATTTGACCTTGACCTTGAAATTTGACCTTGACCTTGAAATTTAAACTTGACCTTGACCTTTGACCTTGACCTTGACCTTTGACCTTGACCTTGACCTTGAAATTTGACCTTGACCTTGACCTTGAAATTTGACCTTGACCTTGAAATTTAACCTTGACCTTGAAATTTACCCTTGACCTTGAAATTTGACTTTGTCCTTGTCGTCCATCATGGATCTGACATTTTATGTTCAGTACATGCTACCAGGAGCTACCACCTGCTGGAGTACGCCATCTTGTGTGTGTACTTGTATTATAGAGTACATTTTTACAGTGCAGTAATCATTTATTACGGAGGTGCCCCCCGCCATCTTGAAAATCCATAATTATTTAGCTAGAAATTCGAGAAAAATTCCAAAATTCATTAAATAAATTTGTAATCTATATACTGCTCGATTAGGTCGACTAAGGTCCTTGGTACGATCTAGGACGATGCAAAAAAATTAAATATAACATCAATTTAACACAATAGTAACAGGTTCGAGGAATTAAACACCACAAGTTCTTTTACAAACATAATATTTATTACATAATTTCTATTCTACTACAGGATCATTTGCGAAAGCCAGCAATCTTATAATCATTTAGTTCCGCAGCGGTGTGAAATGACTAATTCTTAGCTCCAATCGGTTTATACTAGACAGAGTCCAGCCAGAACCTTTACAGACATAGTCCACCTCTTCTTGACAGAGTTTCTGGATACCGTTTTTAACAGTTTGCTTCACATCGTTAGAACTGTAAATTACTGCAGCCGATGTCTTGAATGCACACTTCTTCACTTTGTCATCGAACGGATATGGCTTTCCATATATACAGTCCAACCACAAGTTATATTTCAAAGGTCCGTTTGTTGCTACATCATCAGTAAGCTGATTGATTATCCTCTGTCTGATATCGTCAAGAAAATTACAAATGTCTTTCGACTCACCTAACGTATTTAAATAATAGTAGTCCTTCAATGTTCCACGAAATGCAGACTGCGCCAAGTAGAAGCCATTATCGTTCACTTGTAATGCGCCGAACACAGTCTTAGGTTTATTTTCCTGTTCAGACGTCATACCAATCGGTTGCTCCACATCGGTTTTCTTGCTTGTACGCTCACGAGCCTTCAACCTAAACCGAGGAGTCGAAATTTCTGCAGGTAGTTCAGCAGTAGGCACACGGACTTCACCTTTACAGTTTTTCGCATGTCGTCGCAAATTATCAATTCTAGTAAACCATTCATGACACTCATCACATCGAAACTTCATGCGAGATGGATTCTTCGTGCATTTGCTCAGCTCATGTCTTCGTGCATCATGAGCAAATGCGAACGACGTATCACAGTAGCTGCAAGGATACCGTGGTGATGAAGACGAACCTTTCAGACCCGATCCAGATACTGGCGTTGCCGCAGTTGCACCATCTCCAGGCATACTCTTATGAACACCAATGCATCGTTGTTGCGCCGAAACCTTTACTTTCTGCCGAACAGCAGGACCTTTGCATGCCTTCATGTGCGTTTTCATATTATCTTTTCTGGCAAACTGCTTATGACATTTCTCACAAACAAACATTTTACGATATAGGTTCTTGGCACATTCTCTATTCTCATGTCGTCGAGCATTGCTGTTATTTGAGAAAATCTTGTCGCAGTAACAGCACCGATGTTCGTTAGTTGTTGCCGATTCGGCATCCATTGAAGTCTCCATTGATGGCGAACCAGCGTTCACCGAGTTTCCCTGTGCAGCCAGCACTAGAGGCATTAAAGTCTCTTCTGCTGGTGGTATCACATCTGTTGAAATCTCCTCCAATGTTGACATCGTCGTCGTTGCCAACGGGATCTGCTCCACCATTGTCGTCGCTGTCGTCAAGGTTCCCGTAGACGATGATACAACGTCCATCGAGTACGACGTTAAAGTCGGTAAATATGCCATCGAGTTCTCAAGAACAGGTAATTACGCGACTTATTCACCAGATGAAATAATCTAGGTGATCCTTACACCGTCGACGACAGTAACAAACTGAGCGACCTGCTGTCTAGGACTCGCTTATATACATGCACCGGATGGAATAATACGCAAGTCAAATCAAGAACCACTTACTATAATACCAGAGTCAAAACAACATTAAAAATAGAAGGACCATCAACGAAAAGGCAGCACATTTGGAAGCACCGACAACGAAAAGGCAGCACCGACAACGAAAAGGCAGCACATTTGGAAGCACCGACAACGAAAAGGCAGCACCGACAACGAAAAGGCAGCACCGACAACGAAAAGGCAGCACATTTGGAAGCACCGACAACGAAAAGGCAGCACCGCCAAAGAAAAGGAAGCACATTTGGAAGCACCGACAAAGAAAAGGCAGCACCGCCAACGAAAAGGAAGCACATTTGGAAGCACCGACAACGAAAAGGCAGCACCGCCAAAGAAAAGACAGCACATTTGGAAGCACCGACAACGAAAAGGAAGCACCATCAACGAAAAGGCCGCACCGCCAACGAAAAGGAAGCACATTTGGAAGCACCGGCAAAGAAAAGGCAGCACCGCCCACGAAAAGGAAGCACATTTGGAAGCACCGACAAAGAAAAGGCAGCACCGACAACGAAAAGGCAGCACATTTGGAAGCACCGACAACGAAAAGGCAGCACCGACAACGAAAAGGCAGCACATTTGGAAGCACCGACAACTAAAAGGCAGCACCGACAACGAAAAGGCAGCACATTTGGAAGCACCGACAAAGAAAAGGCAGCACCGCCAACGAAAAGGAAGCACATTTGGAAGCACCGACAAAGAAAAGGCAGCACCGCCAACGAAAAGGAAGCACATTTGGAAGCACCGACAACGAAAAGGCAGCACCGCCAAAGAAAAGACAGCACATTTGGAAGCACCGACAACGAAAAGGAAGCACCATCAACGAAAAGGCCGCACCGCCAACGAAAAGGAAGCACATTTGGAAGCACCGGCAAAGAAAAGGCAGCACCGCCCACGAAAAGGAAGCACATTTGGAAGCACCGACAAAGAAAAGGCAGCATCGCCAACGAAAAGGAAGCACATTTGGAAGCACCGACAACGAAAAGGCAGCACCATCGACGAAAAGGAAGCACATTAATTTGTCATTGACTGCAATATTCATTGGTTCCAATATCCATTGGCTCCAATATTCATTGGCTCCAATATTCAATGGCTCCAATATTCATTGACTCCAATATTCATTGGCTCCATCAGTCATTGACACCTACAGTCTTTTGGTCCCAAAAGTCTTTTGGCTCCAAATATATTAGGCTAGAATTCTTCGAGTCTAAGAGACTATGAGACCACATGGTTACAGAACTACGTGACTACGAATCTTCAAGTTTACGAGACTGCGAGGCTACAGAGCTACGAAGCCTCTAGTACACAGGTTTACGTGACTGCGAGGATACAGGACTACCAGTCTGCATGAGTACTTGACTACGAAGCTACTCGTCTACAAGGCTACAATTACAGCATCTGTTTTCGTCAGAATTTTCTCTTTTGCTCCAACTGCACCACCATCATTATGTTATAAGATTACAAGGCCGCCTGCTTACGTAGCTTCAAGTCTACGAGGATACTTGGATACGTAGCTTCAATTCTACGAGGTCCTAAGACTTCATGACTACGCGACTTCGAGCCATGAGGTTACGAGATTACGTGACTACGAATCTTCATGTTTACGAGACTGCGAGGCTACAGAGCTACGAAGCCTCTAGAAAACGAGTTTACGTGACTGCGTGGATACAGGAATACAAGTCTGCATGAGTTCTTGACTACGAAGCTACTCGTCTGCAAGGCTCCAATTGACACATCTGTCTTCGATGGAATTTTCTCTTTTGCTACATCTACGCCATCAGCATTATGTTATAAGATTACAAAGCTACTTGCTTACGTAGCTTCAAGTCTACGAGGCTCCAATACATCATGACTACGAGACTACGAACCATGAGGTTACGAGACTATGCGATTGCAAGTCTTCAAGGTTACGTCATCGCGAGGCTATAGGACTACGAAGCTTCCAGAACGCATGGTTACGAGAATGCATGACTAATTGGCCGCATGGCTACGAAACTTTATGTCTCTGACTGACTACAATAGCACTATTCAGTGGTGAGAGTTAATTTATTTCATGCAAAGGTACTTGCTGCAAGCAGTTCCGCTTTTCAACATCAGATGACGTCACGTTTTGCTTGCAGGTAAAATAATATTTATTTATTTTATGCGGGATGCGGGTTGTTCACTATCGGTCGCATAAGAAGAATGGCATCGATAGTCTTCAAGGAGAAGGAAGTTCGTCCTTCCTGCTAGTGCTTCTCAGATTTCTCACAGTCCGCCATCTTGGATTGCGACGTCACGGCTGCTATCTTGGATGGGTGTGACTTTGACCTTTGACCGAAACCGCAGGAATGATCGCAAGCACACGGATTAACCATCATAATATTGATAAGAATAATCAGGAGCACACGGAGAAAACCATCATAATATTGGCAAGAATAATCAGGAGCACACGGAGAAAAACGACACATGTTTTCTTTGATATCATAAAATTACAGAAAAAAAATATTTAAAAATAAAAATAAATTAATAAAAAAATTTAAAATAAAAACAAAAAATACATAAAATTCTGGCTTGTACTAGAACTCTATCTTTGCTCAACAATGATAAGTTTACAAGCTAGCAGAATCAGTTTATGTAATTTTTTGTTTTTATTTTAAATTTTTTTATTAATTTATTTTTATTTTTAAATATTTTTTTTCTGTAATTTTATGATATCAAAGAAAACATGTGTCGTTTTTCTCCGTGTGCTCCTGATTATGCTTGCCAATATTATGATGGTTTTCTCCGTGTGCTCCTGATTATTCTTATCAATATTATGATGGTTAATCCGTGTGCTTGCGATCATTCCTGCGGTTTCGGTCAAAGGTCAAAGTCACACCCATCCAAGATAGCAGCCGTGACGTCGCAATCCAAGATGGCGGACTGTGAGAAATCTGAGAAGCACTAGCAGGAAGGACGAACTTCCTTCTCCTTGAAGACTATCGATGCCATTCTTCTTATGCGACCGATAGTGAACAACCCGCATCCCGCATAAAATAAATAAATATTATTTTACCTGCAAGCAAAACGTGACGTCATCTGATGTTGAAAAGCGGAACTGCTTGCAGCAAGTACCTTTGCATGAAATAAATTAACTCTCACCACTGAATAGTGCTATTGTAGTCAGTCAGAGACATAAAGTTTCGTAGCCATGCGGCCAATTAGTCATGCATTCTCGTAACCATGCGTTCTGGAAGCTTCGTAGTCCTATAGCCTCGCGATGACGTAACCTTGAAGACTTGCAATCGCATAGTCTCGTAACCTCATGGTTCGTAGTCTCGTAGTCATGATGTATTGGAGCCTCGTAGACTTGAAGCTACGTAAGCAAGTAGCTTTGTAATCTTATAACATAATGCTGATGGCGTAGATGTAGCAAAAGAGAAAATTCCATCGAAGACAGATGTGTCAATTGGAGCCTTGCAGACGAGTAGCTTCGTAGTCAAGAACTCATGCAGACTTGTATTCCTGTATCCACGCAGTCACGTAAACTCGTTTTCTAGAGGCTTCGTAGCTCTGTAGCCTCGCAGTCTCGTAAACATGAAGATTCGTAGTCACGTAATCTCGTAACCTCATGGCTCGAAGTCGCGTAGTCATGAAGTCTTAGGACCTCGTAGAATTGAAGCTACGTATCCAAGTATCCTCGTAGACTTGAAGCTACGTAAGCAGGCGGCCTTGTAATCTTATAACATAATGCTGGTGGTGCAGTTGGAGCAAAAGAGAAAATTCTGACGAAAACAGATGCTGTAATTGTAGCCTTGTAGACGAGTAGCTTCGTAGTCAAGTACTCATGCAGACTGGTAGTCCTGTATCCTCGCAGTCACGTAAACCTGTGTACTAGAGGCTTCGTAGCTCTGTAGCCTCGCAGTCTCGTAAACTTGAAGATTCGTAGTCACGTAGTTCTGTAACCATGTGGTCTCATAGTCTCTTAGACTCGAAGAATTCTAGCCTAATATATTTGGAGCCAAAAGACTTTTGGGACCAAAAGACTGTAGGTGTCAATGACTGATGGAGCCAATGAATATTGGAGTCAATGAATATTGGAGCCATTGAATATTGGAGCCAATGAATATTGGAGCCAATGAATATTGGAACCAATGAATATTGCAGTCAATGACAAATTAATGTGCTTCCTTTTCGTCGATGGTGCTGCCTTTTCGTTGTCGGTGCTTCCAAATGTGCTTCCTTTTCGTTGGCGGTGCTGCCTTTTCTTTGTCGGTGCTTCCAAATGTGCTTCCTTTTCGTGGGCGGTGCTGCCTTTTCTTTGCCGGTGCTTCCAAATGTGCTTCCTTTTCGTTGGCGGTGCGGCCTTTTCGTTGATGGTGCTTCCTTTTCGTTGTCGGTGCTTCCAAATGTGCTTCCTTTTCGTTGGCGGTGCTGCCTTTTCTTTGTCGGTGCTTCCAAATGTGCTTCCTTTTCGTTGGCGGTGCTGCCTTTTCTTTGTCGGTGCTTCCAAATGTGCTGCCTTTTCGTTGTCGGTGCTGCCTTTTCGTTGTCGGTGCTTCCAAATGTGCTGCCTTTTCGTTGTCGGTGCTGCCTTTTCGTTGTCGGTGCTTCCAAATGTGCTGCCTTTTCGTTGTCGGTGCTGCCTTTTCTTTGTCGGTGCTTCCAAATGTGCTTCCTTTTCGTGGGCGGTGCTGCCTTTTCTTTGCCGGTGCTTCCAAATGTGCTTCCTTTTCGTTGGCGGTGCGGCCTTTTCGTTGATGGTGCTTCCTTTTCGTTGTCGGTGCTTCCAAATGTGCTGTCTTTTCTTTGGCGGTGCTGCCTTTTCGTTGTCGGTGCTTCCAAATGTGCTTCCTTTTCGTTGGCGGTGCTGCCTTTTCTTTGTCGGTGCTTCCAAATGTGCTTTTTTTCGTTGGCGGTGGTGCCTTTTCTTTGTCGGTGCTACCAAATGTGCTGCCTTTTCGTTGTCGGTGCTGCCTTTTCGTTGTCGGTGCTTCCAAATGTGCTGCCTTTTCGTTGTCGGTGCTGCCTTTTCGTTGTCGGTGCTTCCAAATGTGCTGCCTTTTCGTTGTCACTGCTGCCTTTTCGTTGTCGGTGCTTCCAAATGTGCTGCCTTTTCGTTGTCGGTGCTGCCTTTTCGTTGTTGGTGCTTCCAAATGTGCTGCCTTTTCGTTGTCGGTGCTGCCTTTTCGTTGTCGGTGCTGCCTTTTCGTTGTCGGTGCTTCCAAATGTGCTGCCTTTTCGTTGTCGGTGCTGCCTTTTCGTTGTCGGTGCTTCCAAATGTGCTGCCTTTTCGTTGATGGTCCTTCTATTTTTAATGTTGTTTTGACTCTGGTATTATAGTAAGTGGTTCTTGATTTGACTTGCGTATTATTCCATCCGGTGCATGTATATAAGCGAGTCCTAGACAGCAGGTCGCTCAGTTTGTTACTGTCGTCGACGGTGTAAGGATCACCTAGATTATTTCATCTGGTGAATAAGTCGCGTAATTACCTGTTCTTGAGAACTCGATGGCATATTTACCGACTTTAACGTCGTACTCGATGGACGTTGTATCATCGTCTACGGGAACCTTGACGACAGCGACGACAATGGTGGAGCAGATCCCGTTGGCAACGACGACGATGTCAACATTGGAGGAGATTTCAACAGATGTGATACCACCAGCAGAAGAGACTTTAATGCCTCTAGTGCTGGCTGCACAGGGAAACTCGGTGAACGCTGGTTCGCCATCAATGGAGACTTCAATGGATGCCGAATCGGCAACAACTAACGAACATCGGTGCTGTTACTGCGACAAGATTTTCTCAAATAACAGCAATGCTCGACGACATGAGAATAGAGAATGTGCCAAGAACCTATATCGTAAAATGTTTGTTTGTGAGAAATGTCATAAGCAGTTTGCCAGAAAAGATAATATGAAAACGCACATGAAGGCATGCAAAGGTCCTGCTGTTCGGCAGAAAGTAAAGGTTTCGGCGCAACAACGATGCATTGATGTTCATAAGAGTATGCCTGGAGATGGTGCAACTGCGGCAACGCCAGTATCTGGATCGGGTCTGAAAGGTTCGTCTTCATCACCACGGTATCCTTGCAGCTACTGTGATACGTCGTTCGCATTTGCTCATGATGCACGAAGACATGAGCTGAGCAAATGCACGAAGAATCCATCTCGCATGAAGTTTCGATGTGATGAGTGTCATGAATGGTTTACTAGAATTGATAATTTGCGACGACATGCGAAAAACTGTAAAGGTGAAGTCCGTGTGCCTACTGCTGAACTACCTGCAGAAATTTCGACTCCTCGGTTTAGGTTGAAGGCTCGTGAGCGTACAAGCAAGAAAACCGATGTGGAGCAACCGATTGGTATGACGTCTGAACAGGAAAATAAACCTAAGACTGTGTTCGGCGCATTACAAGTGAACGATAATGGCTTCTACTTGGCGCAGTCTGCATTTCGTGGAACATTGAAGGACTACTATTATTTAAATACGTTAGGTGAGTCGAAAGACATTTGTAATTTTCTTGACGATATCAGACAGAGGATAATCAATCAGCTTACTGATGATGTAGCAACAAACGGACCTTTGAAATATAACTTGTGGTTGGACTGTATATATGGAAAGCCATATCCGTTCGATGACAAAGTGAAGAAGTGTGCATTCAAGACATCGGCTGCAGTAATTTACAGTTCTAACGATGTGAAGCAAACTGTTAAAAACGGTATCCAGAAACTCTGTCAAGAAGAGGTGGACTATGTCTGTAAAGGTTCTGGCTGGACTCTGTCTAGTATAAACCGATTGGAGCTAAGAATTAGTCATTTCACACCGCTGCGGAACTAAATGATTATAAGATTGCTGGCTTTCGCAAATGATCCTGTAGTAGAATAGAAATTATGTAATAAATATTATGTTTGTAAAAGAACTTGTGGTGTTTAATTCCTCGAACCTGTTACTATTGTGTTAAATTGATGTTATATTTAATTTTTTTGCATCGTCCTAGATCGTACCAAGGACCTTAGTCGACCTAATCGAGCAGTATATAGATTACAAATTTATTTAATGAATTTTGGAATTTTTCTCGAATTTCTAGCTAAATAATTATGGATTTTCAAGATGGCGGGGGGCACCTCCGTAATAAATGATTACTGCACTGTAAAAATGTACTCTATAATACAAGTACACACACAAGATGGCGTACTCCAGCAGGTGGTAGCTCCTGGTAGCATGTACTGAACATAAAATGTCAGATCCATGATGGACGACAAGGACAAAGTCAAATTTCAAGGTCAAGGGTAAATTTCAAGGTCAAGGTTAAATTTCAAGGTCAAGGTTAAATTTCAAGGTCAAGGTCAAATTTCAAGGTCAAGGTCAAATTTCAAGGTCAAGGTCAAATTTCAAGGTCAAGGTCAAAGGTCAAGGTCAAATTTCAAGGTTAAGGTCAAATTTCAAGGTCAAGGTCAAATTTCAAGGTCAAGGTCAAATGTCAAGGTCAAGGTCATATGTCAAGGTCAAGGTCAAAGGTCAAGGTCAAATTTCAAGGTCAAGGTCAAAGGTCAAGGTCAAGGTCAACAGTTGAGGACAAAAGTATTGTGACCAGATAATTATACTACATGGTATCGGCACACTCTAGCAGACGAAAACAAGATGGCGGTCTCCTGCAGATGAAGACAAGATGGCGGACATGATGTTATATCAGCTGACGATATATGAACCTTGGTACTGGTGGTGGTAGATCAGTCTAGGTAGCTTTCATGGAGGAAGGATCGACAGTTTACTCTCGTCGGGAATCGAACCAAGGACGTACATCGATATAATCAAACAGAATTCGAATAAGTTAATTTTTTGATGAATTTTGGAATTTTTTTCATTAAAATCAGATAATAATTAAAGATTTTCAAGATGGCGACCGTAACGAAAATTGCAACGGTGACGTCATCATCCAATATGGCGGAAAACACATCACCGGAATTTTCGAGAAAACCCACGACGTCATCCAAGATGGCGGATCCAAAATGGCCACTGTGATCTACGTGTCCCGTTACGTTATGTCCCGTTATGCTATGTCCCGTTACGCTGTGTCCCGTTACACTGTGTCCCGTTACGCTGTGTCCCATTACGCTCATCCAAGATGGCCGCTGTGATCTACTTGTCCCGTTATGTTATGTCCCGTTACGATATGTCCCGTTACGCTGTGTCCCGTTACGGCGGCTGCACGCACGAAAAAGTGTCACGTTACGCTTATCCAAGATGGCCGCCGTGACGTCACAATCCAAGATGGCCGCCGTGACGTCACAATCCAAGATGGCGGACCGACAATCTTCAATCCACTACCTGATACCTGCGCTCGGCGCCCCTATTATATACTACTAACATATATTGTGTTTATAAACTTTTTTAATGTATTTAAATAATTGAGGTTATTTTTCCGTTTGTGTAACGATGTCAGGTTGCTTTTAAGCTTCTCACTGTAGCTGGCGGGGAGTGTTTGTGAGGTTATGTTCTCGTATGTATAATTTATTTCCATTATAAATTACTACATTAAAATTTAATAAATAATTAAAATCAATAAACGAGAATAAACATTCAAAATATTGATTGGTATCATTATTAATTTAAATCTGTTTTGATTATTTTGGTAAATTAAATAATTTTATAATACTGAGTTTTTATTTTTTTTTTAATATTAGGCTTAGGCTAAAAGGTCTTTTAAGGGGGTATTCGGAAACAGCAAAAGTATTTTTCATCGACAGCACGCCTTATGGAGCCCGAGTGTAGGCTTTTAATACTGTTTTGTGGCCTAATATTGAAGATAGAATTACACTTAAAACATAAAATCATGATGACCTGACTGTTATTCGAATTTGGGTCTTATAGAACACAAGTCCAGTGTGCTATCGCTACACCACCCTGCTCCATTTAGTTTTCATATATCGTGTCTAAAAGAAATAGGCCTATGTATGTTTTTGCCAATACAGTAGAAATATTCTTTACCTTCCCCATCCCCACCCCTAGATATATTTTTTTAAAGTGTTTTTTTTTCTTTTAAAAGCAGAATGATATCATCATCGGTATGAAACCTCGCTTTGCCTTTTGTCTGTTCATACTGATGCGTCGAAGCGTAGATATCTCGTCTGGTAATGAGATGATGGAAGAATGTCGCTGAATGCGACATCCTCTCTCTCTCTATTGACGTATCGAGAAGCGAGCCGGGTGAATGTGACGTCGAGCGCAGCGAACCGCAATTGAACATCTGTGACGTGGGTTGAACAGAAGCTTTTCACTTATCAAATGAGCGCGCAGATTGCATTAAATAAAAAAAAATTAATGACAGTTAGTGCTTCTCGCATGAATCGTCATTTATAACAATTTTTTTTTGCTTAACACAGAAATCGTTTTAAGTAATATCTGGCGACAAAACTAAGGCAAAAAAAATAAAAAGATAAAAAAAGAAGACAATCTGTGCTAAAACATGATATGAAATGCGTACACAGTGACAGATTAGTTTGGTAACGCCCCGTAAACAAAAATAAAGTAATAATTGCGTGAAAATGCGGTGAACCAGCATTGCTAATGACGCCGAGCCTGGCCGGGCTCACAAGCACTATAAAAACGGCGGGTTGTTGCTAAGAGCGACACTGGCTCACGCCTCGCACGCCCATACAGCCCTAACGTCCTGGGCCTGGAGCTGGCTTGCAGTTTTCTCGTCTGCAACGTACTTGGCGAATTCATTAATTTTTTTTTATGGTGGAATATTAAATATAAAGGCTTCATGAACGTACATATCCTACTTACACAGTTATGTCCACATTCTGGAAAGTCAGGGAAAATTTGGGGAGGTTTAAATTGGTTAGGGAGAGTCAATGGATTTTTTTATTATTATTATTTTAGGGGGAAATGTCATTCTCCAGTCTACCATCATCAGACTGTGAAAACATTTTCAGATGGTGTTTTATTGCACAGAACTTACACGTTACAATATGGTGAATGCAAGGTTCTGTTTGAAAAACAGTTGCGAGAGTACTAGGCCACCCACGGGAACTGTGGAGGTTTTTTTTATATTTATTTCTTTAAAAAAAAAATTAAATACAGATAAATTATTAAAAAAGTTAGTTAAACTTGGATACTAACTAAAAATTTTGTTGTCTCCACCAGACAAGAGCCAGGAAAATTTTATCAAATATTTGTGTGGACATTCTGTACAATACTGTGTATAAAATTTTTTCATACCTGAAAACGCATGTGAAAACACCCGTTTCAGCTTTTTTTCATGTCCAAAAATGCACGTTAAAAGTGAAACTATGGAACAAAACCACCATATAAAGATTTCAGTGCCCGTTCGTAATCAGACAGCTTCAATAGGTCGAATCCGCTGAGGTCATTCGATTAAAAATGGCAACAGATCCTTCCACGGAAGCAACCGGCAGACCGACCTCCCATCCCACCACTAATGTCAAGGAATATATTACGTCATCCAGTGTTTGTGAATGGACCCTACATCTGAAGCTCTGTTCGCCGTTTGGCGTCTCGACCCGGCGGCGTGCTTTAACAGAGGCAAGGACCATCTTGCATAACGGAAGCGTTTTCGTTTGTAACCCACGATATCAGCGTCCACGTCAGTCGCACACCCATGAGGAAAGACCGGGTTGGGGGATGATCCTGCAATGGTTTCCAGTTGCCTTACGCAGCACGGACCTTTTCAGAGACAACTCAACACCAAGCTCTCTTTACCGGGAGGGAAACTCTTCAAGATCATAGAAGAAGGAAAAAAAAAGTGATCGAGTCTCTTAAGTACTCGCCAGAGATGTGTAACATCTAACCTCGGTAACGAGCAAATTAATGTGTTCTCATGTCGCAGGCACACTTATAATACGAAACTCAGACACTAAATTCAACGTAGAATTCTTTAAAATAATGCCGGGTGTGATAAATATATACGCAAATTGTGTTTTCAACTATATTTATGAACGCTTATCACACGTAGTTTCCGCACCCGCCACTAGAATTCGCCGCCGGAGCAGCTACGTCTGCTATCGTTATGAGTACGGTCCTGAAAAATTAGTTTACATTTTTTGGGGGCAGCTTGGAATGTGTATACCATTATAGACTTGAGCTGCATTCTCATTGGACAAGAAACCAATAACATCATAAAATTAAAATGACCCAACCACAAGCAATTTTTGCTGGAAGGTAAAATGTGGCAGCGGCCAGTGGACAACATTATTCGGCTTATTCGTGCACAGTTGTGTAAAGTTCATACTGACACCAGGAAATTACGCGAAATTTTCAGGTCTGTAGTTATGGGTTCTCTTGTTTCGTGCTCTGTTCTGAACTTTTTTTTTTTTTGGTAGTGGAACTTATTTACTGCTGTTAGGATAGGTTGTGACAATGACTTCATCAGAGCACAACCTAGGTGGAGGGGGAGATTGCGTAATGCTCAAAGCGTTGCCATGTCTGTTGCAATTGCGAACCTTCAGTGTGAACCTTAAATGTGAACTTTATTAGCTATCAAATTACTTGACCGAAAACACAGATGACAGCTGCAGCGTTCGTTGGCGTGTTTGCGAAACTTGCTCACTTGTATGTATACTCGCTTACTCGTACACTTTAGCAAACGTTCTCATAAACTTGGCACACCCGCACGAACGCCTGTACGCTTGAATTCTAGCACACTTGGCACACGGTAGTTGTGAACCCTACAAATGTTCTGTCCCTCTGTATGTGATGGCCACACCGTTTTTTTTTGCCTTGTATAAAGCATTATGAAATGGCAGATCTAGGAAAATCCGAGACTTTCTCTTCGCCAATTTCCCCCCCCCCCCCCAAAAAAAAAAATGTGCTGCTGTACTTATTAATGTGAAACACGTGTGAACGAACGATCCATCATGACTCGGTTGCTGTCATGTAGGCCATCGGCTGTTTTTACGACTCGTCCTCTGCTTTTATTTCCCTCGCCCCCTCCCTTCACCCCCTATCTCTCACCGGCGAACAAATCCGCGGCTGTCGTCCGCAGCGCTTTTGTGTTGTTTTCAATTTGCACGATCTGATGTCGGATACGTGATTCAGATCTGTGGAAAATGGTATACACAGCGAAAATTTCAATCAGCGGAGAGATTAAGTACATCTTTGGAAACTGCATGCGCGGGACAACCGAATCGCTGATGTTAATCAGTAGAATGCATTGTTGTGTATATCGACTTTAATTTCTTGGAAATATTTGACGCGTGAATCTTTCACGCTTGAAAATGGTACATTGTGTGTGTGCGTGTGTGTATATGTTGGTACTGTGGCCGGCAGTTATCTTGGCGTGTCTCAGCGCGGGGGTGCGGGGACAGCGGGACCGGAGAAAGAAGAGGGGGTAAGCAGGCGACACGTAGCCGAGAGCCGTGTAGTGGCTGTTAGGAAAATATCGCCCTTCAGTGTATACCCGAAAATGGAAGGCGAAGGTGGCAGCTCGCAGAGGCGCGGTAAAGTGATACATAGCGGAGAGCGGGAAATAATAAAAACCGTGATGCAGTTTTGTGATGAAGAAGCGAAAAATAAATGTCTGCTCGAGCCTTTACAGAGACAGACGGCAAGAGCAGCGAAGTACACGGGTGTGAGTGAACGGTCCATAGTCAGGATTCGTAAAGTCAGCAAAGAACAACCACATGACCCACAGACTACGCCAGGAAAAAACAGATATTTTAAGTATTTAATAAACAATGGAAATATATCTTTACTACGTTACTGTTACGTAGTGTATAGTGGAGTAAAATATTTGGGCAGTTAGGGTGTGTGTGAGTTGGGCGGCTATTAACAAGTAAGGTCTTAATAGTCTATTGTAGAGAAATGAGTATGAAGCGTTGACGAAATGACAGAACGGGGAAAACGGGAGTACCTAGAGAAAGTAATAATAATAGTAATAATAGTAATTAATTTTAACTTAATTTTGTTTTTCGTCACCTAATACAATCAATTATCATGGAAAGAGAACTTCATACTTACATTAAACAAACCATATAATATATATGAGGTTTTGAAGGTTATATAATATGCATTCTAAAGTGGAAGTACAATGCAAATTGTATTTACATTTATAATAAATAATCGATTATAGGTGCATTAAAATATAAAGCCACACATACACCAGCATTTTTTAAATGCCATTAACGTTGGTAGTCAGGTGTTTCCTAAACGACTGACATGAAGTTAAAGCAGCAAATATAACATAACAAGCTCCATGTTTACTTAAATGTACATCCAGCGCTAAATGGAACGTTTTAGGTACGGAAACCGGATAACGATAAGGGCTAGACTGGCTCCTGCGTCATCAACTGTGAGATAGCTTTCGCGCAGAGAGCTACAATTGCGTAATGTTTTGGTCGTTTGCTTTTTCTTGTAAGACTTTTGTTTTAATTAACTTTGAGAACAAAATGAATTGAAAAGCATAGTTTTAAATTTATTTTACATACTAATTGACCTATTTTTCCAAAATAAATCGTGTCTGGTTTTCGCTAGTTACTGAGTTAACATTTCAATTAATTTTGGTTAGCATAATGATTAGCAGACACCGTAAGTATATTTAATGGGACAAAGTAAAACGTTGCAGGTTTAGATAATAGTTTGTTACTTTTCCTGACAGATGAGTACAAATATTCGAGCACAACTACTGCAATTTACACAATGTTACACTTATGTAATGCAAGTACAATTCATAGGATTTCCCACTTTTGGTTCGGTAACCCAGCGCTCTTAGCCAAAAGGCCTTACCACCCTGGGGCCCCCACGGACGTGGATACAGACTTACGTAGTGTTGGAAGTCACGCGCCGAATGTATTCTGTTCTGCTAGTACAAACCTGGCCGCTGACCTTGACAATAGGGTATCGCTTCCTCTTCGCCCTCCCCTCCCCCCCAGACAGGACTAGGGAGCTCAGACGCCAAGATATCTGCCGGGCATAGTATTAGCTTGTTATTCGGGTTGATTTCAAGGGGTGTTTCGAGCATGGATTTCTACAGGTTTTTCTGTCATTTAAGACGGTGAACCCAGAGTGACCACGGATGCAGGAGAAGGAAGTGGCCATGGTCTGTGGACAGTTGGGGAAGCATTCCATCATTTGCCTGTAGTGATTCTGGAAGCCGTGGAAAATTTTTGGCCGACCGGGCTACGAACCCAGGTCACCCGGAAAGCGCAATCTCGCTCCAACACAGGATTTTCAGCTACTATATTTTACAAGGTTGGCAGCCATGAACCCTACCCGCGATCGTTGCGGTGGTTTCTTTTTTTTTAAGACAAACCCAGTTAAAAAAAAATACACCATGACCCACTTTGTTTTTTCTCAATACACATACAAAGTACGTACGTAAATTACAGATGCACACTAAAGTACAAAACACAGGTTGAGTTCAGCTTTGTTATAATTAACCCCTTACAAATTCATACTATTAATAGATAAATATTTACTTTTCAAAAAACTAAAAGTGTTGATAACTAAACAGGTAGGTTTTCAATAGGCTTGTTACTAACAAATTCACTTTTAAAATAATAATTTTCAGAAAACCCACTAAAATGCAGACTTTTAAAGGGAAAAAAAATATTTCAAAACACACACATTCCTTGCATTTATTGAAATTTAATTTAAGGGGCCCGCCTACCCGGGCACACATACGGTGTGCAGAGCTTCAGGAAAAACAACGCGATTTCAAAACTACTCAAGATATCTGAGTGGGGCCTATTTACGAATAGCATTTAAGAGTTCGCTGAGGCCCGAAAAGTACTTTTAATTTCGGATTAAGTTTTTAAACTGTATTTTTAGAAGCGTTAAAATGCCTAAAACGCGTGTTTTCAGAGAAATTTTTAGGCATAAAACAATCCGTACAGATTCTTGAAAGCACTTAAGGGGCTTGCATAACACCTTTATCTTCATTTCTCCGCCATATAATGTTACGGTCACCGCTCAAATTTCACAGTTATCCTGTGCCGACGAGAAGACTGCGCGCCAGTTCAGAGACTTGCGCTTAGAGGCTATACCGCGCTGGAAGCACCAGCGAGCGTCGCGCTTATCATCCCGCCTCACTAACACACATACACCCCTGACGAGGCGGGCCCCTTAACACATAAATGGTCTGTTGTTTCGCGAATTTCGAAAATACCTACTGACCAATATACGCTGGTAATAGGGACCCCATAACTGTCTACATAAGATTTTAATTGCTTAAAGACATCACGGACCATGGAAACTCAAATTCGTTGCACAGTAGTCATGTAGAGGTTAATAATGAACAAAATAGGATTGCTTACAAACAAATGAATACCTACTTTTCTACAAAATGAAAATTCCACTTAAATAAAACAAAAATCACACATGTACGACACCCAGCACATAAACTCTGCGCCCATTGGTAGCACATCTCGCACCTTACCCATAGCTCTCCTGTGCAATAATCAGTGAATGTGCGCCTTCAACAAAACATGCAGGAGCGTCATCTCTAATCTGGAGCCATTTCTCCCACTGGAAGTTCAAGGGTTGACTCTGGCATAGCATCAACTAAGGCACCCGATGCGTTCTACAATAAAATATTAGGAATTAAATTATTGTTCTCTTTATTAGTTTATTCCTTTTTACGTCAATTAATTTTTCCTACGATATTTATTTCGATATATTTTTATCCCAGACTCGCGTCTCTTGGCTAACTCATTAATATTCATATATGGATAATATTTGCGTAAGGGGGGGATTTTTTGTTTTTATTATTTTGTGTCTGTTTTACAGACTTATATTTGTATGTGATAAAAATAACTTAAATAATATTTTTTTTTTTTCATTGCATTTCACACCCTTGGGCAAATTTAATAACCTCTCAAAAATAAAATAAGGGAAAAAAACCAGTAAAACACGACACCTAGATATATGGGTAAAAATTTATCTGTGATGGCATCTCACAAGACAGACATGTTAGCCATCTTAGAAAAAAAAATTAGTAATACGTGTTCTATGCTCTAACAGTGTTACATTAAAAAAACTATGCTTGCATAAAAAATTGCGAAAAAATGTAAAATTAAATTTCATCGGCCAAGAACAAGGAAGTAATAAAAAAAGGGTCCGATACTAAAGGAACCCCTCACATCTGTCAGCCAGCGAAGGACACACAAGATTAGCCCTTCCATCTTTGTCTGTGCAACCCCCGCCCCTCTAACTGCAATTTTCTGCAATTTTTCACCTGCAGGACGAGCGAGCTCCCAAGCCCTGCGTCATTGTCTACTATGGGCTCAAAAATAAAGGAATGATATGTTTAAATGGAGGTTACCGTGTACATCTTGGTAATATACACGGCATCGTCGGTAGCAACACACGAGCTAAAACACTTCAACACGCATTGATGATAAATTATAAATTAATCGTGAGACACGAAAACAATAATCACTCACTTTATCAATAGCTGGTGTGTATATATACCCACATATATGTGTATGTATGTATATACACACGCCATCTTTTTGAGATTTCTGAGACTTATACGCAGACGCAAATTCATGGTTACGCATTTCCGTTCATTGACTTCCGTTCCATTCCCGAAATTACTCCTACCAAATGCTGTATACCGAGAGCTATGATGTTTACACATCAAAAATTCCCTTTTCGGCTCGGCCTACGTGCGCAGGTAAATTTCTGTATTAAAGGAATGCTGCATTATATGCCCATGTAAAATAATCTGGAAATTTAATGTACCGGCAATGCAGCCGGGAACATTCTAAAAGCGTCTGGAACATTCTGTAAACTTTATGTACGAAGCTACCCATACGTTCTCAAATATTCCAAAAGGATCAGAGAACATTTTCGCATACTCCATGCAGCCAGAAATTTTCAAATGTGATCAATTCATTTCATTTTGGTAGAACTTCTTGAATATTCTCTACATGACATGGCCATGAACTTTACATTGACCCGACTCAGGCATAGGTCATACACTGTGCCGATGGTGAAAAATCCCATGAAAATGTCATAGGTACACATTTATTCCTATCAGTTAAGCAAACTAAACAAATTTATTTGTCCCTTGAGATTAGGACTACAATTATAAAAAAAAGTGAGAAACAAATTATATGGTTGCTAATATTTAAAAGATTACCAAAAACTTTCAACAGACTCGATCTTGCGTCTATTAAGGGAGTAATGAATTGATTGGTTCTACGACCTCAATTTGGTCACATCTTGGAATAATGCTTGGTCGTATCAAAAATTGTTTCAGGCAAAGGTTTGAGATAATATTTAAAAGGTTTACAATAATTGTGAACGTTTTTGAAACTGTGCCTAATAAGGAAGTCATAGACTGTTTTTTCATAAACCCTTATTTTTCCATCCCATTGAGCAAATGGTTGGTTTTAAAAAAAAAAATATTTTTTAATGTTTATGGAAACGGATCCAATTTCTTTTTATATTATAAGAGGTATTGTAAGTTTTTTTTAAAATCTCAATTTATACAACCTTTGTCCAATTTTGCCCATAAACAACCACGACCGAGATTTCTCATCTCTATACTTTAAGTGTCAAAGTAAAAGTAATTTATTCAAAATTACGGTAGTTATCGTGAACAGTATATAAATCGTGGGCTTAGTGGAAAAAGTTGGTAAGTCCACTTTTTTGTGAAAATGAGTTAACTTTACAGCAGATGAAATTGTAAGGGCAATATCTTCGCCAATAAATCGTTTGGAAGTCCAAATAATGAATGATAGTGGACGTTTTTTTTCTAGCTTTATTTCGGAAAGTCAATTATAACGCTATTATAGGCAAGCAAAACTTAGTAAGTGAACTAACAGTCTTTTTCCAGAAATTGGACTTACCGACATTTTCCACTAAGCCCACGAAATGTTCTTCCGGAAACTGGTGCAGGTTTTGGTTGAAGAAGTTTCACATCGAGAATTCATAATTCGCCAGTGCGTTCAGTCTGACCGGAAGAAATAAATACATAAATAAGTAAAAACGCAGATGGTACTCTCCGTCGGAATGACACAACTTCAGAGACACCAGCGCACACCAGCTGGAACCAGGAGCTAGGATAAGCAGAGACGGGCGTACGGCGGATTGAGAGATAGATTGATTACACGCGAATGTACGTTTCTGCAGCTTTTCCCCTTCCCCTTTTGTTCGTTTTATCCAATTAATGCTCCTTCGTGGAACTAATCCTTCCATTTCCCGAGCAGCACAAATTTTAAAACTTAACATTCTGTATTAATAATTACTTATAAATATATATTAAGCTCGATTACAGGTGAATTTTCCTAAAAATAATAATAATAATGTGTATTACAGCCTTTTTTGGATATAAATGCAGAAAGCAGCGCCCATTGGTAATATTTTTTTTTCAAGGATAAAACATGTTTCTCAGTTGGCACGGTAGCGGGTCCCCTTTAGTTCCAGCGAGTCATGCATGTTTTATTCGCACGGGGCTTCGTCCGTAAGTTAGGGGGGAACTTAGGGGCGAGAATTTGCACGGCTCGGCGGGCGTCAAAGAGTGCCACAGCTGCCCCTCGACAGCTTTTTTTTTTTTTTTTGTGAAAGCCGGAGTGTGCATCGCCATGCAGCAGGCCTATACAGAGTGTCTGCAAATACCAGGCGAACAAATCTCACCATCATTTTACACGAGCTTTCCCAAACATTTTGCTTACCGTTTTTTGTATCACTGTGTAAGGGGATGTAATCGTTTAAGTTTGACCTTCGTGGAAGTACCATTGTTGCGCAGCTGTCACCGTCAGCAGCTCCGTCCGTTGCTTGCGCGCACAGATCGCCGCCGCTCCACGCATTTCGGGAAACCTAAGATGCACATAAAGTTCTGCCATTCCCGATTACACCCGAACAATTCACCTTCGGCCAAATTCGGGATTTGTTTTATTTTTGCGCAGGAAAAATGAATTCAAATATTAAAAGTGGTCGGTTAGGTTAGCTACATTAAAACACTTTAAAAACACTATGGACTGTTAGTAAGGTTAGTATAGCTACATTAAAATAAACAGAGAAATATAAATATATATAAATAAACCCGAGGTTGGCCGAAGGTGAATTGTTCGGGTGTAATCGGGAAATGGCAGAACTTTATGTGCATCTTAGGCTTCCCACTCATTTCGTTTGCTCTGTGGTGCGTTGTTCTCTGGGAAGCTGACACGTTCTGCGGCGTTGCGGGTGCGAGGGTGGTGTTAATGGCATTACGGGTAGATGGTTGTGTTGGAGGGCCGATGTCAGGACTGGGCAGTACTACTAAGAGAGAGAGAGAAATGAGTCACGCAACTAAGTCTTGGAACAAGGGCTGTAAGGCGCCACTAGCATTACCTCGGTGCGCAGTGCGGCGTTTTTATAGTGAGTGAGGTCCTAGGTTCGAGTCTCGGGCAGAGTGGAGCCTGCAGCTGTCAACCTTCTTGTACAGGGTTGAGCACGCGGGGTACGACAGTTAAAACGATAGGTCCTTGGAAAGAGCATGCTGAGAATTATTACTTGACAGAAACTATGACTAACTCCCGAGTAACATTGTAGGCAGGCGACAAGTGCGAAACTCGCGAATCCAGCGCCTTTTCTGTCTCCCTCACATCTCCCTGTATCCCTACCCTGCATCTTTCATCCCCCAATATTGTGTCCAGTTTAACACTTGTGGTGTCTGAATAAGAATAAGAATAAGAACAAGAACCACCCCAATCAGGAGAGGACACTTACAAATTGGTGCCGGAAAGTTCGGCATGTTACAACAGGGTATTTATATGTACTCAGAAAGCTAATGTTGCGAATTATATAATATATGATATAATATAATAAATATATATCCTTGGCTTTCTTTTGAGGTCTAGACCTCAACAGAAAAAGTCAGGCTTATATTTATTTTACTGACCTCGAAAACTACGTTCTGTATCGTGACTCCTGCTTCTTGGAATTCAATTCATTAGTGAACTCCGGCAAGTTATACCTCTCACATATGCAGATGCAACTTTTATAACTCGAGCGGCTTCACCGCATATGGAAATTATAACTTTATTTACTTTTATCACATTTTGACTTTATAAATTGAGTGAGTCTACCACATATTGTCTTTAGAACTTGAGTGACGTCATCATATTTGGAATTGAGAACCTGACTCTACCACAGTTTGAATTTGAAACTTTATTGACTCCACCACATTTGACATTATTTAACTTTAGTGACTCCATAGCATTTGTAATTTAGAGCTTGAGTGACTCCAAAGTACATTAGGAACACGATGAATGGTTTTTTTGTAGATATTTTATTATGAGTTTGGATACTTAAAAATCAAACATGTCTACAACTTTACTATAAATTCGCATTTAACTTGAGTACTTGTGGTCAGCCAAATGTTGCTAGTCATTAGAGTTAATAAATCATGCTGTGTGGCAAATCACATCAAGTTTATTTCAGTTCAAACACACATCCCACATCCAATCACTTACTTAAGTAATTATATAAAATTTAATCTGGACATACTTTGGAAGTAGTAGTAGGAGGTAATTTTCTTGTATCTTTTTTCTTTTAGATGACCTGCATCAAGGATCATCATGTGTGTCCGTGTGATACCATTGAAATCGTTTTATAGTTGAATCAGTGGTGGCCAAACCACGCCACGCAGGGTACTCGACGGATAAATATATTTAAATCGAAAAATATAACACATGCTTGAAAAACGTCTTTTTGTAAATTATAATTTGTAAAATGATATTTGTTATGTCTTACAGTTGCTTGTGACAACGTTTTATCATTAAAAAAAAGTCGTTTTTATCAAAGGAAAAAGAAGAGGTGTTTGTAGATGTTAAAAATACAACGCAAGTAAAAAAAAAAGTGAGCTGTATTTTGTTACCGTGTTTAATGTCTCCATATTTATATGGACATGTTTTTTTCACGGCTTACTAGAGGATTATAGATGCCATAATGAATAATAAGAGACTATTTTCAACTGTTTAAAATTACGTAGATACCACAGCAGTTAAAGTGAGGATTGTGAAATGGAACACATACAATGTGTGATTATCGCCGGTGTACCTAAAAGTTTGCGGATTAACGAAGATCGTTCTAGATGTATTTCGTTGCTTCTTGGATGTTTCAGGTTTACTGAGACATATTGAAGGCTCTACTGGCTGTGGAACCGGCCTCATTTCTTAAACATTTGTTAAGTGATCCTCACTATTTTAGTGTTGTCCACCCCTGGTCTGGCTCATAAGAGGGCAAGTCACTTAAAAGAGGCCCCGTGGAGCATGCGTGAAAATAATGATTGATTGAGTAAATACAGTACTGCGTGACAAGAACTTCCACAGAGGAAGTTCTAGTAATGTGTGAACATTTCCAGCACCTCTGGGTAAATTATTGTTACACTGTACGGTATTTACTCATCCACTCATTCTTTTCCACACGTGTTCCAGGGGGCCTCTGGACTCAACTCTTGTTCTTTCCCCAGACGCAAGGATAATTCTCAACGTGTAACGAGTTAGATGCGTTAACATCATCATCATCTTTCCGAGTTTTCCAGTGCTAACAAGCGCGCATGCGAGGGTGCACGCGTCCGTAATTAACACAGTTTCACGCGTAATTTATCTTTCAGATGACAGCATGATGGGTGAAAGTGCACAGAAACAAAAATGGCCGCGGAAACCCGTTCCTACCGTTGTCACGCATTTCGGTTTGTTCAGGGGGAGGGGGGGGGGGGCGGAGGGATATAAACTTCCCCTTCGCACGAGCTCATTTCCACATAAGGCCGCGACGGCGCCGGTTAATTGCGAAATCACGCTTTCCTAACGAGACGTCTAGTCTCTTCCTTTACCCCCTCCCTCTTTCTGTTTCTCCTTCCTACATGCCTACCCCTTTTAAGAGCCGCCTCTTCTCTGCGCGTCAGAAGCTCTCCCACCGTGAGAATTCCGAGCGCTGGGAGATGCATGCCATCAGATACAAGGGGCCGAAATACCCATTACGCCCCAGGCGCCCGTGTGCGCTTCTAGAGGCATCTCTCTCGCTCTCTCTCTATTTCTCTCTCTCTGCACAACATTCTTGGTTTACTGCCTCCGTCTCCCGCCAACCTGCAGCCCGTGTCCGTGTAACGTAGCCTTCTGACACACATTATTCCGACACTGGTGGTTTGTGGACAGCTTCACGACTGTCCGTGTCGGTGAACAAAAATCACAAGATGCTCTGCGAGTGACAGTTGGGAAATGGGTAGCACAATTAACTACTTTTCAGAACTGTTCGAATTTGAAAAAAAAAAAAAAAAGTTACGATATTCAGACTTTAACGACGACTTTTATTTTGAATTTTAATTTGAGACCGTGCGGTCTTGGAACGAAATCTTATTTCGCGGGGCATACACGTGATTTTTTTTTAAAGGTGCATACAATTCCGAAAGTAGCTATCGCTGACGGTATTATTTATTAATTTCGTCATGCAAACTATAAACGAAAATATACTAACAGATAAGAGAAATCCAAACTAAGTACATGTTCATAGTGTATTTAGTGTATTTTTAAGGGTTTGTTTATTAAATTCTGTGTGAAATCTTTTAAATACGCGTACGTGCAATGATTTTTCGTTTCCTTTAAACCAACTTGTAAAACATGTAGCGCAAATGCAATGGCAAGAACTTTTTTTTTATCTTCCAATTAATTGTTTGTTTCATTTTATCGCCTGGTTAAAAACGGCATGATCTCAATAAGGCCATACTTGGCTGTCGCATCGTAACCTTAGCGCTATTGTAATTCCAACGTTAGAGGGTATTTTGTCGCAATCACACACACACACACACACTTCCGTTTAGCATCTATATTTGGGGCCGCGGCACTAGGCCGAAAGGCACTAGGCCGAAAAATTGAAAATTTATCTCGCTGTTAATATGTCTTAACTCTGGCAACAGGCACTAGACCGACAGGCACTAGGCCGACAGGCACTAGGCCGACAGGCACTAGGCCGACAGGCACTAGGCCGAAAGGCACTAGGCCGAAAGGCACTAGGCCGAAAGGCACTAGGCCGAAAGGCACTAGGCCGAAAGGCACTAGGCCGAAAGGCACTAGGCCGAAAGGCACTAGGCCGAAAGGCAGTTGGCCGACAGGCACTTGGCCGAAAGGCAGCAGGCCGAAATTTCGGCCAAATTACTTCGGCCTAGTGACTGCTACCCTTAGATTTGCGCTGCGCTCAGTTACCGACGTGTCACTGAGCTTCTGGAAAAACCACGCGATTTGAAAACTGCTCCCGCTACAAGAGTGGGGTCTGTTTACGAAAAGCATTTAATAATATGTTGAGGGCGGATGAGCAGTTCCGTTTCCATATTATTCAGTTTTTTTAACTTTTCTTTAAGTAAAAACTTCTATAGGAAGGTTTGGATAGGGAGTAAATTAATGTAAGTCGTCATCGACATGGTCACGTGACGTGTTAACGATAACACTATATCTGTTCATATTAGTATAACTTATTGCGCTTTTAAATCTTAAGGATACGATTACTGTGCAGTAAAAAGTGAGTATAATATATATATATATATATATATATATATATATATTAATATTCTCATATAGATAGGTATATAGTTTGAATAACGAAGAAAACGGAGTCTTTGTAGCAATATAACATTATTTTTTTAATACCTACAATTACTATGCAATGCGTATTTTATAGTAATTTAGAAGTTATTTTACTAACGTGATAAAACAAAATTGTTGTGTGATAATATTTTTTCGTAAAAATTGCGAAAAAGTTTTACTTCTGTCGGCAGTCGTCATGACTGCTTTGAATTTTTTTTAAGGAGAGTGAAAAAGGCTAAAACGCGTGTTTTCAGAATGACTTTTACCTGTAACGAAACATCTGGTAGAGATTCTTGGAAGCTTTCTCGAGGGATTTGTATCACTCATTTATCTTTGTTTACCCCCGCTATGTAATATTGTGTTAACCACTGAAATTCCAAATAGCTGCCCCATGCACGACGAGAAGACTGCCTGCCAGTTCAGAGCCTTGCTCTTAGAGGCGATACCGCGCTAAAAGCACCAGCGAGCTTCGCACTCATCATCCCGCCTCACCGACACAGGCGAGCCTCTTCAGCGAGACATTTCCCACCTTGATGCATCTGCGCTTACCGCCTTGGCGGTGCGGAGCTACGGCAGCGCGTGTCTGCGCTAACGAACTTAGTCGTTAGTCGGCCGACACGACGAAGACGACGACGACGACGACGACACACACTAACTCGTCGTGCGAAAGTCAACCGCTCGTTCCAGCGACGACTGGGAAAGAGGAGGCATGTTCCGCTTCGAAGGAAGACTACATAAGTACACATTGCAGTCGTTATCGTTGTGCGAACCAAGGGAAATTTGTACTTCATTTTTCGTTTCATGGTCCCGAGACTACAAAACCAACGTCATTTCCAAAGTCTCCTTCTCTCCCTCCCTCACTTTCTCTCTCTCCCTCCCTCCCTCCTTCACTTTCTCTCTCTCCCTCCCTCCCTCACTCCCTCTCCCGCCCTCCCTCCCTCTCTCCCTCCCTCACTTTCTCTCTCTCCCTCCCTCCCTCCCTCTCTCCATCCCTCCCTCACTTTATCTCTCTCCCTCCCTCCCTCACTTTATCTCTCTCCCTCCCTCACTCTCTCTCTCTCTCTCTCTCTCTCTCTCTCTCTCTCTCTCACACGGATGCGATCTACTAATGTTGCGTCATTTAGATTTAATAAGTAAAAGTATCAAGTTCTCGTAAGTGTCCGGTATTTTCAAAAAATTATACACACATTAACACTTGAGGCCAATATTACGATATAATTTCTTGTAAACAATGTTGACAGATTTTTTTTTTTTACTCATGAGAGAGAAAAAAACTGATTTTGTTTGAAAGTCACAAGCGAAAGGGCTTAATATATATATAGTTAGCTGTCCATGTGGGAAGCACTTAACGCTCAAATCTATACATTTTTTTTTTAAGACCTACAATTCTGTCGTACATTAATTAGATGTAACATTTAATAGTTAAGTCATGTAAGCTCCCTGAAAGCGTCTTTTTACTACTTGATTACAAACTATCGAGATTTCTCTACTATCTTTAAATTAAATATAAATGTATATACGTAAACTTTTCGGAAGAAATTCTCAAAATGATGGTGAAAACCGCATCTTAATCCATTGTGTAATTTAGAAGTAAGCGAACAGACAGACGCGGATAGCGACTTTGTGTTATTTTATTTAGATATATATAAATACATTTTTATAGACAAAAACTGTAACGTTGCAAAAATTGTTGCAGAATAAGAGTAGAAATGTGGGAAGTTAAAAAAATTGAAAAAATACTAACGTCCTTTATTTGAAAAGTAATGCATACTCGACTTTTAGCAAGTGTTACTGTAGTAGAGTAGAAATTATGTAATAATTATTTTATTTTTAAATTTGTTGCTTTATATCTCGAACCTGTCAATTGTTTGGTAATTTTTAATTAAATTATATATTTTTTGCATCAGTCAAGGTACGAACCAAGGTCATCGATCCACAGCCAGTAAATAATCTGCTAAATTTCTTGATGAATTTTCAATTTTTTTCCTTGCGAATTTATAGCTGAAAAATTACATATTGCCAAGATGGTGGATAAATTTCAAGATGACGGGCGCCCTGGTAATAAATTAATATTCCACTCTAGTGGGTAAAAATTAAACTAATCTGTTGACAGTGCACTCTAGCAGACAAAAACAAAATGTCGGCAGTGACCTCAAGCAGATGAAAACAAGATGGCCGCCATGACGTCATACAGGGTGACCTAATATCTGCCTTGGTATTAGTGGTGGAAGGTCAGTCTGCCGGTGGCTTCTGTAGAGGAAGGCTCCGTTGTAATTTTTAATCGTTTATCCTCGTCGGGTGTGAAGCCAGTACCCTTTTTTTTTATAAATTTTACTATCAAAATTTAAGAAAGTAAATTTTTTATAAAATTTAAATTTATCTCCATTGAAATCGGATAAAAATTTCGGAATTTCAATATGGCGGATGAATTTCAAAATGGTGCAAGATTATTTTTATTAAAATTTTGCCCCGTTTTTTTGATAATAAAATTACGGATTTTCAATATTGCCGCAGATGTCAAGGTCCTGATAACAGAGGCTTTGTGCGTCTTGCTTTTAGAAGTCTTAAAGCAGCTTAAAGGAATTTGCAAGTCGTTGATGTTTTTCAGGAATAAAATGGGGACATTTTCCCTCAGAACGGGAATTTTTCCCTCGAAACAAGGAAATTTGGAGGAATTTTGAGTCGTTTTTTATTATTTTTTTCCCTCAAAAGTTTTTATATTTTCCTCACGCTCAGAACTCTGATCTCCAAAATCTACCGTCGCCTGTAGCCCCAATTTAGAATTATTCATGCCAATTCTTTGCATGATGGCATAGTTGGTATCTCACTGAATGTTTCAACGTTGTTGTGATTGAGTGTTTACTAACAGGTTTGGGCGTGCGACCACCGGGATGGGGAAAAGCAGATTATTCCTACGTTCTTTAAAAGATTCATTCATTGTGGAATTTCGATTTAATACAATTTCTTGGACATACGCCATTGCTGTTTTCCGGTGTTTGTCTCGGGGGAAAATTCATAAGTACATATTAAGAATTAAAAATGAAACATTAATCTATAGAAAACAAGCCTAAATCAGCTGATGTCAAACAGATAAACTCAACGATGAACCTAAACAGGTATTATGGACAACACTACGATAACAGCACAGACGAATATATTCAAACTTAAAATATCAGACAGCACAAGAATTCTATGGAAGGAATTTAGTCATGAAAAAATTAACAGCACGGAAGAACACAGTGGGCTAACAACGACGCCAATAACAGTAAATACAGGTAGACAACAAAACATGGCCAACGCAGCAAATATACGAACTCAACGATGCAGGTAAACCGATATTCTGGCAACACTTCGACAGCAGCACAGACGAACAAAGCAGGCTTCCCAAGACAAAAAAAAAAACAGTTGCGACGTATCGGGAACTGTGATATGTTCCCGTCATCGGGCTCAAGCAGACTGCTTGTTCGTTTTCTCTGTGGCATACAGTGTAAGGGGGTGTCCAAAAATACGTGAGGCGTATTTGTGGGTATTTTATTGTTCGATTTTCTCACAGTGATTCTAGACTACGTTCTGTCTTAAATACTAGTCTTAAATAAAAATAATTAACCAAATTATGTTTTTTTAATAAATCCAACATATTAACGTATTTACACTAAAAATACGCATTTTGATAAATCTCACGTTTGATTAGGGGGTGGAGGGGGTCGAGCAAAATCTCACATCTCACCTATGTGTTGTTGGGGGGGGGGGGATGGTGGGTCGAAAACTCGCAAAAATCGCCTCACGTAATAATGGACGCCCCCTGAGCGAGGAATGGCATATGTCCAAATGAACGTTTTAAAACAACTCGGCAAGCAGGAAAAGTTTTATCTTGTAAGGTTTTTTTTTTGGGAAAAAAAAGGGGGAGGGGTGTCTAGATTGTGAATTCAGCCGCGGGCTTCAATCAGCATGAGGCCTCGTGAATTAAAATCACGTAGGCTATGTTTAAAAAAATGAACAATTGGTTTGATTATTAATAAAAAGGTTTTATTAAGGTAACGACATTAACGAATGCTCAAAGCATATGTGATTTTGGCCTATATGACCGTTCTACTGGTAACGTATAACACGTCTGTCCTTGGAATGAACGAACCTTGAGAACTGTGAAACCGTTTCACGAGTAAAGCGATTAATGAAATCTGGCGGATGAAATATAATTTGCAATAATTTTAGCCCTTTTAATGCAATCTGCCCGTGAAAGCATTATTGGGCAATAAAGTTCCAAAGTTCCCTCGGTCTAATATACGCAGTCCATTACTCTTTAGAAAGGGTGGTACGTCATTAATTTTCCCCCTTTGTGCCTTTGGAGAGCGGCATGTTCGATTATAATCTCAACCGCGGTTTCTACACGTGATCCCACTGCAGGATTTTGTGCGCTTATTGAAGCCTCTTGATGTAAATATTTTTGTTGTGTGCGGGCAGGAGCTATGACCACAGAAACCCAGTGGACAGCGAGTAATTTTTTTTGACGTGAATACGTCTTTAAAATTCTTCCATAGTGGGATGCAATTTAAAAAACGAATGATAACAAAATCGGGGGATACAGTTTGGTGTTGCAGATACATATCTATCATCTCCATCCAAAATTTAATTACACCACTGTATAGCTAAATGATCAAAGAATTCGTTACGCTAAGTGAGGACTGTGACGTATCGCGTGCGGTGGAGGGGGAAGCGCCGCAATTTTGAGGTCGTTTAGCTGCGTTTCGATATTTCCATTTAGTATAACTTTTGACTCGGAGAAGCTTCGACGTTCGTTTGAGTTTCAGTCGTCAGCTCTCGTCAAAATCTCTCTATTGCATAGATAAAACATTAGTGTAAAATAGTTACAGTGAATATATATGGTGTTAAAATAAATATAAAAATAACCAAAAACATCTAAACCCAAAGGACTTCTTATTTTCAAACATGATTATATCTTACATAAAATAGCATATTTTATATTTTGTATTGAAAATATTACCTGTTACTTACACGTTTTCACGTACAACACACGGCCGTGTCCATGACACAGACACACCCCATTTTTTTTTTTTTTTCGCTTTGTTCAGTCGGGAATTTAATTTAACTGCTTTTGTAAGTACTTGTGTGCATTTTTTTTTAGTTTAGCGTATTTTTTTTTGTAGCGCATTTCATGCTACGAACATTTTTTGGGCATAGTTTCTTGTGGTTCTGTGATCAACGGCTTTTGTGTTGTTTCTTCGTCGATAACTTTTGGGTACAGATGGGAAAAATTAGCGGATTTCTTTCGCTGCTGGTGAGAATACCAATTATTTATACTGTTTCTGCTATTGGCTCACAGGCAAGGCCTAGGAGAGGTTGGACAGTAGAAAAACCGGGGGGGGGGGGGGGGGGGGGGGGGCAAAGAATTTTGAAGGGCAGATGAATTGAATTATTTGTAATGAAAGATACATACATGTATATTGTCAAATCTTTAAAAACAGTTTTTTTTTTCTCATACTATCCAACTTTGCGATGTATTAAAAAATGAAATGACTGCAAATCAATTTATTTGTTTGTCATCTAAGTTGAATAAAAAGTATATGGAATTATGGAATTGATATGTAGTAGCGATTCGAGGGGTTGTCGGGAAAAGTTTTGGTGTGTTTGGTTTGGAAAAAAAAGGAGGGGGGGGGGGGGAGGAACGCCAAGATCAGTTCTTGCCCCGGGTGGGAACTAGTCTAGTTACGTCCCTGCTGGTACTGAAAAAGAGAAAAGGGGGGGGGGGGTTGCAACATTAAAGAATTTTTTTAATGCATAAGTTTAAAGACAAAAATTCACAAGTCAATTGCTAATCGAATTTTTGGGAAAACGTACAAGTAATGCGGTGAGTGCAGATTACGTTTACAGTTGTGGCCATGATGTTTAAAGCCTTTAATTTTTATTATTTTTAAATTAGTTTTGAAAAGTTTGAGGAGGGGGGGGGGGCTAAACATAATTATTTGCAACCGGGCCCCTTAGTTTCTCTCGACGGTCCTGCTCGCCTGTCGTCTGCAGTACTCCGGCGAGGACTCCTCGCTAGTCATCACGTAGAGACCTGCAAAATTCGCGGATTCAATGACCTCCAGGATAGACTCTACTACTCTCTACACACTCGGGCAAATGCCACCTGTTCATTGGCTGCTGACTTGTGAGTCGTCTCGACTGTGTGGCCTGTGATTCGACACTTCTTTGAGCGAGGGTCTCTAATTGCCCTCATTACTCCAGATTAACAGTGAACCAATTGCAGAAGCAGCGCTAAGGTATAATTATTTGAATTGTAGCATGTCACGAAATGAATCCGCGAATGTTGCAGGTCTCTAGACTCATCAGACATTGAAACAGGTGGTGTTCCCTAAGCACGCGGAGGACTGTGCAGTCTATCCTGAAGGTCACTGAACCTGCGAATTTTTTTTGTCCAGTTCTTACTTATGAAATGATTCACGAGAAGTTACCGCTGCTCACAGGGGTTATCCCTGTCATTATTTCGAGAGAAAAAAAAATTATCTAATATAATTAGTAGTTTTTATGTAGCTTTTGAAAAAATGACGAATGCAAAATTCACTCATTCAGAGGTAAACACACTGATGTATTATCGTACCATTGTTTACACTCGATGATCGCAATTGCGTGTAACATGGAAACTAAAGGTATTAAAAAATATTTTCCTCTATTTCCATGAACTTGCCGCTGCACGCTTATGTGGTTGCCCTCGGCTTTGATTGCTGTGGAGGCGTGCGTTGGTGCACAGTTTAGTTCGAAATATGCTATTTTGTGTATATATATATCTTATACATATGTATCGCAAATGAACATCATTATCAGATCTGAATGTAGTATTTCCGTAATTATCTTTGCAATCAGATCGACAAATTCTTGGTGTATAAATATGAATTTGAAGACCAGATACGAAAAAAAAATTGTTTGTGGATAATAATTTGTATATAATTTTTTTTAGCGATTCTTAAAATGATATCTTGATTTGTTAAAAATCTCTTATCTATTCATGCAAAGTACCGGGTACTACAGCTAGTAATAAATAAAAACGTCCGTTATGTACTTGAATCGTATTGTAGTTAAAAATAAATATATGGTGCGAAGAAAACGAGCAAGATTATTCCTACAAAATTGTTTTCGTTATGTTTAAGATATATGAATTCATAACTGTAGCGAACAAAAATGTTATATTTCCGACACTATGGCATCGATTTTCAGTACCAATTTTTACTTTAAAAAAACTATTAAAATATAAAGGGATCCAAGCAGAATATGATTCAACAAAAAGAAAAAAAGGGGCACTGTAATATACTTAAGAGTCACTTCTCTTTATGTGTATTTTTTTCATCATGTGGCTTACAGAAACATAAGTACTCAAAAATATGTTTACGGCCTAGCACACATTGTGCCTTGTTTCCGCAGGTTTTAAACATTCCCAAGTGCACCCAAGTTCTTTGCGTTGTCCTTGAGTGTTGGTGGTTGTCCTGATATTCGTGCTGAAAGCAAGGAGTCGTCAATTGTTAAATTGTAGTTTTTGTTAATTTTTTTGCGTGTAAAAATAAAACCGCGTAAACAAGAGAAAGGAAAATCCACAATCATCACAACAAACGATACCATAAACGCATGTCTCTCTCGGGATAGACGAGTATAGAGATCTGCTCCATTACTTATAAACATTAACTGAATAACATTTTGGTCATATATTTTTTTTTTAAAATATTGTTAACAAGGCGTTTGCAATTCAGTTTTGTTAATCGTGCCCATTCTAATATAATGATTAGAAGATTTTTACCCAAGAAACCCTACTATATTTTCCAATTAGGAATGCAATAATTATTTTCTGTTGACAGTACCAGTGGATGTTACACAGAAATGAAAGTTTTGCTCGTAATTTGAACTCTTTCCAGGGAAATGGGAAAATGAGGGGTGAACGGGGAGGGGCCTCATTCGAAAGTGTCCCGTGGTCTAGATTGTATTAAAGCGGGGGGGGGGGGGGGGGGGGGGGGGGGGACAACCCTCCAAAAGAAGAAAAATGAAATTAGAATAATTTTCGCAGCCAGTATGGATTGTGCTTAGTTGTGGTGTGTGTCTTATATGGCGTAGCAAGCAGTATTTACCCGTTAAAGATTCCCATGCATTCGGTGTTACGTGAGCCCGTCGTCGCCTGGTATCTAATAAACATTAATATTAATTAAATATTATATATAATTCTAAATAATAAAATTAATAAACATTAATAAAATATATGTGAAACCTACCTTAAAGACGTATTACCGAACGTCAATATAGTTTTATCGGGAATAAAAATTGTGAAAATGAGAACTGTAACTCGCTAAAAAAAAGTAAAACCTGTAATCAAATGAAAAACCAACAGTCACGATAGACTCTGAGCGAACTAAAAACACCGGCAGCGTTTGTGCAGGTTTTCAGAATATGCCAAACCATACAATGCGGAAATAAAAACCTTTTCACTGATTTTACCTATATATATTTTTAAAAATTTATTTTAAAATGTTATTGCAGTGTATTTCCGAGTGCGCGTAGACAGACCACCGAAGGCCTGACAGTTTGCAGGCCATTAGTTAGAGCTTGTCCTGGCGTTTGGTTATTCGCCGGTGTTGGTGTTGAAGACAGGATAATGGAGAACGGCTCTAAATTACGTAACAGCTTGCGCGCTTGTGACGACGTTTCGGTCCGCGCAACAAACGGAATGCGCGCGCTTCGGCTTCGTCCTTTAATTATGTGCGCTTAATTTACGGGATTCGATTCCCGGCTGGGTCGTTAAGGCTCGCGGGAAGGTCTCCTTCCCCGGACCCTGGACTGTGCGTGGTGTGTTGGTTTCTCTTGCGCTTCCGTGCCGCGGAAGGCCGTGGATCGACCATGGCGGAATCATCTCGCCCGGCACTCCCAATTCTTGCCACGGTGGCGATGACTGCGGCGAGAAGGGGAACCAACCTTCGGGTTGATCGTCCGCGGTCATCATAATAAAGTTGGATGTGATGTCCGTTCGCTATGTTCTAGGTATAGACTCAAAACAAAAAAAACATTGAGCCAAAAGAGGCTCCAAAAAACATCGCTTAAGGTTTTTTTTTTTAAATTTCCTTTAATTTAAATATTGTTTTACTATAACCATATCATATATATATATCCACTAAATTAGGTAAAAGAGCACTGAGTGCTGGAATGCCATGTTGCAATAACAAGATCTGTAAAGTGCAAAAAGCGTGTCAATAAAAACCTAATGAATTAAATTGAATTGACGCTGCAGAGAAAAAAAAGTGGGGGGGGGGGGGGGGGGTTTGGAGGTGGTTACGTTTTTGTTGTGTAACATCTTAACTCTCGGTATGCGGCATTTAGTGGGAGTAATTTTGTGAATGCGACGGAAGTAAAGGAACGGAAATGTTCAGCGACCACGTTGCTGCCGTCTGTGGCGCATGGCGCGATCCAAAGTTCTCGAAAGACAAACGGAAACTTTATATTATTAACTTTTTAGTGAATTGTAACGAGATTCCTTTGTCGAAAATCAGGTCCAAAGTCGGGGGCTTTGTATTTTTTTTTCCCAAGGCTATTTCGCTGTCATCGGAGCCGTTTCATTACGTGGTTCAAAAATTTCGGTCTGCTAATCAAATGATTCAATAGTCGACGTAGCTGCTCCGGTAGCGAATTCTGGTGGCTGGTGCGGAAAATATTTGTGTTTCGCGTCCAGAAATGTAGTTGAAAACACAATTTGTGTGTGTGTGTATATATATATATATATGTTTCATTATTTAAAATAATTCTAGGTTGAATTTCAATTCCGTGTTTCGTATCACACCTGCGTGTGTTTGCGACAAGAGAACACACGAATTTGCTCGTTACCGAGGTTGGATGTTAACACATCTCCGGCGAGTACTGAAATACTCGCTCACATGTTTCGGGATGTTTTCTTGTCTCGCTGTTCAACTCACGTGTATGTGACGGGCCGTAATACGGACGTAAAGATTCCCATGTTGCCCAAGTGAGCCCCATGTCTTGGCGACGCGACAGTAAGTATATATATTTTTAAGGTTGACGGGAATCCGATTGGTGAGTACCTTCTCAATGGAATTCATTTCTTATGTGTGATAGGTAAGTACGTGTGTGGAATTAGGGGTGGCATTCATTACTTACTACGCGGATACCACGGGAAGCCGCTTTCTGTCCAGCTGATAGTTTCGGGGCCATGTTGGAGAGACACCCGAAACACTGAGTGAAGCGTGTGGTGTTTGCATTGTGTTTCATGGGAATGACTGTGTCTGTGGACGAAAATGCTAATTCGCGCTTATTAACCACCATCAAAGCAATGTTTTGGGTGTTGCAGTGGTTAGGTAGAAAAAGACTTAAAATTCGGGTACAGCATGCCAATGCCATCTCTTGACAATTCATTACTTTATGGGTAAATAGATATTACGCCGAGTCTTCTATCGTCTGTGTATTACATTCATCAATTCACTATTTCGATTTAATCTTATATATTATTTCTCTAGTCTGTTTTTATGTGGGTCCGCGAGATCTTCCTTATTCCTGTATAAAATTCCGTGATTTACCCCTCATTTTAAAGCTTATCGTGCCGGCTGACGAAAAATAGACCCACGGTCTAAAAATGTACCGCTTCTCTTAAATTTGAGATTTAAAGTGATCATAAGAAGAGGTCCTTTAATGGATGCGTCGATTTATCGACAGGTATCGAATCGGATTCGATAAATATCGAATCGAGCTGTATGCACTGATGTGTTCAATTACATGTCTTCTTTTGTACCAACACCCATTTACTTTTTTCTATTCTTCAAAATGTCATTCCTCCGAAATTTTTAAAAAATGGAATGCCACACAAAAAAATTTGGTGCGCACTGCGGAATTCCGCACGGGTCGACTAGTTATATAATAATAGTGTCCTGTATCGCTTTCGCTACAACAGCGGGGAACACATGTCTAGTATAGGATGTATTGTGTGTTAATCTCTAATGAAGTCGTTGTGAACGAGAAGTAGGAATGTAATAAATCAATAAACAAATAATTACAAATCAAATTGAAGCACAGTGTTTAATTATGGCGTATTATCTTAATCCTGAATAAACGCATTAGAATATTGTCAACTCCTTGAGCCCCAATTATGTTTTAAGAATATTTCAAGAATATGAAAGTGCGAACAGGTTTAGTATTGAGTTATTTAAACAAAACAAAAGTTAAACATTCCACACTTAAATGTTTCTCAGGAATCTAGGAGATTCAAGTGCATCTAATATTCTTTTCTGTGTTAAGGGGGTGAAAAGTTTTTTTTTTTTTTTTTTTTTTTTTTTTTTTTTTTTTTTTAAACTCTAGGCGTAGATAAATTTTTCTCAATGTTTGAAAATTATTACGGGGAAAATTCCCGACTTTTTTTCTGACCTTCCCTATTATTTCATCACCAACCCAAATTATGTCCTTCCTGTTCGTAGCGGCACGAAGTTTAATGGCCGTTCGCAATTTAATGAGATACTAATTGGAGAAAGGTTCTGATGAATATTAAAGTGAGAGCTAATGGTTGCGTATTATTGTAAAGGCTGCTATTGTTTTTAATGATTTTACTTCATATATATTTGTAATTCGAAATCTACCCTTTAAAATATATGGCACATATACTTCAGAGTCAAACGAGCCTAAGATCAATTGGGCGAATTTTGTCTTTTTGCAGATTATGTCTTAACGAGACCCGCCTTGTTATGAGTGTTGTGTTATTGAGGCGAGATTATGAGTGCTACGCTTGCTGGTGTTTCTAGCACGGTATCGCCTCTAAGCACAAGGCTATTGAATGGGCGCAGTCATTTTGTCGTGTAGACCTATTGACAAAAATGAGATTTGAGTATTAACCATAACAATATATATGACAGGGAAATGAAGATACAGGTGTAATGCGAGTTCTTTGAATACGTTAAAGAATCTGTTTCATGACTGAAAATTATTCTAAAATAAACTTATAGCTAAATATATATATAACCCTCTTTTATCGTTGAATGAACTAAAAATCACACAATTAAATTTAAATTTAAATTTAAGTGTTTTTGTCCAACAGACAAATAATGCACCTCAACTTTCCGAAGATACAACAAAGCAGTACTCGCGCTTATCTAAAACTGTTACTCTTAATTGTGACCTTGAACCAAAACTCTACAATCTTACAGTTGATACTATTACAATTTATAACTGCGACAATCTTTTATGGACATACTATACAGTTGAAGTGTATATTATTTTTTCTTTGGTCCTTTTAAGGGCCCTGCCTGTCTGGGCACACATACGGTGTGCAGAGCTTCATGAGAAACCACTCGATTTTGTTTACTTATTTGGTTATAAACTGTTTTTTTAGGAAAGTGAAAATTTCTGAATAAATTTAAGTCGTTAAACACCCGGTGCACTTTCTTGAAAGCACTGTTTATCTTCACTTCTCCCCCATATAATGTTATGGTTATCGCCCAAATCTCATATGTGTCTTATGGACTGCTGGCTGGCTTTTAGTTTTAAGTTAAATTTTAATGTATTAATTTTGGCGTGTTTATATTGGATTACCTTTTAGGTAATTGCTGTGAGGTTAATATATCCAAGTTCCTGCTTTGTTTTCGTGGTAATAATTTTTGACGTTTATTGTAACAGCCAATTTATGATTAAACATGTTAATAATTTTATGAAAGTAATTTTTTTTTAAGTTTCAAGCCCAATTTTATCCCCTTTAAATTTGTTTTGCCTCTGCTATTAATATCCAGTTTACGTTCTCAGGCGTTTTAGTATGTATTTAGTTAATTAACGAGTAAATTTTTATTTTAGATTTTGTTTCTCTAGCGAGAGAGGACGGACTTGCTGGCCAAGTTTGTAGACTAGCAGGGGCGTGACAGATAGTACAGCATTCGCGCGAAGCACTCCTTCCTCAACCCATCGACAGTGAGCTGGTCTTGACGTCACTTGCCTCGCCCGTACTCCGTTGTCAATGCCATGAAACAGTTTAAACCTCCGCGTCGATCTTAAACTTTCCTATTATATTACATTTTTATAAATTTAACACTTAAACTTAATGATCTTATTATTTAAATTATTATCTAAAAATGAAAGAGAATAGAGCTACCTTTTACAATTGAAATAGCGAGAGCAAAAAACAATACAAGAGATGGACTACCTAAATGAATAAATAAAAAATACGTAATTTTATTAACTTAAATTAATTAAAAATATTATCCAGTGAACATTTAAAATCATAATGACGTGGCTACTTAACCACAGCACGTCTTAAATATATGGTGTCCATAAAATAATGTCCCAAATTATATACCTATTATAACAGTTTAATTTAAACTATTTACAACAAATCATACATAAAATTGAAGGTAAACTAACCTAGTTTTTCTTACCAATTTTCAACGTGTGCACCTTTAGTTATACGGCAAACCATCCAACCTAAAGTCCAGTTCTTCCCACCCTTTGGTTAACACGTCCGGAGTAATGGAAGCAATAGCCTCTTCAATTCTGTGTCTCATTTCTAGCAAATCATTAAGTAGCAGCGTGGCGTTAAGTAAGGTGAACGTGGAGCCAGTGGAAAAGAGCTGTGTCGTCACGACTTTTACGACCAATCTAACGGTCAGAGACTTCGACGTTTATTCACTCTCGTACAGAGAGATTCCAATGGCTCCATTCTGTTTCCAAATCAAGTTTACAGGTTCAGCCTCTACTAATAGGTGAAATAGCCATTCTATCGCGCAACAAGCGAGAAAACAAACAAAGCAGTATTCGCGCACGCTTTTACCTGAAACTGAGTTGCTATTTAATTGTAACCTCGAACCAACACACTTCAACGCTTACAGTTGGTACTATTAAAATTCATAACTGGGTCATTCTTTTATGGACATAGCTGTTTTCGCTCCAGCCCGTCTTCTGCGGTCTCGGCTCTAAAGAGTCTCGCGGCTGTCGATAACGACTCCGGAGGACCAATCTTGGAACTCGATCGGTAATGCGAGGCCTACTCCCCCCCCTCCACCTTCCTAACTTTCTACCGCCTGCTCGGTTGATCGGTGGGTGGGAGGGGAGTGCCCGCTATTGCAGCAATCGACTTTGGTCTTTTCACTCCGACCGCCCTTCGGGTGAAAGAAATGGTTCGCAGAAATCTAGCACTTTTCGAAGCCAACTTTTGTTGGGGGAGGGGGAGGCCGACCGACCGCGTGAAAATATCCCGGTATTTCGCCCTTTCGAAGTTGGCGTCTGTCTTGGCACACACACGGTGCGCAGAGCTTCAGAAAAAAAATACCGCGATTTGAAAACTACTCAAGATATCCGCGTGAGGTCTGTTTACAAAAATCATTTAAGAATTCGCTGAGGGCCGAAAAGTACTTTTGATTTCGGTTAAAGTTTTTAAACTTTATTATTAGAAGAGTTGAAATGACAGGCGTGTTTTCAGAGTAAATTTTAGGCGTAAAACAATCTGTACGGATTCTTGAAAACACTTAAGGGACATACATTACATATTTAACTTAATTTCTATGCCATATAATGTTAAGGTCACTGCTCGAATTTCACTTTTGTCCTATGGACGACGAGAAGACTGCGCGCTAGTTCATAGCCTTGCGCTTAGAGGCTATACCGCGCTAGAAAGCACCATCGAGCGTCGCGCTTATCATCCCGCCTCACTAACACAGATACACCCCTGACGAGGCGGGCCTCTTAACGTGTATCTATAGGATCCAAAAGATGCCACATGGGTTTCAACATGCCATAACATTTTTTTGTATTTTAATATTGAAAATTTGTCCTTTTTTAGGTATATTGGGCCTCGCGTTCTTACAATTTCAAATATTTTGATACCGCTTGCTTGCTAAATTTTTTAGCGTCGACATGACTTAGCTTTGGCTACTGGTTGCATTTGACACTTGTGAACTGGTGTTATTTTTATGACAGCTGTAGTCGCCAGCTTGAAGTAATAAGTTCCTTCCGCGCGGGGCTTGCATACTAGTGCCTGTTCGTAAATATGCGGTCGCAACCAGGTAAAGATAGCTGGTAGATATGATTTATGCCTTGACATGCCAAAAATCGGGATACGTAGTTCAAAATTAGAATTACAGAAAATAAATTTCTACTTTAAGGCATAGACCACGCATTAAGAGATTTTTTCAAATACCATAACATTGTAACTATTTGCAGTATTATTACAGTTGTAGTCATTCTTCCCCCCCGCCAAAAAAAAATTAAATGCAATGACTTCACAGGGGACACTATTAGAAGCGGCTAGTCACTATTATCGCCAGGCCTATCATCAAATCATATACCTAATTGCTTTAACGAAGCTAAATTTTGGAAATCAAGCGGTCGAAACAAAGATGGCTTTTTTTTATTCCTGTTGTCTCTAATGAATGATCAATTTCTATTCACCGTGCTCCAGGGTTTCTATGCCTGACCAAGTTTTAATCCGCGACTCTGCCCTTTCGAATCACCGTCTCGGTCTCTGTGTGAGGTCGCAGGCAGATTGACGTGTGCTGATTACCCCGTAGAATAACGTTTACAAAGTGTTGGAAGAGGTGCGGAGTCGGGATATTCGTAGCTGATGTAGTTCCCCCGCGTGCGACGCCGAGTGGAAATGTTTGGCCAACGGGACATGAAGTAGGATGCTTGCTACCCGTCCAGTTTCCTAATCAACGCCCGCGTATTGTCCACACGTGGCCCGAAAGCAATTAACGGCGTAATTGCGTGATAAGAACCTTGGGCGTACCGCGGTGTATTCAAAACCAAATTTGGTGCTGTGCTTTCAGGTCCCGTATATATATTTTTTTGCAGCATTTCTTTGATCTTGTCGTGGAATGAAACTTTCCCGTTTTTTTCTGCTTTCTTTTTTTTCTTTCATCTTCGTTAATTGGAGAACCTTTTCGCATTTTCTTTAGCTTTAAAAACAAGATTTTTTTTTGCATTGGTACCTACCAAAAATAATTATTTTTCGTTAAAATAGTGAATTAATTTTTGGTCTTGAACTTGCATAAAAATCAGGCTTACCGCAGACGTATGGAAAAAAAGGGGGGAAAAAAGTATTGAAGAGGTGTGTTTTAGACCTGGAAAAAACACGAAAATTGACTATATCTTAGTTACAATTTTTTTTTCTATGTAGGCCTAGTATCTTAATGTATGAAGACTGATATGTATTTTAATCAAAAAAAAATTGTGTTAATAATATTTACTATCATAATTAAACGCAAGGGATATAAGCTAGTTTGTATTAATTAAAAAAAATCTTATATATTGTATTTTGCTTGATCACTTTAAATATGTATCGTTTTAAAGTTTGATCTAACAAATATTAGTTTTATTCTTATGATTGGTATAGTTGGTTATGTAATTTTTATGGAAATGATAACTACGCAAACTTTAAATTGTGCATGATAACATTTTATAGTCAATTTTTCATTGTATGTATAATTGTTGAAATGTATTTGTAGTAGCAATTTGTGTTATAATATACCTGTTATCTTGCCAGGTATGTTGATGAGAGAACCAAAAAATGCTAGGCGGGACAGGCGAAAACAAGGGCAACTCGGGGAAATTAACTGAAGTAAAAGTGCGGGAACCCTGAAAATGCTGCGTGTAATTGAAATTCGGGATTCGTGGCGGTTGTTTTTTCACGCCGTGTGGTTCTACCCACAGACTTTAGATGACTGGGCCTACTTAAGACAAGAGTGGGGCGCCGAATCACTAAGGGCGATATTCCAAGACGTTCGGGTAAGGTAACGAACAAGCACTGCCTTGTTGGGATACAACCGTAACCTAAATCGTAGACCGTATTTCAGAACGTGTCCAAAACTGAATACCAATAAGGAATCAGATCGGCAACCGTTTCAGCAAACGGTGCCCTTCGCGAGGCTAGAAACTGGTTCCTATGCATTCGAGCGGACATTTCGGAACCATCGATACAATTGTTTAGACAAAAATACTTGAAATAGCAGCAACATCGAACAAAAAGAGCAACGCCTTTATAATTTTCTCAAGTACTTTTTAAGTTGCGATTTTTTTCTTGTTATAACCATTAAAGTCAAGGGCGCCCATATGATAATTTGTAGGGGGGGGCCAGACTTAGGGGTATGAAGTATTTTTAATATTTTGGAAGACAACTGCGGCTTGTTACTAGCCATAAAATAGTTCCAGTTCTGACCCTATTAAAATTTTTTGTCCTGTTACTAAAATACTAGACTACAGTACTCATTCGCCATAAAAAATCTATATTGGCTACTTTATTAATTAATTATTAACTATTTTATTGAAACAAATGAATTTTTAGCAACAAAAATGCAGGAATACAGTCCTTATACTTTTGCAGCGTCTCGGGTACACGGATATCAAGAATACAGTCCTTCAACTAATTGCTCTCTTTACCCATAAATAAATGTCGCGTACAAATTAAATTAAAATAATTATAAAGTTTAAAAAGTGTTGGTCAAAAGATTCAACTTTGGGAGAGAAGCGATTTAAATATGTTATCACAGTCAGAAAACAGTTGTTTTTAAATGTAACACCTGAACTACGCTTATAATTATAGTCAAAAATTGTTTCACAATTAAATGTATATTACTATGTTTAGATATGAATCATAATTGCTTATCATTTAGAATTAGCACAGATGGATTCAGTAGTCGAGGACTATAAGTTTATTTAGTGATAGAAAAGCGCAGAAAAAATTAGTTTATTATTTAACTAGACAATTTAACCAAACAGTATTTAGAGGTTAAGGAATTAAGTGACACCAAAACCAATGAAAATAATCGAAAATTTCTAAATGCTGACATAACTCATATATCAGCTTTCCACAGAAGAGTTTAGTTCGGCGCAATTAATCCACACAAAACAACTGGACACTATGTCGACGCATATTTTAAGAATATAAGAAGATCCACGTCGCAGTATAATTTTTTTTTCGTGTCGTGTGGTGCGGGCCCCCATTTGTGGTGCGGGCCCATAGGCTACAGCCTAGATAGCCTGCGCGTAAATACGGCCCTGATAAACCCTTAAATAACATGTTCAGTACTTAACTTCAGAATTAAGAGTACATTAGAACCTCGATTTTACGGAGCCCGGACTCAACGAAGCCGCGATTTTACGAATACATTTTTCAGGAACCATCTAAAATTCGGAAAATTTGACACCAAAATATATTTAATAAAAAATTTAAAAAAACTATGAAAACATATAAAAATATTAATTTTAATGCACAGCGTATTCATATTTTTAAGCTAATACTACATCCATTTACCGTTAGTGAATATTGTATACGTTATTGCGTCATCAAACTCAAAATCGAAAAGAAAAAAATGGACTAGGTACACTATTTGTCGCAAAGTTCGAAATTTCTTCGATTGAAAAATTATGTCAAGGCTGTAAAAATATTAATTTTACTGCAAATGAACTATACTCAACATTCCTTACCCATTCCAACATTTCCAGCTCGTGAGCATAGCAACTGAGCTTGAAACCTTGTGAAGCGTGAGAGAAAGAAACGATATTGAGTACCTAGCTACTTCCTCTCCTTTCCGCTAATATCCAGCAACCCATGCCATTAGGCATTATCTTGACATGTGTCGCATTCATTACCTTCGCTGCATCGGTTTCCCAGTAAAAAACGCTCAAAAATGGTATAAGTGACGCAGCAAGTAGACGTGACGAGCGGGTTTTTAACTAAGCTTTTTTTAACTTACTATACAAACAAATAATTCCCTATGGCTATCACAAATTCAAGGGCTTCTCGCACTAAAATGTACTGTGTTTTTAATGGATGTCTGTCGTTACAGAGCAGCGTTTTTCTTCACCAAATAAGCCTATGATTAGAGACCGTAAATATTCGTGGATTCCTTTCGAGACAGGCTGGAATCCAAACTCGTTTAGCTTAATGCTGCGTCAGTGATTGGACCGCAATTTACCTGAAGGACTCTGAGCCAATGGCAAACACTCAACAAAAGAAGTATCGAATCATAATAATCGCAATAAACAGGTGTCCCGAGTCGGTAGCCAATAGCCAGGTGATATTTGCCCGAGTACATAGAGAATCGTGGAGTATATCCTAGTGGTCATTGAAACCGCGAATTTTTCCAATCCCTACCTATGATCACTTTTATGAAACAATACAGGTGTACACTGAACTGTGTGCTTGTTCTCCTCGATTATGTTACTAAAAGTGCGTTCATTAATATTTTTCAAGCCGATCTGTTAAAGATTAACTGATAAATATGATAAGGTGAAGTCCATAAAAATGCAAGGCAGGGAATTCTTCCAGCCATGGGCGTAGATCCCGGGGGGGCCAGGGGGGCCCGGGCCCCCCCTGGAATTAATGGGCCCCTCCTTGGGGGGGCCCACTTCGTGATTTTAAAGTTAATGGTGTACACAACATATATATATATTATTTATATATATATATTTATATATATTTTTATATATATTTATATATATTTATATATATTATTATTATTTACAACGACGACAGACACTTTGACATGCTTTGCATTCCTACCTTCGAGTTCCGTAGTTATTTTCCCCTACCCCTTCTGCGAAAGCCATGGTATGGAGTTTTCCAGTGAGAACTTTGAAACCCTTAATTCCCAGAAAACGTTCATTCCAAAGGAAGAAGCTAGGGTAGGGTTCCGTTAGCTTTTCCTCCCTATTGTTACCCACACTACCTTGTCATCTGAAACGACAGTATTATAGGTTTCAGGTAGTCTGTTTTTAAAGTGGTTTTGCTCTCGTGTGCCCCAGTCCAGGGATGTTAGACGTACCAACTTGTTGGTACACATACCATTTTCCAGGGTCTTGTACCATGTACCAAGTAGAAATTGTGCTGGTATGCAGAAATACCAACTTTGAACATCGACCATGCGCGATGCGCCATGCATTAACAATTAACTTTAGGCGTGGACGAATAATTCGAATAGTTGCGTTTTAATAATTCCATCTGTACACTATTAATAAAACTGCATTTTAAGAGAAATTTTTAAGTGCTAATTTAATTGAAAGTATTCATAATAGGTGCTAACGTTTTTATGGCCATCTTATAATTTCAGATGCTAGTTCTCTAGAAATTCATCACAGCGCTATGCCGAAGATCTTACACTGACAAAGATCTTGTAGATTTTGTTTATAGATTTTATATATATATATATATATATATATAAGTATGTAAGATCTTGGAGTGTACCAGTTTTTTTTTTCAGATACCAGCATTTAGTGACATCTGTACCAGCTTCGTTGAGCTACTGTCTAACATCCCTGCCCCAGTCTTCTGCTTTCTTGGCAAACATCAACATGGATAAGTTCGTGACGCGGAAGAAATGGAAAACATAATCTGATTCTCACCTGATAAGCTTGATTGTTTTATAAGTAGTGACTATTATTTAGGTAATATATATTTTATTTAAGTGATTATGTAACGTTATTTTTTCCAGTAAATAAACAACTTAATACTTTAACAGTAATTATAGCAGAATTTAGTTTATTTACGAACTGAAACTTATATACCATTTTCTGGAATTTTTTAGCTCATCTCCATTCTGTAAGGCTAGCTGCTCTGTACGTTACATGTGAATATACATGGAATAATTTTTTTCCTCGTCAATATGGAATTTAAAATCACTCCCCTTTTATTATCAAACGATAATTTTCACAATTCATGGCCGATAATCACTTTATAACATTTGTTATTTGATAACTGCAACACTGCACGAGTAAACAGAAGTAAGAGTGAGAAAGAAGTATTTAAACGTTACACATCCGTATTTAAGTTAATAAGGAAGCAAACGCGTCTCTTTAATAACTAATCAAGAGGCATATTTTAACTAAATAATTCACTGCCAAAATACTGATTATACTAAATATAAGCCGAGAAATGTATGTGGTTCAATTAGCTGTAGGATAAATTTCATAGTTCTATCTCCGAGATTTTTCATTTGTGTCATTAAATTTTTTTTTTCTTTTTTACCTGGTTGATGCCTTTACTAAATAAAATAGTCTTTAAGAGTTTTAATATGATTCGATCGTTCATTTGATGTTGATCCGTTTATTAGCTGTGGCGCTTTGGGTTTTTAGGGCGCAGTGTTATAGCGGCAACAGAAATACATCATTTGTGAAATTTTATTCTGTTTTCACGTTTGTTGTATGGGAGCCCCCCTTAAATATTTGTTTTATTTTAATTTAATCATTTATTTTTAAATTGAAATTAGAATAAACACTTTTGGAAAATGGTAATGTATGGGTGGGGTGTTATCTATTTGCATTATATTCACGTATATTATTTTTATAGATTTTTTCATGGATATTTTATGTATTTAGGTTAGCAAATTATTCAAACATGTTTGAGAGATCACTTCTATAGTCATTAATTGATAATTACTAAAACATATGTTGCTCTGCTTTATTGTTAATATCACTTACGTAAAAATAAAGTGTATAACATACGAGCTTAATATCCAGAGAAGACTTGTTTCGGTTGACCTCTAGCGCAAAATTCTTAAATTAAATTCACGGGCCCCCCCTGGAAATCCTACAGATTTGCGCCCATGCTTCCAGCTCATCAACCCTACCCTGGATAGTCTCGTCTGTGTTCAGTCGTCTCTGGCAAGGAGTGGACAAGTTTGCAAACTCAAATATAAATTTATTTTAGTAGCACGCGTCTTACGAAAAGGAAATATATCCAAGAAAGGCATGTCGGACAACCTACTGTCACCACACAAAAGTTAACATGATGCAATGCGTGGTGCAACTGTGTTTAGTCGCTGTGATGTCACTTTTATATCACTCGTGCAATGAGGCAAGTTGTGGAATGCTAAAAAAATAAGGGGAACGCAGGGGAGGGTAGAGGGAAGACGGCAGTCATTGTTTTTACTATTTTATATTATATATATATTCCGTTCAATAAATTATAACATGTATCTTCACGGGGTGGGGTGTTTAAAATTTTATGAAGATAACGATTTTACGAATGCAATCCAAGCGACCGTGAGCGTACGTAAAATCGAGATTCCAGTGTAAATTGCTTCCGAGTCTACTGAAGGTAGCGGAATCCTTATCCCTTTAAACACTTTTGAAGGGGAAAAAGTGGTTTTCCTCTAAATTCAAAATTCCAACATAAATTTTACGTTGTAGACTTTTCTGAACAATAATTCTTATTTGAGTAACTTTAAAGGTGTTAGCTTACCTTAAAATTTGTGAATATTCTGAGCGGATGTGACGAATGAGGAAAACTAAGAAACACTACATAATAACAATGGTTTTTATCTTTACACTTTTCACTGATTTATTTACACTTAAGTTATCTTTACTGACTGAATACACTAAACTAAATCTAGACCAGATGCATAAAACTGTAGACCTAAAGACTATTGAAAAATCTGTTTTAAGATGTTATTTGTGAACATACACATTATTATGACGAAAAAGTAGCAAAACATTTCGCCGTCTACAAGTACATGTCAACTGTCGCGTCGTCTAACTCTGACTTGTCTAAATCTGTTGCGTTGTGTTATCGAGTGAGCTTGGGCAGGATTACGAAGGGGAATGACTCGCCACGGGCGTTGCGCTTGAACAGCGTTTTCTCCCTGTTCACAACACCTTATATCGCAGCAGCAGAAACTAATGCTTCAACTAACATAAAAAATGAAGTAGACATGTAAAAAACGATATACAATAATATCTTCGTGTTGAACCACTTCTACATAATACCGAATTTAAATAATTTTCTTTAAAGTAAAACACCTGACTACACTATATTTTTTTTCCTTCCCTGAAAGCTAGGGGGGGGCCACGGCCCCCCCCTGCCCCCGGGTATGGGCGCCCTTGATTAAAGTGTACATAATATTTTTCAGGGTAGTTTCGCCATCATGAAGTTTCATTTGGCATACCAACACGCTTGGTACGTCCCCCGATGACCACAAAAATGATTATGTACGAGTTAATGGCGCCAGACGTGGGTCCACGAAATCAACGAAAAAGTGAGCTCTGCGCGTGCGCGGAATTTGGGCAACAGATCGGCAACGGATAACGCATTAAACTCCGTTCCCAAAAAAAATAAGGGACCGGCCGTGTCCTATCGTGCACTAGGAATACGGTTAGGGTTCAGGTGTAGCATATTCATCATGTAAACCCTTATTTTATCTCTTGGAATACCGGCCTAGGTGATCGTGTACAGAATGGTCCGGGGGGGGGGGGGGGGAAAGTTGGGATCGAACCCACGACCCTTGTCACGTGAGTCGATTGATGCCCTTAGCGATCACGACCGCAGAATGAAACCTCAGCACTGCTCCACACCGAACCGAGATGTGTTTTTGATTGTGTAAACATCTTAGCTCTCGGTACACGGCGTTTGTGAATGGAACGGAAGTCGCGTGGAACGGAAATGTGTAACCACGTTTCTGTCACCTGTGGCGGATGCCGCGAATCAAAGTTCACAAAACCAAAGGGAAACTGCATAGCATTAACTGTTTGATACATTTTTAACAAGATGGGTGGTATTTTAATAAAATTCCTTGTCTAAAATCATGTGCAAAGCCGGGGTTTATTATTTTTTCAAGACTTTTTCGCTTTCATCGGAGCCGTTTCATTATATATGTAGTTTAAAATTTCTGTCTACAATTGGAATAATTCGATAGTCTTACCTAGCTGCTCCGGCAGCGAATTATAGCGGCGGGTGCGGAAACTGCGTGTGATTCACGATGAGAAATATAGTTAAAAAAAAAAAAAAACATAATTTTCCGGATATTTATCATGCTCGGCATTATTTTAAAGAATTTTGCGTTAAATTTCGTTACGAGTTTACTGCTATATAGTCCAGTCATCTTAGTCAAAATTAGGTTAGTATCTCGGAATTTTAGATACCCAGCTTTAAACTCGTATAAACTTGTATTTTGACATCCTAAACAAAACCTACATATGGTCGGGTGTACGCTACTATTAAAAACTAAGGTCAAAGGTCACAAAAATCGATTTTTTGCACATTTTCTTTTGCAAATATCTCGTTTTCTATGGGTTTTTCGCTATTTGTATTTGTCATCAATATTGTAGAGGATTAAATTCCCTACAACTTTTGTTTCAAAAATTATATTATACGTTGAATCGTTTTCGAGATAGAGGGCGGAGAGCGCGCGGTTAGAGCATAATTTAAGGTCAACCGGTAGTCCCGGTCAAGAACATGCAATATCAAGTTTATACGAGTTTATAGCTAGGTATCTCAAATTCCGAGGTGAACTTACTAAGATGACTGGACTAATAAGTGTATTTGCAACATGCGAACACTTGAATTCGCTCGTTACCGGAGGTTAGATGTTACACTTTTTATTTTTATTTTGTCACGCTGGCGTAGAAACCGCGTGTTCACAATAATGGGATATTTTGCTATCGCGTCTTTTGTGCTGTTGTGATTCCAGCGTTGCACTATGAGAATTTGGCGATATTAGCTGTTGCGACGGGAACTCTCTGGAGTGTGTATTTCGTTGCCGTTGTTTTCCTTTCGCATTATGTTCGTTCCCCCTCTTCCCCCATCATTCATACAACGACCTAACATTTGGTGGGCGGGATGGGGATGGGAAAGGGAAAGGGGAAGGGTGAACTTCCTTCACGCCCTCTCGAACAGTCGCCCATTCATCATCGCGTAATGACTGCCGGGGAACTTAGCCCTGGCGCGCGCGTCACTTCTCTTCTCGAGAGCGAACCCCATAAATAATTGGCTTACCTACTTTACCTGCACACACGCCTTAATAAAGCCCTGGCAAAGACCCAATAAAGCCCCCCCCCCCCCCCCTCCGATGCTCGTTTGTCGCCGTGGACCGACGCGGAAGCTGGGATTGCTTAATAAGGCTACGCCTTACAACCACCATGTTTTTTTTTAAGTTTCTTGCTATAAAGTACATTTTCGTAGCTCCCGCAGAGGAACTCTGAAAAAAACACCGACGTTCTCTGTGAATTTTTTTTAAACTTGACAAAAAAACAGGGAAAATGACAAAACATTTTTTACCTAACTTGATTAGTAATTTTTTTAATACTAGTGTATTCCTCTAATGACTAAGCCCAGTCTGTATTTTAATCACAGATTCTCGTGTAGATAACAGCCCTGTTTAGTAATCAATTAAAAGCAAAGGAAACAGTCAGTGAATTGATTAAACTATCCATAAGCACGATACAATGTCGATAGCAATTCACCTGGACACAATCAGTACCGCACTGTTTCAAAGTTTGATCAGTGGTGTTGCATTACTGTCGGACAGCGTTGGTTGCGTGGCGACGATGGAATTAATGCGGGAAAAATATTTTATTGTAAATTTGACATGTGTTTCGATAAGTATTTGTAACATGCGTTATTGAGTACACCCACCGAGGCTCCTTCCGACTTTTAAGTTTGGAAGTTGTCCTGGTTGATAGCCCCCCCCCCCCCCCCCCCACTCTGGCATTTACTTCCTTCGCCGCCTATTTTCTACACCCACGCCATGCCACCACACATGTACATTTAAATAGTGTAATAATTTTGGAAACTCGGAGTGTGGTTACACGGCACACGTTAAACTTGTTTAAGTGAATATCTTTGGGCTGCCAATTTCGAAAACATTTTTTTTGACGTGACAACGTCTAATAAATCGATGAACGCCGGTTGCACGCACGAAAAAGCATGACTCATTGTTACGTTCCGTCTGAGCCGAGCGTGCAAGAACCGGCCAACCACCTTGCGAGAAAATCTTCTATAATATCAAACAGGTTAAGGCGGGCTTTTTAACTAATTGTTCGTGATTATATTTAAACAAATTATTTAAAATTATTTGAAAAAAAAAACTGTAAATAATATTTTAAAATTAAAAAGTATGCCTTGTTTTCATCAATGTTTATCACGTAGTATTATCGTCCGTAAACCGTCTTTACAGACAACCCCATTTTTTCATTAAGTGGCGATCCGGGTTCGATTTTCAGCGATGTCGAACCATAATTATTAGCAGATGAGGACCATGGCGGACTTTGCCGTGACCTGTGAGTTTTTCTCAGGGTACTCCCGTTGTCCCAACCAATTCATTCCGTCGCTGCCCCACACCCCATCTCATCACACCTCACGCATTTTTCATGTTGTCCGGAACGATAGGTCTGTATCTCGGGTAGGGCAGCCGGCTCCTATGATAGTCCCATTTCTCAGGCGGGATACACGTCGATTTTCTTAATTTTCACATTTCATTGAGAATAAAGTACTCGTCAGGTTGCGCGGGAATAGATCGTTTACAGCTTGAATCGATCGTTATATGTTAATTAGGAGGGATCTCCAGTTGCAGTCTTGAAGTTATCTTACCTCACGGTTAATCTATATTGCCATTTACTGACCAAAAAAAAATTCTAATATTTTATTTTAACGTTGATTTTTCTGCTTGCCAATCACAGGTAAGAATTCAATATATATATATATATATATATATATATATATATATATATATATATATATATATATATGTTTTTTTGAAGTACATACTTGCAAAACATGTTTGGTTCTGAATGAAGAAGGGAACATCAATACACGTAACCAGTTGCGGAGTAAAATACATTCCAAAGTAGTTCAAAGAGTTGCCTAAACGTGGCCTTAGACTGCAGGGTAAGAGGCGTTTCCCCCAGACAAAGATCTGCGCCCGCCGCCATTACTCTCTCGAAGCGAAGTAATTTAGCTACCGCCGCAATATCAGATAATTTTCGGTCGCACGGTAGAGCGTGTGCAACATTTTAGTCGATAACGCGGCGGGAGTTGGGTGAATTCTTGTGTAGAATTCGCAGGTGACTCGCAACACTTGATTCGGGGTCTCTAGGTTTTTTGAGAAGAAAGTTTGGTGCTTGTTGCCCTTGCGACTCGCCCAAAGACCCTCCCCCCTTCCTCAACACTTATCAGTCAATCGCCCGAGCTGACAGTGTGGATTTAACTGAGGCTCTGTGCTCACACGACCAGTCCAGGTGCTCAGTTCGGACCGAACAGTACAAACTGACAGTTCAAACTGAACTGAAGCCTCCCCACAAAGGTTTTTGGTGTTACTGTTGCTGTTGGACGTATCGTTTCATCGTAGAATATAGAAGGAACTTTGAATGCTGCTGTTGCAGTTGCACTTTTAGTTGGACAAAGGTAGGAAAAAAAAAAACAAAGAGTGTAAACAAAGATGTCTGCCACGACACTCAGCTGATGGACTGATTGTTTGTACTGACAGTTTGGACTGGCGGGACGCTGCTCCCCGCACGCAGCGGCAGTTCGGACTGAGGGCTCTCGAGTCCACAATGACGTATTATGGGAAGCCATCAGGTCAGACTGATCAGGCCACCGTCCTTGCGCGCACACACGGCAGTTCCGACCGTTCAGCTCGGACTCTTCTGGTTAGGTGCCCGCAAACGCGATTTCAAGTAGTTCCACAGAATTTTCACAGAGCGAGCGCAGTGTCGTATTATCTGTCGTCACTGTGTCTGAGACAGTCGGCCACCAGCTCGTTTGAACCCCCCTCCCCCCCGCAACAAGAGATAAATCTGCGGGCTTATCGTTTACCTCTCCGAACCACAATATGACATACTACGTTAATTTGGCTGGCTGCATATTCCTCATCTCAGGAAAAGCACGTCTCGCGAACATCTGCCATTGGTAAAGTCCTTCCACAGGTAGTTCAAACGTTTTTTTGTTGTTTTAAATATTCAATGAGTGAGTGTCAATTAAATAAAAAAAACTCTACTCTCATGGACAAGTGAATTGCAGAAGTGAATTTTCACCTGAACTCACTATTATGAAAATAAGTCATTATTACCTAGTGGACGTAAACAACTATAAACTGATGTCTTACAAGGTTGGACTCGCCCAGAAAAGACTTAAGTCATTCGCAACGGCAAATCTGCAGCCAGGCGCGGTACAAGGAAGTAGTGTAATACCAAACGCAAAAGAAAAAAAATCAAGACTATAACAAAATATTATATTAATTTTTAATCTTCTCTCTTACAACAATTTAATATTCAAGCAGTTTAATACTATTATAACTTCACACTTTAAAAGTGCAATACAATCTTCTAGTTGTTAAAGGCGTGTGTCTCATTCCACGTAATTATTTTCATTTTACGTTTTGTAGACTTTAAAGTACCCGAATTAAAAAAAAAATATGTAGTCCATACTTTTCGTATAAGTAACTAACAAAGTCGTATTTTAAATGATTTTGTGCAATATGGATAAGGAGAATGAAATTGTATATACAACTGAAATTTGTTAGGTTGTAGGTCAGTTTTAGTGGCTACTGTTTGATGTAGTTTAATTTCTTTCAGTAAAAATTATTTCATTTTAGCTAGGCTTTCAAAATACTCAAAAATGTTATGATTTTCACAGGTTAAATAAAATAAAATAATTTTTTTCTGAAAGAAATTTGAAACACATCACGCAGTAACCACCAGCATTGCCTTTAAAACTAAAAAATGTTCAGTTTTAAATTCCATTGAGTTCTCCTTATTCATACTGCACTAAGATATTAAAAACTCAACTTTGCCAGCTAATTATGCAAAATTTATGGGCTATATATTTCAGTATGTTGGAATTTGACAACTTATAAAGTCAACGAGTGTAACAATGTTAAACGTAAAACTGAAATAATGACCTGGAGCGGTACATACCCCATTAAGTATTTCGTTCAGACACGGGCGTAGTCATGGAGAATCAGGGAGGAGCAAAGGTCTTCCATCTAAAGCAACATTTACTAGAAATGGGCTCAATTCATGACCACTGAATATGCATAATTAGAGAATAGTATTCTCTTTACACTGTAATTCTTTGTTGTACTTTTACAAGGAAAGTTCTTGGAAACTGAGTTGTGAATGATATCAATTGTAAAACTGCATGGCAGAGCTTTGTAAAATTTCAAATTATACAAAGCTTTGCAGTTTTACAAATGCTATCGTTGGCAACTGAGTTTCCAAGAACTTTCCTTGTTAATATATGTGCGATGTATTTATCTTAAACTTAGTGAAAGTTAAATTATTAAAAAAGTCTCCATGTTTACCTGAGATGGGTTGCACCCCCTTAATAATCTAAATAAGTGAAATTATTTTCGTTGAAACTTCAGTTAACAAGCTCTTGCTGGTTGCCAAATCAGTGTACTTCACTTACAAGCAGTGGCTAGTGTCATGTTCACAGAAAAAATGTGTGGCAGTAATTAGAAAATCAGTGCAATTTTCTCACTTAAGGGTCCAGCCTACTTGGGTAAACTTACGGTGTGCAGAGCTTCTGAAAGAAAGAAGGAAAAAAAACACGCGATTTAAAAACTGCTCAAGATATCGGAGTGTGGTCTGTTTACGAAAAAAAAAAAAACATTTAAGGATACGGTATTTGTTACTGTGTCAGCATTTTTGTCACGCCATCGCATTATCCGCGAGTACGTTGCGATACATGTCAGTGTTAGGAAGTAGCGCAAAAATGTAGAATACCTGTCTAAGTGTGTGCAAATTCAGGGAATTCTGTTTGTGGGGTTTCGCTGGACATCCTATCGAAGAAAAGCAACCAACCGATGGTACTGCTAGATTGGACATTTGTACTGACGTCGGAGGTCTTCAGGATCTCGCCGATACGTACCGAGGTGAGACCCCGATTCAGTTTTGAGGGCGGAAAAGGGGGGGGGGGGAATTTCATTTTAATCTCAGTGTCGTCTGAGAAGTGTGCTTCTGGTACTGGCAGGTCGAGTTCATTATTTCCTGGAGCGAACGAGGGAGGGGGGGGGGGGGGGCTTTATTAAAACTCCTCCCTTCTCCATACTCTTCCCTTTATCCTTTCTACCTCGACCGTCAGCTGTCCACTTTGGGGGCTTGTGGGTTTCGCCACGGGTGGTGAACCCTCAGGAGGGGGAGGGGGGGGGGGGGGGTAGAAGGCAAGTTGACGTAAACAATGCCTTCGGCGCAGTTCCTCACCCTCTGCTTCCTCCCTGATTGGGGGGGGGGGGGGGGGAGAGAGAGAGAGAGAGTTGCCCACCGCCAGCCTTCTCTCTTCCGCTCTCGGAGCACGTCGAGAGTTCGGGTCGATACCCGGGGAGGCAGCCTCTCTTCCTCTTGGGGTCTCCGCCCCCCGAGGCCCCCCCCCCCCCCCCCCCCGAGATTTGCCGGATGGCGCAGCTTTTTTTTTTTGACGCCGGAGGGGACTCGCCCGACGTCTGTACTACTCGAATATGCCCCCGGAGTGACGGCTGCGCGGAAAATTACAACCACCCTCGCCGTTTATACAGTTGATCGCGAGGTGTTTCTATTTTCTGAAGTTTAGGTTTATGACATAGAAGTTATTGGAAAAATACAAGGAACGAAGCTTCGTAAAAATTAGTTTATTTAATTTATTTATTCCTTCACTTCCAAAATTCAGCTATTTTCTGGTTTACAATTGGTACGGAGAAAACAAAAGAAAAACCCACCATAAATACATATTCTAATATATTAGAATACAATTAAAATACGTATGTATAACAGTACAGAGATTTAACATTGCCTTTAACTAAACTTGATTTGCAGTAAGAATGACTTATATTTCCTTGTGAACGAGACAAGTGAGACATGTTTTAGCTTCGCCGGTAGATAATTCCATGTTTAACAAGCCATGTAGGTGAAAGGGTATTTGTAAATTGATGTATGAATTTCGGGTACCTACTTGAAACAAGTTCCTGAACACAAACTTCATTGCGACGACAATTCACAAGAATGATGGCTATCGCTATTTACAACCGAAGTTTTCAATTGTTTAGTTTACTTGTTGACAACTTTAAGTGAGGAGGGATGTACGAATGATAATCTACTAATAAAAAAAACACGCACACACACACATACTTGGTGAAATGAACCAACTATATGTTCTTCTAGGCACGAACTTTAAAATTTATTGCCGATGATGTATGTTTTTCACGTGTCGGGCTTGGAGATGCGGTATTTTGTTCTCGACATACACATGACCTGAGAATTTTTTTTTTTTTTTAATGTTTCTATTTTATTCGGGCTTGTACGTTTTCTTTGACAGATTTTGCCTGGAGTGATTTGTGACTTCGGTGACAGGAAGGAAGTCAGGATGGTTTGGACAGGGGATCGAACCCATGTCCTTGTGGGTGCGATTCCAGTCTCTGGCAATCTGCTGGCTGGGTGAAATTGCCCTTTGTGAATCCGGTCTTTCAAGTTCGCAAGGGGCGAGTTTTCCCTTATTTATGATGTGCTTATGGAATTATTTATGCCAGGTTGTCGGCAGCTCACGAAATGTCACAAACAAAAAGTTAAGGAACAGAATATATGACTGCGGTCACGAAAGTATTCGTTTTCCAGCAGGCCATTGTTTAACTTCCGCATTATTATTTTTATAGTCGCATTTTAAAAGTAAATACGTAGCTAGAAACTATCCACTTGAAATCGCGTGGAAATTATATTCGTAAAGGTTATAACTTTTTAAGTAAAAATCTGCACATTACAGTTAATAGTATATAGCCTATATTTCGTATTACGGAAAGTTTTTTTTTTTTTTTTTTTTTTAAATATGAGAATGAACCTATGATACAAAAACGTTGCGAAAAAAAAAGGTTAATTAAAGGTTCCAAGAAGCAAGGGGGGGGGGGGGAACATAAATCCTAAACTATCTAGCATTCCCACCAACTTAAGAAAAGAATTTGAAAGCTTACAGCGGGCAAGCAAAGTGGTTCTATCCTCCCCCCTACTCTACCACCTCACCGAGATGAAATTCTGCGTACGCTCCTGCGGAGAAGGGGTCCGGAAATTCACCCGATATATATGTATATAAATATACATACATATATAAATGAAATGAGGGCATGTCATTCTGTCCAAATTCTTCCGCGCATTCTCTATCCGCCTTGCCCGACCCAGTGGCTTCCCAGACCCGATATTGAATATCGATACGCCCGTCCCACGCTTTTCATGTCGAAACACTCGTTTCGACATCCCCGGTCTCCGACCCCAACGACCCACCCTCAGTCCTCGCCTCTTTCTTTGATCTCCTCCCGCGGCATCCCGTCGGGATAAGTGGGCAAGACAATATGGCAGGGAGGCAACTGTGCCCCCCGATGTCTTCCATCGACTGAAGCTCGGGCACACCGTTAAAAAAAAAAATTCCCACCTTAAACCTAAGAAGAACACTGGTTACAGTTTATTCAGGGATCTTCGTCATTTCACGCATATCTTCGTAATTTCACGCATATTTGTGTAAATTTGCCGGTACTGAGTTTAATTACTTTGAATACGAACGTACAAGAATCATCTTATGGCTAGAGAGCGGAAAAATTCGCGGGTTCAGTGACCTTCAGGATGGACTCCAATATCCTCTACACACTCGGGAAAATGCCACCTGTACATTGGCTGCTGACTTGTGAGTCGACTCGACTGGGTGGCCTGTGATTCGGAACTTCTATGAGTGAGGGTTTCTAATTGGCCCCCAGTCCTCCAGATTAACAGTGAACCAATGACAGAAGCAGCACTAAGGTATAATTATTTGAATTTTAGCATAACACGAAATGAATCCGCGAATTTTTCAGGTCTCTACTTATGGCCAGTTGAATCAGTGGCGGACCCAAGGATAGAAGGAGGGTCGGGGCCGAATACCAAAACAGGGCATCGTTTAACCCTTAGGTTCTGCCGGGAGTACAGGTGGTGAAATTCCGCCCACAGTCTCCAATTTTGATGATAAAAAGTAATAATTGTTGAAGTCCCGGTCTCACACGCCTTGTTGATTTTTTTACGTCACTTCTTTTATTTATGGTATAATTCTACAATTTTAATTCGATATCTACCTTGCATTTGTTTTTCTGTCACAAATATTGTTAACAGATATTCACTTGAGGTAATATCACGTGTGTTAAAGAGTGCGCAAGTCTTCGTAAGTAGCTTTGTTAAAAATATAAATCTGCTCGTGGCCATGGTTTAATAATTTAACGTGGCTGCCTATATTCCGCTCTGGATTGGCCAGCAACAGCAGCGTATGAAACGAGGCCATATTTGATTGGTCGATACAGCAGCCAGTGGCAGGAGAGCCCATCTCTGATCGGCTGGAACTAGAACCAATTTGGAGGAGGCCTCTCGTGATTGGCTACCGGAAGAAGACCTCTGGCAAGCACCTACATATCTCCTAGCTCTCAGTTGATTCTCAACCCTGAAGATACCTGATGCGATGCAGAGCGAAACGTCGATGCATTCTACCACTTCGACACTGTTCAACCTCGAAATCCAAGATAGTTTATCAGACAGTGAACGCAAAAGCCTGCAAATCTTCTGCAATATTGTTTACCATATTCGAAAAATGTTGTAAAATAGCGGTAGTGAATCGTTAGGAGCTAGTTTTTATAATAACCGATTTCTGTAAAAACGCATATTTCAAACTTAGTCCCAAAAAAAGTTTTTTTAAACGTGGAAACGTATATTTGTTCGTTACAGTAATAGTTGGTCGAACTAATGACTAAGAGACCAATAATGCGTCAACAATTGTTGAACCCACAGCGGATAGCTCATGTGTGTACGCGTTTGTCGCGCAGTATTTGTTTTGCCTGCGACGTCATCGTACCAGTGTAGGCGAATGCGCGTGATTGTTACGAATTGGCTTTGTGTGAAGTTATAAATTGGCATTGCGTGGAAAAGCGTTTAGTGAGGAACACTGACTCGGGTGTCATTGTGATGAGCTTGCGGAGCAATACTAGGGCTCAAAGTGAGACAGTAAAAATATTTGACGGAATATAAGTGAAAATGGATATTAAATTGAAAATTACAAAATATTTAAAGATTTCGTCTCATATGACTAGTAAATATACTCGGAATTATATAAAATACAAATCAGGGGAAAGCTCGCGTCGAAAGGAATCCTAATTCCAGTGCCGAGCGGATGCGAGAGCTACGGCAGCGTCGACAAGAAAATGAAATATCCCGACGTTTTCACGAAAAATATACATGGCAGACCAGAACGGCACCTTTCTCTGTGCTTTTTTAAAGGTAGATTTCAAATTAATACTACATATTGTAGCCGTTACCATGGTGACTTATGAAATTTTTTTATATGTTTTTCTTTTGGAGATCCATAGACCCCAAAACCATTGTCAACTCAAAAGTTATATATATATATATATATATATATAAAATCACAATTTTGTGGAAACGATAACTGTCCCTTCCAAACTGATACATAAATCCTAGTAGTGAAAAATCACGGTCGATTTTGTTAATGGGCAATATCCGACCAAAGGGGTAGAAATGGGGAAGGTTTTTTTTTTAGGAAAAATATAAAAATCGTGGTAACTCCCATAATATAGAAAATATCACATCGGTTGAACGTATTTATAAATCGTAGGAGGAGTATCGTAGTAGTAGTAGTACCAAAATATTTTTTATGAATAAGTTTTTGATACAACCAACCATAACTGCAAGGGATTGAAAAAACAAGGGTTGGATGACTAAAAAAAATTATAACTCCCTTCGTAGGCACAACATCGTATTCGTACAAATTGTATATCTTCTTATAATTTTTATCTAAAACTTTTGTCTAAAACCATTTATGAGTATATGAACCATAGCTGCAAGGGGTTGAAAAAATAAGTATTAGAATAAAAAGAAATTCATAACTCCTTTAGTAGTTACACTATTAAGTCCGTTCAGATTGTTTATAAATATTATAATTTTTATCTAAAACTTTTGTCTGAAACAATGTTTGATTAGACGAACCTTTTGTTTCAGGGGGTTGAAAAAATAAAGGTGTAGAATATAAAAAAATCATAATTTACGTACTATGTACACAGTTAAATTCGTTATGTTTTATAGTAAAACCTTAAATTATTATCTACAACTTTCTTCTGAAATATTTTTTAAACGACTAACCATTACTGCAAGGGGTAGAATAAACAAGGGTTGAAGGACAAAAAAAAATCATAACTCTCTTCGTAGGCGCAACATCGAATTCGTTAAGATATTTTGTAAATCTTATAATTTTTATCTAAAACTTTTATCTGAAACAATTTTTGATTACATGAACCAATGCTGCAAGGGTTTGAAAAAATGAGGCATAGAATTAAAAAAAGTCATAACTCAACTATATCTGCAAGGGGTGAAAAAAAAAGGCTTGGAAATTAAAGAAAAATATATAACTGCCTTAGTAAGGACCCAATCGAATCCGTTCAGATTGTTTGTAAATCTTATAATTTTCATCTAAAATTTTTGTTTGAAACAATTGTTGATAATACAAACCATTATTGCAATGGGTTGAAAAAACCTGGGGTTGAAATGAGAAAATAAATGAAACTTCCCTACCCGGTACACTATCGAATACATACTTAATTTTGTTTAACTATCTAAGTATTGACTAAAACATTCTTAAAATAATTTTTGTTTACTCAAACATTACTGAAGGAGGCGGAAATTACAAGGGTAAAATTAAAAAATAACTTTTTTTTAAATAGATGTACGATTATATACATCATATCGTTATAATTTATTGTATAAAACCTAAACTTCATCTAAATTTTGGTTTGTTTAAATTTTTGATGAAACGAATTATTACCTTAAAAACATGGGTTGAAATAAAGAAACTCAAGACTTTCTTAGTATCGAATTTGTTTGAATTTATTTTAAACCATCTTATTATCTTAAACATTGGTGCAAAGAAAATTTTTATACGACCACTTTACAAGTTTAAGGGATGAAAAATAGTATATGAAGGCCAAAAAATTAAATAATTACCTTAGGTGGCATATAATATGAAATACGTTCTAAGCTATTCAGTGCTGCGTTCTAAACTATTCTATAATGGATACACTGAGTTAAAAATATTCGTAATATTTTCGCTGCATGGAAAATGAGCAGATATTTAATCGTTCATTTAGTAATATTTGAGAAAATAAATATTTTACGTACATTAGGTTCTTAAAAATTTCAAAGTTTATAGAAGTTTCCAAAATATTTCCAGAATAAATAGGTACTTCGAGATCTACGTACGCCTACTTATAAGCTGTGCGGAAAGGGAATTTTTTATTGTAATATTTTTAATGGATTGTGTACGAAATTCATTAAAATGATTCTTGTGAAAACGAGTATTACAATTGGAATCCGAAGCAATCCTTGCCAGGTAGGCGAACGTGGTTCGACTTGTTCAAATATCACTGGAAATTGTTTCCTTACCAAAAACATAAACCTTACTTCAGTTTGATTAGTCTGTCTGTTTGCAGGTTCAGAAAAATCTATTGGCTAGCTTGCCGGGTACGATTTATCGAATAGGGTACGAGATTTCCATTCACATCTATTCATTGACCCCCAATATCGGAAACGGATACGATTTTATCGGCTCGTGTGCCTTGGGCTGAAGCATTAACTTTAGTTTAGTTCAGAGAGTTGTTTCGGGAAATACTGGGGGAAAAAAAAAAGAAGGCAGTTTTGTCTTTTTTTTTTCAATACAAACCAGGGAATAAATAAATTATGTAAATATAAATAAACTTGCAAAGATAGAACAGGAATTTGGTCCAGTGGTGGTGGTGACAGCGACAGAAAAGAAAAATGAAAATAAAGACTTTGGCCCAGGACAATTAGGATGGGTTACATCCAAACATAATCATTAGGAAACCTATAATTTTTTTCAGGTGTGACCAGGGGGAAATAAATGACTTTGCGTTTGGCATCATAATTTTTGAATTGAAACTTCACAGCTTGTAGGATACGTCGAGACGATGACGTCAAAAGAGCGTAACGAAAGGTGGTCACCATCAGATGGTAACGAGAAGTACAAACGCGAAATCATGTACCATAGTTTAGCTACCAAGTTACTTGCCGAAAACATAGATGGCAGCGGCGGCAGCAGCAGAAGCGCTCGATGGCACGTTTGTATAATGCATATCACACTTGCGCGCTTGCATACTTGTGCTCTTGCACATTGCATACTTGTGCTCTTGCGCACTTGCATACTTGTGATCTTGCGCATTGAATACTTGTGCTCTTGCGCACTTGCATACTTGTGCTCTTGCGCACTTGCATACTTGTGCTCTTGCGCACTTGCATACTTGTGCTCTTGCGCACTTGCATACTTGTGCTCTTGCGCACTTGCATATTTGTGCTCTTGCGCACTTGTATACTCGTGCTTTTGCGCACTTGCATACTTGTGATCTTGCGCACTTGCATACTTGTGCTCTTGCGCACTTGCAAACTTGTGCTCTTGTACACTTGCACTTTTGCACACTTGTACTTTTTCATACTTGCACACTTGCGCTCTTGCACACTTGCGCGCACACACACTGCACACTTTCTTATACTCTCATATCTGTACACTCGCGTTTACGCTTGTGCACTTGCGCACTTGTAGGTTCTCTTGTACGATTTATATTTGATCCATCCTCCTCTGCTGCCCAAGGCATGTCGTAAAGATGGTAGCAGTCCCCGCTCTCACCGCAAAAATTAAATAGCCGATTACGGCATCTGCCGCGGTGGCTCTAGGATCTGCGCTTTCATCCACCCCCTCCCGCGAATCATTTTTTTTATTTTGCAGACGTCCTGCCGTCGTAAAGGAGAAACCCTGTTCCACAAAAAAAAAATATCTTCACCGCTCTCCGCCCAGGATGTAGTTGGACGCAGAAGATGAAAAGAGAGAATTCATCGAAAAGAAGGTGGGGGAAGAGAAAAGTTCCCGTTGCGTGGACGGCTGAAGATTTTTGTACGTAGGGGGAAGCAAGGGGAAGAGGAAACGACGGCGTCTGCTAAAATCCCCGAACAATGATATCGGAACAGCAGTTGCGGCAGTAAAGCAACTCCGGGGTATAATGGAATGCGGAGAAAGTCGGTTATTAAAATTACAGACCGAAAAAAGCTTTTGTTCTGCTGTCGGGACTTTAAAAGCTCTTGCTTCTTTTAACCAAAACCAACCCCAGGCAGTTTTGTGGTCTTCCATACTGGAAATAAGCTGGTTAGTGTGGAAGGCTTACGTCATTTTTCTCTCTCTCTTCCGAAGGCGTTATGTGATTTACGCTTTGCTGCGTTGTTGAATCGCACCGGAAATTAAATTTCGGGATTTTTGCATGGTAAGTACGGACTCGCATTCATATGTGTTTTTTTTTTGTCATCGTGTGAAATCGTAACGAGTATTTTTGAGAGTCGAATTTTTCCAGTGAGCTGCCGGGACCCTTCTATATCCGGTGTCATTTAAACTTGACCCAAATTTTACATATCTCAAAAAGTAGTACCAGTTGTGTCCATTTCCCAACGGTGACATGCAGAGCATCACATGATATTTGATGACGAACGAACACCGACAGAGTATTCATTGAAAAATGAACGAACATGGACGGCATAATACACTCATGTTAGGGCAAAACTAATACCACCGACACAAGACTCCCTAGAGCCATCGATCGGGAAATGGTTACGCCATTTCATCACAGCTCGGAACAGCTACAGTGAGAGCTTGTGGGACGATCCATCCCATATTCTTTGACACTCGAACACCCTTAACTCATTCTGGTAACCTTTGGTTGACTTATGGAAAACCCCATCCAGAGAGTATCACGAGGCGCTTAGCCAAGTCTGTCCCGTCTCTGGAACCCCTTAGAAAAAACAGAAAGCCCGTGATCTGGCCGAAGTTCGTCCATCTTCTAATAGCTGTCCAGGCTGGTGCCGGAGCCTGTGTCTCCGCGCACTGGGTCCGCCTTTCAACGGAGCGGGGACTCCTCTGGACTTGCTATGAGCGATCAGAGCCACCGATTGCTAGTGCGAGTCCTCACCATGCTACCAGAGCGCGGCAGATGGAGTCCCAGTATCAACACGGGTCGTCTCTCACTGCTGCACTTGCGGGCTTGTACTGACTGCTGGCCTTTGAGCTAACAACGGTGTCTCGGAGCTCACAGTCTTATGTTCGGGCGCAGCTTCCAGAGCAGAAGCCGTGCTTTCTGGATCCTCACGATGAACCGAAGCCTTTGGGACCCTACGGCTTGACGGCCCGGCAGTGTCTGACCCTTCCAAGGCTAGGTTTCCGGACCACCTACCGTTGCCCGCGGAGTGTGCCTTTCCACCTCACCAGATACCTCTCCCATGACATCTGAGGGCGTTGAGGGACGTACACTGACAGTCCCATGGAGTTGTTTACAAACAGTGTGGACATAGCGACAGTGACGGAAGGATGTAAGCAGACTACTTGTCGCAGTCTATCACTATTAATAACAAAGCATTCCATGAATTAATTTCATGACCGATGAGAGCATAAATTTAGTAAAAGATATTTTTAAAAAAATGTATAGCAAAAATGGTTGAACTAAGATAGCGAATTTCTGATACATTTTTTTAGAAGAGAAAATTCAATACTATCAGATGATGCTCTTGATGAAATACAAGAAACTGTATTTCCTAAATTCTCACTCCAAATTTTACTCGTAAAAATAACATTTTTCTTTAATACATTAAACAACCTTTTTTTAATTATAAAGTTTGTATAAAACTAATGCGCTCTCTGTATATATCGGAGCAAGAGAGCTCTACGAAACAAGGACAGTGCAAATAGCGGATAGTGTGCATTTGTAAATGATAAATGCCCATATAAATGCACATTGCCGTCTAAAAATGAGACGCGCTATAGCGGGTTTCATTTCACTAGTTTCGAGAGCTGTCAGTTTTGAGACACGTTACACGAATCTGATTTAAGCGGCATCGAGTCAGGATGGAAGCTGCTGGTGCCGTCACGATCGATTTAAGCGGGAGAAATGAAAAGTGCCGGATTTATAACTTATCGGGCCAAAATAATTTGCCGTCGTACGTTTTTGAAAACATTACTAAACCACTAAATTTGTAGTATTGTTTTAAATATATCGCCTGCTCAACCATTGGCGTTGAATAGTGCAGTGCATCGCATTTTAAGCACGACTACAATAGTAAAAACGACAACGCACTTCTTTAGTGTTATAAAATGTACTAAAATTTTCCATTAGCTTTAGCGGAGTCGTGTTCAGATTCGAACTTGGAAGTAAGCCATTTGCAGATATTAAATAAATTTAAAAAAAAATTCAATTGGAATTTAATTACGAATCTCTGTCCATTCGACGCATACAAGGTGCACAGGTTCGTTCTGCTAATCCTAGGGCAATTCTCGTACATGGTTCGTTACATTTTTCAGTCACGTAAGTGCATGTTGTTCCGTATAGAAATGTCACATTTTATTTGAGGCAAAATAGTTTCTCTGTGTAGGATTCATGAATGTCATCTAACGTTTGTTAGAGAAAATTTCCAAATATTTCTTTAGGGTCTGGTGTAAAGTTTTTTGATCTTTCTGTAAATTTCGGCTTATCAGACCGCTTTTTTTTTACACTTGCTGACTCGCAGTCTAGATCTGTTTGACGTATTTTCAAGCGCTACGCCGCACTACGCAGCTACGCCCCAGTGTGCGGCCGGCCCTAGGGTCGGGCGTGGACGCGTGTCCTGACGTAGGCCGGAGTTCAGGGTGCGCGCGCGTGTCTCGACACGTAATTGCATCGTGCTCCCCCCTCAGAATTCCCTGCTCCCTCACTGCGTTTCCCTTTGATCCCTGCTGCCAGCCGTGATTTTCACGTCCCGTCTCCCTTCCCACGGGCTCCTCCCCCCCCCATAGCCACCATCACCTCCTCCCCTCTCCACACATTACGTTCCCAATTATGCGACTCATTTAATGGTCGGTGGCCGCCTGCCGCGTCCAGGGAATCTAATTTTTGGGCAGCGCAAAATTACCTCCTTTAACCTTGCCGCGATGCGATCTCCGGCGCGGGCACATAAAAGAAAATGCCAGGATCCGATGTACAGTTTTTTAATTTACATCGCGTGCAGCGGGCGTTGGAGGCCGACCGACTAAACGCGGAGAGGCGAATTTTTGCTACCATAAAAAATAAAAAAAAGAGCGAGTCTTAACTTGTCAGTGATGTGTAACACGTAACCTCGGTACTTGCAAATTTATGTGTTCTCATGTTGCAAGTACACTTATAATACAAAACTCGGACACACAATTTAACGTAGAATTCTTTAGAATAATTCCCGAGCGAATATTTTTCAACAACCAAATTTCTGGACGTGAATCGCACGTAGTTTCTGCACCCGCAGCTAGAATTCGCTGCCGGAGCAGCTTGGTCGACTATCGAATCATTCCATTTCAAACCGAAATTTAAAACACTTCTTTTGTCCATTCGTGTGTTTGTCTTTGGTTAAAACGAAATATACAACTCGGAAGTCAAAAAACGGGGGTAGTTACTACCAAGATTCAGTTATTTAAATTATGACGAACACTTTGTTTATTTGAGGTAAATTATTCGTTTAAAAATCCGTAAATGTACTGTAAATTCTAACAGTGTACACGGACCCTGCGTAAAACAGTTTTTTGTTCAGCTGATAGTCTACGCCATTTTTTCCTGGACATCGGGTGAAGTGTAGTGCTTACATTGTGGGAAGTTTCAACGGACTGTATTTTATGGCACTGACTGTGTTCAACGACTGAAATTCCAATTCGTTCTATTAAAGGGCCCGCCTAGTAAGGGGTGTAATTGTGTTAGTGAAGCATGATGATAATTATGACGCTCACTAGTGCTTCTGGCGCAGGTTTCTCGTCGCGCACGGGACAACATTGAGATTTTGAGCAGTAACCATGACACTAAATAGCGGAGAAATTAAGATAAAGGTGTTATACAAGTCTCCTTACACCATTTGTGTTCCCAGATAGGTGGAAGCCAAAAAAAACGCTTTTCAAAATGGTGACTTTTCTTTACCTCGAAGCAAGCGGAAAGCACACATTCGTTCACTCGCATACTTGCGTACTTAATTTTCCAGTTCGGACAGCCCCCCCCCCCCCCTTCCCCGCCATGATGTCCCTTCCGGGGATCAGTACGGTGATTGATTGACCTTTAACGCTTTACGTTTGGGAGCACGGCTATTGCGGATTAATGATTTCGCAAGTTAATCAATGTCGGTATAGTTTTGACGGGGATACCAAATGTGAAATGTAACCCGCTGTAAATGGCGACCATTGTTTCCAAATTGATTATACCCGGCTTGATAACATCACAGTTATTTGGTGCACCGTATTTAATTATAATAAGTTTTAATGTAATTTTGTAAAATATATATATATTTTTTATTTTTTAAGACTACAAATTAACGTAGACACGGTCTTTTATAAAGCCCGAAAGGAAATAAATCACATGGCGTTGTGTCAAGTGGACGTGGAGGCCAGCGGTCAACCAACCCATTGGTCAGGGACTTCGACGTTCAACCACTCTCGAACAAAGAGATTCCACTGGGGAAGGCGCTCCATCCTGTTGCCAAATAAAAAGTTTACAGGTTCACCCTCTACTAATTACGCTCAGGAGTCGCCATTTTGCGTAGGTGGTGCTGCAAGTGATCAAACAAAAAAACAAAACAGCACTCGCGCATTCTTTTATCTAAAACTGTTTGAGTTACTCTTTAATTGTGATCTTGAACCAGAACTGTACAACGCTTACAGTTGATACTATTAAAACTTATAACCGGGACATTCCGTAGTTCGGGCGAATTCGGTCGCGGCCTGAATATCCTCACGAAGTGTGCGGCATGTGCGGGTGGTGCGATGTACTCGTCGCGAGAGGGGAAAGCAATTTCCCCTCCTGTCGCTCGTCCACCTGACCACGTCACCGCCTGACGGGGGCGATAATCAATCAACTGGCCGGGTCACGACCGTCAACTCCGGCCCTCGATGGCCGTACGGCGCATTTTCCCATCAAAGACAGCCTACTTCCCTTGCCGATGATGAATGTAGGGCAGTGATGAACAGCCTGTGTGTGGCCCGCGCGCCAATTTTCGGCCCGCCTTAAGGGGCCCGCCTACCTGGTCACACACACGGTGTGCAGAGCTTCAGGAAAAACAACGCGATTTCAAAACTACTCAAGATATCCGAGTGGGGTATGTTTACGAAAAAGCATTTAAGAGTTCGCTGAGGCCCGAAAAGTACTTTTAATTTTGGATCATGTTTTTAAACTGTATTTCTAGAAGAGTTAAAATGGCTGAAACGCATGTTTTCAGAGTAATTTTTAGGTGTAAAACAAGTGGTACAGATTCTTGAAAGCACTTAAGGGACTTGCATTACACCTTTAACTTCATTTCTCCGTAATATAAAAATACGGTCACCGCACAAATTTCACAGTTATCAATTGGCGACGAGAAGACTGCGCGCCAGTTCAGAGCCTTGCGCTTAGAGGCGATACCGCGCTAGAAATACCAGCGAGCGTCGCGCTTATCATCCTGCCTCACTAACACACATACACCCCTGACGAGGCGGGGCCCCTTAAAAGGTCGCGCCGTCCCCGAACATGTAGTTTTCCCCTCCCAGAGCAGTGGCGAGTCTGAGAATCAATCTGCCTTCCTCTTTCCGCTCTGTCCCTCACGCGAACAGTTCTCTCCACGCTATGACGAATGTCGTCGTTCGTCTCATTCTTGTTCGACTCGTTCGATTCGTCGTTACGTCCAAGCAATTTTTTGTAGTGTGGACGAGTCGAAAGGGTTGACAGGGATTTCCTTCAAGAAACAGCTCTTTTGAATTTGTTAATTTGTTTATTTTGCGGTCACTTTCTCTTTACTAATTCCACGTGAAACTGTGATTTCCGTTAACATATCGTGTCTTTTAACTTGGTTTTTTATGAGCACTGTCGCTCGACTCCCACAACGATATCCGCGGGCGCGGCACATTTCGATGAACTTCAGAGCGTTTTCCATCACTCCACTTCTTTATTTTAATTCGACGCAATCACTTGAAACGGAGCTGTGCGCGATGTTCACTCAAGGATTGAGAGAATAAGACTGAGGAAGTTGCCGCGACGTGATTGGACAGGATTCAACAAGTCCAGACGAGGCGACCGCATTCGATTTCGTCTTTCAACTCCGACCCCTGTCCATTTCATTCGGGTTGGATTCGTCTCCATTCGATTCAACTTTAAACTTACAAGCGACTCGTTCGTCACGTCCAGACTGGGGCAACTTTCTGGGGCGCGACGCGACACGACACAATACTCTGCCCCGCGACAGATTAACACCGTATTTTCGTTACCTTATTTCTTCCTACATTCTTGAAAACAAATTGTTGTGACACTCCTGCACAAGAAACACAACTCGGTCTGCAACCAGCTCCATAATGATAGAAAATCAATTAAAATACAAGACAATTTTTACCATACAGGATACAGATTTCATGCCGAGTTAAAGATACTTCGCTGTATTATGAATATAAGTTTGAATTTTTTTTTACAAACAGCAGATATTTCAAGGTGTTACCTAACCAGCGGCGAAACTTGCAACAAACCATGACAAAGCAATATCAGTAGGAACTCCAGTAAAACAAGAATGACGGCACTAACATAATTCAAGCACCTGTTCAGATCAGAATTGTAGTTCCGTTCAAGTATTTCGTCTTTAAAATGTTATGATATGTTTTATGATATGTTATGAAATGTTTTAGATAGTGACTGTTAAAGGTTTTTTATAATTTTTTTTGGGTATTAAATTACAGTCTGAAAACACTATATTTCTTCTTATCTATTTTTCTAACTCTCATTGTTCACCACTGCACGAACTAAGTACTTACCAGTTCGTAGCCTTTGGGCTAAAGCGCATAGAAGGCGGGGGGGGGGGGGGGTTATATATAACTAAGTAAGAGTCACTTACTTCGAATCAAACAAGTACCCCTCTTTTTCTTTTTGTTAATTTTTTTAAGTAGTTTTTTGAACATCTAGGCGTTACTAGTACCTAACTAAATATCAAGATTTAGTCAGGATTGGTCAGTTGCATAAATTATACTTCAAATCCATTTGAAATTCCATGCAGTCCAGCGTTGCCTTACGTGAGGTGAGATTCCGTGGGGATTCAAACCAGATTCTTCCGCAAGTGGTGAAACGTGGCGGACGTTGCCATGAGCTTCGGAGTACTTTCGTCCCTCCCCCAACCATCAAATTCATTCCGTCGATACTCCATCCTATCGTGTCACCTGTCCATCACCTCTGTTGGCCGATATAGACAGGAAATAATCACCGGCAACTTGAAAGTTCCGCCGGTTGCGTCGAAAACAAAAATAACCTGACTCACGTCAGGCACGCCAGTCCGGTGTTTAGAGTGAGTCCGAATCATAACAAGAGAACACAAAACAAGATCGTTGTGTTTCGCGCCAGAGTCACTAACTTCTGGGATGAGGCCGCGTCCTTGAAAACGACGGGCTTGCCCGATGTTTCGGCGTGCCTTGTTGCAGCCATCTTCATTTGTGAATCGCCAGACACGCCGTTTTCATCGACGAGTCATCTGTCAGAAGTACAGCAAGCAGTTAAGGAAAAAAAAAATACTTAAAACATGATTATTATTAATTTTGGTTCTACGACGGGATCTTACAAATCAAACTGGGTTCTATATAGGTGTTTATTAATCATGTTCGTGCCAAATGTTTGTTGCTAACCTTTTTGCCACGTGAAAATAAAGAAAAAAAAATCAAATTAGGACTATTCAAAGTGACATAGGGCCTACAGTTCTGTGTAATTTCGTTAATTTGGTATATATTACTTTTAAAATAATTTTATTGTGAAATTGGCCTACTTGATAGTGAATGTTAATAAAACGTGGATCGAATTGGATTGATCAAAATGTAAAAAATTAAATTAGATTTGTTCAAAGTTATATTGGGTGCTGTGTCATTTTTAGTTAGTTTCAGGTTTTCAGTACCATGGTTATTTTTCCAGGTAGTTCGTTTATGATCTTCTTATTGTGAGTGAACTTTCATTCTCAGCCGTACCCTCGAGTTCAGCGGACTATGTTGAAATTATAATTTATTTTCTTTGCTTCCGCATTTTCGCTCTTGCTTGCCTCCTGTCTCTCCCCCCTCCCTCTCACAAATAATGGTTTCGTTTGAGAATTTATGGGCAAAATTTTTTAATTGGTTTTGTGAAGGAGGAAGAAAAAAAACTGAGAGGTTTTTAATCCTGTTTTGTGAACGTTTAGCTAAAATTATATGGTAGTTTTTAACCATGCTGAGATTGTGTGTATAAACTTGCTTTAAAAAGAAAACGTACAATAAATCTACAATAGCTTAGTCAGCCGGGAGGAAAATGTATCACAAACGCGAGGTTAGTAACCATGGTATGAATCATCAGTAAACGTACTAAAGGCGCAATATCTCGAGAGCTAACAAAACATTGAAAATCGGCCCACAAAAATAATTTCAAGTATATACATGGCGACATTGTTTTGGGAGGGAGGATTAGGAGCCGTAAGATACCATATTTGTATTTAGGCCATATAAAATTACTGTTGTTCGATTTTCAAAATTTTGCTTCGTTAAAGTATAGTTTTTAAATTAATGGTTGCCTCAAAATAATAAATAGTGACTGGATTTGACAAATAGTTTCCCCTTTGAAGTTATTAGCGTTTACCTATTAAATTTTTTTTTGGGAATGACTACAACGCTAATAATAACCTCTATGTTATGGTATTTATAAAATCCGAATGAGTGATCTTTGCTTAAACGAAGGCAAAACGTCAGTATTAAACCTTAGAAAAAATTATCATTATTAAAAAACGGTTTAAACCAATATGGTGACCTAGGTCTCGAAAACTGAGTGGACGAATTTTGTCAGAACTTGCGCAAGTAATGAATGATGGAAATCTTGTGCATGAGTTATTTTATTATACGTGGATTGGAAGGCAAGGCAAATGAAACATTGTTAAAGGATGAAATTAAGGCGGCAAGTTATTAATACATAAAGAAAACCTACTTCAGTTCCATCAATACAGACTAGACTTCTTCCAAAGAGAGATACCTTAAAAGTAATTTCTCGTGTCTACATGTAAAAAAAAACAACATGTTTTTGCATGACTTAGATAAAGAGTTCATAGTATATCAAACTCTCGTTAACTTTTTGTTTTTACTTTGGGCTATCTTAAGTTGACAGAAAAAAAATGTATTTTTGGAAAAATTTGCATTTTGGTTCTTAATTTAACGGCTGTTGCAAGTGTTTATTCTATTTACTTTATTTAGTAACTTAAAAATACAAAAAATAGAACACACCCATTACAAGTAGTTAATCGTTCAACAATCAATGTGACATTTAACAAAAATTAACACTGCCATGAAGGTTTTTAATTTTATTTTGCGAAATATTTATAAAATATTTAAACAGCCGTTGGTGATGGATTTAATTTTACCAGTGGCACCCAATTTTGTCATTTTCAAAGTTTCGCATGATTTTGTTTTGCGAACATTGGCAAGCATTTGAAGCTGTTTACTAACGCTGCTTACAGAAAAAGTAGTGGCAGTAAGATAACGGAGATTATTCTTACGTATATTTTGTTTGGAAGTGTCAACTTTGACACAAGTTACTTGACTCAGACTAGGATTCGTCGATGTCTTGGCAAGTGAGTGCTGTAGGGTATGACCTCCCTGCAGTCGCTGTTATCATATTTCAGTCATTCAGTCACTCAAAACAAACGTTATTAAACATCACGATTACATTTTATCGGTCAGATGACTTAAGGGTATTGCATATCGTATATGTTAAACAGGATTTAGAATACATTATTGACATATTTCTTCTAAGAAGTTGCAAAAGTTACTGAAATACCTAGTACGCCGTATGGCAGAAACTAGTATTTTTCTTTAAGTACAAAATATCTTCTTTTTTCTAGATTTTATGAATTTCCCGTTTCCAGACAATTCTCGTCACCACTTTTTGACAGACATAAATTAGGCCAGGAATGACACGTATTGAACCGTCTGTGGGAAGAGTCAGGGGTGTTATAAAATGGGTGCGTGACCGCGTCTCGCGTTAAAAGTGAAAATTAGCATTTCAATAATCCAGTCAAGCGATAAAACAAAATATTCAATAATTCACTTGAATGATAAATCCAAACAATAAAGTAAACAATGTATTTTTACTCAGGTGTTTCACAATTGTAACGAACGTGGCGAAAACCCGGACAAGTGTTTCGCTGTTTTCTCATTCTCTACATCAGTTGTTATTCCCCCTACTTCTACCCTTGTTTGTTATCGAGCGCCCGACGGAGCAGCTACGTCGACTATTGAATCATTTAATTAGCAAACCGAAATTTTAAACTATATAATGAAACGATAAAAGCTATAAAGACTTGGAAAAATAGTAAACCTCGGCTTTGGAACTGATTTTCTACAAGGAATTTTATTAAAATACTGTCCATCTGGTTAAAATTCATCAAATAGTTAATACCATAGTGTTTTCCTTTGGCTTTGTGAACATTGGTTCGCGCCATCCGCCACAGATGGCAGCACCGTGCTTCGTTACACATTTCCGTTCCCAGACTTCCGTCGCATTCACGAAATTACTCCCACCAAATACCGAGGGCTGAGATATTTACTGATCCAAAAAAGCGCGTGTTTTTATTTAGCGTCGTCGGGTACGGTACGGCGAGGAATGCGGAATGTGCCGGTTGTAGCCGAATATCGCCCGGAGAGTTAGAGTTGCTCTTAGTCCGGCACGAGGTCTCTCTTATCCGGAGGTTTTTTTTTAATAAAAGCCACCCTCTCTCCCCCTCCTCACTCACCCCGGGGAACCCGCTCCATTATGTGGAGTATTTTAGCGAACCGCCCAGCCAGATGGAACGTTTCCCCCCTAGCTATCGAGATATTATAACCTCCTTCTTCCTCCACCCCCACCCCAGCCCCTCGCAAGGGGTGGAAGAATGTATGGATTTACCTCCCAGCTGTGATGCCGGTGCCAGAGAGTTGCGAAGGGGGGTGGGAAGAGTGTTGGAATTCCTGCGAGAGGCAAGTGAGTTCTCCTCGTTGGTTTTAAATTAATATTCCCTGTTGCGGTTTTTAATTTTTTAATTTTTTAAAGAGAAACTACTTTACGAATGTAAGGGTAACTCGAGGTGATGACTCACGAGAGAACGTAACGAAAGTTGCAGCTTGCAGTAGTGCTGTTCTTGATGGCTGTACAGGGAGAGGTGGGCAGTATTTAGCGCCCCACTCCTCACCCTCGTGCAAGCTTGAGTGAAACGACGATGCAATGATGTAGTTTTCGTTACGATGGAAACGACGTGATGGTTTATTGTAGGCTATGTTTTTGTGTACTGCTTGTAGTTTTTTTTTTCTCGTTCAATTGAGTTGTGAATATTTTGTGTAATAGTACAAGTGGATTACTCGAGCGTGACGTTGTGAAACTTGTATAGGTCAACGCCTCTGCTAATAGAGAGACGCACAGAAAGGGAATGGCCTAAGGAAATGGGTTTCATTTAAAAACTGAAGTGTTCTTGGTATTAGATTAAAATGTTTTTGACGTGAAAACGTCTAACAAATCGATGAACGCCGGTTGCACGCACGAAAAAGTGTCCCGAGGAGAAGAAAAAGACAGCGACAGCACACAACTTACATCTACACGTGAACTGTTTCGTCGACTGGTTAAAAAGTGAAGTGAAAAGTTAATGTGGTTTTCATTGCTTATTACAACAACAATAATTTCGGCAATAAAGGTTAATTATTATTGCATTTTAAAAATCTGATTACTAGTACAATTTCAAGTATTTATTCTTTTATTATTAAAATAAAAATGATTCAATTTTATTCATAAAAGTATGCAATCATTTCATCAATGTTTTGTTATGACGTTGTCACGTTAAACTATCGTCCGTAAACCGACTTTACAGACAACCAATTTTTTTGCCCATTGGAACTTAATCCTTAATTAAATTTCGAGTTTGGATGTTTTCGGAATACGTAGGTGGACCCTAAAATAAACCTAAACGGAATGTTGCACACATCATGTACCTACTACTCGTAGTACCAGTTTCCGCCGCCAGGGAGCTGCTGCAGGACCTCTCCTGAGTCAGTCTGCCAAGTGGCGTCACCCGAAAACGACAAGCGTGTGGTTCCTCTGGCAGTTCTGGGTGTGCGTGTGTCTTTAGCGCCTCGTGACACGAAAAAAAATTGGCTGATTCTCACGAACAACGTGCGGCTGTGAAGTTTCCGCTGCGTTCTCACCGAGTTGCTATCTGAGGGACCGACAAAGTGTGATTGAAAGCGTTAATTGCAATGAACGAATTAAAAAAAATAGTTTCATCATAATATCGGCAGTAGAAATTCAAAAAAAAGTTAATTAATACTCGTTACAACTTTTTTTGAAGTGGAAAACATATCTTTGACGTTTGGTATTTTTTTTTGGATAAATAATCTGTATCTTAGAAGTGGCGGTTTTTCAGTTGTTATGTATACATATAAACATACATTTTAAGTGCTTGAACTTGGAAGCTTTTAAATTATTCCACGCCGAGCGCACACGGGAAACTCACCCCGCTTTCCCCCTTTTCGCATAGTTAAGTTCTCTCTTCACGCGCCATTTACATCCCGGAAGTCCTCATCAGGGAACTTAACTTTTGCGTGCGAAACAAAGCGTTATCGGGCGGGCCCTGCACTCTCTTCCCCCCTCCCTCTGAACATCGTGGGTTGGAATGGGGGTAGGTGTTGTTTCTCTAATGGAATCGGCGCTTCGCAGCACTGAAAACTTGGCGAGCTGCTCGCTAGTGCGATGTTTGCTCGTCCATCCGTCCGTCGGGCGCCTATCGTGTAAACCAGGCCGTCATCTCGAGGGAAGCCTACGATTCACTGATCCTTCTGGACATACCAGAATACTCACGTTGGCAAGCCTTCTTTTCACAGACGAAAGAGCCAAACCCGATGTTCCCCAAGTTCATGCTCGCTTTTTTTTCCGTACCACAACAGGTGTATTTATTTGGGGGGGGGGGGGGGGAATTCGCGGGCATTTATTCTCCAAATGCACGGGTTTAACTTATAAGATGTCATTCTTAAAATTAGCAATAAGTAATTATAAATACTTTAAAACATTGTGAATGGTTGGTTATATTAGGTAAGTATAGCTACATTAAAAATACTGTAAAATCATTTTATGGTTGCTTAGCAAATAACTTTTTAAAATGTAGTTATACAGCGCTAGAAAACCGTTTACATGATTTCACAGTATTTTTAATGTAGCTATCCTAACCAAATCAACCGTCCACAATGTTTTAAAGTATTTATAATGTAGCTAACCTAACCTAATTGACCATAAGTTATCATGAGTTGTATATTTATTTACAATGAACAAAAAAAACCGAAGATGCACGATCGGACGTTTGGCTCTCGCTTCTGTTGAAAGAAGGCTTGCCAACGTGAGTATTCGGGTATGTCCAGAAGGATGAGTGAATCGTAGGCTTCCCGGTTTTTCTCGTGGCACTCACTCCCCTTTTGTCCCTCCCGTGCGCTCTTTTTTCCCCCCTTGCGACAGTGTGACGTCATTCACATTACGGTGGAGACCTCTGACCGCCGGGAAGGTTCGGACTGTTGTGAACGGACGGGCCTTAACGCGTACCTGCGCCGAAGCTGCGTCCATCGGCGCTCGGCATCCAGCGAACCTCTCTCCCCCTCCATCCCCCCGGCTTCTATCGTCGGGGGAGCGGCCTGTTTCGCGTTAATGGAGCCAATTTACATACTAATTAAGCTTAAAGCGGACCCGCCGCTGTGACTCTGGGGAGGAAGCCACAATTCGCGAGCTAAACCCACATCGTTACAGACCCCTGGTGGCACTTCCGCCGCGATAACCATTTTCCAAAGCGAGCAGCCAAAGTTTGCGCACCCTTTTTACACTCTTGTTAGTTTTTCCTATCTTTCTGAAAAGTTCGTTTATGGAGTTCTCTGTCTAGTGAATTTCCCCTGTCCATTTTTTTTTATTTTAATTTTTACACACTGCAACAGTATCTGGTAGCTTTCCAACCACGCCATTATCTACCGCGTCAATGTTTTTTTTTTCTTAGCTCTCAGCATACTGCATTTGTAATTTCGCGAATGGAACGGAAATGTGTAATCACGGTGCTGCCGTCTGTTGTGGATGGCGCGAAACAAAGTTTACAAAGCCAAAGGGAAACTTCATAGTATTTACAGTTTAATGAATTCCTCGACAAGATGGTCAGCATTTTAATTAAGTTTATTGTCGAAAATCAGGTCCGAAGCCGGGGGTTTAGTATTTTTTTTTCAAGTCTGTTTTTCGCTGTTATCGGAGCCGTTCCTATAGTTAAGATTTCTGTATGGTATCCAATGATTCTAGAGTCGATGCGGCTGCTCTGGTAGTAATTTGAGTATGTGTGTATATACAATTTGAGTAAATATTTTTCACGCTCGGCATTATTATTATTATTATTATTAAAAAAAGAGCGCGTGTAACTCAGTACACGTGATTAAAGTGAAACTTCTTTGGCAATTGAAACCTCGACTCGTAAGTATATCGTAAGGGAAAAACATCAGTGAGAGAAAAAGACAATTTTTCTAAATAAACACGAATTAACAAAATTATTACTCATTTCAAATTAACTGCTCAGTATGTCAATAATTATTGATAAATCAATGATGATTAATTAACAATAAATATTACTCACTTAGAATAATCACACCTTAAGAATTTTTTTGTAATATATATCCAAGCTAGGATTGATTGTAATAAATTAGTTATTAATTTAATTTTGTATTATGCATAGATTAGATGTGATCGAGCATTTTTCTAGACTGATTTTGTTGCTCTGCAAATACCACCTTGTCATTGAGTTTTAGTGCAACAAATTTTGCCAATGGGTTACACAGACATACAGTAATTTATTCTTAGGCATTGATAATGTTCTGCCGTCGAATGAATGAACGAACAAAGAGTAAAATGTCCGCCGCTCCGCGACGTGAAAACTAAACGGCACGGACCTTCCTCAAAGTAATTCTTTATATTATAACCATATTGCCAAAAAAAGTGAAAATTAAAACAATTATTATTTTACGCACGGGATGTGTAAACTTATTTAAAATAGCGTATACTTAGTTGGACTAAACATATTTACACACCCGTGGACTCATTGTATTACGGTGTGTGATTTAGTTAATCAAATTATAATATGTGACAAATAATTACCTTGTAAAATCAAAGCGTAAAAAGCACTTAAAAGTCGGCCTTGAAATTTTACTCCCTTCGCGCCCATAAGTAGTCTATGTCACACTCTCCGGCCCATAAACTCTATATGCAAAAAGTCTTGTCGTTGATGCGTGATAGAAGGTCAAACAGACAAACACACTTTCGCATTTATAATAGTATTAGTAATGATGAATTATATTGTTGATTCATGTTACAAGTACGTGAACTCAGCACCCATTAAAATGACGGAAGATAACCGTAAATTTACGATGTTCCCTGGATAATCTGTTCTTCGTAAATTTGATATGAAAATTCTCAACTGTGTAGGCGGGTCCCAACTCCGTGAACAATGATCTATAACGTCTATTGCGGGCGTGCGGGAAACTCCAGTAATGCTATCTCGCCCCCCATGCGGCAAGCGCTATAACCATCCCCGCCCGGAAATCGAACCGAAGGTGCTATATGATTCGCCGTGTTTTCCGGTTGGGCCGTACGTATCAGGAAGCGGACGTGTGCGTTTGGCCGGGAAGTAATCCGTATTACCCGACCTTGCGTTGAAGGGTGCGTCCTCGGCTTCTCGTGATGGGATGAGAAATAATAATAATAATAAAAAAAAGCTAATCGATCGAGCCGATTTTATCCTTCGGTTATTTTCTACTTTCTTATTAGAGTTAGTGGGAGCATTGCTATTATTTATTTATTCAGTTTTTGATCTGTAGATCCCATATGGAGGTTAAGGACTCCGGGATATAGAACAAGTCAATTAATACAAATATATACATATATACAAACATACTGTACAATCACAAAAACTAAACATTACAGAGTACTTTTACATTTCAAAAGTATGAAAGATAGAAAAAAAAAAACAAGGGTACATAAAAAATGATATAAACTCAAGTCTAAGGCTCAGAGTGAAGTCTTTTAAATTTTCGAAACCTAACCGTAGTTAATCTCATGCTTGTCCCGTATAGTTATGCATGGAAGTTATATCTGTGACGTAAAGTGCAACAATATTCGCGGACGCGATAAATTTTCCAATTGGAATAATTTTTTCCCCCTCTATTATCATCTCGCAGCGGACGCAATGTTACTGAAATGAGCATCAGAATTTTGTTTTCGAGTGATGGTCAGACTGGTGCATCGGTAATACAATTATATTTAGCGTATATATGAGATATTTTATTTAAAATTCGTTTATAAAGTTTTTCAAAAATGTTCATATTAATAATGATTTAACAAAAATAACTTTTATTGTAAACTTTGATTGCTATCGTATATGTAGTGGCAAACATTATTTTATATCTAGTTTTGTTTGTTTTGATTTGTCCATACTGTTCAAAATAGAGTGTCTTTAGTAACGGGAAACAGTTGGCGCTCTCAATCCTGAGCTCTCATCGGTTCGGCACATTATGTAATTCTGCACCGATCGAGAAAATGCTTAATTCGTGTATAATCCTTTAAGCTGGGATTTGAATCTCGGATGTAATATCAGAGACTTTTTGGAAACAGTGTTAATGTGTGCTTGTGTGTTTTTTTTTCATGTAATCATAGGTCATAGACATGCAAACAGTGAGTTTGTGTCATTTATCTAAGTCCGCCACACGGTCATATAGTAAGGTTTGGCAACTTCCTATCCTTTTTCTTGGCGAGACCCGTCCGCTTAGTGGAGCTCTCGGCGGCTAGCGAACTAACGAAGCGAATAAAAATTTTATTTTGAACTTTGTCAATAGATGGCCCAAGCCATCAGCTGCGCAAGGTCTTGAATCTTGCACGTTTGAAATAATGGCGGTGCCGGTTTAGAGATTTTAGTTGGAGGTTAGTTTTGAATGTAATACCAAAATGTGAAGATGTGAAATATGTCGCGCTAGCTAGTAAACAAAAAACGCTATAACGGAATGAAAAGTGACAGAGACTATTAACTGTGAGCGAACCAAAAGCGTCTGAAACGCAGTTATGCAACTTGGCGGCCAAGTTAGAAGCTGTAATCCAGTCTAAAAAAAAAAGTTAAACGCAAGCGGCTTGATTAGTGCCGAATTACAGAATTGACCTTTCACTGTACTTGGTTTTAATGGTAAAAGGTTAAGCGTCTTGTGATGATCTTTGGGATGGGGTGTCCTTTGAGTCAACAACGGATCGCCCTAATTGGGTTAAGCGGGAGCGTGTGACAGTGATGCTGGGATGGGTTGCCCCAGCCTCTCGTTGTAGATCCTCTTCAAACACCTCCGAATTGACACGGAATGGCTAGAGACCGGAAAAATTCGCGAATTCATTTCGCGATAGGCTAAAATACAAATCATTATACCTCAGTGCTGCCTCTGCTATTGGCTCACAACTCACCTGGACGACTCTGGGCCAATGAGATACACCCAACCAAAGCTTTATCGAATCACAGGCTGCTACGCTGGAACGTCTCACAAGACAGCTGCCAATGAGTGGGTGGCATTTGACCGAGTGTACGTAGAACTATGGAGTTCATCCTACAGGTCATCGAACCCGCGAATTTTTCCGGTCCCTAGGAATGGCGTATCTATTTGCCTGTGGTTCTACACTGTTATAAAATTTCACCAAAATATTTACAAATAACGCTGGTTACTAATTAGCCAGGGATCTTCATAAATATTAAGGTGATATTTTATAACAGTGTTGAACCACAGTAGCCATCTATTGTGAGTCTTGTGGTCCTACAAAAGCCACCGCTGGTGAGTGTTTTGTTCCTACAGTACTGCTCATTGTTGTCATTGGTAGATCAGCCATTGTTCAGCATCTTCATCTGTAGAGATGTTATAGTTATTTTTAGGGGTGGTCTTGAACTTTACTCATGCGGGCTAGGCGAGGGGTGCATTCCACCAGCTGAATCTGGTTCTGACGGTGTGGGGACCAGGCTTTACTGTCGCAGGAGGTGCGACATTATATTATGATTGAAATATAGTGTACTAAATTTGAAATTTTTTTTTGGATGAAATTTGTAAATACGTAAAGTTAAAGATATCTATCTCAAAATGAATAGACCACCAAAAAGTATATGGTTAAGATGAGAAAATAAATTAACAACCATTCAGGAAAAAATCGACAACAGTTGAACGCTGGTTACTAATTAATTAGACAGGGATATTCATACATTTACGGGTACTAAGCTCGCTTACATTAGACATGAACCCACCAGAATAATCTGGGTACACAATCAACCATTCTAAAACTGGTCAAGACTACTGCAAAAACACTATTATTTCTTCCTCACATGTGTTGTTTACTCTGTTTATACACAGTCAGAACTCTGGCGTAGTTCCTTCGATGTTCCAATCATATGAAATTGCGTACAACTCTTCTTTTGTTTGAGGTAAATTCTTCAATAAAATGCCCGTAAATTTACTGTAATTGCAAATAGTGTAGGGTGTGATCCGGCCCTAACAGGAGTAGTTACCATCAAATCAAGTACGTTAAACAATCATTGAGCTGTGTGCTGAATGACTGTACTTGGTTTTTAAATATTAAATGCATTGAATAGTAGTGTTGCGCTATTGTGATTTCAGTTGTTAAGGTGGTTATACGATTGAAAAAAAACTTAAAGTTAAACTTAACCTGTACGCCAATGAGCTCACGGAATAAAGTAATACTGCGATTTTCTCTTTAATGATTCAATCAGTGATAGTTGATTCCAGCCAATGAAAATCGGCGAATGTGCAGCCATGTTATTGTAAGCGGAATTTTTGTATTTGTAGGTATCGTCTGCATTTCGACGTGCATTTCGGTTAGGAATCGTGCCGGGTTGATAAAAATTGGTCCAATGTAGTATTTTTATCCATGGTGACATGGTGATGTGCCTACTTGAAATACTAGACATATGGAAACGATTGAACTTAAAATTTGCATTATTTCAGCTCTTAACCTAAAGTTTGTATACAAATTGGAATTATAAATATTTAACTATAGTACATAAATAATATTTCAAGTAATTCTAATATGATCTATCCAAGTCTACACAAAAAATCTGTATTTTAAAAATACATAGAATCGTGAATTGGGAATATTTTTTTTAATATTTCGTGAAATTTTCTTTAAAGTATTTTATCGTTTCTTGACATGATGCTAAGTGCGGTGTCTCCTCTGAACTGGCGCGCAAGTCTTCTCGTCGTGCATTGGGCAACTATGGGATTTGTGCCGTGACCGTAATATTGTATAGCGGAGAAATGAAGATAAAGGTGTGATGCAAGTGCCCGTAGTGCTTTCAAGAAACTATATGACTATAAATTACTCTGAAAAACACGCCTTTTAGCCATTGTAACTCTTCTGAATTCTTTAATGCTTTTCGTTAGCAGATCACACACGGATAGCTTGAGTAGTTTTCAAATCGTATTGTTTTTTTTCAGGAAGCTCTGCTCGTGTGTGTGCCCGGGCACACGTCTAATTATATTAAAAAGATTTGTGCAATGGGAGTGCATGACTGGATGTAAGTTTTTGGACATACGCCATTGCTAAGCACTTTTTCTGTAGAAGAAAACTAAAACTAAAAATAAATAAATAAAAAATACCCAAAATACAAAAAAAAAAAACACAAATTAAGCAAAAAATTGTTGTTATCAACAGGATATAAACACCACATAATATTCCATAACAGGAATATGGTCAACAAACAAAGGAAAAATGTACTAAGAGAACGAAAAAAAACCCACAAATTATAACTCAAAATTATAACAAAAAAAATCAGCACAAAGGTTGAAACGAGACAAGAACCCGACAAAACGGAAATACGAAACAAACACAATAGTTTTCCAAAACAGAATAGAACGATAAAAAAAAAAACCACAAATGATGACATCACAAAAATATTGAACCCCCCCAAAAAAAAAGTCTAATTCCTAATTGTCGAGCCCACCCTTGCAGTCCCGCGGGACTCAGAGCGGTGCTGGGATTGTCCGCAGGCGCGAAGTTCGACCCGGCGGAGAACATCAGCCCCTGCGGCGGGCCCAGCGCCGCCGAGCGCGCCCTCTCGGAGGCGGCGCACAAGATGGTGGCGGCGCTGAAGCAGGCGTCGCCCGACCTGCCGCCGCCGCCCGACAAGGCCGCCGCCGCCCTCATCCAGCACTGGATCAGCCAGCAGGTGAGTCCTGGGCTCGTGTTGTGATGGATTTGCGATCCCACGGGCGTGTCGGTTCGACATTGCCGCCGGTACGTCACACTGCCATCCGGGGCATTCATTGTGTGCGAGGCCAGAAACCAAAGATTATATTATAACTAGAGACCCGGAAAACTCGCGGGTTCATTTCGTGTTATGATAAAATTCAAATAATCATACCTTGGTGCTGCTTCTGTCATTGGTTCACTGTTAATCTGGAGGACTGAGGGCCAATTAGAGACCCTCACTCATAGAAGTGTCGAATCACAGGCCACCCAGTCGAGACGACTCACAAGTCAGCAACCAATGAACAGTTGGCATTTGTCCGAGTGTGTAGAGGATATTGGAGTCTATCCTGGAGGTCATTAAACCCGCGAATTTTCCGGGTCTCTAATTATAACTCGCTTATTGCGTTGTACTTCAGATGCACCCCACATTATTGTAGAATAACCTGGATCAATGGACGGAGCGTGCGTGTTCTGTTGGCCTAAGTTCGGCACACGCGGGCCTGTGTGCGCGCTGGTTTGTAGTGTCATGGGCTAGAGACGTGCAAAATTCGCGGATTCATTTGGCGATAGGCTAGCATCAAAACAACTATACCTTCGTACCGCTTCTGCGATTGGCCCACATTTTATCCGAGGAACTGTGAGCCAATGGGAAACACTAAACCAAGAAAGAGCCGAATTACGGACAGCCTAGTTTAGACGTCTCACGCGACAGTACCCAGTGAACAGGTGTCATTTCCGCGAGTATTTAAAGGACTGTGGAGTCTATCCTAGAGGTCAATGAATCCGCGAATTTTGCAGGTCTATAGTCATGGCTAAAAAAAAAAAGTTACGTTTTCGTGTCGTCGGCGGGGGAGGGAAACTGATTGGCGCGATGAAGTGTCGTGATGACTGAGCTGTTGTAGGCTTGTCGGTGTGCTGTAGCATTCACGGTAGCAGATAACTACTGAGGTTATTGGAGATTCTCCTGCCTTTAAATGCTCTCGCCTGAGAAAGGAGTGTTTAATGATTTTCTGTACAAAGAGCAATATTCCAGAACCCCGCACTCGTCGGAAGTGAAAATTGGTTTGCAATTAACTCCGTATCGTTCAGCATTTACAGACATCGCAGACATAAATGTTGGAAATTCAATTACTACATACCTAATGATTTGTTGTGTCTTGGTCCGGCTATTTTATTTTTTGAAGCATTAGGATTATTTTGTTTATTTCCCTTGAAGATTGCACATTGGTGTTGAACAGTAGGTTACATTTTAATTATTTTATTTTAGAATTATTGCGCTTGTGACAATGAAACTTTTATAATGTTACAACATAAGGTTGTAGACATGCATAGTTAGAATCTCAGACTTGTGTCTCCACTGTGTTATGTATTAAAAAGCTTTACATTCTATCCTAATTAAAAATCAAACATCTCAATTTAATGAAGGAAAAAGGACAATATTTTACTAACATCTACCAATATATATTCACTCGCTCATTCTTAGTAAACTACTTTAATTTTCTTGTGTTGTTTGTATGTTGCGTTGTTGCGTTCTTTGCGTCATTTATCAACCCGGCATTAGGTAAGTGCAGGAATATTAGATCGTCACTACTGTTCTATCGTGGAACGAGGTATTCGAAATAATGGCACACCTGCCAAAACATCGGCACGTTTCTGTATATAAAAAAAATAATACATTTTGTTTTATTTTCTCATCTCGTATTCCCGTTCAGACATTCTTGTTATAGTAGGAAAACTATTGTACACGTAGGAATTAATTGGTAGTCCTGAACGTACCTCCGAACCAGTTGGATACCAACTCATTGCTCATAAGTTCATGAGTGTGACGGCCAGCGAGTGTGCTGGAAAAGAAACAAGAAAAATAAGTTTGTGTACGATTTTGTCGCATATGTCATGTATTTTCGACGCAAAATGAAGAAAAGGAAAAAGCTGTAATAGGTAAGTGCGTTTTTTTACTACCCATTTAAGCTTTTAATTTTAAGTTTGAAGGGCTTTGTCGAAGCAAAGACGAACTAGAACAGACAGGAGCGGAATAAGTGGCCCAAGGAGTTTGTGAATGGCCTTAACAGACACAAGTCGTTTCTGGATATATGCTTGTATATTGAAAATTAACTTAGTTTCCACGTAAGTAATGTTTACTAGGCAGAGAGAGCATGGCAGCATATGTTTGTGCAGTTATTAATGGATGACTAAAAATGTGAGCAAAAAATATGTCCATGTACAGGTTATTCACGTGAATTGCAAGAAGCGGAAAACTTTATAATATACGTACGATTTTGTTTACGTGCAAGCGAGAGTGATTGTTTTTATTCCAGGCAACCCTCCTCCCTTCTCTTCCCAGATCTAAGCCTTTGACAAGACTCAACAACGAAGCAAGACCACTAGCATAGGGCATGCTTCCCTGTGACAATCCACTTCGCACCTGCGCCGGGACCACTTTTTTTTTTCTTTTTTTTTTCCCCGCGCCCTTGAGACGTTGGCCTAATCGTCACGCTTGGCGTTTCTGCCGCTGCGGGGCTGCGGCTGAAACTTTCGCAGAGTTATATTAATTTATTTTTGGCCGAAAGTTCTTTCGACCGCTTTTCTCAGAGCGCACACTGCATGTCTCTCAAGAACGCCCCAAGCAAATTCATCGAAATGGAACATGTATCAGCGAGTGGCATATGGCCACCGTTCCGATTCAACCGCACAGCATGACACAAGCCTGAACTGCGCAAGAAACGCAGGACGCGAAAAATTAAGCAACGACGTTTTCAATTACTCACTTAAAAATTTACACGAAACGCATGAACGCAAGCTTCTTCCAACTTTCAACTTCTTGGGTTTTGGTTTGAGTGGTCCCGCCTTCTATAGAGTGACAGTATGTACACATCGCTGTCATTTTGTACAGATATTGGTGCACACGTGCGGGTGATAATTATTATAAAAAACACGTAAAACAGTAAAGCATATGTTCTCGGAAAGGAGGTATAAAAATGTTGGGACAAAACAGGTGTTGGATGAGAGGGCCCTGGGGGGAGGGGGTTAAAAGTAGATTGTGGCAACGCCCACTTAAATAACTGTACATTGTTTTGTATTATTATGTATAATAATCAATAAACTATGTTTATAATCAATTTTTCGCACAGAGAACATCGAGAAATTTTGGTTTTAAATGACGTGCAAGGAAAAAATTAGAATGCGTAAAATTTCATTTTTGTGGTCAGTACTGTGGTAAATTATTATTTTTTGTTATGTCTTTTCATTACATAAACGTGAATTTTCACGTAATCAATAAAAAATGTATTAAAAATATGAAGTAAATTAAACATACTGGTATATCTAACCGCTGACCCACACTTCTGTACGATTCTGAGTGCAATGTTACGGAGAATATAAGTTTTGCCTCGTCTTTCGTTCCGTTATTGAACTATTGAGAATTGGGTTTCCTCCTGTGCAGGATGGATTGCTATTGGAAAGTACTTTGCTCTCGCAAAGTGACATCAGAATAAGCGACCCCAAAGTTCGCGACCTCTTCTTGTTATATTTTCTTCAATTTGGTTGCGTCTGAACTCGACCGACGAATTTCGACGCCAGGTTTAGGTTTATCACGAAAAAAAAAAAAAAAAAAGGTTGAAAATTTATAATACGTGACTTACGGTCCTAAGTGCTTTCCAGGGCTTTGATGGGCATTTTAGGTTTGAGCTAAACTGGTTTACGGCAAATAATAAATGAAGTGTTTAAGGTGTAACATTAAGCGTCTGAATAATAAATTCAAACCAGTTCTACAACCACCGTAAAACTTGTTACTATCGCAAAACGATTTCATTGAAATAATATTGGCAAAAACCTTTTTTTTCCATACTCTTATTACATGTTGATAACCCTAATTATTTCATTGAAATTGTTTTACGACAGTGACAGGTTTTCTGGTGGTTATAGAACATTGTTAATTTAAACACTATCCAGATGTTTAGTGTTAACATGTTCAATACTTTTAATATTGCCAATAAACCAGTAGTTCAATTACAACTTGAAATGCTTACACCATTTTTGAGGTAGCTCTTGTGGCCATAATTGGTATGTTTTTCCGTATGTTTACAAATCATTAAAAATATAAATTTGTAAGGCAGATTTCACCTTTGAGTATGACTGCGGGAAACTTCTGTGTTCCGGCCCTTGTGCGTGTAGTCTGAAGGAAGATAACTGGATGTTAACGGCGCTCGCAGCGGCTATCAGGGAGAGGGGTTTTTATGGTGATTAGCAAGATAATAATTGTTTCGAGAAGTGTGCCCTCGAAAACGCGATAGCGGGAAAACTTTTTTCCCTTGTCTCCGAAGGGAGTTTTGTGAGAATAGGCGCGCCACTTTTCGAATGAAGGAGTTTACCTTCTGGACCAGAACGCCTTGGAGCCTCGATTGAGTGGGGAGGGAGGGGGGATGTCTCTTGAATTCAACCTTTGACGAGGGAAGGGGGGGGGGGACTTTTTTTGAAGCTGCCGACCATTAGCGATGGAAATAATTTCAGCTGTGCGATACGATCTTCATTGCCGACTGTAACGGCCCGGTGGCGTCGTTTCCGGGAAGGGAATGAAGCTCCCCCCCCCCACGACCACGCGAGGGGGCGGGCAGCTCTTTTCCTGGTCCGAAGGAGACGTTCAAAAGGGAGATGCGGACGAACGACTGGCACGCATAGGACCACGTGATAACGAGAAGGGAGAAACATCCCTGGGTCGGCGCGGTGTGTGGAAATGTATGATTGCTGGGGGGAGTTGTTGTTGGTGATGGCTCGGGGGGGGGGGGGGGGGGGACGTCATCCAAAACCGAAACCGCCGGCGAATGAAAGGACGCGGACAATGCGGGATGGGCGCGCGCTGCGGCATTGTCGCCGTCGCGTCGGTCGCCCGAACAGTGACTCCGCCATGTTTGTATGTTTGTTTGTTCAGCTCGCTTATCGCGCCGGCGCCGAGTGCCGGGTCACGCGGGCGGGGTGCGAAACAAGGACTCGCTCTGGACTGCGGGATACGAGTCCCCCGGCGTCGTGGCCGCGGGGTGAACACGCATAGTTGTTTCACCTCCGAGGGCTCCGCCTACCCCCGGCACACACACGGCGCGCAGAGCTTCAGGAAAAAAAAAAAAAAAAACAACGCTATTGGAAATCCGAGTGGGGTCTGTTTACGAAAAAGCATTTTAAGAATTCGCTGAAGGCCGACGATTGTCCGGATTAAGTTTTAAAACTGTATTTTTATACGAGCTATAATGGCCAAAATGCGTGTTTTCAGAGTAATTTTTAGGCATGAAACAAACGGTGCAGATTCTTGAAAGCGCTCACGGGACTTCGTTTCTCCGCCATATAAATGTTACGGCCACGCGCTCAAAATTTAACAGTTGTCCTGTGCACGACGAGAAGACTGCGCGCCAGTTCAGAGCCAGTATCGCGCTAGAAGCACCAGCGAGCGTCGCGCTTGTCATCCCGCCTCACTAATACAGATACACCCCTGACTAGGCTGCATGGCAGGGTGCATTAGCTCAGTAGTCACTGGTACGCTAAGGACTACATCTGGCTCACGCGCCACATTCCTCTTCGTCTCTACGCTCTAATAATCGCACTGGCGCGCAGTCTTCGCATCTGTAACGCGTCTCTTTTAAGACTTATAAGCAGTGACCCTATAATTCTATGTTGGGATATTAACATCACTGTGTACAGTAATACCTCGACTTACCCTACCTTGTCATGCGTGAATCCGGAGTTCCGCGATTTTAAAAATCTTCTCGTCGAATTGTTCGTCTTTTGTTTTGACGTCTCGCGACTCTTGATTCTCCACCCCGTCCACACTGATGTTCAGCTTACGACATGTCCGTACATGTTTCACGCGGAGAAATTTTGCGTGAGAAGAAAAAAGTCTTCGATCCGTGAGACAACTATGTTAGATTTTGTGAAGTCTTCTACTATTTTGCATTTCATTATATGAATAATATTTTGTTTTACTATCTAAGATCTTATTTTTTTTTTTTAAATATGTTGTTTTCTTTAGTTTTCGGTCCCATCGAAACATTATTTGTGTGTATGTATTTATATGCAAAATGGTACCCCGACTCACGCAAATTCGACTTGCAAGGTTATCTCTCGGTCCCACCTATCGCGTAAGTTCAGGGTATTGCTTTATGGATTTTTTTTTACTAAAAACGTCCGTTAAAACACCCATCTTAGTCTTTCCCACCGTCCAAAAAAATACACGCAATAGACGAAACCATATAACGAAACTTGTATAGACAAGTTCAAAGGCTTTTAAATGCTATAATAAATAAATCTTGAGCGGTTTGTAAATGGACCTCTGCATGTTTTTGGTGATACAGACGCCCAAAGATGCCCGCATATTCAGGGGTCTGTGTTAATGAGGCGGGATGATAGAGTGCGAAATTCGCTTGTGATTTAGCGCGGTATTGGCTCTGAAATGGCGCGCAAGGCTTCTTGTCGTGCATGGGCTAGATATGAGATATGAGTAATAACCATAACATTATATGGCGGAGAAATGAAGATGAAGGCGTGGTGTAGGGTCTTTGAGTGTTTTCAAATGTTTCTTGTCATATGTATTCTGGAAACACGCGTTTTAGTCATTTTCACAACCTCCATAAAGTACAGTTTAAAAATGATATATGCCCTTGGCTTATTCTTAAGTGCTTTCGGTAAAATGGCCGCTTGGCTGAGTGCACGAGCTCTGTAAGCGCGGGGGCGCTAAGGGCGACACTGGCTCGCGCATCACACGCCTCTACGCCTCTATGCGCCAGGCACCCGAACTGGCGTGCGGTCTTTTCGTCGGTTACGCGCTTCTATGGGACTTAAAGCGGTGATAGTGTGAATTTATAGGTAGAGGCTCCTACACTTCCCTATACCATTAACAGTACTACGTGTAATATTTTTCATACCAAAAGGCTACGTGAAAACATCCGTTTCAGTCGTTTGGACTGTCAAAAAAAAAAAAAACACGTTATAGACGAAGCCATGGAACGAAACTTGTGTAGACAAGTGCAATGGCTCTTAAAAGCTTTTCGTAGGGCCGTGTATTTTTCGCGAAAAAGATATCCATACTAGGCCTAACTTAAAGTTGAAAATCGTCTGTGTTTCGTTATTGGTGGAGTTTATTTCAGTTACTTGTCCTCTGCTAGAACACCAATCACATTGATTCAGTGCGGAAGCAAACGCGTCCTGAAAAAGGCGATGGCTTCTCCTGCAGACGGTCGCCAAGTGCAAGGAAGGAACAGCTGGCACGGGGTGTGCCATATTGCAGTCTAATGGGCATTACGTTTTTTTTTCCCCTCGCGGAACACGACTGCCCGCCCCTAGCTATTCGTAATAAAGCTCCAGCGGTTTGGGAATGGAGCGTTGACGCCTGGAGCTCTCTGCTTGTCGTTCAGTGGCTCTGCCACAGTCGTACATTTGCGCCTGCCTGACCGAGTAGACCGACCATGCCGTCTGGTACGAGTCCGGTACCAGCGTACCACATTTATTTGTCTGGTGCATCTGATTCACATTACAATTCATAGACGACACCATAGTAGATTTCTATAAATAGTTATCTTGACTTTGTTGAAGAGTTCTATCCACAATAGAGATTAATGTAAATGTGCATTAACGTAATTTCGATATTTTTATTTATTTTACCAAGGGTTTAGTACAGTGTTACGAGTATTCTTCATTTTGGGACACGACGCAGGTTAGATAGAGCCTGTATCTTCCCCTTCCAGCTGTACAACTACAAGGACCTTCCATTAGCGGGCTGCTTTCTGACGACCACACCCGTCCTGCGGACTCTTGGGGGCGCCTCGCTGTCTGGAACATTCTGCGGGTTCTGAGATCATCGTCACGTGTAGTGGCGTAACCAGGACGTCATTGTTCTTGCAGCTTCGGGTGTTAAAGTCGGAGGCTTTGATGACGCGACACTATAGACAGTCCACTCTTAAATAACAGTACACGGCGCCATAAGCCGCGTACAGTAACACGTTACGAAGAAGTTCAGGGGCATGTACTTCATTTGGCATTCTTAGTGCATGAGAACCATTTTAAGAACCAATTTTAGTAATTTATAATGTTTTAGCCCTATACATACTAACACGCTCATAAATCTAATAAGTCACCTCTTTTTAACTTAAAATAAAAAATTCCACACATTCATTGATAAGAATTCATACGAAAATTGTAATGTGCACTTTATAAATTAATAAATAATTTAAAATAACTTAAATTTTAAATATTTATTATATTTGGCAACAGAGCGCGCAGAAACAAGGACATTTTTAACGGCATGTACTAGTAAGAGAGAGAAAGTGCTGATTTTCTTCCACACTGCAATCTAAGAGTGGGACGCTTTATGCTAAGGGCTACGAAACCTTTCCATGGGGCTAACTAGAGGTATAAAAGGCAAGGTCGGCCTGCGATCAGAAGGAAATAAAGAGGGTCTGTGACCCCTTTGCGAGCGATAGCGGGCGGCGAAAGACGGGATTAGTGTGAAAAAAATTTCCCGAGATTCTGGGACGGTATTGAGGTCTAACGAGTTGCGGGGAACGTGAGTAGTGATGAGCAGTACGTTGGGACCGAAGTGCGCTGTAAGAGACGAGCAGTGGGGAGAACCACTGTCGAACCGAGCTTATGGAAGTGTGATTAGCTAGTGGACAGACAGTCATATTATTTTAATCTAGGAAGTAATGTAGAAATTATTTAATAAGCAAAACTCTAATGGACTAATTTGTGCCAAACCGTTATTTTCTTGCCCACAAACGCTTATTTTTTTATTTAAATTTTCAGATACTTCGTTATCAGTTTCAAAGCAACTTAACGGAAAACAAATACCCAAAGGTAGTGCCCAAGACGGAATGATATAAACCCACAGCTAAAAATTTTGTTTCGGAATAATTATTTTCTCGCGATTTTACAGTTTGGACTCATCGTGCTTCTCGTTGGCGACTGTTGTTCATGACGTCAGATGCACATGATGCTGTATGACGTGCCTGACCTCGCAAGTTCCAAGTTCTAAGTTCTACGGCTCCGGTCAGCTCCGCGCAGCTGCATCGTCGGCTCCTGACGACGTAGGTTACGTGAACCAATCAATTGTGGTATCCGCATAGGCACCATCATATCCGACACATCAGACAGACGCAACTGGCAGGACATTTAAGGGGGTGGTTTTCTTAATTATTGTGCTTTTATTATTTAATGTTTTTGCACATGATTTAATAACAAAATTCTAATTATAACCATTTTTAATCGTTTGTAAAACGTTACAATGACGTTAAATTTACATTATTTGCTGATTTGTTGTAAACGTTTTAGTTTTTTTTTTTTTTTTCAGAAGTGTCAGTTCGAGACAAATTTACTTGGCACAGACTTTAGTACATTCCCCCCCCCCCCCCCTTTATTCTTTGTTTTTTCTCGCCAACATTTCTGTACTTTCTCTCCCTCTTCCCCTGTGGCATCTTCTACGGAGGGCGCAAGCAACAAGTATAAGGAGCGTCTTAATTACGGGCGTAAATGCAGGCGGCAGATGTTTTCTGGGGCAGCAATAACCCACTTCTCTCTTTCTCTCTCCCTCAACTCTCTCCCTTTCTTCCTCCTCTCTCTCTCTCTCTCTCTCTCTCTCTCTCTCTCTCTCTCTCTCTCTCTCTCTCTCTCTCTCTCTCTCTCTCTCCCCAACTGTATTTCCCTCTCGCATAGCTTTATTCGTGACTGTAAAACGAGCTGTTTCGGCTGCAAGTCGACGGCACGCGCGCCATCTGCTTCGCGCGCGATAAACTTTCAATGCAAATTTATTCCCTCGACGGTGGTTCGCCGGTGGAACAGTTCATACATATTTATTCTTCCCATCCTCAGAAGTTTGTATTACAACCTTGTGCATGTGAAATTTTTTTTCTTCTTTCATTTTTCGAACAACTGAGTGGCGCTTGCATTGTAACGCTCTCCCCCCCCCCCTTTTTTTTTTCCTTTGCACGAGTGCGTGGAACCATTTATGAGTGAATGATACTTCGTTATTCGTGCTCAGGGGGAAAAAAAAGATGCGTTCTTCCTGAAGTGTATACTTTCCTATAGCTTTTACGGTGACGTGAATGCTTTTTGCGATGTAGTAAGGATTACCAAGTACAAAAAAAAAAAAGGCGATGTTTAGACGTAGACAGGTAGACAGCCACTAACGGACAACAAATAAAAAAAGTGTTGGAGAGTTTTGTGTTGGTTTGGTTGTTGGTTCTTTCTTTCGTTAATACTAGTAAGATATATATTAAAAGATGGTGAAAACAGGCCACAGTCAAAATGATTTTCGTAAACTAGGAGTAAAGAGCTGTTTTTTTTTAATTTTTTTTAATTAATCCTCACAAACTTACGTTAAAAATATTTTTTCTAGTAAATTATGTTTTTGTGTAATTTATTATTACTATTATTATTATTTGGCAACATGGACCACTCTCCTTTCCCTGTTTTAGCTGTATACGCTCTTGCTAACTTAAGTCCGTTTTTTTCGCTAATCAAAATGTATGGCATAAACTTTTTAAATAACTTTTTTTTTTTTGAGAGAATAAAGAATTTTACAGGGACGTGAATATTAACTTGGGAATCTACGGAATCTCTTAAAATTGTCCACTATTCACGTACCAGGTTTTTGATCTTCACGTGAATTTCGGTATTTGGTTCTAGTGATCGTGTTTTCGTCAGTTTTTTTAAGCCTTGTTCACACGAGCCTCTTTCTTGAGCACTAACGTGATCATAAAAAGGCGCAAAAAATGTGAACACTGATTACAATTCTAGCTATACAATTCAAGAAATATAGTGGACCATACACATGGTACAATTTTATGTGCTTTATTTTTTGTCCTAAAGTAAAATGATGCTTTTATTGGTATACTAGTCAGTTGTAATGCGCTTAAGGCGTCCGTTGAAAAATGATGAATATAACACAAATTTAATACACACGAAATATTTATTAAAAATTCAATTTATTTTAATATTTTTCGCGAATGAAAATTATTTTAGATGTATATGAAATGTTAAAAAATATTATTAAAAAATGTTTTTAATGATGGACCTCTTGAAAAACTACATTGCGTGTTAATTAACTCTGGTCATTCAATGATCTTCCTTGCTGTGGATTCGATTCAACATACAGCAGGATGGCAACCATATTGGCAGTGCGATTCATATGAAGGTAGTCAATTGAATAGAGTTCGCAACAAAATTAGCATGCTACCAGGGACGGCGCGTCCATATAGGCGAACTAGGCAACCGCCTAGAGCACCAAGTAGCTGGGGGCGGCGCAGCACGACACACAACAGCTCATATAATATGTTTAACGATTATTGAAACTAGATGAAAATGGATTTTTGTAACAGTTTGGAATGTTTATATTGATATAAGTAATTATTTAAAGTCCACGGTGACCTGTTTATGATTTGTAATAAGTAAAATAGAAAAAAAAACACAAGCCTGCTTACATTTGATTGTTGACAAAATATTAGGCTTACGTGATGTATTTTGAGGCAAGGAAAATGTTTTTTTGGGGTGTCGGCCGGGGGGGGGGGGATTAAGGTTTTTCGCCTAGGGCGCCAATTTACCTTGCACCGGCCCTGCATGCTACTATTCAAATGTGCCTTAACATCTATTCGTGATCAGTTTAATCCTATCTTTAGCGCTGGAACATTGTCACAACTGTGGTTGGTAGATTCATATTTGCAAGTGGAGGCCAACAACTTGAATTATATTAAACAGATAATACGTGGCCAAAACATGGCAAACTAAGCCGCGGCTCGCTACTTTATTACTGAAAAATGCTGAAACTATCGGCCTCGTCAAAATGTGACGCTATGCCCTTAGGCATAATATCTTTGCGCCACGGACTCGGTTAAGAGGAACAGGTTAGCAAAGAGCAATGAAAATGTTACACTGTAAGCGCATTAAAACAGAATTCATACACCATGACAGAGTCAGTCAGTAGGTCAGAGATAAGCGTATTTACATAGGTATATAATTTATACATTAATGACGTACTGAAATGGACTGGAATAAATGTGCACGTATAAACAAATGTTAAGTTTTATTGTCTAAAGCTGTTAAGAATGATATTTATTTGTTTGTTTCCACTGGAGTTGTGTGAGGAAGATAGTGAAAAATAGGACCGCCCCTAGTTTGCACTAGCTTGGTTTACAAGTCCTTGTATGTCAGTTCATAGAAGACTCGGCGGTTATGGACACAGGTTCTCCACAAAGAGGCGTAAGAATCTTATACTTCAAAACTCATAATCGTAGGATTTTTTGGAGTACGTTAGGATTAAATCACGGGCAATAGTTCGCGTGTCAATTTGAGCGTATTAAATCGATGTTTTCAGTACTCCTGATAGTTCTAAAGTTAGGATGTGGATTTCCAGGGTGCCAAGCACCAGTTTCAGGATGAACCTGGAATTCTATAGCCTGTGTTAGGACATTGAATTTAAATGAAATCGTCAGACAGATGCTAATCCTGTATCACAACACATTAACCGTCATACATATTGTATTTTAGGTCTATTATTTGTGTTGCAATGCTGGTGTGCGAATTATTTTTTAAGTTGTATTTTTTTTGGCACATGAAATTGAGTCCCATCTGTGAGGTACCTGCACTGTTAAAAAGGTTCACCTTGAATTTACAAAGAACACTGGTAACAAATTATCCAGGGATCTTCGTTAATCTTCACGGTTATCTTATCTTCGTAAGTTTACGGGTAGTGATTTCATTCGCACTGAACATGAATGCACAACGGTAATCTTAGTATACCAAACAAAAACATTCAAACACTTGTTTAGTCTACCACCCTTCTTCCTTGAACTTGCCTGTTTGCCTTGTTTACATTGGAGCTCGGAACTAGAAAATCGAAATATGGCATAGTTTTTTACGAATATACAGTTATCCGAAAAGGCGGTAAATTTACTCTGTTTTCTAACAGTGTGGGTGTGCGACTCAATAAACATTAAATTGTGCATATGTTCCAGGATTTTTGCGATTGTGTTAAAGTTTTTTTTTGGTTTTGTTTTACATACCATTAAAGAATCTTTAAGGAGGCCATCCGGCTGGTCGCACGAAGTTTAAAAGCGTGACGGCGCTTAAGGGCGATACCAACTCATTTTTCACATGTCTCTTCGCCTCTACGCGCCAGACACCGAACTGGCGTGCAGTATTCTCTTTGGTAACACGCCTTCATGGGACGTGTAGCGGTGACCCTATCATTTTATAGAGGAAATTTATAGATAATGGTGGCTTTCACTTCCCCTTATGGCCAAAAATACTGGATTTGGAATTAATTCATACCTAAATATGTCCGCAAAACATCCTTTGTAGCCTTTTCACTGCCCAAAAATTTCACGTCAAAGACGAAACTTATGTAGCAAAGTAGAATGGCTTTCAAATTCTGTCAGTAATCGGAAACTTCTAAGAAATCTTGAGCGGTTTGTAAATGGCGCTTTGAGTTTTTTGTGACTGGAAGTTTTTAGGAAGTAGCGCGAAAATTTATACTGGTGTATTTACGATGCATATATTACATGTTTTGATCAGTGGGAAAACTATAAGAGACCTTTAGAAGTCAGGTAAAAAGCAGGAAAATTATGTTTGTGGGTTTTTTCTGCATGTCCTGTTTTTTTTACTCCAAAGACGTAGAACTTGTAGAACAGTATACCAGTTTTGTTTCAGTATTTAGTTAATTTAATTATGTTCTTTAGACATTTCCACGACACGAAAATTTTCTCCCCTGTTGTAGCCAAGGCGTCGGTGTTTTTTTTTTTTTTTTAATTTATGAACAGATGAGCAGAAGCTGTTGCGGAATCTCAAGACTTCCTGTTCCAGGAATCCTTGGAAGGAATGTTTCATTTCCCTTCTTCGACGTTATATTGCTGCGCTTCGTTCTTCAGCTGCTTCCGTTCTCCATGCAGCAGTACGCTGCTGTCCGGATAAAATGTGCTTAGCTCGGGCCGTTCGTTATACATACATCATCCCTCTCCTTCCTTCCAAGGCCGGGCAATAAAGCTTGTTGCTATCTTAGAACCCTGTTACTTTTTTTTTCTCTTCAGCCCTAGCGTTCAGTGACACAAACCTAAAAGATTTTCGTCCTTTGTTTTATTTATTTTTTATTTCATTAGTGAGTAACTTCTCGTCGACAGCTCATTGGGCCAGTGATGGCCAATTGGTGGGCCGCGACATCGCTTTGCACGACCTGCCTAAAGAATCTTCCAATAAAATATCTTTAGGTATACTCTCCTGTATTCGCCATATTTGTGTGCGTATATGTAAGATAAGTGGACAGCACACACTGTTATAAAGTTATGGCGTTCTCACAGAAATATTTCTCCCCGAAGCACCGTCTTCATACGATAATTTCATCTAATTTCGTACCACCACTATGGTACGCGTACCACAACTATCTCCATAATTATCGTGCGTTCAGTATTTCTTAGCTTTGAAGTTTTTTTAAAATACTTTTTTGTAAATACTATGTTTGAAATTATACATTTTCGTTTTTGCTTCTTGATTATTGACATGCCGTTTATTTATTTGTTACTTTTTGTATTTTGTGTATTTATTAATTTATGTAATTTATTACTCTACATAACAATACAATATATATATTTTAGAAATGATGTAGTGTTATTCATGTGTTCTTCACTCTCAGATTAGTTTAAGGAATTATATCTGGCCTTCAGAAAGAGAGAAGTTGGCCATCGCAACATTAGAGCCCTGCGCAGACCATTGATATCGTGAAAGCAGTCGGCAGTGTCGAATTGTGTGGAACAGTCCAATAATTTTCCTTGAGGGCAGGGGAAGAGAACACAGTGGCAATTAAATCAGAACTGCCCGTTGACCGGGATTCGGACCCGAGTCCCCTCCGGAGTGAGAGTAGGTACATTGTCTTAACGCTGCGCCATGCCATCTCGCGCTTAATGATTTTCGCCCTCTTGCCGTGTTAGCTACGAACATACCCCGGGGTACCCCACTCGGAACACATGATTTCAAGATTACTTTTGAAATTTATTTGATGCTAGCTGAAGTACCCGGCGTTGCACGGTTTTTACGCTTCTTGAAGAGGTATCTCTTAGTTTAAAGATGGTTTATTTTTTCTTCGATATCTCATGCAGAGAGTAGATTTTATTTTGATAGAAAAACAAACAACCAAACAAATATTCATGTGTGTATGTGTGTGTGTGTATATATATAACCGTATACTGCAAAGTTTGAGGGTACACAATGTTTTTCAATTGTCTATCCCGAGCGAAAAAAAGCACAACTAACCACCTGGCGTGCTGACACTCGAGAAAGCCACGTACAGTTGTTCCGTGTGAAAAAAAAAAAAAAACATGGCGTTTCCAAGTTAATGTTTGCCACGCAGTGTGAGTGCCCCTGCGAATGCAAGTAAGATGGGAATTTCCGCTCGCTTGAAATTGAATGGCGCATTCGAATCTCTGGAGTATCAGCGAAATGCGAGCGTCAACAATGTAATAGCCCTGACCAGGAGACGATGGAAACCACGACAATCTAATAGCAAGATTTCATATTCAAGTTGTACCGAAATTCCGTTTTAAGAGGCACGGGAAATTGTGGAAGGGGAATTCCTAAATCTCATTTAGACAGTGACCAACATGTGAGTAAAATCGTAGATTTCTATAAGACACAAACTAACTAACCTCCAAAAAAAAAAAAAAGGAAACTTTGTAGTCAAATTTTATCAAGTAGGTCAACTTGTTTGGATTTGAGTTTTTGAGTTGCTGTGAATCAACACACGTGATTGGTGCAAATATCCCCTTATATTTGTACACAGCAATGTTTTTGGTGAAGGTCAAAAGACTCTTAGGGTCGTCAACAAGCTTATTTGTGGTGGGTTTGGGGGGAATATATGTAACGAACCAGGTAATAACTTCGAAACTGAATTTATGTTCCTGACGTAATGGAATTAACTCGTCATTTGCCACACACACCCTTTTTTTTTATCTCACCCCCCCCTCCTCCTGTACCCTTACGCAAATTGGTCACGTCATGTGAACAACCGAGGGAGATGTGGGGAGAAAAAAATAGCTGGAACATTATTTTTTTCGCCACAGACCATTTCACAGAAACTAATCGCCGTGAATAATCGGATAGATGACTGGTACAAGCAGCTTTTATAACCCACATCATGTACTGGCCGAATATCACTCCGCCTTCCTGTATGCACTGGCAGACAATCAAATTGAGGAAAACGAGTATTTTGACAACCGCCGTTCCAAACAATATACGACAGAAATATATTCTACGGTAGAATACTGTGAAATTTACATAACCGCATAAGGCTCGGGTTGGGGTCGGGGACGCACCACAACGCCGAAATACCACAACGCCGAAATGCCAAATTAACCACAACGCCGACAGCTAGAAAACTGCTGTGTACCACAACGCCGAATTACCACAACGCCGAAATACATTAACGCCGAAAAATTTCATTGCAGGACTGCCACAAAGGTTAGGTTTGGTTAGAATAGGTAAGGTTAGACTAGGTTAGGTTAGGTTAGGTTAGGCTAGGCTAGGTTAGGCTAGGTTAGGATAGGATAGGATAGGATAGGCTAGGCTAGGTTATGTTATTTTAGGTTATGTTATTTTAGGTTATATTACGCTAGGTTAGGTTAGGTAAGGTTAGGTTTGATTGTGGTATTTCGGCGTTAAGGTACATTTAAGAAACACACACAAATTCATTCAGTTGTTATTTCGGCGTTGTGGTACACATCAGTTTTCTAGCTGTCGGCGTTGTGGTCAATTTTGACATTCGGCGTTATGGCATTTCGGCGTTGTGGTAACGACCCGCTCGGGTCCCTCACGCAGGGCCATTAATGCAAATTATTCGTGATAGCTCTCTCGTATTGTCGCTCCGAATGTTTTCACCAAACATTTACTACAAGACGCAGTACCCGCACTTGGTTTCGGAACACACTCGCGCTGCCCCTCCTCGTGGGCGTGCCACTGCCGCTGCAGAAGCCGTTGCCATGGATACGCAGAAAAGGCATCAACAATGAAAGTACGAAATTTCACGAAGAATAATTAGATTCTGCTTTAAGGGTGGATTCTCTAAATCTCGCCCAGGCAGCGGTGTTCAAAATTGCATCGAGATCGGAGTGAAACTGTCGATTTGTATAAGAAACAAGAAACGGAAACTCAAAAAACATTTTAGGAATTCTTTGTAATCTTTTTTTGTTTAATTTTTAATCTTGTAATCTTAACGGTATATTAAAGCTCCGGCCGTGTAGTATCTAGTGATGAATGAACTTGAAATGGACGCTCACCTTATATTGGTTACACTTGGTTGTGAAAGAAAAAAAAAGTGTTTTATTGTTACATCTCCATCTTCCGTCATCGTGACGAGATAAAATATGTACCAGTTTTTAAGTCTAATCATTAGCAAAGAGTTTCGTCAAAATCGTTCCAGTATTTCATGCGTGATACTCGAACAAACAAACAATCAAATTTTTAGGATAGTATATAAATGTGTAGCTTATTGTGGGATAAAGTCATGCAAGTTTTCATAATTATGTTAAATTCCGTAAAATTGTACAGCTTGGAAATTAAAATTCAGTGTTTGGTGACAAAATTTTAAACAAGGCGGAAATTGCAAGAGTAATGTTTGATAAATTGTGCAGAAACAGCCCCTGCATAAATGTAATGACGAGAAAATGGAACAACCTACGTGAAATGTGATACAGAGCCTTACGGCTTCAACTGAATGTTTCTACTTCCACCGGAGTCTCACTTACGTCCTAGTGTGAGTGATATGGGCACTGCCTCTCCCCTCCCCGTTACCTCCCCCCCCCCTTTTTCAGCTTACGTGTAGACATTTTAAAACCTGAAAGAAAAAAAACTATTAGAAATATAAAATTAATTGTACATATCTGTAACAATATTCAACGCCTTAAATTTAGTAGTGTTTTGTTAGTAAGTATTACTTTTAATGCCATTCAAATTACTGAAATGGCTATGGAAACTCTTATCTGGACCAAGTTTGGTTATTTAACCGACGGTCGAACCTGCTGTTTCCATCTTTAACGTATCCTAAAACGATCAATATTTTTTTTAAGACTATTATATTTAGATTTGATTGACCATAAAACATAGGTCTTTTTGTAAAAAATGATAGCATCGCCAATAACTTTTCTGAAAAATGTTGACAAGAGGTAATGCACGAGGATTTTCGAATAAAACATCTCTCTCTTAGGTTACTACGATATTGATAAGCATACATTAATACTGCTCGTAAAGCTTTTTAAATTCTGATTAAAAGATTCTGATTAATTCCACAATACTGAATTATTATTTAAAATAAACCTCACTATTTATGTTATTGTTGATATTTTTAGTGTTGCCACTTTGTGGCTAGATTAGCATTCTGAAATTTGAAATAGAAAGAAAACACGAAGATGCACGAAGTTGCACTGAGGTAAAACTAAGATAACTAAGAATCATAGTATTCCTTGGTAGGGTATTTACTTCGTTTCGAAACTGTTCGGTGACGAATGAATTCGAACGGGTTACAAAAAACTCATAAGCCTACATTATGTGTTTCGCGTGTAAATGAACCAGCATTTTCAAGATTTGCTTCCGCGTAATTGTTCAGGCTTCCGCGTTATGTCGAAAGTCATACAGTTTTGCGTCTATCACGTAAAACTTGAAAAATGTTTATCTCATAATTATGCACCTACTACGAAGATTTTCGTTTTAAGTCCAACCCTCGTGACTTCTGTTTTATTGCAGATCATGTCTTAAAAAGTTCATTTTCTATCGAACATCAACATTGTAATTCACTCAAAATATTTTTCTAAAGCAGTTGGCGTGAATTTTAAGAGTTAAGGTCCAAACATTTAGCAGAGTCAGACAAACATAAAACAAGTTAACAATTTTATGTACTTGTGGCTGTTTGTAAAAAGTCCCCCATTTCAAATAAACTAATCATTAGCTCCTTCTTGCAGGTTATGTGCCTATGTGTATCGATGTAAAAAATACAAAATTATTGAAATAACATTTTTTTTTTTTACTTTCCAATCGTAACCAAGGGTATTTTGGTTATGATTTACATAAATGTATTAAGGATAAAATAATAACTATCATTGGCCGCCAATTCAAATATTTCACGTTCAATAACGCGCCAAGACATGGGACGTACTTTACCCATCTCGCTGTCAACATAACAGCATGTACATGGATGGATGTTAGCTCGCTTTCCAGGTCTTATCACTAAAAATACATTGTATTTTTACAAGGGAAAATGCTTTGCTTGGAAACTCAGTTGCCATAAATATCACTTGTAAAAACCGCAAGACAGATATTTGTGCCATTTAATTTGGTGCAAAAATGCAAATCTCAGCCTTGCAGTTCTATACAAGTGATATCGTTGGCAACTGAGTTGCCAAGGAATTACCTTGTAAAAAGTATCAACTTGTTTTCCTGTAGTGTAGTATTTTGTGCATATAGCATCGCGTGAATTTTGCTGAACATTTTTTTGCAAGATTTGCATATGCACTTTAGAAAGTACCATGTTAAGCTTAATTTGTCGTGCCGCAAAATATCTAAAATCAAACGTTGCTTTTGAAAAAAAAAGTACATAAATTTTCCTTACTTGCTGAAGATTTCAGTTTTCTGTAGTTGGATTTCAAAATTGTTCATGCGAATATGTTAGAATTGGGGCGTCAGAAATTTCACATATTAACTCATAGGGAAGACATAACAACTTTCACATATTCATTACGTTTACATTATTGGAATATTTCATTACTTAAAAGTACAATATAATTTTTGAGGGACCAGTTAAACCCCGAGCTTGTGACATCGAAATAACCAGAGGGGACGTGGGGCGATGAGAATTTAAATGGAAAATTGTATGAATTAATAGGTGGGGGTAAACCGGAGAGTACCCCGAGAAAACACCCTGACTCGAAATGATCCGGATTAACCCCCGCCCCTAATCGAACCCAAATCGGCTTGTAGGGAGGTGCGAGTCATCTAGTTCTCAACCTCGCCAAAATTTTCTTGTGTAATTCCGTGCTTATTTGTACCATTTGTATAGAACTTTTTTTTTTTTTTTTAAACAAATTACTGATTGTGACGTGTCTGATGCTATTATGTGTAGGGAAAAAAGAACTCGCAAAAAGGTAAAATGGATTGAATTAAAAAAATTATATAAAATCTGATTTGTATGCATGTCAGGGTCTTTATTCTCGTATTAACGAACAGTGTTTTGGCTATCAATGTTGATTAGGAGGGAAAAAAATAAACGAATGACATTACAAGCGAATGTTTTGAAGTTTCAAAGTTGCCGCCGAAACTGAACTCAGAACGGACCCGACATGGTTTGTTTTGGTAATTGTTCTGCGGCGCTCTTGACTTTTTTTTTCGGGGAAAGTTTTGGTTTCAACACGCCGGCTTGCCCTTGGCGGCAGAGAGCTGTGGAGGGTATTGAGGGGGAGGGGGTGCGACGATGGGGGGAGAGCCTGGATATTTACACGCAATATTTAACACGTGGCTGGGTGAAGTGGGTTCAAAGGATGCGTGAGGAGGAAGAAGGGCGAAGGAGGCATGAGGCTGAGGGTTGATGCTGCCGGGGAAAACTGAGGAGGGCGGAATAAGGCCCCAACAAGGCAGCTGAACCAACAACCCCCAGGGTGAGCTTGTTTGCCGCGGAGCAATATCTCCCCGCCCAATTTTCCCTGCTCCCTCTTCCCCCCCTCTTCGTTCCTTTTCGCAAGAATCTTGCTGCTGTGTGTACGGCACAAGACCACAGGCGCGGCGAAAGAGAGAGAGAGAGGAGATGAGAGGAAAAGAATACTTCCCCCCCTCCATCAGCTAGGCACATACGCAGCTCCGGCACAACAGTAGGTTGGTCCCTACGGGGAGGTGTTCCGAGTCGTTGGACCGACGCACGGGCCATGCCCTAGGGGAGATTGCTCTGGAAGGCACAGCCCGTGTCGCGTGACTTGTCTTGAGATTTGACAGTTCTCGATAGTAGCATCATCGGTCTCACGTGTCCTTACACTGCTGTGCGCTGTGCTGTCAAAGCAGTTTTAGGTTAAACCTGTTTGTGTGGTCGTCGGTGATTGTGAGCGTAACATCATGCAACGCCTCGCGACTGACAGTTGGGAAATGGGTACAACTCCCGCGGACAGGAAAAAAAAAATAGGGAATTTGAAAGAACTGTATTAATAAAATTCCAACGAAAGTGTTTTCCTTCAATTTCTTAAAACTTTGTGTTATCTGCTCATCTGCTTTCTTCATCAAAAAAAGAGAACAAAACAATAAATCATTTGTGTAGCTTAATTCATTAAACCACCACCAATTCTCGGTAATCATTAACATGGCCACAATCAATAACGTAATGTTGATAAAATAAAATGGACTTATAGTACTGGCTGAAAGCGTTGGTTACATAGCATGGATGACAATGATAATAGTGCAAACTGTGTATTTTACTGTCAGTTTGGTTAAAAGTGTTTCGATGAGTTTTTGTATTTGAATATGTTATTTATGTTATCTTGCAAGATAGTTTGATTGGGCAGGGAAAAAAGGCGGAAATGATGGAAATTGATTAGAGTAAGAGTGAGAGAAACATGAGCTGGTACTTATGTTTATAACTGTAGAATTGGAGACAGGTGACATGAGACAGGACAGGTCATAGTAGGTGGAAGGGGGAGGTGGACATGAGTTTGGTCACGTGTGCGACTGAAGCATCTCCGATATCTTCCCGTTGTGGGTGAAAAGTGATTTGAGAAAAGGAATCCCGATGTTTTTTTTTCCAGGGATGGTATCTCTGGTGGAGATGGGGCAGTCAGCATCTAAGGCGTTGAACTACGATCGCTGGAGAGAGGAAAAAAAGGAGGGAGGTTGTTTATTCAGGGGTGTCGTTTGGTCAGATTTCTCGCCCTCCCACCAAGGGCTGGATCAAACCCGGATACACACACACACACACACACACACACATACATATATATATATACATATACATACACACACACACACACATTTTGAAAACGTGGTGGACTTTCGACAGCAGCAGGTGTATTTTCTCGGCCGGAAAGAACGTTTCCACACAACCACTTATTCGGTCAGTGTTACAACCTCACATTTCGTAATTGTTCCATTCACATTGCCAAGTACGCAAACGCTTAGTTACTGAAACAAAAATTTAAGTTATGTTTAAATATAAATAACTCATTGTGTATTCTGATGTATTTTCCATTTCCAAATGAGTTTTTTTTTCCAATCCACTGAGAAAGTGGTTGCAGGAATGATTATTTGTAGCGGTGTTCGTTAGTTTTTATCGCAGAAAAAAAAATAGTATCAGTAGTGCATGCGAACGTAATGTGATGAAGTTCTATTTACTCGTCAGGCTTGCAGTACTTATTTTATTTGATATAAAGTATTTATTTTGGGGTAAGTAACAGGGAGTTTACGTAGGGTTTTATTTATTCATTTTTGTAAGATTGGCTGGTGTGTTTGACGCTTGTGAAATGTATGGGCTGGGAAATTCGCGTTTTGCGAGCACCGCGACGGCCGGTTGAGTCATGACGCCGTGCAAACATTGGCTCTGCGCCGGCCTAAATCTGTCCGCCGCTCCATGGCAGGCCTGAGGGTGGGAGGGACTCGGATTTTGTGGGGCGAGTTCGGATCGTGTGTTAAATCCTCCCTCTATCCTCCCCCGCAGCACCCACGCGTGTGACTTGCTTGCGAATTGTGCGCATTGCCCGCGCCATCTTGCCTGACTTGAGGGTCGTATGAACCTGGTGGTGTTTGACTCGACTCTTTCATTCTTGAAACCGACATGGGGACCAGACACACGTAAATGGATTAATAGGTATTAAATATACTACACAATTTGTTTAATGTCTTAGTAACCAATCAAATAACCAACGTATTCTATATTTGGTATGTGATGGAGCAAATCAAAATGATTAAAAAAAATGGTTAGTTTACAAAAAAAAATATTGAGATCGAAGAATTGCCATGAAACAACATAAATATTTCGAAAAATACGAATTTATACCACGTAGCAGCCGCTAAGAGATACATAGAGCACATTAATATATTGGTATTGCGATATCGTTTTGTAATTTCTCCAAAATGATGAGTGCAGGAAGTTAACCGACATTACTCGCAATTATTCTCCAAGACCAGTTCACGCGGGAATCTTTCTGTGCACGAAATTGAACATAATTGGTGTACAAGGAAGTGAACACTTACTCCAGGTTCAGCTAGTGTGCGAGAAAGATTGTAGAAACTAAACACAGCACTAGTTAATGTATCATTGGTGCTAGAATTAATATGCAACAGCCAAAAAATATATAATTTTTTTTAACACCGTTTATCGCCTACATGAATAATTTTCTATTTGTACCGTTAGAATTGTCGAAGAACGTGAAACATGGAACCTCCCTTTATTAACTAGCTAGCATACTTGTCAACTATTCATACGGAACAGTTTTGCCGCTACTCGAGGTGTATAAGAAAGTATGCACTTTATTGTTAAAAAAAATGAGGTTCGTGTGTGAGTTGACGATATTAATGTTTAATTATTAAATTCTCCTACGTATTCATAAAACAAACGCATCTTGGGTTTCTGGAAGCTTAAAAAAAAAATAATAAAGCTAGTAACGTAATAAAAATGCTACTCGTGAAATCCCGTGTTTTTTTATTCTTTTAGCGTTAAGTTTTCAAGGAATTTCCAAATAATTATTCAAATAAACTTTAATATTAAAAGTGACTGAAAGGAAAGTTTCCAGGAGGAAGTATTAAAGTGTGTGCTCCGTGCTTGAAGTACTATGAAATAAGCGTTTTGCTTGTCTCGTGAGTTTTAAGTAGACTACAAAATTTTTAATTTTTTGATTCCCCAATCCAAACAGAAATCTCCGCCTTAAAACATAAGAAATATTTGCACGGCTGCCAATACTTTGACTGGCTTTTTATTTCTACTGTTATTGTTTAAAGGGGGAAGAGGGGAAACGAAATACGCATGATTAGTTTCAACAGTTTTCTGTTAGTAACAATATTTTTATCGTTTATAATTGGAAACTTGTCTTTGTTAGGGCAGATATAACATAATAAAGTATTTTTATTAAGGACTTTAACATGTCTTTTAATAGTAGTGTTACAGGGTAGTCATTTACAAAAATGAATTTCATGCTAAACTCTAGTTTTACAAGCGAAAATTTTTGAAGGACGTGATTTAGTATTTTTTTTTTCAAATCTTTTTCGCTTTTATCGGAGCCGGTTCATTATATAGTGTGAAATTTCTTTAATGATTCGACAACGAAGTCTAGCGGCGGATGCGGAAACTACGCGTAATTCGCGTTTCGAAATGTAATTGAAAATACAATTTGCTTATATTTAAAACGCTGGACATTATATAAAAAAAAAAAGTTAAATTCCATGTCCGAGTTTCGTATTATAAGTTTATTTGCTACACGAGAACACGTGAATTTGCACACATTTTCTGGCGAGTACTGAAGGACTCGCTCAATTTTTTTTTTACACCACACTTCAAATAAGACTTGGAAATAAATGGTATTTCCTGATCTGCCGTTCTATTTAAATAAAGTTCTTGACATACTGTCGAAATTCCTCTTAATTATTTTTCGAATGGATTTGGTGAAATGAAGTTTGAAGGTCATCACCTAATCGAGAAATCACCTGCACAACAATGCTGGTTATAATATTGGGTTGCGTAACGTTTTAGTAGATTTTTTTGGATCTTAAATATTGCATATCAAAAATCCGAACGACACTTGGGAGACGCAACTACCTTAGGTACCATCAAACCGAATTCGTGTCTGTGAGACAGAAAGTTAGCTGATCTTAGTTCATACATCTATTATGTAACGACTTTTTATTTTATTTTAATGAATACATTTATTATGTTAAGATATGAACCACACAAATCTCAGGATGTTAAATATTTTTATCATCCTGTACGAAGAGGGGTCATTTCAATTTTAAAACAATTCCACCAGAGGTGGTCCGACACGCCCTTATGCCTGCGGGCTTTGAGCCAATAGCAGAACCTGTTGCAGAAAAAAAAGACCAGATTATATGCTACAAAATAAATACTAGTTGTCATGGTCAAGGAACAAACATGGCTGCTCAGTGCTGTAGAGAACTGTCGAATCTGGTATCAAGATGGATGGAATGTGCAAAGTTTTCCACCCTCCTTAACTGTAAATATTAGATGATCATGTAACTGTGAGACATAATACTGTTTACCTTATTGGCGTGTGCTATTTGTAGAAGGGGTGAGACCAAGGCTAGCTATACTGCTCGTTTACACTAAGTTTGACCTGAAATTTTAGGTAGGGGAACGTTTGCTGCTGTGCCATTCTCGTAGATACAATGGGTAAAATTCATTTTTATTAGTGTGCCATCAAAATGTCGGGTCATCTTAGTTTGTCGTAACGATGACCGGGGCGTTCGAGCACCCGCGAAAAAATGGACGACGCGGTCGCTCCTTCTCCATCTCTTTCTCGCCCGGACAGTCGAGATTCCCTTCGACCAGCAAGGGGATCGTTTAGTACCCCCAGAGGTGTCGTTAAAACGTCGCCCGGATTTTAAAAAAATACCTATCCGGCGTGGTTTTACTGCCACTTAATATGAGAGCCGCTGACAGTAATTTATCGCATGCCCATCCTTAATTAAATTCGCAGCATACTCCAGCTGGAGGAACGGTGGAACAGTTATCCAAATCATTAAAAACATTGAGAAATGCTAGCCAGGAACCACTCATTTTTTAAGTAATTTTTCCTCTGGTATTAATAATGATTATGTGTCGATTAGCGTAGAGTATGTTTGGTTGGTAATATCCAGTCACCGTCGTTGGGAGATGGCCATGGGTGATCGTTGCAGTATAGGCAGATTGTTCCGACCTACGGCCGGCATTCTCAAGTTCCCCTCCCACATATGCTCCCTATTAGGGTAAGGTGGGAGACATTTCCAGTTCATTTTATTTACATTCCAGAGCATAATTGAAACAGAACTGTTAGGGATCACTCCCTATTGTTTGATCGGGAAGGTATTAGAGCAACACGCGGTTTTGAACTCGAGGAGGAAATATACCCCAAAGTAAAAAAGTTCAATGATGCCGCAAATTAACCTGGTTTTACACCCAATCACTCTGGAATCCCGGAAGGAGATAACTTTTTTTTAACTTGGAAAATATATCCGTTACACAGCCACAAATCGAATCCGGGTCCTTTGGCCGAACAACCAGGCATTCTGAACGCCTTGCTTGTTCTCACTGAAATGGACAATGTGTGCCTGTGGGATCTAGCGGGACTATTTTGGCCCACGTCTAAACAAGCTAATAATGAAGTATAGGCGCGACCGAACATAGTCCTGTAACGTTTATGGATGTATGCATGTTCTGTTTGGTTCGGTTGGAATTTGGATATCAATCTCTTCGTGGAGGCAGCCGCGTCGTGATGTAGGTGCAGTCTTTCGGGAGGATGTTTCTTCGCGTTGGAACAGCTCAGCGATTTGTCCTGCATCCGTGAGGCGAGGCACCCCGCTGTGGACAAGGGTATTCCAAAAGGCAGCGGGGGTTTAGAGATTTCGTCGGTGGAACAGCAGGGGAGGCTGAAAGGGGCGATGGCCTAGTGGCGACGGATCATCGATCGCTCCCTCCTCTTCTGCGCCGGTCCACCGACCCAACCACGGCACGATGACATCTGCGCGAGGAGGGAGTTTTCGCCCCGAGCGCTGGGGAAGATGAGATAGGTGCTTGGAGAACTGGGGCTCGTCTGGAAGCTGCCGTGGCGGGTGGGGTGTTGGCACTGCAAAACAACGGGGAGGCTGGGTTGGGAAGGTGGTGGGAGAACTTTCAATTATGACCGGGCGTTTCGAGCCAGCCTCCCCCCCCCCTTCCCCCCTTCCTCGCTCGAGAATGACGTCACGGCGCAATTCCAGCCAGCCTCGGCCTCGGTACGAAGGAACGGGAGAGGCGGTACCAAGAGGAGACGAAGAGGGGGGAAAAGGAAGGGCAGGGTCTAGTTGAAGTGAGGAACTACGTGGTGAAAAGGGAACTCCTGGCAGGCGTCCGTGCTACCACCCCTGGCATGCCAGACTTGCGCCATTGTGTCCGAAGTTGGCTGCGGAAATGCTTTTACATCCCTTAATGAAGCCAGCAGATAACAGTGGGATCTCTGTTTAAAAGGAGGGGAGTGTAACTGGTGGAGGGAAATGCGACCCCCCAGGCCTTTCACATAAAGCCTTGGGAACGTTGAGGTCTTAAAGAAGATGTGGCATCTCGAGGTGCTCGAATCCTCCAAAGTCGCGTTCACTTGTATGAAAAAGTAAATCGCGATGAATAGACTGAGACATGTGTTTTACAATAGTATTAACATTTACATGTATCTACACCTGACACTCGTCTCGGTTTCGACTTCATTAAATCATTATTTTTTTTCCACATTAAATTATCGAACATTCTTAGATTCGCCCTTTTACTCACATGGGAATTATCAGTTACGGTTATCCAGTGATTTATATAATTTATTGGTCGTCCTTTCTTAAGAATACGTATGTGTAATTTTTTATAGTAAATACACGACCATTGATAAATTGACCCAAAGACACAAAAATATTAGACAGATAAATTTATCGAAGGACTCCGAGGACTTATATAATTTCTTTACAAATTTCGACCGTTGCTCTATTTGTTATGACGTCTCACGTCTCACGTCTGGTCCTAGTTTCGATTCCGGGCCGGGGAGGTTTTGAAACTTGACAAACATTCCATTTCTGTTCCTGGACTGAGTGTTTGTTGACGGTCTACTCTCCTTTCATCGTCATACTACAGAACAAATAAATGTTGGCTAACCAACGAATAAATAATTAGCAATGGTTTCTTCGCGTTTGCTATGCCGTACTTGGAGATTAAACTTAAGTCCTCTGGTATTTACTATCATAATAATCATGGTCGTTTATCTGCCCATGCATCAGCTATTCGTTCTTTTTCACATAATGTATACGTACGTACTTTGTCAAAATACATGCTGTGGCCCCTTCCCCAAAATCGTCTACCAAAATTTTCCGGACTTAAATCATTAAGTCGGGTTGCACCATCGTGCCTCGAGGCAAAGTAAATTCTTATTCTGTTTGACCAACATGATGAGTTTTTGATTTGATTGTCTTTATACGAAAGTGATGATTGGGCCTGTGAGTACTTACTTCCCTCTGAGATGACCTTGAATGACATCATTGGTATTTTCTTCTTTTTTTTAAAGCTAAACCGAGTTCTGTGTACTGTGACATTTTTGTGGTGTTTAATTCATGTTCTGTCAAAAGAAGAAACGAATTTTGTTAAAACTTCAAATTCTAAGATAAATAGAAATGAAACATCCGTTGGAGCAATGGTATTTTTTAAAGTTTTATTAAAAATAATTTTTTATTGTTTCCTGAAAAGTAATGAAATGTTACTGACCCTTCTGGCAATGCAGTACCTTTGACGTATTTATTAATGATGCACAGATTTAGCCTTGGAAGAGCACTCGTAGCATAGTTCTGTGTGCTGTAGCATTCTCAGGTGTTTAATCCAAGCTCTGCTGGCAGGGGAAATTAATTGTGTGTAAGCATAAATCCAAAATAAATAAAAATGAAACATACATTGATGCAAAGGTATTTTTTAAAGTTATTTTTTAAATAATGTTTTACTGTCTCCTGAAAAGTAAAATAAAATATGTTAAACTCTTCTTCAAGGTGTCTAGCAACAGGAAAAACCTGAAAAAGTCAGAGAATTTTCAGCAACAGGGAAATATCGGGAAATTCCTTAGGTATACAGGGATTTTTTTTTTAATCTTGAGGTTACTGAAAAATTAAAGTTATTGCGGAGATTTATTTTGATTTGTAAAATTTCCACTTACGCATACCTTCTTCCTCCTTTCCAATACGTATCTGTTACAACATAATGTTTTTCTTCGATTCGTTTTGGGCCGTAAGTATATCAGCACTTCGACCACGCGCATTGACTTCAGTGTTACACTGCTAGAAATTACACTAAATTTACGGATTTTCAACGAATAATCCACCCAAAATAGACGATGATTTCTTTGTTATTTCAGATAACTGGATCTTTGTAAAAAAAAAAACTACATCGTATTTCGATTGCCTAATTCAGTTTATTAAGGCAGACACACGCGTAAAATAAATCAGAGTTTTCTTTTTTTAAGTGAAACGTCTTTACTGAGGAGGCTACAATTTTTGAGCGTAACGAAAATTCCGATCGCATGAGGGGAATAGTTAGGTACATGGTGGGGGAACCGTTAGATCAGGAGAGTGCGTCAGCGGCGAAGCCACTTCAACGTATGCACTAGCGGTCGAATGGGAAGACGGCAAAAGGAGGGGGTGGGGGATACGTAGGTAGCTTAGCATGCTATATGCCAGTTGTAACGGCCGGAAGGGGAGACGGCAGGGGAGAGGTAGAAATAACGCAGTTTCTACTCCTCAGTTTTCGTAACGGCTGACGATTGACGCTACCATATTTATTTTATTTAAAGAAACAACAATTTAATTATTCATGTGGAAATGAGTTATTTATTTGTGCAATTGGGTTTATAATTATCACTCATATTTATGTGGATAGTTTGATTGAAAAGGAAAATAATTTATCTGTATCTATCCCTTAAAAGTGCATGCGTGGACTCAACGCGCACAATTCTTTTTGCAAAAGTTTTAGTTTATTGAATGTTTTGCTGATGTACCAAGAATATTTTTGTGTATTCATGTTCAACATGAGTGAACTCAGTACCCGTCAATTTACGATAATATCTGGACTAACTTGTAACCAAATTTTAAGGTAAAAAATATTTTCAACAGTGTATCGACAATAGTCCGACGATAAAATAATTGATGGTTGCCTGTCGCAACGCCTGATGCGTGTTATGCCATACGAGTTGCGATTTTGAATTTTCGACAGTTATTGGCGTAAATACAATTTATTGATCAGGAGAAAATATAAATTTTTCCCAAACCTGGGAAAGTCAGAGAAATTTTTTCATTGCAGGTTTTCTAGCCACCCTGTTTTGGTAGTGAAGTACCGTCTTCTTCGTGGTGGATGTAGTGAGCGAACATCGGGTTCCAGGCGAGCAGGGATGGCACAGCGAGCCGCCAGACGGCAGATGCACAGAGGGCAGATGATGTAATAATTGTTTTTGTGCACTCCCCCCCCCCCCCCCCTTTTTCATTCCCTCTTGCGTGCCCCCTTCTCCCCGCACGAGGGGGACGGAGGCAGTGTCCTCGGCAGCAGCCGGCTCTTCGCGGTCCAGTGGCGGTCTCGTCGTCGCCGGCGGAGCGGGTTCGTCCTTCGGGTGTCGCGCGGCGTCCTGTCCGCTCGCGCTGATTGGCTGACACGCGCCGTCAGCTGTTGCCCCCTGCGAGTGGCGTGGTTGCTGTGAAGACCATCGCGATGACCGTGCTTTTTTTTTGTGTTGTGAAGTGTCGGTGACTTTTTTTTTTCACAGCGTTGGTTCAACGCTAACATACAATACGTGTGCTACTACAATCGTTAATTACGTTACTTGAATAATTCACCGACGTTTCGGTCGACATTGCAGTCGCCATCATCAGGGAGCAGTATGTAACCTTTTTACAGCGTTGGTTCAACGCTAACACGCAATACGTGTGCTACTACAATCGGTAATTACGTTACTTCTTGTAAAGTAGCTCGGCTTCTGGGTTGTAGCCGCGTCTTTGTAAGTAACTGCGTGAATGAATTATTCGGTGAATTATTTGCCAAGAACACGGCTGCATCCCAGAAGCCAAGCTACTTTAGACAATGGCCGTGAAAGCCTGCGAACACTATTACGTTACTTGTGATCCCGGTTTTTTCAGAAACAACCCCGACACGTCCGGTGGATGATTCCTCGCGTGAAAATAAGACGAAAACATATTTTACATTCTCCCTGCCCATTAAAATTTTCTTTAGAACATTCTGGTGAAAGTTCTTTAATTCGGCATTATGTGGTTCGGCACAATCTGTAATCCGACACCGATCGCGCCACCCGCGGAGTGTTCTCGGCGTTGAATTTGGCCGCCATGACTGCGCTGCCGGCGTTTATAATTCGCTCAAGAGTCCATCTTTACTTCCGGTTTTCGTTTCAGTTTCAGCGTTTTCCTGTTTTCTAGCAGGGTTACATTTCGTAAAAACTACGTCGACGTTCTGTAATCCGTCGAAAGCTCTAATCCGGCGTGGTTGTGGTCGCGAACATGCTGGATTAAAGACTTTTAAATGTATGTATTTTTGGTCGAATACCTAAAACTATTTACAGCTGCAAAACATATCGGCGAATGGTATTTCTTATAACAGAGATTTTATGCCTGTGAGAGCATGTCCAACAATATCCCTATTATTATTAACATGGGGGTTGTCAGCCTTTATTTTCTTCTTCATATTATTTTGTGGCATTGAGTAACTTAGGGTAGAAAGTTGTGTTGACGTCTTATTTTCGTGTAAGGTTTCACCTGTTGTTGTTTTAATAACCTAGCTATTTTAAAGGATACTTAAAACAAAACAAGTGGATTTTCTATCGACTCCCCCACCTAACCTCGTTTACATTATTGTGAATTAATTTTGCATTTTATTATGATCAACATATTTTGGGTGACGAGTTTCGGATTTTTTGGAATTTATTCTTTTAGCTAAGTTTTTCCAGCAGTATAAATAAGATTTTTTATTGTATCACCTCTGGACCTTCGTATCATTCAAAAAAAAAAAACAAAAAACAAGAAAAATATAAGATTTTACGGCCATAGTTATACTATTATTACCCACTCCTTCCCGCTATAATTATTCGGTTTACATTTTGAAAATTGTTCACCAGAAAATATGTATGTAAATCCTCAAGAAAAATTTATAAAATAATTCATACCAAATAATAATTATTACTTACTACTTTGGCAATGATTACCACCAGAACATACACATGGGTCACGAAACGTGATAGCTAAGTTGATTTAGGGTATTTGCGGAAAAAAAAGGTCTAGGAATAACCTGTAACCAAAACGTAACACGTGAAAAAAAAAACTGCATTTGCGTACGTTTTTTGACCCGTGAGTGGAACCTGAGTCACGCTTTTGCAAATTTAACCCTTGGAGTCGCTTAACGTTTTGGTCCCAAGCGAGGTCGCGGTTGCTCATGCCTCTTCTGGTTCCCTCGTCAGTGGTTGTCCCCCTACCCCCCTCCCAACAACCACCTGTTTCAAATGGCCCACTTGTTGACGGCGAAGTTTGCCACGGACCTGTTGAATTTCCCCTCCCCCCCTCCTTTTATCTTCCTCCGAGTAATTTCCTCGAAGCACCGGAGCGGGTGTGAAAAGAAAATTTTTGGTAGAAGGGGGATGGGTCCTGATAGAATATTATGTTCGTATATTTTATTCTATCTCACACACACATCAGTCTGTTTGTACGTGATGACGGCAACATATGTCTGTTTCCGAAACGTCGCTACCGTTCTGTCTTGGGACTGTTAGAATGTGCTGTCGTCGTTGTGTTCCTAAAGTCCGGTTTTGGTCTTTATTTAAGGTACTTGTTGGTTGTTGCAACTGTCTCTTCTTTGTCAGCTCACTGTGCTCGTCCGAGCTGTGAATTGTTTTCCGACTTAATCCTTCCACGAAATTCTCTGTGCTATCTATGCACTTGTAACATGTTTGTTTTTTTTAGCTTGTTTTCTGTGTGTGTGTAACCAGCAAAGGCGTGCGCCTATAAAAATGTTTTAAATCAATCTTCATTATTGCAAAAATCATTAAAATAACACGCACGCACACACACACACACATAAACACACACAAAAAACACACACAAAAACACACACAAAAACACCACACACCAACACACACCACCACACACACCCACACACACCACACACCACCACACACCACCACACACCACAAAACACCACAACACACCACACACACCACAACACACCACAACACACCACACACACCACACACACCTCACACACCTCACACACCACACACACCACACAAAATCTCGTAACGAAGAAGAGATCACGCAGGTTTTATAGTTGGCTGTTGGGGGTTTATTTGTTTTCTCCCTCAATTTTTTTCCCCGAGCCGTGGAGCCGACACACGAGGTGGCTCTGCAGAATATAGCCTGCGTAATATAAATTCTCTCCAGATTTGACAGTTTCAGGAAGTAGTATCTACGGTGTCTGCTCATCTTTGTTCCGACAACAGTGTTTGTAAACGAACGTCGTGTGATGCTGTGGTAGAAGGGTACCCGCCGGTACCAAGCTAGAGAACTGATTTTTTTTCCTAACCTAAATTAAAACTAAGTGTATTTGGGAGGGATCTGGGTTAGGGAAAGACCGTAAGTGCGTCTCAGGCCGAAGCCTATACGCTCTAATCATGCAGGGTTTAAGCCATGCGGGAGAGGGAGCATGCATCATGTGCTAGGAGGGGGATTGGCCAGCCATGACAGCGATTGTTGCCATGACTAACTCCCCTCACTGACTATTCTAGACTATAAACTAGATAAGTTGGGCCCAGGTAAAACCTGCATAGACACAGGTAAAACCCTGGGCACTTACACGAGGGAATGCAAAATTTTATGCATTATTGGCAAGCAGGTTGATTACAGGAAACAGAAGGATGGTTCCGGAAGAAGAGTTGGACAGAGTAGAAAAGAGTCTACCATGCGGGGGGTTGGGGGCTTGCACATTGCTGTGCGCATTGGTTTGGGTGGCACTGGTTGCTAGAGAACCGCCGCCGTAGCTGAGCCAAGTTAACGCGACACGGACTGTACGCCTCCCTAATGGACCCCGGTGGGCGGATGGACTCTCGACTCGGGGCTAAACGAAGCCGGACGCGCGCATGCGGCGCCCACGGACAGCGTCGTCCGTGTGTCGGATCCAGTCCGGATTGCTCCTCTCCTCTGGGCGTGACTGCCGGCCCCGGACAGTTATTTATTTAATTTTTTTGTTCTTACTTTAAACAGTTGCAACTTTAAGGTGGCTTACAGAGATCCCGCCGTTTACAAGCCGCTCTAGATTTCTTGAAAGTGTCTGGTTACGAATACAATTTAAGAGCCATTGCACTTGTCTGTACAAGTTTAGATTCACGATCTCGTTCTTAAAGTTTTTTTTTTTTTTGAACAGCGGAAAAAGACTAAAAAGGGTGTTTTCGCGTACGGTTTTTGGGCATGAAAAATTGTAAACACTGTATTGTAAGTGGTGTAGAAAAGTGCTAGAAACCTTCGTCTTAATATTCCAGCATAAAATTATAGGGTGAACTTTTGAAGTCTCATAGAGGCGCCCCCCACACGATACCATTTCCTTGGCAGTTTTCATACCTGCTTTCTGTTAGCTCGCCTGCTCTCGTGTAGGTAACAAACATATCAGCGTCCTTCCAAGGGATCTGACTCTGGGCATAACAGTTTTCATACCCGAAGTCTTAGCCAAAACCGTAACAGAACGTGTTCTATTTTACTTCTCTACCCACGATCGGAAGTCTTCAAGATGGCGTACCAAAGTGTAGCAATATAAACCCTTGCATAGTCCGTTTCGTAAACACAGGGGACGTAACAAATGTAATGGTATGCCGAATGAAACTTTCTGATAGTAAAACTGCAGTGCAATATATTCGGTAAACTAAACTAAAATAATCGTTGGAAGAAGTAGTTGCAAGTTTTAAAATAATACACATTAAAAATGTTTTACAGTATTGATAACTCTTAGTCTCCACCCCAAAGAATGTGAGTCTCGGTAGCGTAGTGGTATGGCGCGCGGTTGTGGTTTTCTAGGAGTGAGATTTGATTTGGTTCAAAAGCTCGTCGCTGCAAACAAATGGGTGCGTGTACTTATGCACGCCCGTTAGAAGTTATACTTACTTGGCGTAATAAAAAATTAACTCTAATTTTGCATGCAAATGATTAATCGAAATAAATTAATAAAATGACGAATGGTATTATAAATACGTTTGGTTAAGTATTAATTCAATCAAACTAAAAAATTATAAGTACTCACTATTTAATATTAATACAAACATGTGTATACATTTAATCATTTAGTTTAGTAAAATAATTGAGATACATTTTAATTTGTAATGAAAATCAATAAATATGCTGAATATTTTTCTAATTTATTAATTTTATTTATTTGTTAAATAATAATGTAATAATTAATAATTTGTATTGCAAATAAATTACACATACGGAAAAATAACCTCACTTACATAAATACACTTGAAAATAATATAAACACAATTTATTTCACCAATAATTGTAACCAATAATTTTTTTACATTATACGAACCTGTATTCAATATAAATCACCAAATTATGACTTGAAAGCAATATATAAAAATTTTTTTGTATGTAGCTTTTTTTTCCATTTTGTGAAAATTTCGTTGCTGGTGCGCGCGCATTGTAAACATTCACTATCTCTTTTTTTTTTAACGCGCTTAAATAAGCATTACTTCAAAAATGTGAAACTTGATCTTAATATGGCCAGAGCCGCTATTAGAATCTTGGAGTTCATTTTGAATGCGAGTTCACTGCTTTACCAAAGTGCCACTTTAATCCGTGAGTTTATGGTTGTCTTTAGAAATTGCATACAGGATGGAGCAGAAGGTATGTATCTGTTTTGAAAGGCTATTAAAAAAAAACGGAGCAACCTAGAGAAATGATTTTTATCTTAATGGAATCAGTATACTTACTTCCCCATTTTTTTTAATATAAAGTTGTGAAAATCACACCAGGAAGATGGTTACCATCAACAGCGATGTATTGATGAAGGCGACTTCGGAACTCTTTGACAGCTTTCACATTTCTAGGGGTAAAGCGGTGATTTCCTCCTGAATTCGCATCTTCATTCTTCCAAGGTGTGAGGACGATGTTTGAAAACCTTTTTCTTGCGGTAACCCCACTAGCGAAAGTCACAAACACACTGAGTGACCCGCGCGCTCACCGGATTTTAAATACGGGAAGGTTTTTTGAAAAACGGAAAAATTGCTTTAACTCCCATAATATGGAAAATATTACATCCGTTTGAACGTTTTATAACTTGTAGGAGTAACACCAAAATATTTTGTCTCAATAAGTTTTTTATACGACCATCTATAACTGCAAGGGGTTGGAAAAAAAACAAAGATTGGCGGACAAAAAAAAATCATAACTCCCTTCATAGGAACAACATCGAATTCGTGCAAATTTTTTAGTAATCTTATCATTTTTATCTAAAACTTTTGGGTGAAACAATTTTTGATAATACGAACCATTATTGCAGAGGGTTGAAAAAATAAAGGCGTAGAATTAATATATATAATTCACTTACCATGTACACAGTAAAATCCGTCGTGTTTTATTGTAAAACCTTAAATTGGTATCTACAACTTTCATTTGAAATAATTTTTAATACGACCAACCATTACTGAAAGGGGTAGAATAAACAAGGGTTGGAGGACAAAATAAAATCATAACTCCCTTCGTAGGCACAACATGGAAGTGGTACACATTTTGTATTAATCTTATAATTTAAATCCAAACCATTTGTCTGAAACATTTTTTGTTCACTCAAACCATCGCCGGAAAGGGTTGAAAAATGAGAGAAAAATTAAAAAAAAAAATATCATATATCCTTATTACGTACTCTATCAAATCCGTTGGAATTGTTTGGAAATATTATAATTTTAATCTAAAACTTAGGTTTAAACAATTTTTGATAAGAATAACTATTGCTGCAAGGGTTTTAAAAATTAGGGTGGAAATAAAAAAAATCATAATATTTGTTCTTTTTACACTATTAAATCCATTCCTTTTTATTGTACAATCTAAGAATGTTATCTACAACTTTCATCCGAAATTATTTTTTACATGACGTACCATTAACAGGGGTTGAAAGACAAAAATACTCATAACTCCTTTAATATGCACACTATTAAATCCGTTCGAACTGTTTGTAAAGCGTATTAAGTATTATCTAAAACTTTCTGCTGAAATAATTTTCCATACGACCAACCATAACCGAAAGTGGTAGAAGAAACAAGGGTTGGAAGTAAAGAAAAAATAATTTAACTCCCTTAGTAAGGACACTATCGAATCCGTTCAAATTGTTTGCAAATCTTATAATTTTTATCTAATACTTTTGTCTGAAACAATTTTGATGATACAAACCATTATTGCAAGGGTTTGAAAAAACTCAGGGTTGGAATGAGAAGCTAAATAGAACTTCTCTACCCGGTACACTATCGAATCCATTTTTATTTTTGTTTAACTGTCTAAATATTGATTAAAACTATTCTTAAAATAATTTTTGTTTACCCAGCCATTATTGTAAGGAATGTAAATTACAAGGTTTGAAAGTATAAAAAAATCATTAACTTTTAAAATAGATGTATTATTATATCCGTTATATTTTATTGTATGAATCCAAAACGTCATATAAAACTTTGACTGAGACAGTTTTTGATGAAACGAATTATTTCAGTAAAAACACGTGTTTAGATATAAAAAAATAACTTTCTTTGTTTCGATTTCGTTTGAAATTATTTTAAACCATCTTAATTTTATCTTAAATCGTGGTTGAAAGATAATTTTTATACCACCTCTTATTAGCGCAAAGGATGAAAAATAGTGTTTGAATGTCAAAAAAATTAAATAAAGACCTTTGTTGGCATATAATATGAAATTCGTTCTAAGCTATTCAGTGCTGCGTTGTGATCTATGCAATGCTGAATACATTGAGTTAAAATATATATTTGTAATGTTTCCGCTGTATGGAAAATATGCAAATATTTAATCGATCATTTTGTAATATTGGGTAACATAAATATGTTATGTATATTAAGATTTTTAAAAATGTTCTGTTAGTTTTTAGAAGTTTACAAAATATTTCCACGATAAATAGTTACATCGAAATCTACCTCCGCCTGTAAAACTGTGCCGAAAGGGATTTTTTTAATAGCCCTTCAAAACCTATACATACCTTTTGCCCCAATCTGTATAGTTGCCCAGGCAAGCTGAGCATTTTGTAATCGACGCCTGACGGTCATTCCTGCTCAATCCTAGCGTTCCTTCCTTGCTCCAACTGACGGCGTCTTATAGAAAATTTTTGCATATGTATAACCGTATTTTTGATTGAAAGAATTTTTTTTTTCGGATGTGACATAATGTTTTTGTCAGTTTAGACCTTAACATTTTTTTTTTTTGCTGTACAAAAATTATTTTGTAGTCTAAATAAAATCATGCACTTTACAGTGACGGCAAGATTTTTCGGTTAGTAATAAGTATTTTATGGGATAATTTAGAATCATTATTTTTTGGTGCCAAAAACTATTAATATTTTTAGTGAACAAGTAGCAAGAATTTGAAAGTGTGCATATGAACTGAAATGCACTGTAGAGTGTTGATATAGTCGGAATCATGTGGTGGGTTGTAGGTTCGTGCAATATGTGTAACTGGTTATGTGTGTTGTTTTGGTTAGAATTTAGAATTTAGAATTTAGAATTTAACGTCCTGTGTATTATTCTCCTTTTTTTCTTTTCTTTCAGCGTTTTTAAAGTCAGTTAATGCACGGTAATTTATAACAGCGTGTGTAAAAATGAACCATTCAGCGCGTGATTGTGTTGCGTAAACTTACTCTTGGTTTGTGAAAGTGATTTGTGGTGTTTTTTAAGTGGCAGCACAGGCACAAAATTCATCGGCTACCTTTTGTTGCTGTTTTCACTCCCACGCTCGGTCTTAATCCCGTGGCGATTCGACTGCGCGCTGCCAATGAACGGCTTTATGACGACGTGAAACTGCCCCTGGGGGGGGGGGGGTTGTTAGCGTTGGATATTTTATCCCCTACCTTTATTAAAGCCCGCCGCAAACCTTCTGGCGCGCGGACGGCGATTGATTTGCAACCCCAGGCAGGCTCTCTGTCACATTAGCTCCTCGTTTAAACGTCAATTACTTTAAACCAGCCTGGAAGTTACCCGGCGTCGCCCTGATTTCCGGAAAATCTCTTTCTCAGCTGATGGCTGTGTAATGTAAGGAACATCACGTGCTTAATTTATAATCTATATGATATTTATTTAAAATAAAAAACTGGACATTTTCATTTATAACGCCCCCGCAAAATTTTAACGGAGACGAAGAGAGTGCATCAAAAATGCAATAGCCGTTGCCTTGGAAACGAAGGAAGCATCAACAATGCAACATTTGTTGCTGTAGGGATTTTCGACCGGAAAACGGGAATTTTGATCGCCCCCGAGTAGATGAATTTTCAAAAAAATGAAGCACGTGTTGAGGTAATTTACACAATTTCATCATTATAACTAAAAAAAAGTTTCTTCTTATAAACTTTACCCTTGCCCTATTTCTCTCTCATCCTTTTAAGGACGGAACTTCAAAAAATCCCTCTAGTGCACCCCTAGGGTACTCAGGAATATTTCCTCCAAAATTTCAAATCTCTTGGTCCACATGTACAAGCTGTGCCTTTGTCTGCTCGTCAGTCAGTTACGGCACTGTTTTATAGGAATAGATTTAAAGTTTTGAGAGAACATAAATCATACAGTCCTTATAATACCTTGAATTCCCAGTCTCTGTCTTTATAAGGCCATTAGACATTTTTTTTTACTGTTTTAGGATCTCCTTAAAGAAACCTATAGCCTAAATGATCCTTTGTGAATTGCGTCTTATAAAGATGTTAGCTATTTTTATTATTGGCCTTCCGAATAGTTGAAGGTATCCTTGCAGAACAGCCGATTCAAAATTTCAATGAAGGTCGAGTCGGTTGCATCCCTTCATGCATTCTTATGTCCTTTAAAGAGCTTTCGGAGTTATCTTTCAGTAAAAATGTAACGATAGTCTGTTGCTTAGCCATCCAATAGCTGTCTGAACTCTTTTATGTTTATCTATTACTGTACGATGATTCACTTGAACTTGTTAAATTGAAAATTGACTGAGAGTGAAAAATGTGCGAACGCAAACAAATGACTGTCGAGATAGTATTTCTCTGTTGATACCTGGTTGTGTTAACTTTGAAAGATTTAGGATATCATTTTACGGATATTTTTTCCACTGAATTCACCCTTGACATGAAATTATCCTCAGGTTAAGGGTGTATGTCCCGTTCCTGGTCATTATTTTATATTTACGTTCCACACGGTTAAACTTGCCAACCTTTTAAGTAGATGAACTGTCACAAAATGAAAATATGTATTAATCGCATATATTTTGCATAATTAGCTGGCAAAGTTGCATTTTTAACGTTTTTGCGTAGTACGATTAAGGAGAATGAAATGGAATATAAAACTGGAACTTCTAAGGTGTAAAGACTATTTTACTGGCTACTATGTGATATGGTTAATTTTCTTTCAGAACAATTTTTTTTTAAATTTTTACCTGGCTTTTTAAAATCATTAGAATTTTTATGATTTTAAAAGGCTGAATAAAATTAATTTGTTTCTGAAATAGTTTTAAACCATACCACGCAGTAGCCACCAGAATTGTCTTTAAATCCAAATATTTTCAGTTAATATTCCATTTGGTTTTCCTTATCCATACTGCACTAAAATGTTTAAAGTGCTACTTTTACTGCTAATTACGCAAAACGTATGCACTATATATATAATATTGTTGAAGTTCTGCCACTCAAAAGGTACAAGTTTTGCTGTGTTGAACGTGAAAATAAAATAATGCCCTGGAATGGGTCATATCCATAAGGCTGCATCGGTAACGGACAGTCCTTACTATTCAGAAAAAAGCACTCGAGTGGTTGGGCGTTATCGAACCAAACATTTTTGCTGTCTCTGGCCAGATGTGGAATGTGATATGGTTCACGCCTTTTTTACGCCCTATTTTATTTTATTTGCTTGTTCTCCGGACGCTTCCCCTTCCCTCTGGGAGGGGGAATGGAATGCTTCCAGGATTTTTTTTTTTTACATCGGGAACCCGTGAAAGCGCAAAAGCGGGAGTCGGGCGGTGGGAAAAGAATTCAGTTTACCTCCCATATCCCTCTTATTCCCTTCCTCTTCCACCTCCTCTTTACGCCCGTGCTTGCTCCAGCGTGTTCTGCAGGCACGAGAGCGCGAAATGAAATTTCCATCGCCCTATTCCCCCCCTCTTAACCATCTTCGGGGCGGCTTTTATTTCCCCACTGTTACAACCAGGGGCGTAACCCATTTACGACTTCTTGCCCTTGCGCGCGCTGCGAACCAAGGGGCTGGCCTGGGAAGACGACGAGACAAGCCAGCGCGCCCGGCGAGACGTGGAGACGAGTCTTGGACGGACGTCGAAATTAGATTGGCGTCACACCGAGTGACGGGGGAGGGGGGGGGGGGTAGTGGTTGCTGCCGCCGCACGGCATCTCGGGTATAGTTTGAGGTGACAGTTAGAAAATGGTAAAAGGGATTTGGGGGGGGGGGGGGGGTTGTAGTTCTCCCTCGCTAAGTGAATTACTCCCTTTGAGCGAAGAGACCGGCACTTAATTTTGTTGCCAAGTGCCGACAGAGAGTATAGACACGGGACTTTTCCCTCTGCAAGATCTTGAATCACGTCTCGCGACTTACGACGTCTTCTCGTCTCGGGTGTGGCCACTATACAGGGACGAAATATGTGTAACTCAACTGTGCAGGCGTAACATGCCTTTAATTTTGTTTAGTCGTGGTGGGGAATCGCAAGTCAAAGTAAGACCAGTTTAGTTATTTTCTAGTTTTGTATAACTTGTTTTATTGATGCCCCGTGTCCTGGTGATTAGATTAAAATATAATACGAAATATGCATATTGCGTGTTAAGGTAGTTGTATTAATGTCCAGGTGGTCATGTTTACATTAAAAAAAAAATTGGTCAAGCTGTGTCGGGACACGGCTGCAAATTTTAAAATGCGAATACGTCGTATAAATGGGAAGTGCGACTTCCGCCATCTAAGCTTTCTTCCTCTTCCTGCAGACACTTGTCCGTTCGGCACCGGTCAGTAATTACTTTTCTTCCAATCATCATTTATTGCAACTACGATTGTATGAATTCGCCATATGCCTCTACATTGTAATTTTTTTCCGCACTATTCTTCGTAATATAAAACTTTCCAAACGTGTTTTAAATAGTTCACTATTTTAATGCGCAGAATGAACTTAATTTTATTCTTGTTTACGCGCGTGTCCAATATCTGCTCTAACAGTAGATTGATGGCCCGGAATCGAACGTTCGAGAATCTGGACTATTTACTCTTAGTGACCTGTAAATATACAGGAACTGATTATAATGGCGCGGTTTATATTTTACAACTTTTAAAAATCTATCCTATTTTCGTTTCACTAAACTTTTCAAAGTGATATATCACGGTTCATAACACGTACTCCTATCAAAAAAAAATAGCCAGTTTCTCGTCGGTTTGTTTTTTTCGGCACACACCCTTGGTGCTGATTGGTCAAGCGATCGCGTCGCGTCTTTGTATGCACGATTAGACGTAGGACACGAAAAGTCGGCACTGCGCTGCCTCTTCTGCGCTTTACTTCTCTACACAGCGTGAATCTGAATTCGACCAACAAAACTGCAGGTTCATTACGACAAAATGAGTTGAAAACATGCATACAAGACTTATAGTCTGAAGAGCTCCTGAAGACTGATATAAGTCTTTGATGTTGGAACTGTACAACATTTTTATTGTAAACTAGCGAATGTCAGGCATGCGTTACTATGCCTCTTTCAATTTTTATTTTTTTTGTAATTTGTTTCAAGTAGATACACTGATAGAAAGCATATCTCTCTATCTCTCTATTGCTCTATATATGTCCCTCTATGATTCTCACTATATGTATATATAATTCCCTCTATATTTCTAACTCTATATTTCGCTCTTTTTATATATATATATCTGTCTTTAACTCTCTATATCACTCTCTATATATTTATGTATGTATGTTTCTATCTATATTTCAGTATATTTACATATATATCTCTTTATATATATTTCTGGCTCTATTTCTCTATATACCTGTGTAACTCCCTCTCTCAATATCTGTATACCTCTATTTCTCTATGTCTATTTATTCCTTTGTATTTACAAAATAGAAAACGAACACACAAACATTCATTTATATATTTTTACTATCTATTTTTTTTACCTTATCTTTTTACCTGTCACAGGTGTGACATAGGTATATAAAAACACGCGCGTATTCGAATGCAACGTTGTGCCAAAATTTTAAAGCAATCGGCGAAAAACTTTCTTTGATTTAATATTTTAAACGAATATTTACATTTTTTATTTATATTGATAATAAATATGGACCACAGAGCGTCTACATTATGTTTAATTGAATTAAGTTCTACAACCACAGCGAATTTGTATGCTGTCACAAAATTAATTCATGTAAATAATTGGGGGTAACATCTATATTTTTCACATAATTTAGTGATGTGATACTGCCCCATTTATTTCAATGAATCAGTTTTGTGACAGCGACAAAATTTGCTGGGGTTGTATAACTTTATTTAATTAAACATAATCCAGACGCTCAGTGTTCAACCTTAAATATTTTATTATTTACGTTATTTTACGATAAAAATTTGTTCAGCTCCAACTTCACAGACGTATACCAGAGTGTTGGGAAGCATTCTAGACCATGAGCGTATGGGGATTCTCAACTTCTTTTGTCGTAATGAACCAGCAGCTGACGTTTGTCGTTCGAATTCTTAGACTGTGTACGCGCTCTAAGGCTGGGTTCACAATTAAAAAAATTAAGCGAGTGCATAGCAAGCCATGCACACGACCTGTGCACACGACCTGTGCGAACTGCGAAATCGGTTCACAATTGAATTCTTACTGTTAATTTCAGCCAATGAAATTTCGCGAACTAAGCGACATCTGTTAGCAGTGTTAGTAAATAAACATATTAACTTTCAAAATAACGTTAATACTTTTATTATCTCGACATTTTCTTACCACAATATGGTTAATAAATATAAACATATTTCTAGTCCCGCCAAAAAATCACCCTGCTCTTCTCTCATTGGCTGTTGTGCCATGCGTACGCGACCGAAATAAAATATATTCATTTCACTCGTATGCGCACGACCTCGCTCCCATGCACACGACCAACTTTCTGCTATTGTGAATCGTTAGGTTAGGAAACATGGCGTTCATATCCTATGCACACGACCTACTGTTACTGTTACTGTTATTTTTTCAATTGTGAACCCAGCATGAGTCGCGGCCTGTACAGGCCAAGTGGTCCTTGATCCGCGCCCCCTTTTCAACCCCCCCCCCCCATTTTCCCCCCAACTTCTTATACTCACCCCCCCCCCCCCTTCCTTTCGATTCTCGCCGGCTCACCCGGACCAGTGCCAAAAGCCTGGCCTCGGATGAGCTCGGGAAGCCAAAGATTTCACTGACCCCCGATAGATCCCGAACGTATCCGAAGTTCGCAGCTCGTTCGCGTAACTTTGCGGATGAAAAATAATAATAATAAAAAGAATCCACCCCGGTTAGTGAGACATTTCGTACATTTTTCATGAATTTACACCATTTTAGTTCATAAATGTCGCTGATGTAACCCTAACAAACTTTCATTTTGTTCAATATCACCTTGCCGTGCGAAAGACCTACCCACCGGGGAAAATAAGGGAAGGGAATGAATAAATAATTTAGGCGATAATTTTATTAAATCTTTGTCACACTTTGTCAATTCCTAAGATATACCTAATTTTTATTTTTTTATTCTAACTAAACTATTATTTTGGTGTGGTAATAATATTACGCTGTAATTATAACATTGATGCATAATTATTTTACAATAATTAATAAAAGCAAAATAAAATTTATTTGTTTCATAGCCATAAAGTGTGATGTCCACTAGAATGTCGGTACACCTTAACCCGCACGTTCAAGGTTTGATAAACTCCATGCATCATCGAGGTATGAATCGTCCACTTCAGTGGACGGAGAGACTGAAAAGGGTCCACGTACACAACATACGTCAGGGGAAACTAAAAGGAAGATTCACGAACGAACGCGGCGTGTTCGGGCGTGCGACTCGGGAGTCAGTGAGACGTGGGTTTGTGGAGCGAGAGACTCTCAGCGCGGTCGCCGCGAGAGCCGGCTATTTTCACGCGCGCCGCGTGTGCATCGTGTGCACCGGTCTTCTGGCGATTGGGTTTCGCTCGCCGGGCGGGCTCTTGACGACACACGACACTGCTGCCTGGAGCCCGGTCATCGTCGCCGCGGGTGAGGCGCCTGACTCTCTGTCTCTCTCCCTCTCTGTCTCTCTCCCTATCCCTCTCTCTCCCTCTCTGTGTGTTTCTCCCTGTCTCTCGTTCACTCTCTGTCGCTCTCTTCATGCGGTCTCTCGGTCTTTCTTTAAGTGTTTCTCTCTCTCTGTGTTTGTCTCGCTCTCTCTCTCTCTATTTCATGTCTCTTCGCTCTCTTTCACTGTATTGCGGTCCCTCTTTTCTTATCTATTGTCTTTCTTTCACTCCTGCTCCGTCTCTCTCTTACTATTTGTCTATGTCTCTCTTTCACTACACCTTTCTCTCTGTATGTGTTGTCTCGCTATCTCTCTTTCATCTCCTTCGCTCTCGTTCACTGTATCTCGGACTGCCTTTTCCTCTCTCCTTTGTCACTCACGGTCTGTCTCTTTCACTCTTGCTCTTTATCCGTCTCTTTTTCACTATTTGTTTATGTCTCTCTTTCACTCTTTTTCTATGCCTCTCTCTCTTTCTGATGTTTGTCTCACTGTCTTTTCTCTCTTTCGTTTTTCTCTGTCTTTCTCTTTATTCTCTCTCTATGTCTATCTCTTTTTCTCACTCTTTCCCACTTCCCCCTTCCCTCTTCCTCCTCCGACCACAACATGCCCAACTATCTCTCACCGGAGACGGTGTGTCCGTGATCGCTGATTGATTCTTCACCCTAGCCATGGCGTAACGTGTCTGCAATGTGATAGTTCTTGAAAGTGTTACCCCGTGGTACACAGATCCCTAACTGTCACCTGCAGAGCAACACGTGATGTTTGTTCCCGAGCAGTGGCAGCCACGGGAACACTGTTGACACAACAACAGTGGCAGAAGGGTGCACGCAGACCATTGACAAGTTAAATGAAACAGACTGTATTGCTGCTGTTTTTAGTTACGTTACGTTACGATGGTCGGCCACTTGCTTGTTCTCGTGTTTATCGGTTAGTTGTACTGTAATACAATTTTTTGAATGTTCGTAAACAAGTGATATATCCTCTGTTAATCTGTATAGTTACAATTTTTTGTTCAAAATGTTAAGAGAGATACCATGTTATGCTTTGGAAATTTCCGTTCAGTTAGGTACTTCAGTTACTTCCATTACATGTTTAGGAACGCAACCAGAACATGTTCAAAGTGTGACTTTTTAGTCCAGAATCGTTTAGTTGAATCACATTGTTTCTGCGGACCCTGTTCGGTCACTGAGGTATTTAACGTAGGAAAAGAGGGAGGGGGAAGGTGTATGCTTCCTCACAAACCCTCCTCAGTTCTTCCGGATTTTGGACCGACAAGGCTTACACGGAGAATGGAGTCATTGCTCTCTCTCTCTCTCTCTCTCTCGCTCTCTCTCTCTCGCTTCCCCCTCCCCCCCCCCCCCCCCAACACCACGCCTTGGGTTAGAGCCTAGTAGCGCTCAGTTGCCGGTCTGAGGGATTAAAGCCCTTGGTTTAGGGAATTTTTCAATCAAAAATGTATCTACGTATTTTAGCACAAAATATTTAAAAAAAACTAGGGATTTTTGAAGAATGATCTTTATTTTCTAATCTTGTACGTAAAAAAGAAATAAAAAAATATGGAGCCTTATTGGAAAATTTCACTCAAGTAAATTGGTTTGGCAGTGATCTTGAAGATTTTTTCTGTCTTTATAATTACTTCGTTCACACTTTGGGTAGGTTTTAAGTAAATTTGTGATTTGTGACGGGATTTTGTTTTTGTTTAGGTCTATAGGTATTTTCGAATTGTCTTGGAGGGTTCGGTTTTTTGAAACTTAGCAACACTTCTTGAACTTGCCGGGCTGTCGTGGGGTACTGCTGTGTGTGGGGTTTAATGTAACTCTTTGTTACCGACAAAGCGCGAATGACCTCGGAATTTCATTTCCCTTCGAGCCCATTTCTCGGTCTATAGTTTGGAGTTGTCATGAGTTAAAGGAATCACAAACTAAAAATATTGCTCTCTTGACCTAATCGAGGTTTCACGTTAGAAAGTCTTGGTCAATGTTAATGGTTATTGACCTTGTGTTGTCGATGCAAGAGCGAGTGACAGAGGTCGTGGTTGTTAAGGCGTCGATCACGTTCGTTTGGAAGGTTCCTTGCACGACTCGCATATTAACATATATGAACCACCAAGTCTCTAAGCACGTGGTTTCGGGGCTCACGCTTAATCTGGAAGCCACGTCGTCTGAAACTTTCCTCTGCATTACCGTGCGAGACGATGTCCCACCTTTGTATATCCTCACTGGCACAACCAAACGCGCTCGGGTAATGGAGAGTGCTTGTGTTCAGAAACATTTCCCCCCCAGAAAATGTGTTTTCCCCAGAATTTTTTGTATCCAGGGGTAATATTTATCAGAGAAACCTCTATATCTACTAAATCTCTATACTCTCCGCATTTTCGTATTAACGTATTCGACCGAGAATTCCCATCCCTGCATTTTATATATCAACCTGGAAGTAAGTTTTGCAAAATTGTGGCAGTTATACTGTAACATTTGCATGGAAAGTTGTACATATGTGTTTTTTTTTTTCAGTTATCGATAGTTTTGGGGTTAGGGGCCACGATAAGAAGAAAAAAAAAACTAGGTTGAATTGTTTCGGAAGTCGAGCCAAAAAGGTCGGGGTTCCAGCCCAAGCCTTCTTCATTTCAGATCCGCCTTAGTAAGGCTTAGTTCATGCGAAATTAGTTTATGGGTTCCTTCAGGCGTTCGTAAGGTGACTGTTCAACAATAATTATTCCTCGACGCGGCGAGTTCGTTGCGATAGTGTTAGTGGAATTCCATCTTGTCTGTTTCTTCATTTCAACGTCTTCGCGTTGTGTTGAACTTTTTGGAATACCTGATAAAATTTTGCCTTAAAGTGTTTTTAGTATATGCCAATAGTATGATATTTTTTTTTTAGTTTTTGAAGTTTAACACCACCATGGAATATGAAAATAATGTTCGGAGATTACTAATACTTTAATAATTTTCCGTATTTTTCTCGGCTATCTACTGAAAAAAAAACCAAATTTTATTCTTTTAAAGTATTTATTGTCCAACACCAGCGTCAATGGAAGATAATGAATTACTGACGAATCATCTTCAAAGGGAAATAAAAGTTGTAGTGTTGTTCAAAGTTTCGATTGAACATGAATCTAGCGAAAATACAGTGCAAATAAACATTGAGAAGCTTAGGTTCGTTATTTCATCATTGCGCGTGTGAATGTTGAAGGGATTGTCGCGCGGTGTGAACCGGGGACTAGGTTGGTGACCCGGCGTGCAGGCTTGCGACGGATGCGTGGTGTGATCTGTGATCCATGCGAAGTGAAGAGCGCGTGGTCGCGGGTGTACAAGATCCAGGAAGAGGAGTCGAGGCTGGCCGGTGGCGCAGTGCCAGAAGATGAGGCGAGGCTCTCGGAGCGAATCTCGGAGCGTGAGTCACCGCCGGCGACGTCCTTCTGACGAAGCCGACGTTTGCTCCGACAACGGTCGTTGACACTCGTCTCGTGGATGCTGGCCGCCGCAACGCGCATGTCCGATGCCTCCATGTGTTCGGAGTCATTTTCATAACGTATTCCCGTTATCACAGCTACTTGTGATTATCCTCCCCCCCCCCCCCCCCCTTTTTTTTACATGCAACGACTTTTTGGAACACCCGTTTCTTCTACCTTTGACGGAAGAACTTCCGAAACCTTTTCGCAGACCTTTCGACTACTTTTTCTATTGGCACTATTTACAGATATTCCGACGGCTCTCTGAAGACACCCTTCGCCTCTGATGTGCCTGTCGAACACCGCTCCAGCCACCGCTCTTGCCGTCTCTGAGTCCGCCTCCCTCCAAAACCTCTGATGCTGCCTCCGCATCCTCTGACTCTGACGCAGCCTGTAGTGCACTTGACTCTGCCTCCAATTGTTCTGACGCCGCCTCCAGTGCATTTTAATCCGCCCCGAGTGCTTCTGACGCCGCCTCCAGTGCTCTGACGCCACACCAAGTGCCTCTGACGGCGCGCACGGTGATACTGCCTCTGACGCCGCGGCGATGGAGGACGACGAGGAGGAGGTGACCTTCCTGCTGCGGCTGCGGCCGTCGCCCTCGCCGCCGGCGCGCCGCCGCAAGACGAGCCTGGGGGCGGCGCGGCCCCTGTCGGCCGGCGGCTGGGACGTGGTGATCGAGCAGCACCGCGGCGCGCCGTCCCCGAGCGCGCCGCCCCCGGCCGAGGTGCTGGCCGCGCCGCCGCGCGCCTGGGCCCACCCCGTGCCGCAGTACGCCTGGGAGCCGCCGCCGCCCTGCCTCGAGTACCAGGTGAGTGCCCGGGGGCAACTGGTCCCAGTAGAGTCTCGATCAACCGAGCTTCCACTCAAGTGCCATTCCCGGCAAACACCGTTCAAACATTTGGTCCACGACTTACAAAATCATCTAACGGTTGTCGAAACCCTCATAAAAAAAAACTCTCAAATATGTAATTTACTGGTTGGAGTGACGTGGACCGAAGAAAAGCTGGAAAAAACATCACCCCGATAAATGATAACCACCGGGCCAACTGAAAACCAAGAAAGTTTTATTTTATAGTCCATCCGTGTTATCCGTGATTTAGCTTATCCTAGGTGGCCACGGTCCACATTAGCTCGGTTCATCGAAACTCTGCTGTACGTCCAGGTCAGGTCTGCTGTTCTGGCACATTATTTGTGAAGGGTCATTAACAGTCGAGCTGTAATTGGTCCCTTTTTTGGCGGCCATGATCGGACGATGGTCAGACCAATCAAAATGAGTAATCTAGAAGAAGCTCAGTTTATCCAGTTTTCTGAAATCAACCACTATCTTCTCCGTGTACAGATACAAAAATTATGATAGATAACACATACAACCATGACTTTAAATTATCGTCTTAAATTTCAAAGCTGGACGTGTAATAGTTTTTTTTTCGTAAAGTGTACCACAAAAATGTACAGGTTATGGGACAAATTTCATTGTAATTAAAATTATACCTTTAGGTAGATTTCTAAAACTTTTCCCCCATTATGTATTTTATCTGTAACAATAACAGTTTTTTTTCTTTGAATTCATGTTCATATTTTATATGTTAAATAATGTTTCATATTTTGTGTTCCAATTTATAATTATTTACACTTACTAGTGGTGAATTGTATTAGTAAGTTGTTTTAATTTTCTTGTATAAATTATATAGTAGCTTGGCTTCTGGGTTGTAGCCGCGTCCTTGGCGAATAATTCACCGACGTTTCGGTCGACATCGCAGTCGCCATCATCAGTAGGTAACTGGTCCCTGGTGATGGCGACCGAAACTTCGGTGAATTATTCGCCAAGGACGCGGCTACAACCCAGAAGCCAAGCTACTTAAGACAACGGCCGTGAAAGCCTGCGAACATTATTTCTTTGGATATGGGTTTTCGTTAAATGTTGTGTTAGTTATACGCGCTCGGCGAGCAGTCCTGTGGCTAAAAGTGCCGGACCCGCCGCCCGCAGACGCAGCCGATGTTCGCGTGCCGACCCCAGAGGGCGAGCTTCCCGGACGACGGCCGGCCCACCGCCTTCGCGAGGGCGTCGAGCCCCAGGCCGGGCGAGGTCGACGTCGACGTCCCTCCGCCGAGGCCGCCCAAGCCCGCGTGGCTGGCGGGTTGCCGGCCGGCGAGCTCCAGGCGCCAGTCCGTGGTCGACGCGGCGGTCAGTCTTCCCGCCTGCCCCCCTCTCGTCCTCCCTCCGGCATGCGCTTCGACTAACACGACCACGCGCGCCCATTCGCCGTCAGACGTGAAGTCTTCCTCCTTGCCACAATTTTTTTTCTTCTGATTTTCACATACCAATATGGCGGACGTTTAGCGGTATGCTTTTATTAACGACTGTAGTTAAGCTGTACGGAAGACAATTAGAACAAAAAAATATACTGGTTAATCCATACTTAATATTATAAAGCTGAAGAGTTTGTTTGTTTGTTTGAACGCGCTAATCTCAGGAACCACTGGTCCGATTTGAAAAATTATTTCAGTGTTGGATAGTACATTTATCGAGGAAGGCTATGGGCTATATTATATTATCAATACCATTAGGGATCCTTACTAAAAGTCCAATTTAGAATCAAATGCGTTGGAGGGGGTTAGATACAACATACAGTACACGTACGAAGTGTGTGTTGACAATGCCGCAGTCGCTAGAAGTTTATTTCCTTTTGCCTATTAACATTGTTGCCACGCACTAGATGCCTTATCATTCTTAATTTTCCCATACAAGTAAAAAACACCCGTGTGATATTAACAACGAATCAATCAGTACCCTCATAAGAGTTCAATTAGTATTTAAATACTTTTTATCACTTTAAATCGCAAACCTAAACTATTGTTTTTTTCCTCTCTCTGTGTTTAATTTGTTTTTTCTTTTACTATAATTATTTTTATTATTTTTAATTAATTTTCATTTTTCGGACCATCAATTATTTTCCTCTCCCGTTACAATTCTGACAAGGACTTGTATAAACTGATGTTTTGACTTGGCAGGATGTATGTTTGTTGGAGTAGTCTGGTAGTCAGTACGTTGATATTCTCTGAATAAATTAAATATGCTGTTTTATTTTGTCGAGAATTTCCATCGTTTGCATTGCTGAGATTGGCGTGGCTATTAAAACTTACGTTTGTCTTGATTGTGCACTTGGTTTGTGTTTCTGATTTTGGCATGTACCTACCGTACTTTATTTCAGCTTTTTTCTTATAACAGGCACCTAACTCTTAACATTATGCTAATATTGACCGCAACCACGCAAACATTTTTTTTGGAACTTGTATTGAATTTATCGAAAAAAAAATCTACTTGTGTGATTTTATTATAGAAAACAAAAACTTCAAGATTATTTGCAGACATAATTGTTTTTTCCCCAACTAAGTAGCATAATGTATGCTTCATTGAATGAAAGTGTAAGGATAAATAAGGAACAAAATTTAATCTTACCTTTTCCGTTACAACAGAGTATTAATATTTTATCTGACGCGTATCTTATCTCTGACAGGACAAGTGCCATTTAGAAGTGTAAGAAAAGTTTTCCAATTCTATTTTCTCATATAGGATTATATTACTTAAATAATGAGCTCCTGTGTGGTCTCTATGAGGTTCTGAGCTCTACATGGTTCTATAATCTGAGAGATCTCGTCTCATTACTTCTCTTAACCGTGCGTCATGGAAACCTATCTTCACCTCCTTTACACCCATGCTATACAGATTAATGTAGATGGATTTCGAATGTTGAATGAGATTGGACGAGATGTTTTTCTGAGATTTTGTTTGTTAACACTTTCAGTCCATTCGTACACTGAAGTGGACAGTTTATCTCTCAATAATACATTGCTGTTTTCAAACTTTGAATGGGTGTGTCATGTTGTACATTCTAGTTACATAATACCTGATGGCTATGAAATAAATAAATTTTACTATATTTTTATGTATTATAATGTAATAACTATATAATATTACAATTATAGCTTAATAGTATTACTACATAAAATATTTGAAATTTCATTTTTGTTAGAATCAAGAATAATTACCTTAGAAATCGACAAAGCGTGACGAAAAGGGCTGAGATACACGCGTTGTTAAGCGGTACTAGTTGCGACGTGATTTCAGGAGGTATTTACCGTCTAGGCGTTGTGTTTGTTCGAGCCGCAGTGGCGTTTGAGTGTTGCTGCATTCCATGGGGGTAGATCCCATTGGAAAAAAATGGGGAAGGGTATAGGGTTTCAGGTGCCTGGGGGTCTCCCCCTCACTTGAATTTAAAAAAAAAATCCTTGAAAACCCTTCCCCGCGGAGGCAATCGTAACTGTGAAACGGGGATGATAGACGCAATAACATCAGAACAGTGTTTTAAGGAAAACGGTTTTTGGAGTGTTATAATATGTTTCCCGCTTATTGCGTACATGCATACGGGCAAAGACCGCCTAGTGAGATGACTTGTGTAGGTTACTCCCTCCCCCCTCCTCGGACCGCAGATTCCCCGCGAATCCTTGGGAATTTCGCCCTGCTGCCTTTTATGTAGGCATATTCCCGAAAACACGTCGGTGCTCGCAATTCTGATTTGGTTTGTGTGGAAGAAGAGACGCCGTGTTCGTCCAGAAGATGATTGGTTATCGAATCGTTTCGCGGATGGACTCTGAGGTAAGTGGAATTATTTTTTTTGTTTTATCTTTAAATTGTAATGAACGTATCTATAAGTATAATTGTTACTGTATTGTTGGGCATAGTTTTATAGCTCCACTGTTAGAAAAAGTAAGATCAGAGTAAATTTACGGACTTTTGAACAAATATTGCCTTTCAAATAAACGAAGGAAGGGTTTTCTACGTAGTTACGGATAACTGTATCTTCCCAAAACTACGCCGTATTCCTACTTCCTAGTTATATGTTCCGTTATAAACAATGTAAACACGCACCCAGAAGGTAGAAAAGAGTGTTTGCTATGGAATTTACAGGTTTTTAAGTGTTTTCTTAATGCTCAGAAAATATCGTTGTGAGTTAATGCTAAAAAAAATTGAACTTGGAACCCGAAAACTTACGAATATACCTCGATAATTTGTGATTTATGTTCCTCGTAAATTTAAAGTAAACGTTTTCAACACTGTGGTGTTTTCGGTTTTTTTTGTCGATATACAGTACGGGGCATTTTAGACATTGTGATCGTGTTGATCTTCACTCGGAGACCTGTAACAAATCGTATAAAGTAATTTTTACTTACGCATGTTTAGCTGTTAAGGGGCCCGCCTCGTCAGGGGTGTGTGTGTGTTAGTGAGGCGGGATGATAAGCGCGACGCTCGCTGGTGCTTCCAGCGCGGTATAGCCTCTAAGCGCAAGTCTCTGAACTGGCGCGCATTCGTCTCGTCGCCACAGGATAACTGTGAATTTTGAGCGGTGACCGTAACATTATATGGCGGAGAAATGAAGATAAAGGTGTTATGCAAGCCCCTTAAGTGCTTTCAAGAATCTGTACTGATTGTTTTATGCCTAAAAATTACTATGAAAACACGCGTTTTAGGCATTTTAACGCTTCTAAAAATTCAGTTTAAAAACTTAATCCAAAATTAAAAGTACTTTTCGGCCCTCAGCGAACTCTTAAATGCTATTCGTAAATAGGCCCCACTCGGATATCTTGAGTAGTTTTGAAATCGCGTTGTTTTTCCTGAAGCTCTGCACACCGTATGTGTGCCCAGGTAATGTCGCGATAACCTGTGACTGAGTATTAATGCAGGCTGCTATGTGAGAAAATGAGTGTAGTAATAGTTTCGATTTATTTGCAAAAAGCTTTACGCCTGACTCCACCTATAATGTGTTCATGGTCACAGAATGTAACATTTTTTAAATTTATTTTCATTTATAGGTAAAACATGCCGATATTCATGGACACCAATTTGTGTCCATTTTGAATGGATCAATGATTTATTCTGTCCAATTATATTTATAGCGAACGCTCATACGATAATTTCTGCTAATCAGTGTGCACTATTGTCAGTAAACCCGATAAAGGACTCCGTATGTCACTATGAGATTTAAATTGTAATAATTTCTCTTAACGACTCGTAATCTGAGATTATTTTATTTTTATTTCTATTACAATCACGAGTTACTTATCCAAATATCAGGCATGACCAGGGCATAAATACATTATCCGAATGATTTTTGCAATGAAAAAGATTGATTTAATACAATTTCTTGAAAAAGCAATGGAATATGTCCAAGAAATTATTTTAAATAAGGTCATAAATAAATATATTTACAAGCTTTCATACATTGTTATAGCCTTATGTCTAACAGGTTACAGTGTGAAACCACCAGGGAAGAATAATTGATACATTTCCGGCAGCGACTTACCTGACCTAAGAATTTTGACATCAGCGAGCGTCCAAAGCTTATTGTTAGAACAAGACAGGTCATAAAATATCATACACAAGCTTTGCTGCAAGCTGTGGGTTAGTATTAAAAAAACCAAAATGGCGTGGCCAAATACCTCTTACGAGGGAAGGATAGCTTTGCTGACAAGTATTGCTGATTTTCCGTAATTATTACTGATTTAGACGTCAAGTCACGAAATGACGGAGTATTATTTATTTATTACGGAAACAGAGACATAAAAATGCTATATTGATTTCAAAAGGTTTTTTTTTAAGCTATAACATATTTGTATTCTTTTAATATTGAAAATTTGCTCTCTTTGACGTAGAGGTCATACATTAAGATATTTTAAAATACCACGACGTTATGTATACTAACAGTATTACTTAAGTTGTAGTCATTCACAAATAAAATGAATGAGTACTAACTGTCAAGTGCTTGTCAAGGGAAACTATTCCTAGCTATCAAACTTTGGCTATTCCATTAATTTATGCAGTGATATTTTAACTAAGCCAAATTGAGGCCTAAGAACTGTTAAAACAGATATGGCGTATTGCTGTTCCTCTGTCTATCCCCCTTAAATCAATCTACAATAGGACACTATAAAAAAAACCTAATAAAGCAGAGAGATCTCCAACTTATAAATAATAGTGTCGCAGGTCGATGATGGTTCGATGGTTTGGCCGTGCCGAAGTGCCGATGCCCCCGGCTTGTGGGGGGGGGGGGGGGCGTGGTAGGGGGCAGGGGTTGGACGGTGCTCGAAAACAGTATCATCTTGAAGGTTGGAGGATCTCTTCTCAGCGAACATGGTAGGATCGATGGGGCGAGGTGAAAATCCCTCTCGCAGGGGCTGACTGACGGCCTATCCCAGAGGTCCCCCGCCTGCCCGGGCACACACACACACACACACACACACACACACACACACACACACACACACACACACACACACACACACACACACACACACACACACACACACACACACACACACACACACACACACACACACCTATACGTGTTTAGGCCCCTATTCGAGGACCCCATTTTTTACCCTTAAATAGAGGACGGGAATACACAAACACTAACGTAGCTTCCGAGGACTATTACTTTAGCAAGCATATCAGAGGACCTGTCAGACTGAGGACCTTCACACAAAGTGTGTCTGGCGCTTTATCCGAGGACTGTTAAGTTTTACAGTTAACTGCAGGACTAGCAAAATCAGTATAAATGTTTCAACAAGACAGGGTTCCTGGTAGTCGTGTAGTCGAACCAGTGGTCATTGCTAAGGTGATACGGAGTCGATTCTCGGGGTTCTTCCGTTTTCTTCCCTCTATAATCCCGCTGCTGCTCCATTTACATTTGACTTCGCTTCATCGTTACTAAATACCTCAATGTTATAATTTCCGTAAAAGTTTTTTTTTGATTAAACCACTTATCAGAATTTGTGTATACATACAAAAAAAATATATTTTTTAACTGAATTAAAACATAAATTTCGCTCCAAAAACTTCATTTATTTAAATGTTATTCACGAAAAAATTGTTATGATGATTAATTTTTCTATTAATTGAGATTTTGAACTATGAATTACAATTCAATATTTGTAAGAGAACCCGTAGAACCCCGTTTTTCAGTTCTATATGTTCCAATTCCGATATAAAAAAATAATTAATGTTTTATTTGAAGACATCAATTCTGCTGGTATTGAACGAAGGTTTCAACCAACCTAAATAATAAACTAGATAAAACTAGTGATTTAAGAATAAGAAGTCAGAACTATATCCTACTTATCGTATTAAAGGAAAAATTTAATTTTCATACATATTAACATAGAAATCTCAACATATAAAATATTTAAAAACCAACAAATAAATTCTCAACGAAATGTTTAAACAACAGTGCAACCAATAATAAGTGTGATACAATTACAAAAATGTATTCAGTTACATTTTATAAAAATTAAAAAAATTAAAGTATAATTAGTTTTTGGTAAGAGAATAAAACTTTACGAAATTCTTGTCCAAACGAATGTTATTAGTTTCACGAAAAAACTGAATTACGAACTTTAAATAAGAACTATATTCTACGAAAAACAATGGACATTAAATAGTTTAGAATATTGTTTCATGTTTAATATTTAGACCGCATGGTTATATTTACACACCAGCTTAAAATCAATTCTTAACCGAAGACTTTGTACTGCACCAATCAATCTAAGGACTTTTACACAGTTTGATATATACTATTTCATGTTAAATAAGAGTACCGCGTGGTCATTTACACATCAGTTTAAGCTCAATACTTAAACGAGGACTGTGTACTGTACCACTCAACCTAAGGTCTGTTACACAGTTTTATATACTGTTCCATGTTTAATAAGAGGACCACATGGTCATTTACACACCAGTTTAAACTCAATACTTAACCGAGGACTGTGTATTGTACCACTCAATCTAAGGACCTTTACACAGTTTGATATACTGTTCCATGATTAATAAGAGGACCGCGTGGTTATATTTACACACCAGTAAAAACTCAGTATTTTACCGAGTATTTTGTCTTTTATCACTCAATATAAGGACCTTTACAAAGTTTATATGCTGTTCCATGTTTAATAAGAGGACCGCATGGTTATATTTGCACATCAGTTTAAACTCAATACTAAACCAAGGACTGTGTATTGTACCACTCAATCTAAGGACCTTTACACAGTTTGATATACTGTTCCATGTTTAATAAGAGGACCGCGTGGTTATATTTACACACCAGTAAAAACTCAGTATTTTACCGAGTATTTTGTCGTTTATCACTCAATATAAGGACTTTTACAAAGTTTATATGCTGTTCCATGTTTAATAAGAGGACTGCATGGTTATATTTGCACATCAGTTTAAACTCAATACTAAACCAAGGACTGTGTATTGTACCACTCAATCTAAGGACCTTTACACAGTTTGATATACTATTATATGTTTAATAAGACGACCATTTGGTTAAATTTACACACCGGTTTAAACTAAATACTTAACCGAGGACTGTGTATTGTACCACTCAATCTAAGGACCTTTACACAGTTTCCAGGGTGGTGGTGTTTTTGGGTTTCTGGCGCCACTCCCGTCTCCCGTCCCCCTCCACCCCTCCATCCTCACTCCACCCTGCCCGCTCGTCAACATGCTCCATCGCAACTTGCAGTTCGTGGAAACGTGCGACTCTACACAAAATCAGCTCAACACGTGTGTCTTCTCTCCAGTGCTGACAACTTATTCGTCACTCAGTGGCGGATCCAGCTTCAAATATTGGGAGGGACCGATGACCCAGTACCTCCTACTTTAATTGTGCGTCCGAAAATTTCGAAAACTAACAGCTTCTCAAGGGGCTATTTGAACACATGTATGACGTCACGTAAACATAAATTAGATAAACAAGTATCACAAAAAAATTAAAAAGTATTAAATTGAAATATTGAACCAAATTCTAAAGGTCAGATGCGGCAGGAAGCCTATTATATTTTTTCACACTTCAGTTTTTCGACAGTTTTTTTTCTTTCAATGCGAAGTAGAGAAAAATCATAAAACGTTACCTGGTCCTAATCATCTCAGTGAACAGATATTTATTTCCAAACTTGGCCTTCCAATGTGCGCCAACTTACCACAAAAACTCATACATTCCCCTAACCTTTCTATTTTGAAATGCCTAGATTCCTAATGTACCAATTTCTAAAAATACCAAATAAATATTGGAATAAAATGTACTTATAAACAAAGTCCTCGTCATCAGCATACATAAATTAAATTTTTACATGTGAAATTTTTATAATAATCACATACCAAATTGTATTTTTGTCGCCATAATTTTATTAATTTAGAAATTTCTCTTGCTTCAAAAGGTTGAACCTTTATTTTTTTAATTGAGAATGTTATGGTTTTTTGTGCATTTTCCATTTGAATCTCCTAAATGAAAAAAATTATGGTCTGCGATTTTTAAATTTACTCCATAGAATAATCTATTCTCCTACAAAATACTAACAAATCACAGACAACACTTTAAAAGATCTGTTATCATGTAGATGAAACTAGAGATTGATAGATAGATACGTCAATTTCTTCAATACCAACTGGACACTGTTCAGTCTTGAAAAGAAAAATGTATGTTCATATGTTTAAATATAGAGAACACTTACGAAACTGATTATACAGTAGAAAATTTTTGTATTTATACATCTTTAATGCACCTGTACAGTAAGTTTAGGCTAAGGTTATTCTTCGAATAACTTTTGTTTCTGCTTTGATCGAAAACTTTTAAGGATGAGATACATTCCGATAATGGTTTTTATGTTCTTATAGTACTTCATGAAAGTTGTATAATTCTATGGGAGTGAAATGTACAAATGAAATATTCGAAACATATAAAGAATATCAACTTGAAAGTGTTAAAAACAATAATAAAGTTTTATAAAAACTATGTGATTATCACCATGTATGCCCTTATGTTTTCTTATTTGATTAGCATGCCGCTGTTTTAAATAAGTAATGAAGATGGGGTTGGAGAACGTTAGTTTAAATGTTTTGCATATCATAGCCGGATATATTTAAGGAGGTTGGGCAAAGGGGCATTAGTTCAGGTGGCTTGTCACATTGTGTGGGTTGGGGAGAAGTGAGTGGAACATTGTGTATAAATGTTATTTATTTATATACAGATAAAAAAATATTTTATCATATTGCATTACAACAAAAGATAAGGTACAAATCGGGCAAACTTTCGGCACCGGAAAAGTGAAAAAAAAAAAAAAAAAAAAGTGCCGATCCTAAATACTGAAATACCTATGATGTAAATATAGGTAAATTACGTATTTTGTGATGTCATTTCTGTAAAAATATTTACATGAAGCGCTCAGTTTATCAGTGAAAACTGCCTACCACAAACAAATTTTAAGTTCTTACTTCCAAGAACCCTTAATGAAAGTAGCATTTTTCGTGGCTAGTCAGGAAAAATGTATATCAGGTGAGACAATATATATTTAGTTTCCTTGAAACGTGTTTATGTCCAATCAAAGTGTTGAAACAGCGTAAACATTTCAAGCGTTGGAGTAGGACGTTGGAAGGGGTGAAGGAGGGTGGGAGGTTGGGAGAGTGGGAGGGAGGCAGGCTGGCAGGCAGGGAGGGAGGTAATGAGGTACTCTCAACCCATTCTTAACCAAGTGCAACGTTGCCAAATTAGCGCAGTAGCTGTGTGTGGGATAGCTCACTTGCATTTTTCCAACGTTGCCTGAAACTGGTATCAATACACACACCAACAACAGAAGAGATATCTTGTATGTGAGCTTGTAAAGTAAGAGAAATTAGAAAGGGAAAAAAGATTAACTGTTACTAAAATACTGTTTACTCGCAATGATAATTAATTTTGTCCCCCTTGTTTTAATACATCTATAATGAAGAGTTGGAATGAACATGACATACGACGCGTGAAAACATGATAGCGATAAATAAATAATATGTTTGTTCGTATTTATAGATTCATAAAGAAACGCACATCTACGCATTAAAATCAAAAATGTTTTTTCAAACACTTTTGTATTTATTTACTTACTCAGGTACCGAAATGGATGACTCTGAGTAAAGCTCAACAAATATAAAACAAACTACCTCGAAAACCCCAACTTGTAAAAGTGTTAATTCACAACTCAAATTCTATTTTCCCGACAGAATGGTCAATTCTTAAAACCAGCATTTATTTATAGTCACAGAAAATGGCATCGAATGAAAGAAAAACTGATAGTAGAACTGGAATAGGGTATTTTTCATAGTACAGGTAACTAGAGATGATATTTTATTATATTTTTGATATATGTCTACAGAAATGACTTAACGGTTGTCTGTAAAAGTGCATTAAAATTTAATTGTGATACCTACCTTTTGCGATTATCGTTTTAAAACTGCATGTTAAAGACTTAAGTAGATAATATAATGTACATATGTAAGAACGCAATAACTTGCATTTGCATATGGGCGCAAGTTTGGTTTCGATGACACAAATTCACTTTGTGAGAACTAATTTTCATAAAAAAAATCTACCCTATCCAGTTTTTATTATCGTTACTTACATGATATTGACTACGAGAACTTGTGCAAAACCAATTCCCATATCTTCGCATAAAGTTATATCTAATAATTTATTGATATTACAAAAAAATAATTATACAAAATATTTATACGTAAAAAGACGTGCATAATTTAAATTAGCAGGCTATACATTATCAAGAAAATTCCCTTAAATAATACTTTCGTTGCACGGTTATCTTATTATAGTGTTGATGACAGCAGGAATTGCAACATAATTATTAGAGTGGAATCCTAACCAAATGGATGCCAACTCGGCCCTTATTTTTAGTACATTTAAAAATAACAAATAATATTTAATAATGTATGTTTTTAAAATATTAATTGAATATTAAGTACGAAAATTATATCACTAAAAATATTTATGTAGGTATGTTTATAAAGCAAGGCAAGGTTAAAATTTAACAATTCTAAATAAGTAAAACTACTTTAACTAACTATCTCTGTTATCCGTCACTACTTGTATGCGATTTTTTATGAAACGTTATTCATGCTGTTTCCGTAAAAAAAAAAACAGAACATTGCTTGAATAAAGCTCGAGCTGCAAATAAACAGAAGAAAATGACTTCTTTTTATTAGGATGTAAACAATTTAACTTAAAGAAATTCTCCAAAGTCCGTACATATGTACACATTGTACAACATTGCACATTAAACTATGTTATACTAAATTGGTAAATAAAACTACTATATATGTTATCTAATTAAAAATGGCTTACTTTTTTCCCCAAATAATTTAAAATCTCGTACTACTTATTTACTTATATTTAAATGTAACTGTTCACGTTTGAAATTGAATTTATATTGTCCGTCTATTAAATTATCCGTCATAGGACCGGTCCCGAGGGTGACTATTAAATAATTAGGTTTTACTTAAAAAATATGTTTAGTCTGTAAATGTTAGAATAAAAATTAAATCTGTGTAAGTTGGAAACAAATAAATATTGAATTAAGATAGATTTCAACTTACAAAACGTGATTGGTTTAAGTTACTAAGCCATGACCCAACACACTCTTTCACTCCGCCACGAATATCTAAATTGGTGTAAATATATATATTTTCAAAAACATTATGTATGTTTTAGGTACACTTTTTTCTAATCACACGATGTTTGTCTGCTAAAGTGTTAAGGTTACTGTGGATAAATTTTTACGGTTTTTCCACTATCTTTGATGTCATCATACCCTAACACAACAGCAGACTTGAAACCCAGATTTTTCCATTCTCTTTAAATTTTCAAATCCGGAGTTTGTAATTGTGCCTATTACTTGCTTTGTCTTCCTTTTGATTGTAACACATTCTAGCATCACCTTTTGTTTCATCCAACGAGAGAACTGTAAAGCGCTCTCTTGTTGACACGATAGCAATTGAAAACACAAAATCTCTCAAGAGAGCAGCTGCTAACGGTAAAATAATTATTTTACTAAAGCTTCTATAAAAACTCAAAGATTTCCAAAACAACAGTAATTTAGCAGGAAGGCACGTGTTGTCTGACCGCATGTTGCTAAAAACCAGCCCAAGGAATATAAAAGTAGACAGAGATTTCACCCTTAGAATAAACATGATTTCTGTCCCCCCCCCACCTCCTCCTTCTGCTACTATCGGCTATAAATGATTCTGACGCTACTAACACAGCATAAAACCAAATGATTTAATTTTGACCCAAAATATATTAAATTCTAGGTTTTATTCGGAATTCATCCAGTACAGGATTTGGTATTTTAATACACATATACGTTTAAATAAAAAAGTCTTACGTTGTATTTCCTTGTCTTGATATTCATGTCAAAAAAGTTAAGTCTTTGTTTAATGTTTTATTACAGATTAAATGTGTTTAGATTATAAAATACTTGATTCACACTCCATTAACATCTTTGGGTTCTAAAATAACTTTATTAATTTACATAAATTCCCATATATTGAAATACATTATTGACAGAAGTTGTTATAAATATCGTAAAAATGCAAAAAGGAATTTAAAATTAGTGCCTTCAAACACTCGTTTGTTACATTAATATACACATGGGCACAAAAATATTAATATACATGTCTGTATTGAAATACAAACTTTTGTCGAGGTAACGCTGCTCATTTATATTTGATGCAATTCCCATTATTTAACATCTATGCATCCTGTTTATTTTTTATTTAATTCATAAGCCAGACGTTTGCCAAATAAAACGATATTTTCTTGAGCTCGATTAAAAAAAATACAAGGACTTCACCCTGACCGTGTAACATTTGTTGATTTACTTTTTTTTAATTTAAAACCATTTGTTAAATGGTTTCCTTAAAGCTTGAATAGTAAACTTTATTTTCTTGGGTGTAATATATATATAATTTAACTCTGAATGTGAATGGCATTTTGATATTAGTACAGACGAATCGTTAGTGTTAAATAAGCACATCGTGAGACCTATCTTGTGACGACCCCCTGGGCTTCCCCGTGACGTCACGACTTCCAACCATGTTCCCGTTACTCCGCTGCGCCGGGGCAGTTATGGCCCTAACGCCCTTAGCGCGGCCCACACGGTGTTAGATGGAGACTTTCTGCGATTCTGACTTGTGCTCCAGGACACTTTTTTTGTTCTACCTTTATTTAACGAATTATTTTAAAAAAACTTAAAACCTTTCGCTTTAGATTTTCCAACCTTCATGCCGATATAAATTATTTTTTTGACAAAAATGGTTAAATACCTAAGCATCACCAACGCCTTCTTAAACACTTTAAACGTGAAGTTTCAAATCAGTTTCAGGTATATGATATTATTTCTTAGTTATCATTGAGAATAAAATTTTGAAATTAATAATCATTTTTAATGATACTACTCATATTAGATAAGCTTCTTTAGTTTACAGTAAATGCAAGGATAGTATTTATTTAAAATTTTCATTAACCTTTATTACCATAGAAGTTCTAATTTCCAGTGCTAAGTATATATTAGGGCCTACTGCCACAGCTACATAACCAAGCTTGCATCTAATAATTAAATACATGGCATTTAGACTGAAAAGCAGGCTCGCTCGATAATACAGTTCATAGCTATCTTTAGAAAAAAATATTTGCCAGTTAAAAAGTTCAACATTTTTATAAAAATATATTTTATACAATACTTGATTTTTTAAATGTATAGACAATGGGTTTGAAACAATTCATTACAAATAATTTCAGCCCCTTTGAGCAATAGGTCACACAAAATTTATACCTACGCGTGAGATAAAAATGTAGCCGGCCTTAGTTTCATTTTTGACTGAAGTCAGTCGATAGTTAACTTAACAAAACTAGCTTTCCGTCTGCTTTAAAATAAATAAGTGTTGTTTTATTATTATGAGCTTATCTCATTCCTATTTTCTATGACCTGAAGATTGTACATGAAAAACATTTGTTTAGATAAAAGTCAACTTGTTACTGGTTGTAAAATTCACACGCTGTGAAAAATTCTGTTTGACGTTTTAACCAAGTCATGTTTAAAAATAATCTAATAATAAACATATCCAACAATTTTCCAGTAACAATAACATAATAAGTCTAAATAATAAATAAATTATCATCAGATAGTTTACTTAGATTTGAAACTAGGACTAAATTATCATATAAAAATAAAACTATTTTAGTGACAGCTGCAGAATAACACTACCATTGTAACATGGAAAAAATAATAATATGCTAAGCAATGGAGCCTTTTCATAGAATACATGTTTCATAATTTTGTTAAGTATATTCTTAAACTTCAAATATTACAAAAGGTCTATTGCATGACTAATAATTTAGCTTTTTCCAACCGTCTGTACATACAAAACATAACACACTTCATAACACTACATACATAACACACATACGCACACTTCGTCCACAGTAACATGAATAGTATTGGAATCCTTTCAATTTATTGTAACAGATTTTGGAAGTAATTTATAACACCAAGAATATTTTGTTCATTTTATTTCAACCAATTTAAACTGCACAGTATGAATAGTTTACAATTTTCATTTGTTTATTTATTTTATATTGTTACGTAAAATAAAAACTCGTAAATAATATTTATTTTATTTACAAATTTAACTAAATACCTACATATAACGCGTGTACTACGTAGTTTTGGTGACAGTTACTTACGAAGTTCATAAAAATCAGAGTCGCTAAAAAAATTTTAAATAATGAAAAATTCTTAAAATGTAACTTATATTATATTTTTAGATGACTTGCAAACTTTCATATATATTAACACAAAGATAAGAGCGTTTTCATGTGACACTGTCACATAACGTCGTGAAATTTATGTGAAAAACTTGAAAAAGAAAGTTTGATTTTTGTGCTTCAAAGATTACACACAATCCCTTACAAATTAATAGCTATAATCCATAATTCATCCCAACCTATTTAAACAGAGGCATAATACAAAATCCCACTCTATTGACGAGGAATCCAACCCATGCCCAGGACGGATCTAGGGCTTTCCTTCAACGGGGTAAAATATGTGTTTGCGATTCCCACTCACAATGTATTACAGACTAACAGCAAACTTATTCATTTGCGTCCGTGTACATTATAGACCTAGTATAAAATTAAAGTTAACATTCGTCCAACCCGTGTACTTGCATTTCATTTCACAGGTTTTAGTATTTAAAAAAAATTTGGTTTGATGAAGCACGGACTGGATAAAAATTATTAATTTTCCTAACTAAGAAATGTGGTGAATGTAGCCGACGCTCGGTGGGTTTACTTGGGGCTCTCTCGTGTTTGATCAACCCTTGAGGAAACTATATTTTAAAAAGATAATAAAACTTTTGTCGCTATTTATTACATACAGCAAGCACTACGCGGCTTTCACGAGGGACTTCCAGAAAAACAATCTGTCGCTCTCATCCCCACCCTTCTTTTCCTCCCGCGGATCAAAACAACTGCATTCCATGGTGAACACACCACAGATTGCACAAGTCACTGGTGATGTTCTGGCTTGCGATGCTCGAACCGATCCCCCAAGAGAGACTTCACTCCTCACAGCACCGAGTCGGCACACAAGTCACACAAGTGATTCAAAGCCCACTATCGCCAGGCTCAGGCTTACACGCTATATTAATTCTTCCCCATCCCCCCCCCCCCCCTTGCTTATTTTTCATTTTCTCTCAATAAGTATTGGTTAATAGGTAGTACCATTGAATGGTAGTACTACTAATTGAATATAATATTTATTTTGCGTGTGTTGTTCTGTCACAGATATGTGTAACTGATATTTATAAAGTGTAATATAACGGGCGTAAAATGTTGCGTAAGTGTTAATTATTAGCAGTTTCGCAACTGTCTACATTCATTTTGTTGTAGGAGAACTACAAATGCAAGAGAGTTCTAAAGATAAAATCTACAGAAATAGCATTTATAGTAGAGAAATGTCGTAAAAATGAAGTCATCAACATACGCAGGTCGGGCTCGGCTTGGCTTCAAGATCACAGGTAGTGGAGTTAAGACGGGTCCTGTTGTTTTTCTGAAATATAAGTTTATTGTGTTGGTTGGGGAGGGGAGTGGAGGGGTTTGTAAGCTGTCACCAGCTACCTACCCAGTAGCAAGATAGGCACACATAGTCTAGCCGTGGTTTTACTTCGCTCCTGACTGTGCGACCGGCCGAACCAACAGCAATTAGATACGGCACGCGGCAGAAGCGCCACGAACTCTTCGGCTGTGCACTTGATTTGCGCTGTAGGACGCAGCAAGCCTTGATCTTTACATTTAATGACCAATCCCCAGGTGCTTAGTCGGAGAAATTAGATTAGTTTTTCTGCGAGTCCGCCGGGATTCTACTTTAAATTAAAAATGACAAAAATCTCTACAGAAATTTGTAACATAAATTAACCTGGCATCTGTAATAAGAGACCAGCATTTAGTTATGAAGATACCTTTATGAATACGTCCTGTTGACAGCGACGAGTTTTGTTATGACTGCAGAATTTTTGAAATTAAACTTTATGCAGACAATAAACGCATTTATCCTTAATACTTGATCTATTATTTGCAATAAACGATTTGTTCATCTCCAACTTAAAGGCGTATATCATATTTGGAAAGCACTAATAACCATCAGTTGTACATTTATGGGTTATTTTTTCGTGATAAACCTTCAGCCGAAGTTTTTTTGAATTCTTACTCATACTGGATAGCATAAGTTCTTCTTCATTCCACTAACGGCACATATATCCATGATCTTAAATCCTTTCTCTATTAATAGACGTACTTATGTCAACGAAGCAAAATTTCCTTGAATACACCAGCAATAGTCTCCAACAATAAAACACTTACATAGGTTGGTTACTAAATGAGATTTTCTCCATGGTATCTCAGCTTCCTACATATAAAGAAGAATATAATAACAGTCATACATTACAAATAAAAAATAAAAATAATTAATATGGCTTAGGAAAATATTACCTATTATAGATAATATCAACACATGTAATAAATATTTTCTTTCGTTCACGTCCGTGTACCACAACATTATCTAGTGAGAAGTTAAAAACATAAATTTCAACAACAAATAGGTTTAGTGGTTTAAATTTTTTAATGGCTTTTAAGTAGATAAGTTTCTTACATTATTTACGATTGGTATATTTCGTGTGCCTTTGCTGGCTATAAACAAGAGCGATTATAATAACAAATAAGTAATTTATAGACAACATTCCATTATCATGTTATGAATTAAAATTTGTTTCTAAACAATTATTATTAATAAAATAACTTAAAGAGAGGTAAATAATAATTTTAAAATACATTCCTAAGAACTACAGCAGAAAATTTAAATGTGTAAGTGAAACACATTTCTCAAACATGCATGTTATTCGGAAAGTCTTAGTTTTGCACCACGCGCGCAACGCGTGAGAAGAAGACGTGAGAGGATGACCTTGCGAAAGGGTTGGTAACCTTCCAGGAAGGAGTTAGCAACGCAGCCTGCCTACGCCTCCTCTCCTCCTGCTGAGACTGCGCCCAGACGCGTGCTGGAGCCTCGGGCCCTCTGTCTCCATTAGAAATGTGCTTGCTGTGTTTATTCTGTGTTTTGACTGTTAAGTTGATTAAATGACTAGTCTGGAACCTATACTATTTGGAAATTCTTCATTTTTAAATATAAAATAAATATTTACGCCATTCCTCTACAAAGTAACGGTGCGAAGATTTATTTTGCATATGGATACCTGTCCGGCAGCCGGTCTGGATTCGAATGATTCAACCATGCGACTTCGAAATCTTCTTAAGAGGATAGGAAAAGTAGCAAAGTGCATGACTCACGAAAATATAAATACAAAAATAGAATTTGAGCGACCTCAAAGAATACAACGGGGTTTGTTATGTCGTCTAAATATTTTCATTATGGTGACCTGAAGTACAGAGAAAGTAAAAAAAGACAATATTTAGTTTTAAAATTTTTAACTTTCTTCATAAAAAATGGGCTTTAAAATAAAATTATATGGAAAAAAAATTGATTGTAAAGTTATAAAAATCAGTCAAGTTAAACCTCTACAATAACCAAATAAAAGAAAGAAATTCATAACTATTTTCGTTTTCAATTTTTAAATTAATGTGAAAATAATTTAAAATTATTATTTTGTTAAAATATTTAGTAATTATATTGCTTTTTCTTTTATGATTTCAATAATTTTACAGTTATGTTTATTTCATAGATTGTATTTTTTTCTAGGGTTTCACAAGCCATTATTTTATTTTAAAAAAATTCGACTAAAAATAACAATACACTATTATTTCAGGAAATCCAGGTCTCCATAATGAAAAGATCTAGTCGCCCAGATTATATATATAGATAGATAGGTAGATAGATAAGATAGATAGATAGATAGATAGATATTTTCTCAAAGATGTTTTTGGTCAGTTCGCCATACCTTCCTTACAACTTCAAAATTAATGATTTAATAACGTATACAGACAATTTACAAAAATTAATGTTTTTAATTAAATTATTATAAAAACATGTTTATAAAAGCCTTATTTTGGTCACAAGTCTACGCCATTTTTGAGATTGCCATAGCTATATAAATAATCTTACATGCATGACAGCTGTTGAAGCGAATTAACCGAAGTAAGTTCCACATACTTTTATAACTTAATTTGTAACATAACTTATTTAATTTTTTCATTACTTATTTATATAGAGTTTGCAATGTTACTTTATATTTATCTAAACCCCAATAACACTGATATTCTGTCTGCTGTTAGGCTATATATTATTTCTCATGGGTGTTTCTTTGCCGTTACGCTAAATCTCCCATTGTACTTCATCAAAATGAATGATTTGCATTTACACAGCAACTTTGCTCATAGACTCCGCATTATACTCACAATTTATTATACAACTTTGTATTTCCAAATGATGAGGAATGTATTTACAAATGATGAGGAAATAATTCCCAAGAAAAGTAGGCATAACAATAACCATTAATAAAGCACAAGGTCAGACGCTTTAAAGGGCAGGTTTATATTTACCAGAACCTCTTTACCACATGGTTTTTTCACGAGTTGGTATATTCAATGGTAGGCCTTTTTATGTTTGTGTCAGGCACATACAGCCAAAAAGTAAACGATTATCACATTATAACTTCTAACATTGTTATTGAAGAAGATTTTAACTGTAAGAAGTGTAAAAATAAATATTCGATACGGCCAAAATCTGTTGGTACTATATTTTCAATACTTTGCATTAATAAATACTTGCATTTACATACTACCCCATTATTATATTACCATTCGATGTCTGATCAAGATAAAATGTTTTATTCGCACGGGTAAGTTATTTGTTTTTATATTCTCGTCATTAATCCTTACAGCTCCCGCACACTAGGCGACTAATCACACAAATGACATGGTCTGCATCCACCTTCAAGTCGTAGCGACACGCCTGAGCCTGGCCGCCGCGGACAAGTGTGTGCTCTCTCAGTAGTTGCCACGCACTCTCAGGTCGCGGCGAACTGGCCACGGCAACTTGGCCGTCTAGTGCGGGAGCTGTTAAACATTATATTTTAGGATTGGCATCCATGTTTTCTGGACCCAGCCACAGGCTGAAAGCAGTGATGATGTTAGCCATGCGGTGTCATTATTGACAGTTGAAATAACCATAAAGCCATTAATTATTATCTCCTTTAAAGAGTTACTTTATGTGATTAAATACTACATATCTCAAAATAAATAACCTACTTTAATACACGTGCTGTTCTGTTAAAACCAAAGTTAATACAATTGTTGATATCAATCACTTCACCACTTGATGCCGGGAACATAAAATGGGAACGTTTTAAAAACTGATCTCATCTAACTTACGTCAAGTACGTCACAAACCATCTCCCGAATGGTCTTTTGCTATAAAATACGTAAAGAGGACGGCAAAAATGTGTTTAGTTCAAGTCCTACAAACGTTCATGGAAGTTACTTAGTTATATATTTGAGTTCATATTATTATGATACGCAAACACAAGTATCTATAGGTGTAATTTTGCAGAACTACACAGCGTTGTCTATGTCAAAGTTATTCTGTTTATTTTACCAAGGCGTGAAAGTGAGAATTTCTCAAGAATAACTGAATAACTGTTTATTTATCCTTACATATACATTTATTATCTCAAAGGCGGCCATATTGTGTTTTCGCTACGTATGGCCACTTGTGACACAACGCTAAGGCGGAAGAATACTTTGTGATCCTTACGGTGTTCCCGAGCCGTGATAAAACAGATTGCGTTTGAACATCACTGTGAGAAACGATAGCAACAATATTCACTGAAATACCATTTGCAAGTTTCATAAAAATTATAATTTGTCATCATTATAAAACTATTGCAAGTAGTGTTGTACGTTTTCTCGTAAAAATACATGTTTATAATCAAATTCCCATGAACGTAATGAAACACACAGTAAAATATTTTCGGGGCGGTAAATTAATCTTAAGAAATATAGTGGTCAATAATAAACTTTTTTCCCAAAAAATATATTTGTTTAATGAAACAACGTAGGTTACGTAAATTATTTTTATTTATTTTCTAGGGATGAGCAGTATGATGGTGGAGGGGGGGAGGAAGCAAATTGCCAGAAGTATTAAAAAACATTGGTTAAGTCAAAGCGTTCAGAAGCATAAAAATAGACTTTATTTGATGCCCCTGACTTTTTACTTACTGACATCGGCGATAAAGTAAACGTGTATAGACGGTTGCAGTGAATGTCCGAAAATATTCGTGTATGGACTGCACTACACGAATCTGAAATAACAACTAAGAAGGCAAAATTCGTTTGTAAAACAGCGTTTTATACATTCCAGGAAAACGCAAATTTCAGCTCTTGTATTCAAATGGTTGCAACTTTTAATTTTAACCGCATCCAGTAGGCTAAATTGAACAAGCTTAAAACGTCCACACACCATTTGGGTGTATATATACGTACACACACATACATATATATATATATATATATATACATATGTATAACATATAAAATCACTGTTCGTACAACGTACAAGTCCTCGTTTACCACCAGAAAATGCAAGGCCCTCTGATAGCAGTGTAAATACCAACGTGTGTGTGAAGCTATAGGTCCGCACTTCATATGGGTATATTTATATCATATTAACACACTGTGCCTACAAGTCCTCGTTTAACACCAGAATATGCAAGGTCCTCCGATTGCAGTGTAAATACCAACGTGTGTTTGAAGCCATAGGTCCGCACTTCATATGGGTATATTTATATCATATTAACACACTGTGCCTACAAGTCCTCGTTTAACACCAGAATATGCAAGGTCTTCTGATTGCAGTTTAAATACCAACGTGTGTTTGAAGCCATAGGTCCTCTTTTCATATGGGTACATTTATATCATCTAACACACTATACTTGCAAGTTCTTCGTTTAACACCAGAAAATGCAAGGTCTTCTGATTACAGTGTAAATGCCTTTGTGTGTTTGAAGTTATAGGTCCGCATTTCACATGGGTACATATATATATATATATTTATATATATATACATATATAAATATACATATATATACATATATATAAATATTTGGTTTGGCACCGACTTTAAACCGATTAGTAGGTAGCACCTACCAATTATAATATTTTATTAAAATTATAGGTAATAATTATGTTTGGACAAGAACTGTCACATTGAAATTTATTGTATTGTTTATATAATTTTATTGTTTATACAATTACAATGTGAAAATTCGTATCCAAACATATTACCTATAATTTTAATAAAATATTATAATTGTAATTATTTATTTTTCGATTTCTAGTACCTATAGTATTTTGTTGTGTTTTTTTAGGTCCGTTCGGTTTTTTTAAAAATATTATTTTTATGTTTTAATGTTCATGTTCAAAGGCTTAGGGTAATTATGACTTCCAAATAAAATTAAAAATACATAGATCCTATTTCTAATAATACATATTCCTACTAAGAAGTTTATGATTTGAATGTAAGATAAAGGCTGTAAAGTAACGCGTAATAAAGAATTAATTGTTCATGTAGCACAGCTTACATGTATACGCCTGAAATGGCACCCAGTTAAGGTCCTCGGATCATGCGTCTGTGGCTTCGTAATGTGTGAAATGAGAGACGTCCACCACGTCCTCGCAACCAGCGTTAGACACTACGGAGATGTGTATTAGATGTGTGTAAACTCGAGCGAAATGTCCTCGTTTGGAGCGTTGAGAAACATGGGATACACACCGTGTGTAAAGGAGTGTAAGTGACAACGATACTAGCGCGACGTGGTGGTAACACACACACACTACATACTTGATTCTCTACGGTCTATCCGAGGACCTCAAAAAAAAATTTAAAAATCATGTTTTCACACACTAGGTTGACAGAACAGCGTGAATCCGAGGTCTTTTAATCCGAGGACCTGGGGGAGGTCCTCGGATTGCCAAAGGTCCTCGGATCCACGCTGAAATATCATGCGCAAGTCCTCGGTTGATATCCTAAGTCCACACACACACACACACACACACACACACACACACACACACACACACACACACACACACACACACACACACACACACACACACACACACACACACACACACACACACACACACACACACACACACACACACACACACACACACACACACACACACACACACACACACACACACACACACACACACACACACACACACACACACACACACACACACACACACACACACACACACACACACACACACACACACACACACACACACACACACACACACACACACACACACACACACACACACACACACACACACACACACACACACACACACACACACACACACACACACACACACACACACACACACACACACACACACACACACACACACACACACACACACACACACACACACACACACACACACACACACACACACACACACACACACACACACACACACACACACACACACACACACACACACACACACACACACACACACACACACACACACACACACACACACACACACACACACACACACACACACACACACACACACACACACACACACACACACACACACACACACACACACACACACACACACACACACACACACACACACACACACACACACACACACACACACACACACACACACACACACACACACACACACACACACACACACACACACACACACACACACACACACACACACACACACACACACACACACACACACACACACACACACACACACACACACACACACACACACACACACACACACACACACACACACACACACACACACACACACACACACACACACACACACACACACACACACACACACACACACACACACACACACACACACACACACACACACACACACACACACACACACACACACACACACACACACACACACACACACACACACACACACACACACACACACACACACACACACACACACACACACACACACACACACACACACACACACACACACACACACACACACACACACACACACACACACACACACACACACACACACACACACACACACACACACACACACACACACACACACACACACACACACACACACACACACACACACACACACACACACACACACACACACACACACACACACACACACACACACACACACACACACACACACACACACACACACACACACACACACACACACACACACACACACACACACACACACACACACACACACACACACACACACACACACACACACACACACACACACACACACACACACACACACACACACACACACGGTGTGCAGAGCTCCAGAAGACTTGATCAACTGCTCAAACATATCCGAGTTCGTTTACGAAAAGAACATTTAATAATACTCCGGAAGCGGACGATTAGTTCTGTTTCCGTGTTTTTTTTTTGAAACTGCATTTTTAGAAGAGTGAAAAATGTCCGAAACGCGTGTTTTAAAATAATTTTTAGGCATGAAACACCTGAAGCAGTCAAGGAGCTTCCGTTACACCTTTTATTTTCAGTTCTTCGCCATATAATGTTAGGTTACCACTCAAATCAATCCCACAGTGGTCCTATGCACGTGGAGAAGACTGCGCTTTAGTTCACAGCTGAGAGGCCGTACCAGTGAGTATCGCACTAGATCTCCGCGTGTGCAGTTAACACTGCATCGGACGAGGTGGCAGCTGGTGGAGGGAGATCGCCCCGAAGACGCGATGCCGGGTCGTATCTCCGCTGTCCCTGGTCCACGACCGTTGGCGCGGCAATTCGGCGTTGATGGTCTGCTTTTAAGTGCCCCATCGGGGAGTTGCAGTGGTTGTCTTCAAGCGGAGCTGCTCATCCAAGGCCCCCGCCTACCCGGGGACATACATACACCGTGCTTCAAGAAAAACTACGTGATTTGAAAACTACTCAAGACATCCGAGTGGGGTCTGTTTACGAGAAAAACATTTGTGAATTCGCTGAGGGCCGATAACTAGTTTTGTTTCCAAATTAAGTTTTTAAACTATAATTTTATAAGAGTTAAAAATGGCTAAAATGCGTGTTTTCAGAGAAATTTTTAGGGATAAACCAACCGGAACAAATTCTTGAACATATTTAAGGGACTTGCTTTATACCTTTATCTTAATTTATCCGCCATATAATGTAATGGTCACCACTCAAATTTCATTGTTGTCCTGTGCACGACGAAATGACTGTGCGCCAGTCCAGAGCCTTGCGCATAGAGGCGATACCGCGCTAGAGATACTAGCGAGCGCCGCGCTTGTCATCCCGCCTCACTAACACAGATACACTCATGGCTAGGCGGGCCCCTTTATATTATGGTCATACGCGAGACGAAAGGCGCTGTCGGGGTTCCTTTAACCAGGGGGTGGTCATGCCTGCACGATTACATGCTAACTGCTTCAGCTAATTGTTGCGCCCTTTTGGTTAAACACCCAAAATATTGGCTGAAGATTGTTTTCAGGGTGGAAAGTGTTTTAAATTTCCTTTTTTTAAAATGAAAGTTATTGTTTATGACGACGGAGATTCTAATTTATACTTACTAACCATCATAAGACGTGGTTAAGCACTATTTCTCAATTTTTGGGCTTATACAATATGGTGATGGCGAGGTTAAACAGCGACTTCATCTACGTCTCGGCATGGCGTTCTCCCGCGAATTCCTAACTCCTTGGTACTAACAACTCTCCTGTCGCCGGTGTCAACTTTTCGCGGTATGGAATTCCCAGTGTCAGACAGTCGCTGGCCGAGACATATTCGGTACATTTCTGTTGGGAAAGCGCTTTTGGTAAATGTTCACTGATTCTGATTTTTTTTTTATTCTCGCTTCCCCGTTCACCATGTAAAGTCTGTCATGCTGCCGTCAAATTTGTGATCGCATCACTGTTCATACTACGAGGGAGTATCAATAAGTAACGCAGAAGTTAGTTTTTAATGTTGAAAATAATTAGTAAAAATTTATTTATTTATTAAAAAGGGTACTAGAGGGCGCTACTATCTGAGCGCAATGCAAGATCTTGTGATTCCACGTACCGATAGCGTTCGTCAGTCACCGGTAAAATGACGTCGGTGATTACATCGTCAACTGTGGAGGAGCAACGAGCACTTTTGGATTTCCATCTGAAGAAGTTACACCCGTGAAGAAGTTCTACCCATGAAGAAGTTTCATCCATGAAGCAGTTCCTCGGCGGTAAGAAGTTTGACTGACGACAAACTCGAACGTGCCGTGCGAATGTGGCCCTTCTCGCAGCCGACGCAGTGCTATGAGACTGGGATTTCAAATTGATCCATCGCGGGGCAAATGCCTCAACATGCATGGCAGTGACGTGGGAAAGTGATAAATAAGTAATACTTTCATTTCTGTTTCATATTGTCATTAATTGCTTTTTTTTTTTTTTTTTTTTTTTTTTTTAACATTATGTGCGTTACTTATTGATGCTCTCGTAAACCGCCAACATTGCGCTGATCGCACAAAGCTAAACGTGTAAACGTACTACAACTGACCACCCTCTGTGCTGTGCATCAGACTAGCTGATAACATGCTGAGACTGAGACCTAACTTTTGAAGTAGTTTTGAACCCACCCACTAGATAGTAGCTTTCATAATATATTAATAATGCATTTACATTGATTGTGTGAAGTTTTGCAAAAATTATTATCAGACAAACAAACCAGTGGATATTAATTCACTTTATTATAGTAGCCATATATTTTGTGATGGGGCGTACCAGAAATTTTGCATCTCGAAATAATTTATATAGAACATGTTTTTTTATTACACTATTACAATATACCATTAATTGTTTCTCGCACAGTTTAAATTCTGTTACCAAGAAATTAGTCATAAAGTTGTTAAAATAACATTATAAATTTAACACTTTGGATTCGAACCTCCCGTCTGAGTTATTTTGTTAGTAGTTGTGGGCCCAATCAACAGATAGCGTCCTTGTCGCGTAAAACATGGTTTCAGGTTTCAGGTTCTAGGTTCCAGGTTCCAGGTTCCCTGCAAGAGTTGCCTTGCTATGTTTCCTTGTTCTATGGTTGCTAGTACCTACGTTCGAATAATTCCAAACGTTCTGCGCCAGACTCGTTCTCAGTTTCCCACTGAACGTTTTAACGTCACTGCCCCAAGCCACTGGAGTGGCAATTCCAATTTGCGCGCTACTGTTCGTACCTGTACTTTGCGGGGTTGCGTTTCCGGACAAGTTATTCCTTAACAAAGAAACTACCTTCTTGTTTCAGCGTGCTCTGCCACCCATTAAATTCAAGCCCATAAGTTCCTGAAGAACATCACTGACTACTTCATTTATAAATAATTTAACATACTTCCCGAGTAGATATAAATTTTAAATTTGACAAAAAAAAATTGTTTTCGCCAGTAATGACAGGACATTTTCAAATAGTTAGTTTTTTTTTTTAAATTTTTAACGCCCTAATAATTGACAATGTTGGTTGCACTTTAAACTCAATAAAATACCACATTTTTTGGAGGTTTTATTGTGGCTAAAGATTAAGTCACTAAATATAATTATGATCTCTACAAGTGTATACATAATTAAAAAAAAGATAGTAGGTCAGCGATGGAAAAAAAAATTGAAACAAAAGGTATATATACTGCGAGTTCCAGCTGAATATTTATCTAATCCAAGATAGCGGAGGTCAGTATTTCCCGTAAGCCCTACACTGCTATCGGAAAAAAAGTTTTTGTTTCCAAATTATTTTCAAAAAAAAGTTTTAAAACCGGCGTGAATCGTGCAGTTTTTTTTTCTTTTCCTTCGTTGTGGTCGAGGATTCGTCCTCTGGCGTTCGGAGAAGAAGCTTATTTCCCGCCTTAGAGAAGGTATTTTTTTCTTTTTTTAAACGAACGAGAGGGGTGGTTCTCTCTCCGCAGCCTCTTTATTTCCTCCCGTCTTTCCCCGACCGCTCTTTAATCCTCCTGGAGATATCCCTCCCTCCCCCCCGCGCGCGACGTCGCCTGTTCTCCGCTCCGCAAAAAGGGGCGCGTCTGTGTCTCCCCTCGGGGGGGTCCTGGTGCGTGGCGGGCGCAAATGGACTGCTTCTCCTTCGTGTTTTCTCCCGGGCGCCGGTCGCCGGTCGCTGCGGGCGTCCGTGTGGAATGGCGGCAAGGAACAGAGAGAGAGAGAGAGAGAGAGACAGACAGACAGACAGAGACAGAGAGAGACAGAGAGAGAGAGAGAGAGAGAGCGAAGAGGGTAGGACATGGCCGCCCCGATTACCGAGAGGGGGAAAAGGAAAGAAAATAATTAAAGTCTTGTGTTTTTTTTTTTTTTTTTTTTTAAATTCCATCGAGCTTGCAGATGGGATTTTAAAGGTGGATGGTTTATTCTTGATTTAATTTAAAAGTTTGTTATGTTAAAATAAAATATCATCAGCGTTAATGATCAGCTGTCACACCTGTGACGATGAACAAAAGTAAATATTTGTGAGAGTTTTTTTTTTGTCACTCGAAGCCGCCTAATGGCATGTACCAGTGCCACAAAAAAAACCCTTAAACGACGTGTTTTTTCCCTCGTCATTATCATTATTATTCAGACTATTTATGAAATTTTAACACAGTAACTCCGTTGCATTTGTTGTTTTTATTTTTAACATATTTTCACCAAGTGAGTAGAAAGGCGCACAGTGTTCGGGATTATCGTCACTCGCTCGACTTTTTACTCCTGTACCCTGGAGAAGGGGATGAGGGGACATATATTCTCCCTCCCGAAATCCTCCCCCCCCCCCCCCCAAAAAAAAAAAAAATTACATTCTTCCCACCAAAAATTGGAAAGAATTTTAAAGCGTACAGGGGACAAAGTGTTCAACCCCCCCCCCCCCTCCTAAATAATTCTACCCTTTAATAATAGTAATGACGAAAAAAGGAAGAAATCAACCTGGCGTGTGAGCCCGAGCTTTAAAGATTGCTTTAATACAAGTTTTTTTTTTTTTTTACATAAGCCATTGAGGTTTTGCAGTGTTTGTCACGGAAAAAAATTCAGGTTCCCCCCTGTTTTCCAGTGTCCGATATCAGTCTGTGCCTGATGACGGGGACAGATGTCAGTTCCTGAAGCATCGTAACTGTTTTGTCACAGGAACCCTTCTGTGTTCGTCGGTGCCTTCGTTGTGTTGTCCATAATCAGGGGTGCCCACAAGGGGGGGTAACGACGCAGACTGCGTCATTAAAATTTCAGGGGGGGGGGGGGTGGTTAAAAGACGAGAAAAATTTATATATATTATTTACATAATTATAGCTTCTAATGTGAAAATACGTTTCTGGTGCTTTGATAATTGAAAGGGATCTTGTAAATCAAATTGGCAACCCCACACTTTCCTCAACAAAAGCAGTTTGGCATCTGTCGGTTCAGGATGGAAATAAATATTACCTGATATGACCGAAATTATTATTATTATTAGAAAATCAGTTTTAATTAATGCAAAATGTGATAAAATATAATACTAAAAAAGTATAATATTATAAAATAATTGAATAATCATTGAGAAAATGGCATAAAAATTTCGGGGAGGGGGGGGGGGGCGCATCATTAGGTTGGGGGGGGGGGGGGGGGGGCACCTCTGCCATAATAACTGGTTTATTTTCACCTTTTGTGTTAGAATGTTTGCTGCGTTGTCCAGATTTGTTGTCTATCTGCTATTCTTGTTCTTGTTGGATGGGCCTCGTCGTTGTTAGCCAACTGTGTTGTTTGTGCTGTTATTGTTATTTTTGCATGACTAAATTAGTTCCACGGAATTCTTGAGCTGTCTGATATTTTAAGTTTGAATATGTTCGTTTGTGTTTTACATCCTACCTGTTTAGTTTGATCGATGGATCCATCTGTTCGACATCAGCTGATTTAGGCTTGTTGTATGTGGGTTTAATTTTTCATTTTTATTTATTATTTTGCATTCTTGTCCAAAAAAATTGTATTAAATCAAAATTCCCCATTGCATGATCATTTAAAGAACGTATTAAAGATTGCTGTGTATGACAACAATTTAGATTGATTGTCGGGGTTCTTAAACGAACAGCACTTGTTGCTTTGCAGGTGACAGTCGGGAAATGGGTGCCGCTGGTACTAATTAGAGACAGACAAGTTGCGTGACACAGGCTATACAGTTTGAGTTCTGTAGTCGACCGACGAACTTTGCCTGCAGTTTGATCACTACAAAATAAGTTGAAAACATCCATACGACTTAAGGTCTTAAATGCTCCCAAGGCCAGTAAAGTTGGAGCTTAACAACGTTTTATTTTAAATATTAGAGAAAGTATTGAAGGTAGAGCACCGTGTGTCTAGATTATGTATAATTGAACTTAGTTCTACAATGACAGCGAATTTTGTTGCTGTAGAAAAATTATTTCATTTGGGGGAAAACCTTTATTTTACCATATTTTTGTGGCGTGTTGCAACCCCTTTTATTTCATGAAATAATCTTACTATAGTGTCAGAATTCCCATTGGTTGTATAACTTTATTCAATTAAACAAAATCAGGACGCTGAGTGTTCTATCTAAAATACTTTATTATTTTACCATTTTTCCTCTCTGTTCCACCAAGTTTGTCACTGGCATAAAATCTTTCAGGGTTCGTCAAAATTTATCTTTGGTCCGATTGCCAAAGCTACGCCGACGTGTAGGTTTTTTTTTTTTTATTCAGGCTTGCCTGTTGTCAAATTAAACTGCTAAATTTCCTTCTTCGCTAGGGGCATGCGTGATCTCGAAAAAAAAAAAAATTGCATGACTTTCAAGGCTACCAGTTAGTTTTATTAGTAACAGAAATCTTAATTTCGGTCCTACCAGGGTAAGTACGAGAATAAAAAAAATATTTCGGAACTCAAGAGGTCCCCTCCCCCCCCTTTTTTTGGTTGGCGCTCGGGCCCCGGAGATTTTGGCCATGACTGTCGGCATACCATTCACAGCGTCCTGAGTGGCCCAGCCAAATAAAGCAAATATTTTTTTTTTTTGCAGACGGCCGCGAATTACAAGAAGGAAGAAACATTGCAGTGTGAAATGGTCATTCAGATATATATTTATTTTATAGTTTCGAGGAGAATACCTGCCCCTTCACGTGAGACATTGAACTGACACCACGCCACCCTGGAGGTTTGACGAACGTCGGTTTCCTCGGAGAGGAGTGCTGAGGAGGGTGGGGCAGTGAAGAAGACGGACTGTGTTGGTTGTGCGCGGCGACTTGAGTGGACCCCATTCACGGCGGGGAATCGTGTTTACAGGCAACTCGACGACCCGGCAGCAGCGAGCCTTGGCTGTGGCGGTCCCGACAAGGGAAGGCTTTGAACGAGACGCGAGATTTGTCTCGGGGATAGTTTTCAGACTTGTTCCGAGTGAGAAGGAACCACGTATCTACAATGCGGAGTCTGAATTCGGCCGAAAACCTCGTAATTGGCGGTCGTCCTGAAAAAAAAAACTAATTCGATTGCTTTATTTGCCCGGGTCATTCGGGACGCTGTGATTGGTGTGCCGACAGTAGACACACGCCTGAAAGAAAAACCCCAACCAATCACGTAACAAAAGACGATGCTTCAGTGTTATCACACACACATAGTCACTGCTCAAGAGGTGCTGCAAATCAGAGGCCTACGCCTATGAAGTTATTCTAATGAAAAATAAATAAATAATAATAAATATGTTAACTGTGACTTGCGGATTAATAAATTTAATTTTTAAAAACAAATTATTCTTCCTAGTTGCAAAAAATCATTAGAATTAAGGGTGTTACGCCCAGTTATTTTACGATGCTGGCAAGTTTTGCGGCAGTTGTATAACTTGGCTCAGTTAAACATAATATAGACACGTTTGTTCCATCTTAGTTACTTCCTCTATTATTCGTATTAAACCAGTTGTTCATCTTCAACTTTAAAGATGTATACAATAATTGGAAAGCACCCTAGAACGCAAGTAGTTAATTTTGTCTGAACAATTTTTTTTTTCCTTGATGAACCTGCAGCCGAAGATTGTTGATTGAATTCAGACGCATCCTGCACAACTCTCTCCTGAGTGGCTGAATCGAAATCAGGATAAGTTGATTCGTCCTTGTCTGTGCTCGTAATTAGGTGTTTATGGATTGGTCGATCTGAAGGCTGGTCGGGATCCGTAGCCACTGCCATGTTGTAAGGTCTAGCAACTCCCTTGCCTACTACTTCACGTGACCCGTCCGCTGGCTTGCGAACTAACGGCGCTAGTAGTAGCTTAGCCCTAACTTACTATATGGTTTAATGGGAGTTTGGTATTTCTGTGAATATTATACGTAATTCTGTCACGTTTTTAAAACTTCGTTCCATATTATGATTTTCCTTTTATTTAGGAACTTCATGGGTGATTAATGCTTAACGTTGATTTGTAATTTTCCCGCATCGTCAGCTAAAGTTGAAGTGGCGAGAATGTGGAACCCAAACAAACGCATGTATTCCATGATAAAGCCTTTTTTAAGTGTCTAGCGTGTATTTAAAAGGTAAATATTCTTATGTTATACATTTGTATCTTCAAGCAAGGTTAATTCTTTAAAATTATGTTAACAAAACTCTTGACTACATATTGGTCTTTAGGTTATAACTGTGAACAAACCATTTTTTTTTCTTTGGCTTGTTTGGAATTGACAATGCACAGTTATTATACCTAATATTTTTACAGTGTGTCGAAAAAGTAAGGAAACTGAAGGACTTGTCGTGAAAGTCGCGAAAAAGTCCTTAAATAAACATCAATGGTGCTGACGTCACGAAACTTTAATTGTATATAATTACTTATTATATTGATAATTGTTTGACTTTGGTTGTTTATATTTAGAAATCATCCTTTGATGAACAAAATGTGTAGAAAAGTTTGAATTAAAAACCTTTGTAATTTGTTTACCAGTTGTGTATAGACACCCTGATCTAGGTGCCCATATCTGAACAATAATTCTCTTTTCAACATAACAAAAGCGAAATAAACAGAGGAAATAGTGTATGCGAAGTAATGGTTTCAGAACCCTTGATAAATGTTTTCACTGGTGAACAACACATTTAGTGAATTTCAAATAAATCCATCTTGAAATTGCCAGGTTTTCCTACGCCTTGTCTTCCAATTTATTTCTAACTATTAGACTCAACACATTTGTTTTTACAGTTCGGATTGTTATGGTTTAACTAATAATAGTATTTGTTCACTATTTCTTGTTACAGACATCTGTTGTGAAAAACAATGTTACTTGATGTGTAACAGCTTAGCTGTAGGTATATTGCATTTGGTGGGATTTCGTGAATGCGATGGAAGTCAAGGAACGGAAATGTGTAACAACCACTGTACTGCACTCTCGGGGGAATGTCGCGGATCAGAGTTCTCAAATACAAAGGTGGTGATTATGGCATTAACTGTTTCATCAATTAAAAATTATTTTAACAAAATTCCTTGTTGAAAAGCAGGCCCAGAGTCGCGATTTATTATTTTTTTTCCAAGCCTTTTTCGCTTTTATCGGAGCAGTTTCATTATATAGTTAAAAATTTCTGTCGGCTTATCAAATGATTCCGTAATCAACGTAGCTGCACCGGCAGCGAATTCTAGCGACGGTTGCAGAAACTACGCGTGATTCGCGTCCAGAAATGTGGTTGAAACCACAATTTACATATATTTACCACGTTTGGCATTATTTTAAAGAATCCTACGTTAAATTTCGTGTCAGAGTTTCGTATTATAACATGAGAACACGTGAATTTGCTCGTTACGGAGGTTAGATCATATCACTGGCGAGTACACAAAGGACTCGCTCGCGTTTTCTTTTATCATTTTCCGTTATTCGGCTGCCTTGTGTTAATAGTTGAGAATTGCCGTTATAAATGACGTTCGATTGAAGCGCCAATTGTGGATGCCGCCGTTTCAGCGATTTCCCAAATTTCGTGTGGAAACTGATAGCGGAATGACTAGATAGTCCGGTTACGGATTGCGATAAGCATGGTCCTTTTTATCGAGCCGTCCGCAGCTGGGGTCTAAATGGCGTGTATCGGATTAACGAGAATTTCAAAGTGGAATCTGGCGTTGTAATGATTGACGTCACTCGCACGTATTTTGCTCTGCGAATAAGTGCGAAGGAAGGTAGGTCGTTTTCTCAGTGCGAAATTGAACCAGTACAAAATCAAATGAATCAAAATCAAGTATGCTAAGCGGAAGAGCCATTCTACCTACTAAATATTTCGACGTATACAATGTGAACATCATTCCAAACATAATCGCAGGTGAAACAGTAAAATACAAATCCATTGACTCCGTTATAAACCAAAGTGAAGTAGTTGATTTGCCAACAGAATTTCTTAATTCACCCGATATGTTCCCTGATTACTGTTATTCTGAATTTGAAAAACTGGAGTGCCATTTATATTACTCCGAAACATCAGTCAGCCAAACTTAATGAAATGGCACACAATTAGTATTTAAAAAATGACAAACAATCTAATTTAAGCAACAATTAGGAACGGACCTCATAAAGGTGAAGATGTACTACTGCCACGAATATCACTCATTCCGACCGACATAGCGTTCGAGTTCAAACGGCATCAGTTTCAAATACGCCTTGCGTTCGCTACGACTATCAATAAAGCTCAAGGGCAATCTTTGCCAGTGTGCGGTTTGAATTTAGAAAACGAATGCTTTTCTCGTGGGCAATTATACGTTGCATGCTTAAGAGTAGGTAAATCATCTGATATTTATGTGTATGTTGCAAACGCACAAACAAAAAAAAAATGTAGTCCAACAACTAGCTTTAAAATAAAAAAATGAAATTATGTGGAAAAAATTCTTCCTTTCCTTTCATTACACAGCATAGCCACAGCAACGCAAAGTAGGGTACTAAATTGAATGATGTGTTTCCTCTGTGAATATATGTTGCTAAAATACTTCGATTTACTTTCCTATTCATTTCACATCAGACTGAGCCACAGCGAAGCGTGTTCGGGTTTGGCTAGCACTTTATGGAAACCCAAGTCACCCAAAAAACTTAAACAAAAATATCTATCATCAAACTCGACGGACATTCATTATTTTATAAACGTGTAGTATTTGATAAAGGAAATTATGTACATAAATTAGCTGACTAGTACTTTTCAATTTGGTGATACCAGGAGGTGAAGAGAGTCGTTCGAAGATATACCAACCAGTTCAACGGGACGACGCAACGTCGAAAACGTTATTGGAGCGCTGGCGCCTCGTGTAATTTGCTGGGACGCCCTGTGTATCGGACATCTGGCTCATTTCCGCCTTATCTGCATGCTTGCACAGCTCTGCTCTCGCTTCCCCTCCCTCGTCCAGTAACCCTTCCCCTACCAGCGCTCTCCAGCATCCCCGTAACATCTCTCTCCGACGAGTCGCTAGCGTCCAGAGATGGCCGTCGGCAGTGCCGGAGGGGCCATCTTGTTGTCGTTCGTGAAAAACTTGTGAAATACTTTTTTTTCCTCGTTGCTTTTTCTGCTAAATAAGTAATTGTGAAGTGAGATGTATTGTCTTGTTTTGCGCTACAATATTTACTTAAAAAAAATGCGCAGTGAAATTTTTTTATTAAAACACTATATTTTCTGTATCCTTAAGTTTTCAAGCACATGATCGCCGTTTCCGGTCAGATATCGATTGAAGGTAAATGCTACGCTTGTATCACGGTTGTATTGTGCCTAATATACTAACATAATGTATGATAAAGCGTTCATAATCTATTAATACACTAACGTTTACCTAAGGCCTGTTCTAACAGTGACACGGAAACGGAGACGGATCACGTAAACGGAGGGGGATCTCCCGGAACAAACAGAGTTTCTACAACAGCACGCAGACGGAGACGGACCCGTACGGATCTGCTCGGCGATGCTGAGCTCTTCCGTTTACGTTGCTCCGTGCGACCAATAGCAGCCGAGCACTTGGCTGCGGGGGTAGTCATGATAGTTTATGATCTAAATACGTTAAAAATTATTTCAAGTACAAGGATATCTAGTGATCTATTATTACTTTATCGTTTATTTTTATTATTTATGTCAATTATGCCCGTGCTCTAATTAGAAACTTAATTGTATTTAAAATTAAATTAATATGTCGTAAGCTTGAAATGCAATCTCTTTGGTTGCCATTTGTTACGTTTCCGTACCTTTTGGAAGCAACAGACGCGATACCGAAATGTTAAGGCAGACCCGTCTCCATTTACGTGCCATTGTAGAACGGCTGTGTCACGCTGTCAAACTTTCGCTTCCAACACCTTCCAGTAAAATTGTAAAATTGTTCGAATAAATCTGGAGAGTTATAACATCACCGAAAACATCACTAGAGCAGCCGTGTTTATTCGGCAAGTTGGATGACTTGGGTTTCCATAAAATACTTTGTACCTAGGACTGGCTCTATAATATGTTGGATTTTTGACGCAGCCAGCAATCAGAATCGTAACCAGCAGAGACTTAAGTGGCAAAAAAAAAAAGATGTGTCTGTAACTATGAAAAATGAACAGAACATTCAGCATAGGTATTGTATATCGAGAAATGTCAATTAAATTTAAGAAGGTTTTAAAAGTTAATAAATGCACAAAAATCATAAAATCACCGTGGTACATTGTTTCAATGTCAGAGTGAGATTAACATTGAAAATTTGACTTAGGAAAGTCCAAATATAACACTTTGCTAGTGTGACATGATTTGAAGATATTTGAGGTTATGTGGTATTTATTTACCTCACAAGTTTTGTTGTAAATTAAGGCCGGGCTACACTCGCAATAGCGCGCGGAAGGCACACGCGCATGCAAGTCGAATGGACATTGCTATTTTGGAAAATAGCACAGAAAAACAGCACGCAAACGGCACACTGAAAACTGTCGAAAACTGCTAACTTTTCTCCGTGATGTGCGCCAATTTCTGTGCGCCACCAATCAGCAAAAAAAAAAAAAAAAATCATAAACACTACGTCAGCGGCATAAGAGTAGCAAGCGATTGTTTTGATGTGCGCATTTCAGAGATAACAAATGTAATTAATTTAAATGTGGTAGTGTTTATATGCGAGGTGAAGCTTTGCAGTTAAGGTAGATTAGGCCTCTCCATTTAATTTCAAATATTTTGATACCGTTTGCAATAAAAGCTTCCGTGCTAAATTTGTTGGTTTGACTTAGCATAGGACTTAGTTTTGGCTGTTTGTTGCAGTCAACACTTGTGAACCGGTTATCATGACAGTTTTAGTCGTCCGCGTGAAATAATAAGTTATTTCCTCGCGGCGCTTCCATACTGGAGGGTTGCAACAAGGTATTGAAGGTCTGGGAGATACGATTTATGCCTTGACGTACCACAATTTGGGATAAAGAGTTCAATTAGAATTATAGCAAAAATATCGAAGATGGCAGGGTCTAGTCCTTTTTTTTTTTTGTACCGTTGTGTTTTGTGCGAACGTGCTATTTTCATGCGCTTCGCGTTATGTACCCAGGGGCTTCGTGGTGGAAGACGAAAATTTTGACAGCGTGGCAGGGCGTGCTCGTTCGACTTAACCGTCTTTTGGGGTGCAGGGTTCGCGCCCCACTTCACGCGGCTTTCATCCCGCGCGCCGTTATCTCGGCAGCAGTTAGCAGTTGCATTGTTCCTGGACGCTTCCTTTTAGCTACCCTCCAACCCCCCCCCCCCCCCATCTCATCACCCACTGCAATTAACCCGGCGCGCGAGCGAAGCTCCGTTCCCAAGCAAGTCTAGTCTTTACGGTCGTATCTGGGATCTTCTCTCCACCGGAGCTAATTCGAACAAAGCCCCCCGTGCGTGGGAAAGGTGTTGTGCGGGGGTTAGGTTCAGCAGAAGGCAATGAATCGATAAGAAAATTTGTAAGGATGGAGTCGCAATGACACGACGAACACGACGCGACAAACCGCCGTACAGCTCCAGCACGACAGACAATAGCGTATGATCACAATACCACTACAACATTAACACGACAAGCTACAATTTGGCTGTCGGCAAATCTTTCCAAGTAAAATGCTTAAAAAAAATGCTATCACAGCCCATGTTTTTTTTTTTTTTTTTTGCTGATTTATATAGTCCTTCAACCCAATGTTATACAAAATACCATTAGCCTGAACTTCATTAATTATAAGTTCTTCGCTGAACTCGTCCGTTCTTAAATTAAATCTTGACCAATGGACAGCAATGACGTTGAACATAAACACAATGATATCCGTTTATATAAACATACGAAGGCACACTATAATTATTGCGAACGTGTACCCACGCGTGAAACGAAATTTTCGTTTTTCATCATGCAGGTTTACCAAGTAGGTAAATATTCTTGAAGTTTAGTTTTGTTAGGTTTCCGTTTGCCTTTCCGTCGTGCGGCGTGACCCGACAAAATTGGAAATAGACCCTATTTCTTGAGGCCCGTCGGGGCGCGTCTTTTGCCGTGCTGACGTCACGGTGACCTTATATTCCATTGGCTACTGAGCGTGTCCGGCCTGCCGTGTCGTACCCGTCGTGGCATTGTGACGCCAGCATTATTGGTAAACAGCATGTGAATTCAGGTTGAAACTGGCTGTAAACATATTTTATTGTGATTATTGTGTTACCTGCCTGCCAGTAAGTACATGCTTATTAATAACATAACATTCTAAATAGACTTAACCATATTCATGGTATAAATTTAATTTAATATCAGTCGAAATTTTCAGTTAGAAACTTGGGTTTCAAGGTTTAGGGGAATCTACTTTTATTGATTTACGAATTATATACAAAAATAAAGAGTTTTCTAGACAAACGCTACAGATGAAGGATTAATCCAAAACTATGCGTACATGATTTCATGTTTTCAGTACGTACATAACAATTTGCTTTTAAATTTATATATAAAAATTAGGTAAGAGTATTTTAGAAGAAAAAAATATAAACATTTGGTTATATTAATGAGAAAAAAACACGAAATGCTAAAAGCTAAATAATTTTAAATGCTCCTCTCTCTCTCTCTATCTCTCTATCTCTATCTCTCTCTCTATCTCTATCTCTCTCTCTATCTCTCTCTCTCCCTCCTACTCCCAGCCCCCCCCCCCCCCCCCGGCTCAAGATGGCCTCTTGGCTGGGCCATCAAACGCCGCGCAGAGTTCCGGGTGTTTCATACGCCATTTACAAGCAGTTAAAATTTATATAAAAAAAGTATGAATATGTAAAGCATTTAAGAGGCCAGTCTAGTCAAAAGGTGTATCTGTGTTAGTGAGGCGGGATGGTTAGTGCGACGCTTGCTGGTGCTTCTGGCGCGGTATCGTCTCTAAGCGCAAGGCTCCGAACTGGCGCGCAGTCTTCTGGTCGAGCATAGGGGCAGCTATGGAATTTGAACGGTGACATAACATTATGTGGCGGATAAATTAAGATAAACTTAACTAACCTTAACTAAAAGTAATAACGAAAAAATGAAAAAAAAAATATCAACATGGCGTGTGTAGAGACTCCACCTTAAGCCATGAATCGTTTATTCGTTCGCTGAAATTCAGCAGCCCGCCACCCTTACGACTCCTCGGCTGTTCTGAACGCAGCTTATTCGAGAACACGAAAACGATGATAAATATTAAATTTAATTTTGTCGTGTAGCAACACGGAATATGAGCTCGCGTCTCTAGTGACAGGGATATTATGGACAAAGAAAACTCGAGGAATTGAAAAGGCGACTTCGGAACCTGGAACACAGGAAAATTGACCAAACGTTTGTTACAAAAAAAAAAATATTAGTAATCAGTGCTGCCAGGTATTAGGGATTTTTCGTATTTGTTACTGATTTATACTTCCAGTTTCGGGATTACAGAGTTGTATTTATTTATCACTGATGACACGTCAAAAATATCTTGTGTCGTCAGCGTTTCCTTCGAAAAATGTCATGCTTATAGCTGGATGTGTATGTATGACACAATAATTTTATTAAAATATAATTTGGTAACACCCAGTTCAGCTTATTATGTATGCTAGAAATAATACTTACCTTCAAAAATGATTTCAAAATTTTTAAGGTTATCAAATTAAAATTACAAGGGAGACCTTTTGAAAAGAACCTAACAAAATTAAATCCTAAATATAATTTTTTTTCCCAAATCTACCTTTTTTGTTTTTGCGTACGTTTTAAATTATTCAATGTATGGATTAACTCATTTCTATAAATGCATTAGTTATTTCGTACAGCCTAGTATTTGGCTTAAACTCACTCATGTTTTCTTTATGTTTGTTGTATTGCATGTGTAAATATAATTACTGATGGGTGTGTCTGGAGGTTGGCATTACTGGCAGTAAGTTTTAATACTAGTGTGTTCCTCTAATACCTTAAAACCAGTCTTCATTTTAGTCAAATATTCATGTGTAGTTTAAAACCAACCTGTTTCCATCATTATTATAACGAAAGAGAAACAAACACTGAATCAACCATGTAGTGATTTAATGAATTGAAGTTCGATCAAATGTCAACAGTCATTCACCTGGCCACAGTTAATAATTTATTGTTTCAAAGTTAGATCAAATTTAGTGGTTTCAATATTGCAAGTTGTCAGCGTTAGAAATAACTGTGCAAACTGTGTGGTGTGCGGCAAAGATTTTATGGTCGATGTGGGCCAAATATGTTTAGAAAATTTTTTATTTTGTTTAATATGTTTACATTATCTTGCTAGAAAAAGGGGGGGGGGGAGAGGCAATGTTTGGTTGGATAAGGAAAACAAGATAAATTTTGGGAAATGGTCTAGAACTCTTGAGTAAGAATAACGAAATCCTGTAAAAGTCTCTTGAGGTACATTATTATTTACCGTTCTAGTACGCGCTAAATTATGTTCTTTTGACTCTGTTCTAGACACAGTGTTCCACCCATTCACTAATGATCTATTTATTTATGTACAGACGTGTCCTATCACTCGAGCTTCTTGGATTCCACAAGAAGGAAGATGTTTTTTCACTCTCACCTTTTCCTTTGCCTTCGCCCAACTAAAGCGAGTGCTCTTGTCGATTTAATAGAATTCGCCTACCCTTTTCATCTTTTTCCGCTTGAAGTTGTTCGAAGAGAGGGGTAGTTTATTGCTCGAGGGGTAATTTATTTCGTTATAATGCCTGGCTTACTTTCGGGACGATTGTATCAAGCCATTATTTCCGCTGGGAATCCACTTAAGATTTTTTCCACGGTACCTCGTGTTGGTTACTTTTTTTCTCTTTCTTTCCTTTCCTCTCTTCTTCTTTCTCTCTGTTCCTGGCATGATTATAATTTCTCGCCGGACAGATTTATTTAGCTTTGTAATGGCGTGAGTATGCTCAAATATTTGGAAAATTTTAACACCATAATAAAATACAATTTTATCTAGAAGAAAATTTAACATTTTTACACTGTAGTCAGTATAATTGGCTTGTTTTCCGTTTTGTCATGCGTTTGGTTCTCATGAACCAAACGGTTCATGAGAACAAGCTGAAAATATGCAACATATTTTTTAAAATATCATTCATTGTGTTTAGTATCAATTTTTTTCAACAGATGCTTACTATTTATTATCTAACGGCCGTTGAAATACACGTAGTTCAAAATTATAACATGCTTTCATTTTACAGTTCGGAAATAACCTTTAGTAAATATCTGGTGAGAAAATTTGCTACCCAAAAACAAACGGTTAAAAAAATGAATAACAAAAAATCTCCAATCTCAGTGGTTATTATCTTTTTCAACACTTGTTCCTTGCCAGGCATATTCATGGGAGGTCTAGGTACCTATGAGATCGTTGTGTAATGTCTACTCGAAAATAATGAGTTTGTGAGACGGGGTCTTACTCGAGCAGGGAATTTTCTTCATGCATAAATTCCGGACCCGAACCGAATTGGCGACCCCTTAAAGACTAACAGGAAATTCAGACCACTGAAAAAAAAAATGTTGTAGATGTCGCTAGACATCCACTACAAGAATCTAAGGTAAAATTAAAAATAATACATATTATACTGGATGCTTTGCATTTTATAATCCTATATAACCGTGTGTGTATTTTCACAATTGTTTATAGAAGTACATAATTATATGCGTGTAAAGTTAACTAAACAGATTTGATTATTAATATAGAGCTACTCCAGCAGGCAAGTTCCGTGTAGGTTTTATTTTCCCGTGAAAAATGAATTGATATTTGGCAGAATAATTTACGTCTCACGTTTTCTTGGGTCTAGTTTTATCAATATGTTGCGCCGTATGATTAACTGTCGGCACCAAGTACCTGCTTTTTGAAATTACGGTACATTTACGGACTTTTCAGCGAATAGTGCACTTTGTTGTGTTATTTGCTTTATTTCAGTTTGAGGCTTGCAGAATCATAATCTCTGTGGACACTATCCTATTTGGATTCAATACTTAAAACGTTTTATTTTGAAAGGTGCATGTGTATTTATTAAATTTACTAAAAAACCTCGATCGTTTTTCCTTATACACTAGCTTAAAAATTCAGTCTGCCATACCTGCATACCTACAAAGTTTTAATGAAAATCCAATCAAAAGTTCGAAAGACTACATATTTGTGGACACTATGCCGTATTTCAATTTCTGAGTTCTACAGTCTGTTTTGTTGGTGCGCTGAAACGATTCTTGGATAATTTGTAACTAGTATTCGTCGTAAATTTAAGAAAGAAATTGTTAGAAGTGTTATCGTAAATTTTTAGCGTACGCGGCTTTGAAGCTACACGGAAAAGAACATTGTTGTAATTTTACAGAGAGTTCCTGAGGAAACCAGTGGCCAAGAAATAATTTTGTAATACCACGAGAAATACATTGCAACTTTATACTACACATGGCTATGGTTATTTTTGCATGTGTGAAATTCGTTTTTCGAGATACTGAGTATTCCTTACGAAAATTGGCGCATACTTTTATATTTTAATTGATGTTTCATTCAAGCATATTATTTTTTTCAACCATGTAAAATATAATAGAAAGCTCAATAATTTGACTTTTTGTTCTGTCATGCTTATTATGTGTGCAGTTGATTCTAGAAAGATATTCAGGGAGCGGTTTCGCAAATAACTTAATGCAAACTTACAAATCTACATGTAATTTTACATGAATATTAATGTTCCATTTGTATAAACAATTACAGTGTTACAGTGTTTGCCTTGTCAGAAATGTTTTGAAAATGCTTTTGTTACAATTATCCTGCTATTCGCCGTAATTGGCGCACTGTTCTCTAAATTGAATCTTACCGCGTAGTGCCAGTTGTATGTTAATGACCCCTCCTCGTCAGTTCACACACGGTGTCCTACTCGCTAATTAGTGTGTTCCCGCGCGAATTAAGCCTAGCGATCCGTCGGTTTCAAGTCATCGCGTTACCTACTGCTGGTAGTTAGATGTGAAAATACTTATCGAAGTGCATGATGGGGTCTCGTACAAACCGTAAAACATAAATTGTTTCGTCACGAGTTTTGTTCTTCTGCAACTGACGATTACAAATGTTTGGCTGGGAATACCTTCTTCGTCCTCCATACACCTTGCATTTTCCAACTCGTGAAACAGGTTCCGTAGGCGTGTTTTTAGAGGCGGTCAATTCAGCATGGAATGTTCGCAAATACGGTTTTAGGCTTAAGGGGCCCTGCCTACCTGGGTACACACATGGTGTGGCGTCTGTTTACGAAAAGCATTTAAGAATGCGATGAGGGCCAATAAATAGTTTCGTTTCCGGATCAAGTTTTTAAACTTCAGCAGAGTTAAAATGGCTAATAAGTATTTTTTTAGGCATTAAAATAACAGGTAAAGATTCTTGAAAGGAATTAAGAGACTTGCATTATACCTTTTTATTAATTTCTCCGCCATATAATGTTACAGTCGCCGCTCAGATTTCATCGTTGTCCTGTGCACGACGAGAAGACTGCGCGCCAGTTCAGTCTTGCGCTTAAGGCCCCCACACACGTCAGTTCAAACCATCAGTTCGGACTGTTCAGTCGGAACTTACAGTTTGGAATGAACTGAGGCTCTCTGCACACACGATCAGTCCATGCGCTCAGTTCGGACTGAACAGTCCGAACTGACAGTTTGGTCTGAACTGAAGCTTTCCCCACACACGATCAGTCTTGTGGTTAGGTATTATTTTTAATGTTGTTGTGGTAATCTTTACTTTTGATGTTCCACCAACATTTATGTTCATGCCAAAACTCTATAAAATTAGCAAGAAAATCTTTCGACCAGGAAGCCATTTCAGAGGAATAAATTTATTTCACAATAAACACATACCTAGAACTAAAGCAAACAAAGATTATATAAACAAAGACGTCTGCTACGAAGTTCAGCTGTTGATTAAATGGACTGATTGCTTGGACTGACAGTTTGGACTGAAGGAATGTCTATACCCCCACACGGCAGTTCTGACTGTGGGCTTTCGAGCCCACAGTCCGATTTGATGGAAAGTTATCAGTCCGTCAGTCCATCAGTTCAAACTGTTCAGTCCAACGTCCTTGCACACACACGGCAGTTCTGGCTGTTCAGTTCAGACTGTAAAGTCTAAACTGTCAGTTTGGACTGATCGTGTGTGGCGCCCTTTAGAGGCGATACCGCGCTAGAAGCACAATCGAGCGTCGCGCTTATCATCCCGCCTCACCAACACTGAGGATAGCGCTGCTGTGAATTAAAGTGCAGTTATCGTTTACTGAGGGATATGTGATACAGAAGTTGTTAATTCCTGCTTTTCTCTGTCGCTCTCTTCACACCTCCCGTATTCAGTCAAAACTTCCCATCCAGCAGCTATCCTTATCGCGCTCTTTGCTCTAACACTCGTTACAGAATGTCCATAATCAGGGGAAAATAGGGAAAACCTTAAATTGTCTGGGAATTTTTAATTTTTGGAAATATCGTTGAATATTTAGTTAAGTATATATGACATGTCAAAGAATATAAATAATATTTTTCAAAACTTTTTACATAAATGCGCCATTGCTACTTTTTACTGTATGACACAAAGAAACCACAAGAATGGACAGTAAGATTAATGAATACACAAACTAAAAACAAGGCAAAATCAGCCGATGTCAAATGTTAAATGAATAGACAGCACAGAGAATTCCGTGGAAGGAATTAGTCAGAAAAAAAAACTATGACAACGCAGACATAAACAGCAGGCAGACAACGACGAGACGGTTGTAAGAGGACAGGGAAAAAAAAAACCCAACAAATAACAACCTCTTTCGGGAACTGACATCTGTTCCCGTCATCAGGCACTGTGCTGAATATTCATTTAACATCGGCTGATTTTGGCTTATTTTTCTATGTATTTTTGCATTCATCTTTATTGTTCATTCTTGTGGTTTTTCTATGACATACAATAAAAACCAGCAATGGCGTGTATTCATAAAAAAAAAAAATATTTTTAATATTTTCCCCAGTGCAAGAAACATTCAAAGCCGATATAAATGATATAGTTTCACTGAGGCTGATCCTGTATCGTTAATCCATTAACTGTCTCATGCATATTGTATTTGGGTAAGTTTTAGTTAGTTGCAATGCTTGCGTGCCAACTATTTTCTAGCAGTTTTGTATCTGTTTGGAACAAGTTGCTGTTAGCTGAATTACATCTGTGATGTGACACGACATCGAATAATTCCTTAAGTACGTTTTGACTGTGAATGCTATGACATTGTTAGGAAGTAGAGCAACAATCTGTAATGGATATTTTCTGTGAAAAAAAAAACGTAAAAATCAGGAAAAATTCAGGTTTAAGCCAGTCTGTTTGTGGGTTTTTCTTGATATCCTGTGTTAGAAAGTCCCTAAATCTACGAAATAGTTTCGCGGAAGTGTACTGTAAAAGCACGGAAACGTAGCCCGTAATTAAAAAAACACGGACTTTAGGTTCCTATTTATTGTAGCTTGAGAAGTCGGGGGGACGAACCTTGCCGAAGGCACCCGAAGTGTTAATGAGCCGTAAGTCCGGAAATGCTCGTTCCTTGCTCAGATGTATCGAAGCACAGCCAGAAATATACGAGACACTTAAAAATTCCTGAACATAACAGAAAACTGCTATTGCATGTTTTATGATTACATAAACACGGAATTTTCACAATTCAGTGACATACATTTGGTTTTTTTTCTCTTCTGAGTTAAATCCAAGTCTTTTAAAATCGATTTTTTTTTCGCTTAACCTACTTTTTGAAATCACATTTCGTAAACCACGAAAACAATATAGTGTGTATAAAAATTACTGAGTGTTACTTGGATCCACACTTTTTTTTTAAATATTATTTTTGGTTTCAGGAAATTTTTTTTACCGGCACTTTTCCGTAATTGTACGAAATCTTTTTCAGATAATGAAACAATGAACCAAGGAAGATTTGTATTTTAAATAGATGCGTTATGATAAAAAAAAAGGGGTGCACATAAATGAAGTTTTTAAAGAATTAAGATTATTGAAAAATTAAAAACTTTTAGTTTAAAGCCATACATAAGTATTTTCATTTTCTACCTAGTTTTTTTTTTTTTTACAAGGAATCGCCTCCAGAACATTATATATAACACTCTAGAGGAAACGCACAGTGCAACACAATTAACCGTAATTGACATAGCATCTAACTTGTGCCTTTGATAAATAGTTTATGAAGTTAGTAGGTTTGGAGGAAGGTTTATTACATTTAGGATTTAATTCAGAAGTAAAGTTTTTTCGAGTACGCAACTGACCTCAGGACAGGTGTCCAAAAGTACAGCAGCAGCGATGTCCTTATGATGTTACGTTCCAGACGATAAAACTTTTACAAACTGGATTTCGTGTTGCTGGGGCACAGCTGCACACACACGCCAAGGAGTTGACGCTGGTTGGAAGCAGTTGTCGATTGTAACAAAATAATTTGAGAGACTGTGCGCTGCCAGATATTTGCGGTGTTATCGTCAAAGGAACAGTTTTTTTTTTTTCTGTTTTGTGGAGGGGGATGCAATTCCCCCCCAAAAAATTGTGTATCATTTGTAGTGTGTTTCGAATGAAATTGTGACGGTGATAAAACTTCAAAAAAAATTCTGTAAACGTTCTTCAAAGACGGCATTTTTTATTTTTGAATTTCATTAACCAGCTTTAAATAATTACTTTCCCTTTTGGCATTTTTTAATATGAAACCTTACTGCGGCATATGTTTTAACTGTGCTTTATGAATTTTTATTTCCTTCTAATGCGATGTGCCCACCACGTGGTGAGAACTGAGGGAGGCAAAGCTTAGGGGAGAAAAAAAAAAACACGTTTACAATGCGCGCTCTACAAAGATGATGAAAAATAGGGGGGGGGGGGGGGGGGGGAGAGGGTGGTTATGACCCGCCAACGCTGACGTCACGCTACACCCTTCTTTTAAACCAGGCGTTGTAGCTGGTAGGAGTCTTTGATCGAGGCCATCGCCCCTACTCCCCCTCCCCTCATTTTTCACCCCACCGCCGCGCGCGTGTGGAACCCCTCCCCCCCCCCCCCCCTTCTTGAGGGTTAGGTAATTATTTAGACGGCTATTTCTGGTCCCTGCTGTGCGGCGCGCGCTCTGCCGGTTTGGGGGGTAAACGTTTCTTCTGCCGCGTTGGTGTGTCTGTCTGTGTGTGTGTGAGTTGGGGGGGGGAGGGGGGGGTGTTAAGTCTAACTTGAGAACTTTTTTCTCGTTCGCGTGGAAACACTGCAAATGTTACCGCAAGCCGTTAAGTGTTTGAAAAAAGGGGGGTTCTTGGTTACTTCCTTCACGTCTCCAGTGACCCGGGTGTCGACTTGGGCACACTAACGGTGTGCAGAGCTTCAGAGAAAAACCACGTGATTTTAAAAAAAAAATTGCTCAACATATGTTAGTGGGGGGTTTGTTTTTACGATAAACATTTAAGCGTATTTTAAGGGCGGATGAGTGGTTCTGTTTCCGGATTTATTTCCTAAATTGTATTTTTAGGAGAGTGAAAATGGCTCAACGCGTTTTTTTTCCTTCAGAATAAAATATACGCATGAAACTTCCGGTTACAGAGTCTTGAAAGCACCCAAAGGCCTTGCATTTCACCTTTTATCTTCATTTCTCCGACACACATTTTTTCCCTATGCACGAAGAGAAGACTGCCCGACAGTTCACACAACCTTGCGCTCAGAGGCGAAACCGCGCTAGAAGCACCAGCGAGCGTCGCACTTACATCTCGCCTCACGAATCAAGCACACCCTTGACTAGCTCCCCCCCCCCCCCCCCCTCCGGTGGAAGTCATTATTCATTTATTTCATCCATTCTTTCTGCTCCCGCGATTGCTGGAATTTGTGGCTCGTTTTTACGGTGTTTGGGCGGTGTTTAAGAAAAGGCGGAGGGGATCGAAGCTTTGAAGGCATCCCAACCTTTTCTGATCGCAACTTACACATTTTGGATTTTTTTTTATTATATTAGCTTCCGACAAAATCACACAGGATATAGGTTTTGGACACCTTTTTGAAGCCATACATTCGTATCCTAGTACAGCTGTTGCATAATCTGTGTCCTCGCCAAACAATCGGTTATTTTCATCCTGCGGTTGCGTATGTAGTCTGTAGATTACCAGACCATTACAACGTAATTAAAATATAAAATATTTCATTAATGCCTTGTCGTGCCAATAATTTATAACAAAAATACTTGAAGTAGAAATCATAGCAATAACTTTATCAATCGAAAATGGTTTACTGAAAAGAAAAAAAATAGTTTCTGAATATGAATCAGCTCGCAAACCCTAACTCTTATTTTTATCGCGAGCTTTCTGTCTTTCCTCCACTGGCTAGACTGATCTGTCCCCATGTTGGTTATTTCATTTTCTTGTCATTATACAGTGCAGTTCCTGCGAAACAAAGACAATGTTTTAATAATTTTTCCCATTTTCGGTTTATGCACTTTAGGTAACTAACTACTTAATTTGTTTGGGATTTCGTGCATCCGACGTACCAATGTGTCAGTCGCTTCTGATATCTTGTCTTCATTCAAAACCCAGCATAATTTTTTGAGTGTATGTTTGATCCAACTCTTTCACTACATCCCGTCTTTCAAAAGTCGACCTTGTTTGTCAGTCATTCTCTACTCGTATAAGTCTGTGTCAGTGTAACTTGTCTCAAATTTGGCAGTTCCCAAAATAGTACAGATTGTACCTTCTTACCACTGTTCTGTCAACATTGTTTGTGAACAAAATTCACGTGATTGCCATTGTTCGTAAATAAACATCATCCGAAGCTTTGCAAGTGACATTTGGTAAAAGGATACCACTAGTACTGTTTTTGAGAACTGTAGAAATTCAGACAAGTTAAATTAATTAGGTTACACTCGGAGGTTTGTATGTGCGTAGAATGACTTGCTTTCAATTTGCATTCCTCGTTCTGTTAGTCTGATTTCAATCCGAACGTATATTTTACTTTGTAAGGATTATATCACCAATTCCATGCATTATGATTGACATAATATCGTGTAGAACATCAAGGTTTACGGGTTTTCTATTCATATCATGTAAGGGCATGTGCAAAGAAATATTGGATAACTATTTTACTGTCACATTTTAGTAATTAAAGGATATATACATTTATCTTCATACACGCAGCACATATTTGCCTTGGCATAGAGAGAACCGCAAACTATAACTGGCATATGTTTTCTGCGGGCCTGATGAATTCCAACTCATAGAGCAGGAAACAAAAAATTTAAATTCAGTGTAGGAGATTGTAAATTTAATTTTTTTTGGTTAGCATATTTTAATAATTTTTTCCCTTTGTCTTTATGTTAACCTGTCTTCTTTTTGCCTTCGGTATAGAGTTCAACAAATGCAGGGTATTTCAGCAGCGTCTCTGATCACATATGCCTGCGGTAAATCACGTCTAATTTTTCAACAGTTGACGCCACCAAAATTTTCTGAGGTTACCGAATGGTTCCATTGACCACCTACATTGACCTTGATAACCAAGAAGAAAAGAGGGATAGAAAGTGAAAGATTACAGAGAGAGATAGAGAAAGGGAAAGAAAGCGAAATTCAGAGAAGATGATAGAGGCAGACAAATATAGGGATGAAATATAGAGAGAGAGGAAAGAGGGTGGTAAGAGAAATATTAAGAAAGAGGAGAGGAGTAAGAGAGAAAGAGAGAGAGAGAGAGCGAGCGTAAAAGAGTACTAGTTATTCGCGAGAGATGTGCCTAGTTCTAGTCACGCTTGCGAGATAATATTGGCAACATTAGAGTTATTCTTTTGTATATAATTGATAATCAAAATAAGTATTAGTAAATTTTTAATTCTAATGTTTGTTGATTGTTCTAAGATAGTAAAATTGTTTATTTTGACAGTATTGTTATTACAACGAATACATTCTGAAAGAAAACATCAATTCTGAACAAATTATTTTCTTCACAAGAGAAACTATTTTTTAGCAGCCTGTTACTATTAAAAAAAAAACAAGGCATTCCATTAATTAAGTCATATGGTCAGACAGAGACAAAATTTTTAAGATTAAAAATAATTTTTAAAAATTAAATACAAAAATTGTTGAAATCAAAATGGCGTCTTTCAGTTGCATATCCTTAGAAGAAATAATTTAGTATGATCAGATTATGCCTTTGCTAAAAAAAAATGTATTTCCAAAATTTTCATTACAAATTTTCCTTTTAATTTTTTTTTAAGTTTATTAATTACACTATAAAGTTGTGTCTAAAACTTTTGTACTCTTGGGTTTATCTAGCAACAGAGCACACTGAAACAAGACCGCGCTGTAAGCATTGCAAAGGAGTTAATGTCCATTGAAATGCACATTGCAATCTAAGGATGATACACGTTACGTGAGTACGAACAGTTCTTGGTCTTTTGGCGGCGTATTTCTGTTAATCTCGTGTGTTTTTTTTTGGAACACGCCCCGTTTCTTCTCCGCGTCTCTAGGGGTCTCATAGCTCAGGCGATGGGTATTTGGAGGGGTGAAGAGAGGGGGATCAACGGATTCGTCTCGTCTCGCATGTAAATACGGCGGCCGCGCGGGGCGACTAATTTTACCCGTCGGCCCTGAGCGGCGGGTTTTCATGCCCGGAGGGGGGAGGGGAGAGAGATTGTCGCGAGTGACGTCACTTCCTCGTTAGCGCTACTCGGGAGGGACCCTTGGGAACCTAGCGGCAGTCGGGTCTCCAACGTCCTCCAACGCGGGGGAGGGGGCGTTTAATACCGGCGCCGTGAGAAATCGGCGGATCCGGTTTTCGCGCGTGTCGCACCTTCCCCCTTCCCCTTTCACGTGGCGACGCTTTCACGTCCCAGGAGAGGAAGAGGGGAGCGCAGACGTAAGCGCTCACCAGTCGGGTTACTGTTCGCGTCGCGTGGTGGTGGTAGTTGTTCTGCGGCCGAGGGCCTCCCGATGGACGGCTGGAGCAGCGGCGCGCGACGGGTGATGAAGGGGGGAGGGCGCGGGGGGAGCGCGAGGCTCCCGAAATAGCGCGCGCCGGTCCGCGGGCATGGAGCTGGTGCGTCGAGGCACCCTGGGGCCCCTGGTGGCCGCCGCGCTAGCCACGCTGGAGCGCCAGTCCGGCGGCGGCGGCATGCGCGCCGGGGGCGGGGCGGCGGCGGCGGAGGCGGCGGCGCAAGGTGCGGAGAGCACGACGACCCTCGTCTTCTGCAGCAGCTGTGCTCTCTCTCTCTCTCTCGCTCTCTCCTCTCTTCACCAGGGGGACATCTCTTTGTTTGTTTGTTTGTGTACGCCGCGCACGTGCCACTTCTCTCGGGCCGCATCTCCAGCATCTACCATTGTGCTCGGTCGGAGCTGCGTTTTGAACGTCTCTCGACTAACGTTCAACGCCGTGGTACCGTGCTCGAAGGGATCTAGCGCAGTTTCCGAGCGACAAGCGGAAAAAACCTCTGCCACTATTCTGCAAATTAATAATATTAGTATATTAACGAATTTCATTGGAAAAAAAACCTTTTCTTGTAAATATTTTTAAAAATATTGCTAAACTGTATTATGATTTAATTTTCGTTTAAGACATTTTTTTTTTTTTTTTTTTTTGGTTGTGTGCCTGTAAATATGTCAAAAATTTGTGCTTAATTGAATGGAAACATTTCAGAGCTAGTAATCTTTTGAATTTTGTCTATTTGACTTCACTTTTTGTGAACAAGTGTTTTTTTTTTTAAGAATAGTTCTAAATTTCTTCATATTATGTATTTGTGTAAAGCCAAATTAATGACCTATTTCAGGAGAGATAAAAAATCATACATTGATAATAAAAGAATTTAAAATATCAGGTAAAATAAATTTCGACAGTTAGTGACTAAAATAAGAAATATCTTTGCTTCCTACTTGGGTAAAAGTCATTTATAACGTGCTGATACTTTGATATAATATTTTATGAAATTTAATTTACTTTAGTGCAATAGACATCGACAGTTACTCCTTCAGTAGAATTATTGTTTACAATGTTTTCAAATATAATTTGTTGATCCTTTAATTGCTCACCACAGGCATAACGTTTCATAACAGAATTTTGCGACAAGAACATGCAATAGTTTAATCGCTTGTACATTTCATTCCAAACCCTATTAGTTTTCATCACTATTTTGTGTATGTAATACATATTCAACATTTTGTCATCAAATTGTAAAGTTTGCTGATTTTAATAATTAAACTAAATCACAGTTGGACTTCTTTCAAAAAATTATTTATTTTCAATGATATGGGAAGCATTAGAATTAAGTACTTCAATATGCAATATCAGTAAAGGTTTGCAGTGCAGTGGCATGGGTGTAGTATTATTCCACTTTCTCATTGCTATTAAGTTTTTTTTTTAAAAATAATAATTTCTCGTACTTTCCAGTAAAGTTTACTCGACAGAGCCATTGCTAGCAATAGTTGAGGCCAAGGTGGCTAGCAGCAGGAAAAACCTGGAAAAGCCAGGGGATTTTTCAGCAACAAGGAAAATTGAGGAAATTTCTTAGGTAGTCAGGGAATGTTTTTAATGTCGAGGTTACTTAAAAATTAATGTTATACCAGAGACTTACTTTGATTTGTACTGGCTTTAAGTACACGTCCTTTCTTTTCCTTTTTCAACCCTTATCTAAGTGTTCCTCCCTCGACTTCACGAGGCCCTGGCCTATTTACATTTTTGGAGACCCTCCCGTGGAAAATAGGAAAAAATTACTCTTTCAAACATTTTTAACCCAACTTTGAGCTTAAATTTTGACAATGGTTTTGCTAATTTATTTTAGGATATTTTGATGTTCTTTCCTGATAAATTATCTTCCGGTCAGTTTTACAAATGCTTAAGATAACATTTCCAGTATACTTGCATCATTATACAAGGCAATAAAATCTTTTGAAAGTTTTTCTTACATGAAAGCGTGAATTGAAATAGGCACTGACCAGCACATTAAGTAATAAGATAATACAAATTTAATTTTCCTTCTCCCGTTAATGTCCATATTTTAACAGAAAACTAGACAAACAAAAAAAAATTAAATTAAAAGCACCGGCACGGGGTCTCGATAGACGCTTTGGGGTCGCTCCTGACTTCGGTGCTAACGACAGTTTGCGATAAAATTATTGATAGTTGCCTGTTGCGATGGTGAAGTTTTGTATGCCTATGAGTCACAGTTTTGATTTCGAATTTATGATAGTTATTGGTGACCAATTCATTTCAGTGGTCAGGGAAATTTTTTTTTTTCAAACCTCGAAAAGTCAGGGAAAAGTTATGGAATTTTTTTTATCGCAGGTTTGCTAGTTACCCTGTGAGGCTTGCTAAGTGTATATTCGCTCGCTCAAGAGTGGCGGGTCAGAGGGAACAGCTGCTGATGGTGGTGACGAGAGGGCATTTGTACATCCGTGCCAAGGTCGTGCTCATCTTGCTTGCTTTCCGCAGATTTTCGATCCGAAGAACAACTGGACAGTGACAGCAGCGAAGAAGGCGAACCAGTGAATACAGAAGGTTGTGTGTAATTCTCCTTTGTCAGTGTAAATTTGGGCATTTGTATTTTAGGTACAAACAAATGTTAACTACTGTTATTACTTTGTGAAGACCATGATTCTTTTGTTATCAACATTGGAACATCAAATGATAACTAGAATACAATCTCTTTGGTTAAACAATTAAAAATTGCTTTAACTAATACTAGTAGAAGGGTTGAAGAAAGAATATATTTTTTTGCTTGGAATTTCAGTCTAGAATGGTAATTAGTAAAAATAATTTTATCTTAAAAAATAATTTACATTTATTTTTTTAGAATGAAGTCTGCATATAATAGTTTCCAGGGAAGAAGTTAAAGCTTAGTGAGATATTAAATTGGATGTTGTAATGAAACACACAATTGTGTATTAAGTACTTTGGCTGAATACCAACTGAGGTATTTGTGTTTACAAAAATTTTTTTTTTTCATTTTATTTAAAGGGAGAAGATGCTGTGGCAAAGAAACATTGTAGGCGTAGAATCTGTTATCTTTCTCTCTCTGCCATTCTGTCTCTCTTTTTCTTCCTGGAGAGTAGCCAGATGTTGGTTTATAGTCACTCTGTGCAAAAATAGTCTAGTGCGTACTGGCGACTTCAACCTCTGATCCTTTTGACGGATGTTAAGATGATGGTTAAAAGCTATTTATTGAAATGAATGGTTTTATAGTACATTCTAAATGCTCTAAATGTAAGTACATATATGATAGTAATATAAAAATGTGTTTTTGTCATCAGTTTAAATATTGACAAAATTTGTTACTTCTGAATTAACTAAACATGGGTTTTTGGCAGTGATATTAGTTTAAAAACAATTTCTGGGATGTATATTAAGTTTTCATGTCATAAACTCCAGTGATGTTTGTGTGTATAAACTATTTGAGATAATATTTTAAGGCAAATGGTGATCTTTAATATTTTCATACATTAATTATTCCACACAAAAATGTTTTTAGATGATGTTTTATAATGATAGTGTAAAGTATTGGGAAATTATAAGGAATGAAAAATTAGAATTATTTTTAATTTGTGTCCAGAGTTTAGTAATGCAATGTAAATGTTTATTTTCAGTCTTGTGTGGTGGGGGTTTCTTAAGATTAACTAACACTGCAGAGATATAATTTTATTTTTCAACGATAGGTAGCAAAGTAATACTAGACTTACATATAAAAGATTGTGTTAGAATGTTGATTTTGTTGGTTAGGTGGGAACGATTCAAGTCCAGACGATGAATCGACGCTCAAGTGTGGGGTCGCTGTGTGGTCAGGTTCAGAGTCTACTCACAGAACCTCATCATCTGATATGTCTTCTTCGGAAGATGAGGCTGTCCATGAGAGTAGTCATCAGTGTGAGAAAGGTGTGCATTAATTTGGCAAACTCTTATCATGTTATTATTGGAAGTAAGAGGTTACGATTAGTCGTTTTTTTCTAGTTGAGGTTTTAAAACACTATTTGATGATTTTAAACTAATGCAAGATCTGTGTCTGACAAATTTATTCACAGACCTAACAACAGGTTGTACGAAAGACTTCCAATGGATTCGCAATTCATCTGCGAAGGTGGACGATCGTTCGATGGCACGTGGGGATGTGTTGTGCCAAGAGTCCGGTACGGCGGATTCAAAGTCTTCCACGGGTAGCATCAACGCTATCGGGTTGGACGATGTCCCGGAACGAGAGTACCAGAGCAGATCTGCGCCCGCCGGTCGACCGCCCCGTTCCGACGGGAAGCACTCCGCGAGCGCCGCCGAAGACACGACGCGCCACCGCGGTCCCGGCGAGAGCCCCCCGGGTGGCGGGGGCGACACGTCGAAACTGCCCTCGCAGTGCCTGGAGCCCCGGGACCGCCGCCGACACCACAGCGGGGGCCGGCTGCAGAGGGACCAGAGGTCCAGGTCGACGGTGCTCTCGCACTCCCCCCGCTACCGCTCACCGACGCGCTCAGCGCACGCTCACCACTGGAGCTCCCCGGGCCCGTGCTGCTGCTGCGAGCCCTACCGCTGCTACGGCAGCGCGGGCCGGCTGGACAGCGCGGGGGACCTCAGCCGCTGCTGCGGCCGCCGCGCCGTCACGCCGTGCTGCCAGTGCGAGCAGCACGCGTACACGTGGAGGCATGCGTCCAAGGTTAGCGACACTGTATCTTCAGGGCTTACCTGCAACCAGTGGCGTAGCCAGGATTTGTGTACGGGGGGTGTTAAGAAGCATGCTTCCCCCCACCCCGGGAAAATTTGGATTTTAAGGTGTAAAATAGTACTATTTTTAGCAGTTTTCGGCTCTTAATAGTAAATATTGTAATGTTAATAACTTTATTAATTTTAATATGAAATTTGTTTTAGTGATGAATAAGAAATCAATTAAAGATTTGGTGCCAAGGTGGGGGTTTGAACCCCTGGCTACGCCCCTGCCTGCAACATTTACGTTATAACATTGTCCTATTTCAAGAGATCTCCAAAATTTGCGTTAACTCAATTCTACTTAAACTGCCGTTTTAAATATGCATAATTAATCACAAGCGAGTTGTTTTTACTCACACTCGCGAGTGGATAGTTTTTGTTAACTGAAAATCAGTTTTTTTTTATTTGTAGCAATATGATTCACCTGGCCTTGTTATTGAGTTTTCATTTACATATGAATTGTTGTTCTCTTCATACAAGATGCACTTTCGGTATGCTTTATAACACCTTCGCATACTAGGTTGATAAACAGACTTTGCCATAGCTAGAGACCCGGAAATTTCGCGGATTCTTCTGGCCTCAGGATAGAATTCAAAGTTATAGGTGTGCTCGACCCATGTTTACTTTCCAATAGGTTGATTTCTTAGCGAGAACATTTTTATCCTTGTTATTTGGCACTACCTGATTCGCTTACTTCTCTCCTAGCTGGACATCGTTGGCTCACGGTCGTAGAGGGGCGTGTAAAACAACTGCATGCCAATCATGAACACAGTGCGAGAGTGTGAAGGTTTGCATTCTAGCTTGCGACTAAATGAATCCGCGAAATTTCCGGGCTATTGAAAACAGATCATAACTATAAATTTAAATTCTTTTATTCTCTCTGTTGAGATGCTAAACATACATACCACAAAAAATACTTTATTTAAATCAAAATGTCGTTTGAAATTTTTTTAAGAGTTAGTAAATTAAATATTACTGATTAGAAATAAAACTGAATGATGATAAATTAAATTACTTTTTGTAGCAGCAAACAATATTGTTTGTCTTTATTATTCCATCCTAACAATCTTGTTGTTTTTTCCAGCTTTAAACATTAACATTTTGTTGGTAAATAGAATTTTATGATATAAATGGTTTCAACAGTAAAATGTTCCATTTAATGTACTAACAAGCCATTTTAAAATATTACTTATCGAAAATACAAAGTTGTTTGCATACCAACACCCAAAGATCGCTACTCACTTTGGCCACTTGTTTTGTATACGAATGACAGAATGTAGAGACACTTGAAAATTTTTACTTACATGACACCTTTTTAGTTTTCTAACACAAGATACACTGTAAGTTACTGCAACTATACTACTTAATGGTTTTGATCATGTAGTGGTATTGGTATATTATTTTATCTTTTGACATTTTGTAGCTGGCATTAGTATTTTGAAGCAGAATAGGCTGAAAACCTTGTATTTTTGAGTGACTTTTTTCATTGAGTTGCAGATTATTGACACATCTGAGGACTAGAGGCCAAGATCAACCGTAAATGTCTCATGTGCAGTGTGAGAAGATGATAAAATGTTAATTTTCTAATCTAGTACCAGAAAATAATTTGAATATGGGCAGTTCTGCACTAGTAGATAAATTTTTATTCTATGTGAATTCTGTGCATAACAATTGTAGTTTAACTAAATTTTCATTACAAGCTTTTGTATTAAAGCTACAGTGTATTTAAAGTCTTGTTTACTTTCATTTTTGTGCCTCTAGGTGATACTCAATGCATGTATTACTGAAACAAAAAATTAACGTGATGCTAGTAACCTATCCACACAGCAGCTTGTAACCATGGCTTAGTCAATGATAATAGCATTAGTCTCATGTATGCTATCTGCTGATATGTAAAAATTTTTTCTTAATTAAATTTTTATTATGGATTTAAATCAATGTTTCTTATTGCCTAACATGTGCCTGCAAATGGCAGCACAAATCAAATAAAACCCACAGGACAAAGCAAAAGAAAACAGGGTCATACAAATCAACAGAGATCTATAGTGAAAATGGAAGAATATACCTATGTCTCTTAACCCAGTTAATTCATAAGCTGTCAGTATTAATTATTTCATTGAAAGTTTGGGGTTCTGAGATAGTTAAAACTTTAAGGTTAAGATATTACTTCTATCTTGTATGTTTTGGTATCCTTGTGCAAATCAATGTAACAATTACATACATAGTATAAACTAATCTCATTATGGTGCACAGAACTCTCTGATAGGTATTCTGTTACAGATTGACTTTTCATGTGAGATAAAATAAAATTCAAAAATATATTAATGACTCTGTTATAGTTACAATTGTGACAAAATTTATTGCAGTTTATTTTGATTAATTTTAGGACACTAAAATATTATTTATGCCCTAATGAAGCTAGAATTTAGTACCTTAAGTCTAAAAATAAATGATAAAGAAATGTATAAAATGTTTAATATGAATGAGTCTGAACCCTCTTAAATGTATCTTAAGATGAGCATGTTTTCATTTCACGAGGTTTGTTAGAGTAATTTTGTCCCAGTCAGTCATTCTCTGTTAATTGGTGTATTTTGTTAATACATTTTAATCCAACCATTTAAAATTATGTTTTCCCATTAACAGTGAAATTACCAACCATTATCTGGCTCTGATTTTGCCACAAATGATTTTATTTATATGTACCCATTCCTAGAAACCTACACTTCAAAGTTTTTATACCAGCTAATGACTAATTTTCCATATTTAAGCTAATTTTTTTAAATTTTCTAATTCTTATAAAATTTTGAAGCATATAGGAGAAACAGATGCTAGTGGTATTTTTTAATAAAAATTTATACACATGCTTTGATTTTTTTTGGGAAATAATTAAAATTTCTTAAAATAATTTTTAGGCGGATAACAGAGGGAAAAGTTTCCCCTGGGCTACCTTGTTAAATATGGCCCTTTTCTCTGTCAGAAATTTGTTTTATGTGAAACAAAAGGACAACAATGTTGCCATAAGAAATGGCAGTTTTATTTTAATCTATTATTTTTATGGGTTAATTAATGTTTTTTAATTGTGCAGTGTGCTATCTCTTCAACTGACATCATTATGTATGTGTATGTTCAACATTATTTTCCTCCCCCTGTTCCTTGGAAATTTCTGGTCATGCTGTGGATAGCTGATTTTTGTTGGGCCTATTACCATTTATCCGCATGGTTTATAAACTCAAAATACTATCAGTTTCTGTAGTGCGTGCATGTATGTAATTAGCCTCATTTTGATATTTTTGTTGTATGTACTAATAGTACTTGTAAAATGCTCTGAACATAAATCAAACGAGTGTTACGCTCTTTGTATATGTTTTCATGTTATTACATAACTTAAATAATAAAACTGTGTATATATGCATTTATAAAAATAAAAAAAATATAATTGGTTTGATGTGTTATTTGTGTTTTAGTTGCTTATAATATTGTTATTGTGCAATGAACAAATTAAGGAAATCAACATATGTTTTTATCATGTAAACACCTACATTAACATAATAATAGTTCCTTGGTTCCTTGCCCTGATGTTTATGTATGACAGTAAAATATATCTTCAGACTTTTAAAAAAATTACAATTTTTTCTTTAGTCTTAGTTTCCTTATTACTTTGAAGTAAGAGTTCACTGTGTATAGAGGAACTTCATAAATGCTTTCTTCGCTTGTCTATGCTTTCTTACATTTTTACCCGTTTTCTATGAGCTCTTGTAAGTATTATCTAAACATAAATGTTATAAAATGGTTCATAACAAAAATTGGTTATTTTTTGCCAATTTCCATTAAATACTTCTGGGAAAATTTTACATTTTAATTAAATAATGACTATTGTATTTTGGATGTTATTGTGTGTTGATTTATCTGCCTGTATGTAAGTCTTCAATGTATATTAATTATTTGTCATTTGTCCTTTAACATAACAATAATTCAATTTGCATTAATATTGTCATTTTATTGAATTTATTTGAAAACTAATAAAATTTTATTTAAACCATTATGTATTACTTAATGAGTAGAAAATGAAAATGTGATTTATTTGAATGATGAATTATGAAGTCATAGATTACCCAACAAACTTTTTAAGTTACATATATTACATTTTTATAGAATACATTTTTTTTTATATATTGCATAATTTTTTTTAAACCCTTTGACACTTGACTTGAATTTTACTTGAAGTTGCCTGTATTCAACTGTGTTAAAGAAATTTTAACCTATTCTTAGAGCTTTTTTAATATACATTTTTGGTTCCTAAAGCGTGACCAGTACTAAGGCTAACTTTATTGAATCATCATTTCTTTTCCTTTGTGTGTGTGTATGTATGTATGTGTATGTATATATATGTATATATGTGTGTGTGTAATATATTTATCCTTTCTTTTCTAATATCATACTTTTGGCTATGAAGCATGTATATTTTGTTACAGGAAACATTTTGAAAAAAATTTATATATAATGTGTGAATTTAAAGCTTTGTTCATCTTTTACTCAGAGTAATCTTTACATAATTTTATTTTATATTATTGTTTATAAGTAAGTTAACAATTAACACTGTGTGTGCATTGTGGTGTGCAGTGTTTTTCTTATGTGTGACAGTATTTTTTTTTGGAATTTGCTTTTGTTTTGTAGTTTTGGCATGTCAGATTAAGTCACAGACTTAACATTTAATGATTTTTTTTTTTTTTTTTTTTAAATATTATTGACACTTATGGGTATATTAAAATTATTGTCTTTAGGATATTATGTAAACTAGATCGTTCTATGAAATAGTTATAGTTGTACTGTCGGAAAAACACTGAACAAAATGGTCTTTCCCATGCAATATTTATTCCTGTTTACTGAAAATGGAATAGCTTCAGCTTAAGCTTTATTTGTAGATGTTTTTATTATGATTTTTAAAGGAAACAATGTATGTTAAGAAATAATTTCTCTAAAATTTGGTATTATTCAGTATTGTCTTCATTGCCTTAAAAGTAACCAAAAGCTCATTAGGGTTGACAAATTTTAATTAAAAAAATTGGATTAATTTTAAGTATGTGTGTGTGTATATAGATATGTACATTATTTTATCCTACCTGTTGTGTTGAAAAGAGATCAGTGTGTCAGTACAGAGTGTGCTGTTTAAGCGACAGTTACTTCACACGGGATTAGTCAGATTATTTTTTGTTTTGCTGGCGGGGTGAAACCCGAATTTTTCACAAGTTTGAAATTTCTTCTTCTGCCCCTTCATTCATCGGTGCTCAATTGTCATCTCATCACCCCTGTTTGATAACCCCAGTGTTGGCAAGTTGGGTTGTTTGAGTGCACGACTGCTACACGCGGGAAACGGAGGAGTTTGTTCCCGACAATGACGCCACTGGCTCGCCTATCACGAGCTCCTTTGTTTCTAAACACTAGGCACCCAACTGGCGCACAATCGTTGTTTCGTAATGTGTCCCAATGGGACTTTCAACTCTGACTACATAATTTTAAGTTGGATTGTTTGGAATAAAGGTTCCTTCATGTCCCATTGCTACTTAAAATATTGTTCATAATATTTTTCATGCTTAAAAATTCCAAACGAAAACCATAAAGTCAGTGACTCAAAAAATTGCTGTTCGTTATCGAACACCTTTTAACACGTCCTGTTTATTTATTTTGTCATTATTATGAGTTCAGTCATATTTTTATAAATTCATAATTTATACCTGTCTTGCATGTGTTATTCTGGTCACAAATATTTTCCAGAGATATTTACTAATGGTAATAGAATTGCTGTCAAAAATTGCGCAAGTTGATAACAAATTCTAACATTCTCGTGACTTTATACACCAGTTAGATATGTTGAAAAATTTTTGAAGTTATACTTCTAATGCGACTTCCAACAAGGTTGCGTTAAACGTTAAATGCTACCATGGAGAATAACACTACCATGGAGAATTATTTGCATGCAATTAAAAACTATTTTGTAATGATGCCAAAGAAGTATAACTTCTCACGCACGTACCTACCTAAGTACACGCACCCATTTTTTTTTTTTTTTTACCTAAATAACAAATGCAAGGTAGTTATGAATAAATGTTGACTAATAGTAATGACGAGAAAATTGGGATATACCGTAAATAAAACACGGTGTGGTGAGACCCCACCGGAGCAAACGTGGCGCGTGGGAGACCCGGGGCGGACGGGACTGACTGACTGACTGACTGGCGGGCGGTGTTGCAGCCCCCGGGGGAGCTGGAGGAGCGGCTGAGGCGGCTCGAGAGCGACAAGGACTCGCTGCAGCTGCAGGTGGCCGTGCTGAACGACCAGATCGACGCCCAGGCGGACAAGATCGGCGACCTCGAGAAGATGCTTGAGGAGAAGAGGAAGCAGCTCACCAACACGGAGGATGTGCTGCAGAGGGTGAGTCCCTGCCGACTGTGTCGTCATCGTCGTTGCTATAGACTATTGGCGGCCTCTCAAATTGTTAAAATAATTAATGAATAAAAATCACTAATTTCATTTTTGACGTGACAACGTCTAATAAATCGATGAACGCCGGCTGCACGCACAAAAAAGTGTCCTGTAATGCACATTGTCCTGTTACGTTCATTGTACGCTTGCGCCACATCTATCTCTCTTCCACTCGATTGGAACAACCATCGATTTGACTTTTTCGAGGCACATTAAACTTGAAACACTCCCATTCGTTTCCTACTTTTCCTATCATCGTCCTATCCTTAACAGAATAACACAGGTTGGAAGAAGTTAAATAGCAAACATGTATAAAAGTTATAGTTAAAAAAAATAATCTCTTCGTTAAAGTAATAAACATTATTTGAATTAATGAGTGCAAATAAAAGTAAATTTATCAATTGAATTATAGATTTCATTTCACTCCTTCTTTGTATCCATACAAAATAGTGATAATTCAATAAAAATGACTCAATTTTATTCATAAAAGTATGCAATCATTTCATCAATGTTTTGTTATGACGTCACGTTAAACTATCGTCTGTAAACTGACTTTACAGACAACCAATTTTTTAATTATTTTACTTCTTTCAAACAAATTCACTACATTTCACAATAAATATGCAAAATACACAAAAACTAGCTTTTGTGTGAGTGCTACTGGTCTACTTTGTTTATGTACTTTATGTGCCTTTATATGAAAAAAAAAACCTATTAATTCTCTTAAATGCCACACGTATGAAAAATTCAATTAATTGATATGTACCATTAAGTAATATATTATTTAAAGCATGTTTTGATTTAAAACAGAAATTGAAGGAAAAATGAATCTAAATGATGTAACAAAGAAAAGCAAATTCTATTTAAATTTTATATAAATCTTATCATGGGTTTTCGTATGTTGGTCAGTCATACACAGAGGCTTGAAGTGAGTATGCGGGAGGGGGCTACAAAACACTTGGTAATCAACTTGGTGCGCATGAATTTGAGTTGTGCCTGATTTTTGGGATCAAATTCTCTAACTCTCTTCGCACGAGCATGGAGCATTAGCAGTCACAACCATAACATTACTCATTAGAGTTCTCGTTCTTTCAGCTGATCGAGCGGCTTTCCGCCATTGGCCAGAGTTAAAATGGTCATGGGGCTAAAATGTTGTTAAAAGTCTTTAGCTGTGGTTGTGGCATTACCCATCGAGTGGCAAACACATACCTATACACACACACACGCGCGCGCACGCGGTACACACACACACACACACACACGCACACACGAATAAAATTGGTTCTTTAAGGCTTTTCTCATACTACATGTTTATGATTTCATTTGTATGATATGACTTTTACCCTAAATGCTATTTATGTAAATTTTGACAACAGCTCTCTTCAATATGTTGTTTGAACACAAAATTTTGTCACTAGATACATAATGTTATTTGTGAACATGCAGATGATAATAATTATAATGAACACTTGTGGAACATTTTAAATCTACTAAATTAAACTTAGTAAATATAATTTGACAGTAATTTGACAATAATTTTACAAAATTTGTGACAGATCTACAAATGCTATCATGATAAATTTACATGAATAGACCTTAAATGATGGTAATGGCAAGGAAGTGAAATAACCTACGTGACACGTGAGACTTAGCCTTAATAGTAGAGTATATACCAGTGATAGCCAGCTGGCGGCCCACGACATTGATTTTGTATGGCCCTTTGGAAGAATCTTACAATAAATAAATGTTATCCGGGAAAAAAAAAGTCATTTATTAACCGTCTTTGCACATATGCGGAATAAGTTACCAGAAAACACTGTTAGGAAGCCATAATAGTCTCATAGAAATAGTAAAGCATTTTTTTCTTAAATTGTTTACCTATTATTATTACTATTATTATATTACTTGAATTAAAAAAAAATTCCAAATGCTTTACATATTTTTAAGAGATTTATTTTTCATTTCTTCACCACATGCCAAATCTTGTATTAATTGGTTATTGTACAGAGTAATATGATATTCAAATAGGGTTGTAGGCAGTTTATTATTATTTTGTGTGTGTCGGGCCCTTGGTAACGATATCCGGCCCTTGAAAAGAGTGGAGTGTGCATGGCGCAGACCGCGGTTAGGAGACTCGAGGGAAGCGAGGAATGCGGCCCCCCTCCCCCCTCAGGAGATGCTGGCCCGCTCGTCGCTGGAGACCCAGAAGCTGGAGCTCCTGTCCGCCCTGTCGGAGCTGAAGCTGCAGCAGGCGACCACGGAGCGCGACAACCTGGATCTGCGGGAGAAGCTGGCGGAGGAGCGGCGCCGGAACAAGCCCCCCATCGCGCCTCGGGCGTCCCTGGGCGCCGCCTCCACCCCGCTCGGCAACCAGGTCTCGGTCCAGGTGCGTGCCCTCGCTTCTCGTACGAGGCGTTACTTTCCAACGCTGCCACGGAGAGAGAGAGAGAGATAGCCGGTGCGTGGCAGGGGGTTGGATCCAGTGTTAATATATATATATATATATATATATATATATATATATATATATATATATATATAAAAAAAAAAAGGTAAAATCTGACTACTGAAAGTGCTGAAGTTTTGTTTTACAGTCTTAATTCCTTTATTCCTTATCTTTTTTTTTTTTTGACCGCAGCTAACCCATCTTGCATTCTGTGTTCAGTACTTTGAATATCTACCATCTGAGTTTTTTTTAAACACAAATTTTCTGCAGTAGTTGTTATGTCTAAAGGTAATTCCTCACCTAGTTTTCTTACTACCATTGCAACAAACTTTCAAAAGACACAGCATACCTGTAGCTCTACTAAAATTGTACTTTTGAGCGATTCGCTGCGTTTTCATCTGCTCCTCACAAATATTGTCTAGCGACTGTCTCACTTTTTCGTTGTTGCAGGCTAGATAGTATTCCATGAGGTCATACACCAAAATTTAATGGTAAGTTATGCTATGAGAGTTAATGTAGACAGCAGCAACCTCAGATAAGCGATAACTTAGAAAACACAGATATAATAAAACCTTCTTGGTTTTCACTTGGCTCAGTGTTATCATTTATCGGGGTGATGTTTTTCAAGCTTTTCTTCGGTGCTGATTTTTTCACGCCACTCCATGATTCATCCAGCCATTTAATGAGATCTTTGAGGTTAATTTTCTAGAGGCTTTCAACAACATTTAGATCATTTTATAGGTCCTAAGGCAAATGTTTCAACTGTCTGTGCAGTTAATCACTTCTTACGTCGGCTCAGATAATATGGAACCTCAGTTAAACGAGACTCTTCTGTAGTCAACATATTTTAATGGGTATAGTACTTAAAGAAAAATGCTGCATGCAAAAAATATTTTTCAACCCCCTTGGTTGCACCCCACTAATATATTTTTCCTTCCCCCACTTTTTCTTCCGTTCTTTTTACTTCTCATGTTCCTCATGTTCCTCACCCGTAAGACATTTGACCTGCACTATACAAGATTTGTAGCGAAATGTTACTGCCTCATGGATGAACGTGAAGACTTTTTGCAGTTAATTTTAGTGCAAGTGCAGAAATAAGTGGTACTTACACACAGTATGACCACATTATTTTTTAAATTTTATTTTAAGTTTCAGGAAAAAGAAAGTTAGCTATGGTGCTATCTAGTAAAATGTCAACTTGACTAAAAATTAAATAAAATTTTGCTGTTTAGACAGTATTCTTTACATGTCTCTCATGTGAAATGCAGGTTAATCTACTATACTACAACTGTAGAACTATCGTATCTGTACATTGAAAGTATTTGGCAAAAACTAATTGTATGGGATGTAGTAAGTGTAACAGAATACAATTAAGACATTTTAAAAACTTTGTCTGTATGCTTGTTTGTTTAAACACACTAATCTCTAAAACTACTAGAAAAATTTTCATGGGGTTTTCACGGGTAATTGAGCGTAGCTTGGGGTAACATGTAGGGTTTATTTTATAAAAATCGGCTCATGGAAAAAAAAAAGATATCTTAATTTAAAGTTTTAGGAGTCTTCTCAGCTTAGCACAGTTTGTAGAAAAGTCAAAAGATGGAGCTTCATTAGTTGATTTTTAAAAGGCACTTGTTGACTTTTCAGATGTTTATCTCCGTGAAAGGATCATCATGGCGTAGTACACCAATAAACCAATAGATAGCGCTGTAGGTTTTTTTTACCTTGGTGACAGAAGTATTTTCAGAAGTATATGTCACTGACAGAATTAAGCGAATTTACAAATTTAAACATTGAATTTACTTGGCTAGAATATACGGCTTTACTGATTTTGCTTTGTGTTTTGGATATTAAAAATGTAATGAAATTGCTTTGCTTCTTTTAATAGGTTTTATTTATACAGTAGAACCTCTGTAAGGCGAACTTGAAGGGAGACGCCAAAAAGTTTGAGTTATAGAGTTTTCGACTTATGGAGGATTTCGACTTAAGCGGATTTTGATTCGAAATAAAGTGGTTGAGATTCATTCTTATACATTTTAAGTTAGAGAGGTAAAATAAATAAAAATTCAAGTTTCAGAGGTGACAAACATATTTTTATTTATTATAAATCAACATTATTTCAAAACATCCTTAAAATAAAAAATATGGCATTAAAAAAGTCAGTAATTTTTTTTTTCACTTTAGATGATTCAGTTGTTCTCTATCTATAGCATTTGTCTAAGGTATAAATAGCAGAAAATTCTTGTTCTTCAGAGTTTCTGGTTTGCTCTATAAAAACAGCCCCGTTTTGTCAGCATTAAAGATATTGTCAGGTTTGTAACCATGTAACAAATCTTGCAAGTCACTTTTCCATTTGTTACAGGTTTCAATGTTGACACTTGCACTTTCCCCACAAACATTTTTAAAAAAAAGTTTATGTCTTCTTTTGAACTTTTCTAGCCATCTGGCCCTGAAATTAGAGAGTTCCAATGATTTAGATTATGTTTCAGCTTTTTCATGTAACAGCGGTCCACTAACACTGATATTTTGGCTCTGACACTGCTCAAGCCATTTACGTAAGCACTCCTCCAAGCCCGGAAATTCTGCAATTCGTCGTCTTTTGCAGGACAAACTTTGACCGTTTTGTATTTTTCTCATGGTGTTGATTCATTTTTTATTATTGTTGACAGAGTACTCATTGGCAGGCAGGCCAAATTGTTCAGCAATATCTTTCTTCTTTTGACAGCTTTTCACAGCTTCGAGCACTTCCAATTTTTCAGCGAGACTCAAAGTTTTCAGTTTACGTTTCAAAGCACTCATGTTTTAACATTTTTATTTGTAAACTGTTGTACAAATTGATATGTAGCAGCCGTAACAGTCAAGAACAAATGACTTGCTTCGCTAAAGTTCAAATGAAAAAAAAAAATTAAATTAAACACCTGACACCAAGTAAGCAAACATGTGAGTCATAAATTCGTGGTAATCCTATTTATTGTATACTCCTGTATTGTTTCCTAAGAAACAATGGTGTACTCACATTGTCGACAAATTCTTAAAGTTGGTAACTTATTTTTCTTCGAACTGTAGAGGTAATAAGTTTCAAATAATCGAGTTGTAAAGGTTGTAAAATAAAACATTGCTATGTTCGAGATACAGAGTTCCAATTTAATTTTTTTGAGTTATGAAGGGAAAATCTGTACCAAAATGGCTTGGAGGGACTCACTGATTATTTCGACTAATAGAGGGTTGAGATTTCGAGCTACGGAGGTTTTGGGGCTTGAATGGAAGAGAACACAACATTTTTTCAAGTTTGGGAGGTTTTCGACTTATTGAGGTTTGACTTAAAGAGGTTCTACTCTATTTGACTTTGTGGCTAGGAGAAATGAATTTATTGAGTTTGCTTTGTGATTTATTTGCCTACTTATTAAATTTTTATAAGAAGTTTGTCATTTTTGTTGTTAGAAATTTGTAATTGGTGTTTAGGCTTCTGTTTATAAATAAAAGTCGGTTGTATGATCATTTTTTCGTCATCAAAAATTAGGATGGGAAATCTCATCAGGCACACGGCTAGTCCTTAATATAGGTTACCGGAATAGAGTGTTATCCTGCTTATGAATGTTTTATTTGACCGTTAAGGGCTGGCGTACAGCTTTATAACAAATTACATACTGACCAGAACTGTAGTGGGTGGGATATGGTGTTGATATGTGTAGGATGTACAGCTTGAGATGGCAGCGGCCTAACTGTCCTTATGCTAAGTGGGGGTTCGCGTCGATACATGTACTGAGATTAATTTGTGGGCGCCACCGTGCAAGGGGCACGGACCCGGGAGAGACACTTTTTCAGGGCCGTGACGTCGCCCATGTGAGGCGTGATTTTAACCCCCCTAAAGCCAATCCTAGTACTTGCTATTGGTCCGCTCTCAGCGTCGGGTACGCTCTTCACCTACGCAGTGGGCTCTTACGGCGTCCCACACACAGGCACACTCAGGATGATGAAATAAACAAATACAAATAAAATCGTATGCCCTGGTTTATTAGTTGCTACTTCGCCTACACCTTTGATTATATCACACAACGCCTGCGGCACAAATCGGTTCACGTGGTGCGACCTGACCACATGGTCACACTCTACAATTAAGTAATAATTAGCACAAAAAGGACCATAGTGGTCACTCGTACAATTATTTAAACAGTCCCCGCGACCGAGAGAAGCCCAGAGGAATTACGAACGAAAGATTTAAGATGATTAAGATTTAACAGAATTACTTAGCAGTGCAGGCAAGCGGTGAGGTCCCCGGGGTGCTGATGCATCTGTTCTTGGTCGGTGCTGGCGAAGGACTGGGGTGAGCTCAGGGCTCTGCTAGCCTAACATGGCATCTTCGCGCCGAACCAATTACCGTTATACCTATTTACGATTACGTGCCACAGGAAGCTACAGGTAAAACATGAAACACTCTTAATAATTATATTACTCCTAATGCATGATAAAAACTATTAACTAAAATTACAACAATTTATTATTAATGATAACCAGTCCGGCTTCGGCAGACTTCGGTTCATCTTGTGCATGTTCGGTATGTCTTTTCGTTGTTTATGCCTTAACTAAATATTAATGACTTAAAGTACATAAAACACTCCCGGCCGATCTGCCATCACACGCCACTTGGGGAAAAATAAACACTGCTTCCTTATTACGTGAACTGCCATAATATTATAACCTACTTGTAACATATGAACAGTGTAAAATGCACAAACACTGTAGACACTGTAAACAATGTTAACCAGACATCACTGATGTGTGTATCATATTCATAACAGTTCTCCAAATGTTCAGTGTGAGCATGGATAAATGTGCTCACAATGCAATGACTGCCAGATGCACTCACGTAACCTGTGAGAGTGGAAAATATTTCACAGCCTTCCATGTGCTAGTGAATTGATTGGAGTTAATTCACAATATCACAGTACACATCCATAAACACAACAAATGCTCGTGTGCACTCCCACTGTTGTACCGTGTTTTATCGCATAATCGTCGCACATTTTATACTAAAATCAAGTTTGAAAAGTAGGGGTTGCTACGTTTATGCGGGAAAATTTTTTTTTTGTTAGGTAAAGTTATTCATAAAAACAAAACCCATTCATGGAAAGTACATTTATTTAAAAGTGGAGTATACAAGAGTATGCTGAACAATTAATAACTTGTGCAACAAAAACATTTCTTCAACCTTAACTAGAAAAACAAAATGTGAATGCGAATGCAAGTCAGAACTAACGCATAACTATCATCATAGTATAGACTTACCACCAAAGAGTGCGGGCCATCAAATGTAGTTAACTCGGCACCCGACAGAGAGTGCCCGTTGCATGCAATCGGCGAGATATCGATATTCGACTACGTGTGCGCGCTCTATACGGGAAGCAACATAACCAAACATGAATGATGCAACTATAGCTGGCTATATTTTTATAAGCAGTACACAGCGGCGATGCAGACAAACAGATGAAGATTATAACGTTTAAAAACGTCTTTAAAAGAAAATTTACACTTCAGACAACTTTGTATTTCCATTAAATAAATAAGTAAGAGATAATTTCCCAATAAATATTAGATTTATACTTTAAAATACATCGTTTTATACGGAAAAGATACCTACATATGGCGCTTCGAATCTAATAGCGGGACCAAAAACATCATGGAAAGTTTACGCGTGAGGTTTTTTTTATCAAAATTTTGACTCCCTAAAATATTGGTGCGACGATTATGTGATAAAAGAGGGTATGTATGATGTATTGTGTACTGTGCACACAACCACTATTAAGGAATTCCACATAACAGGGCTCCAGTATGTTTCTTTGTACACAGTAATGGCTCTAGCGTTAAACAAGAGCATTTCCAGACCTACATTTACTGACAGTTCTGCCTCATCTGTATGTCCCGCATGTGTGCCCACATTTTTGATGTGTATTTTATGTACAACCTACATAAGTATGATCGCAACCATTGGCCTGAAGTGGAGATGTGTAGAGACCTGGATTTTTTCATGGATTCACTTGGTTGCAAGCTACAATGAAAACCTGCACCATGTTCATGATTGGACCATAATTATTCGGACACACCTCTCTATGACTGTGAGCCAACGTTCCTCTGCATGGCGAAAAGTGAGCAAATCAGGTAGTGCCAACTAATAAAAACCAAAAGGCTCTTGCTGAGAAATCACTCAATGTAAAAGCTAAAGTTGGTATTGAAACGTAAGGCTTTGAATTATACATAACCACTAACTATCAGACAGTGTAGGTGTCCAGTGCTGAGTGACTACACACACTTGGTAAATACGGTAATGAAATAATCCAGGTTAGTTTGACGGTTTACCCGTGGCCGGCTACAAGCTAGCAGTAGTGTGCGAGAGGTGGGAAGGCGAAGCGAGCGGATGGATGTGTTGGCAGTTGCTGACGACGTCCCCTTCGCCGAGCCCCGTGTCGTCGCACTCGGACAGCAGCCCCCGCAGGCTGATGGGGCAGCCCAGCCCCGGCGAGGACGGCCAACAGTCGCAGGTGAGTTCCCGCTTGTCGGCCTGCACATTTGTGACAAGTTTTTGCTTCCATTTTTCTTAACACCACTCTGCCAGCAGTCATTAGTGTTTCCTAAACGTTTTTCCTCCCCCCCTCCCCTCTTCTACCCACCCACGTGATGCTGTATAAATTAATATTTTGTACACTTAAAGGGATGTAAACAACACGTCCAGAGATACAACCATCAGTGTATGCTTTACTACTGTTATGTATGCATGGCATGTTGTGTACTGTGCATACAATCATTGTAATGGAATGTGTAGGCATACATATGTAATTATGTTTCTTTCAGCCTACTATCCAAAAGTAAATTTTTAACATCTTACAGAAAGTTGGAATTGGCAATGAAGGGACTATATAACAGCAGTAGTATGAACAGGGAAAAGTTAAAAAGGCAACATAAATAGTTGCAAAGCTGCATTATCATTCACGGTGCATTAGAAATGCCATTAATAGGTGAAAAAAAATGTTGCAAATACATGTTAGTATCCATGGTGCTTTAGTGAAGCGATTAATAGATAAAATATGTATTTAAAATTTCTAAGTCTTTTTAGTATCCATGGTGCATTAGCGAAGCCATTAATAAGTAAAAGAAAATGTTGCAATGGTGTATTAGTAAAGTTATTAATAAGTGAAACAAAAATTCCATAGCTGTGTTAGGACCATCGATGCTTTGGTGAAGCTGTTCAAAATTCTATTTTTTTCATTGTGTGGTCGATGATTGAAAAAGTTGTTGAGCCATGTTTGTATCCATGGTGCATTAACAAAGCCGGTAATAGGTGAGAAAAAAAACTGAAGCCGTGCTAGTATTCAAGGGATGTCAGTGAAGCACAGTGGCAATCGTAGTGGTGGACAAATCGTTTCAGACCCCGCCCACGAACTTCCGCCACTACGGCAGCCTGCCGAGGTACCGCGCCGCCAACGGCTCGGCGGTACTGGCCGGCCCGGCGGAGGGGAGCAGCCCGGTGATGGCGGGCAGCGGCGTTCCGAGGAAGGGCGTTGCTTTCGGTAAAGGACACTCCTCTTTCCTCCCTTTCCACCTGCAGCAGCAACAGCAGCACCATCAGTACCACCTGCAGCAACAGCACCACTTGCAGTACCCCCAGCACCACTTCGTGCACCACCAGGTGGTGCTGCAGAGGAGGGTGGGCGCCGACAAGAGCTACTCCACCCCGAACCTAGGTGACCGGCGGGCTGCCCTAATGAGTCGTGCACCCTGTCTGCATCTCTGCATCGTGGCCCTCCCCCGCTGCATGGCAACACTCGGCACTCTCCCCAGCCTGTGCGGGAGCAGGCCTGCCAACTGTCACTGTGGTGTGCCAGTCGTGACCATGTACGGAAGTTTCAGTTAGTGTTTTTGCACATATGACTTGGAAAGATAGCACTTGGTATCTTTCGGTTTTTATGACCGCTATACGCGAGTGTTTTTGAGAACGTGCCTGTTGATAAATTTTTTTGTAATAAATTAAGTCTTTGAGTAATTTTACAAACTTAATGGGTCCACCTAGTCAGGAGTGTATCTGTGTTAGTGAGGCAGGGTGATGTGCGACGCTCGCTGGTGCTTTTACCGCGGTGTCGCCTCTAAGCGCAAGGCTCTGAACTGGCGCGCAGTCTTCTCGTCATGCGTAGAACAACCATGAAATTCGAGCGGTGACCGTAACATTACGTGGCGGAGAAATGAAGATAAATGTGTAATGCAAGTCTCTTAATTGCTTTCAGGAATCTGTACCAGTTGTTTTATGCCTTAAAAATTGCCCAGAAAACATGCGTTTTAGCCATTTTCACTCTTATAACAACACAGTTGAAAAATTTCATCTGGAAATGAAACCACTTATTGGCCCTCAGCGAAATCTTAAATGCTTCACATAAACAGATCCCACTCGGATATCTTGAGTAATTTTCAAATTACTTTGTTTTTCCTGAAGCTCTGTACACCTGCTCAGGTAGGCAAGGCAATAATGCATCTGCTAGTAATTTTTTTAGATTACAAAATTAAAAATGTTGTTTCATTTTAAAGCATTTACCAGTAAAGTACCTACAATTTAGTATTAATATAGTTTATGAGTTTTTTTTTTAAATAGCAAAGTGTAACACCTGTATGACTTTTCTGAAAAAACGGAAAACACTCTTGCAAATAAAAATGGATTGATGTTGCTGATGTAGTATGCATAAAACTACAGAAATATTAATGGTAAATGCTAGAAGTGATATTTGTTTACGTATCAGATGGTTTGTTATTATCGATTCTGTGCACAGAACTGGCCCTTCTAGTGTTTTCACAGGCACAGTGCCTGTTCAGAACTTGATGCAATTTGCTGCTCAGTGATAAAGGTAAAAATTGTGCAGTATGCTGTTCTCCCACCTTGCAGATTCTGTTAAAAAAATTATTTTTGGAACTTGAGAACAATTTCAGTAATCAGAGATTTTACATTTTTTTTAGAATCTTTTCGTACTCAAAATATCAACAGGGTTCTTGAGACATTCACAAGTATGAATATTGGATATCTTTATAAATGTTCCCATTTCACAGCTGTGCAAATGACCCTCTAAATGCTTCACTCTATCATATCTCACAGGCTTGGTTTTATACTACCTGATACTATAACATTCAGGAAAACAAAATTATATTAATTTTGCCTCTACAATACAAGGGACCATGGGAAAGGCTTGTCAAATGCAAGCATTTGAAGAACCATGAAATCTAGGAAAGGGTTCTGCTGTGTTAATTAAGCATAAATGTGTGATATTTATGAAAACATGGTTGGCAGGCCTGCCATCTAGGAATACTGCAAACTAAAATTCTACCATTAAAATGCATGTGCATATTGTCTTCCAACTAGGTTTAGTTGATAACCTTGTTTTCTCATGAATTGATTTAGGATGTGCTTGTTATAATTTAATGAAAATTCACATTGTAACTCCTGCTTGCAGTGTAGTATTATAAGTTTCTCCTTGTGTATGTTATAAATGTTTAATTAAACTACAATACTAAAATATTTTAACAGCATGAAAATGCTTTTGTGTGCCTGAAAAAAAAAAAATCATAAATATCTAATAAAATTAATCATTTTGCAGTTATTTATATTTTATATAATTTATTTATTCTAAATAATATCCCGCTTTAATGCCATTAGGCTAATAAGGAGATGGCTTACAAACTAAATTTACCTTAATGTTGCAGTTAAAAATCTCCAGACTCATCCATGCTTTACCTTTGTTGATCCCAGAACCCCTTGCACTGAAGTTGGCTCTTCAACTAAATTTGCTTTTGGGGTTGGCTATTAATTTTTTTAAAAATAAAACAGTAATGATTAAGTCAACTCTTGATTCTATGTCTTTTCATTACTCCCGCAAAAAGCGTTGTTTATAAGGATTCCTTATTGAAATTTGGAGCAATATTGTATCCCAAACATCATTAGGTGAAACTTGGTCTACGCAAAGTGTCTACCATAAGTGTGCCGTCGGCCAAACCGTATGACCTCAGCCTGCTGGTGAGAGATCAACTAAACCTTAAAGGTAGTTGTGGTGAGTTGCGATAATCGTGGATGGGGGATGGGTGTACGACTGTGATCGGCGAACTTTGAAGGGCTGGATGGGCCACTACTTGCGCACAGGTATTGGAGGAACCTCTGCATTGCAGTGGCGTGGGTGAGTAAGTGTGTAATTACAGAGCGATATTACGCATAGCTGCCAATCTCACGTTTCAAACACTTCCCTACTGGTCAGCGACCAGCTGGCAGGTAGCATAGCACTCGCCTAGAGAATTGCAATACATACTACCACTACTTATTGGTGTTACCGTTCAACTTGTTTGTTTATTTAGAAATTTCAACCAAATTTTTATTGGTTTCTTAAAAAAAAAAAAAAAAAGTTAATTCTTTAAGGTTATTCCCAAGGGGTGATACGATAGAGAGTTGGCTGTATGTAATCCAAATTCAGAAGTTGTTTTTGGTAATGCAAATTTGGCACTAAGTTGGTTTCTGTTTTGTTGTTTTTGGCCCGTGCAATTGTAGTAGACATTTTGTGTGTTCTCAGAAACGTGGTTTTCTTACAGCGGAAACTGAGAAGGTGATGATGATAGAAGACAGGTCGTCCGTGCCGCCAGAGGATGACGAACATTCTGCAACTGCCAACAACATATCACCCTCTTCGCAGGCAGGCCAACAGCTGCAATTCAACAAAAATAAGGGGATCAAGAAAATATTCGGCCGGTAAGTAAGATGGTACATTTTTTAGTGCAAGTGATTGGTGATCAGACATTTTTTAAGTACAGTTATTTATTAGTAATGTAAATATTAGTAATTAATAAAACTGTAATAAAACATAATTGGTTATCCCATATGAACCCACCTCCCCCACATTATACTTGTAACAATATTTATTTAATTATGAAAAAGTTAAGAGTTGGAAACTAACACCCATCCTGATTGATATCTTTTGCATTCTTCAAAAATTTGATCTATTTTATTTTGCCTTGATATAGTTTTCCAACTCGCAAATGGACCAAAAAATTTGGCATGCATTCACAGTACTTTTTATTAACTCTTTGATAAGTGTATCTCGAGGGAAGTAAAAAAAAATATGCTTAAATAAACTGTAAATGTGATTTAAATCATGAAACTTTGATTTCCTGCAACCTTTTGCTAAGTGTCATATTTTAAAATTCATTTATTTACATTCTTTTGATACAACATAAGCATAAGCTCTGAGATAATAGACCAGGTGAAATTAATAATTTACAATTATAATACACTATTAAATTAGCTTAACATTAAATGTATAACATCAATAAAATTGCCTAACAGAAATAACGAATTTGACATAACTAACAATATTATTTCAACAATATGAAATTATTACATATTAACACATTTAATTTACTGGAATTAATAAATAAATAAATGGGATTTCTATGTAGGATAATATAACTTGAGCATATGTAATACAATTAAAATCATAATTTTTTAAGTTTAGACTGTACAAGTGTTAAAGGTGGGAATTTAATACATAAATTTCATCGAGTGTAGGTATGTAGTGTGTTCAATAGTTAGAGATCCAAAATAGTAGATGTTATTTATTTAAATAAAACAATTTTTAATTTTTGTGAAATAGGTATTATTTTCTTTAAAAATAGGTGTTATTTTTCTCAAAAGTATTTTTTTTTAGACTTGTAGCAACGGTGGTTTTAAATGCAAAAACAAATTTTAATATTGCTGTGAGATTTATATTTCAAATTATTATCAGAACAAGTTTGTAGAAATTATAACAAAAATGGAACAATTTAAAAAAAAAACCTTTTTACACTGCCCGCAGGATAACTTGATGCTTGGGTGATGTCACGAACGTTCAGAAAGCTTGTAGGGGGAAGGGGAGCAAGCTGGCGTAGTATACACAAACCAAAAACATTGAGTCTATATTATAGATTAATAAAATCACTTTAAAAAAACTGAGAAATTCCAAGTTCTTTGATTGAAAAAAAAAGAGTAGTGTACACAACCAAAAAAACATTAACTTAATAATAATAATAAACATTGATTAATAATAATAATAAAGTCACCAATTAACTCGCTCTCCTTAAGAATTCCAATTCCTTCCATTTCATCTTCGGCAGAGTTCGAATCTTCACTGCTACTGTCTACACCGCCAAGTGTAATAATTATTTTGTTGATTTCAATGTCAAAACGAACATCCCGGCTGTAATACTCCTGCTATAATTTTTCAACATGATTACAAAATGGGACCCAATCTTCTTTTCCCATGCTCTCAAATTTTTCTTCGCAAAGTCTTTTCACATCATCTATTTTGAAGGACACATTTTTTGATGCAACAATACCCTTAACGTTACCCCATATACCTTCAATGGGATTCAAGTCGGGATGGTAGGGTGGAAGTCGGAGCGGTGTGTGACCGAAACTTTCAAGAATCTGGTCGACGGAATACACTATGTGCCATGGCTTATTTATCTTAATAAGTTCGTACAATGTTGGCTTCAGCATGTCTTCAGTAAATGAAATTTTGTTTTCTCGCAGTCATTTTTTCGTATCATCTTTTGTTGACGAAGATGTTGGCGGTTTGTTTACGCGGACATTGTGATAGGATGCATTATCCAATACCACGACGCTGTTTGTTGGCATGTTTGGTACGAGTTTTTCCCTAATCCACTTCTCATACTTGGTCTGGTTCATTTGGTGGTGGTAGTCACCAGTAGCTTGATGTGATTTCTACATAACGAGGGCATTTGGCACGAATCCATCTTTACCGCCAGCATGTATCATAATAAGGCGTTGCCCTTTCGCTACTGGCCGAAGCACACCGTTTAATGTTTCATCTGCCCAGCTTTTTTGTTGCACATGCAAGGATAACACATACGATTCATCTACATAGATTATATTCCTGTTTTCATTTCTGAAATGCATTATGCTCTGTATATATAGTTAATTATTTTCTGCCTGATATGCTTCTCGATAAGAACGAGGCGCTGAGATTTCATTTTACGCCACTGAAATCCTAACTTTTTCAGAACTTTACGAAGGTTGCTATCGCAACCTTGTAACCCTATCTGCATCTTCAACTTCTCCCTAAGCTTTGGCACTGTTGGCGCACATTTTTCTGCGACATTAAAGTTATAAATTATCCTACGAATTACTCCTTCGTCAAACCCATCCAGTTCGTATTTTGAAGACTTTTTTCTTTTCTTGTTAGGCATCTCAAACAATCCTTCACCATCTTCGTTAATGTGTTGACTTTCTTTCTTTATACGTTGTACAGTAGCACAAGAAACTCCCGTTGCTTGCGCCGTGTGCACACGTTCAAGAGGAATAGATAACGACATCACACCATTCCGAGCTTCTTTTCCATAAAATTTAACACATTAAACACTACCTCTCGCGCCTGCGAATGAAGTTTTTTCTGTTTAATTTTAGATAATGCAGGCAGCATTTTTATATTCAGCACGTGGGGTAAAAAACGTCGCGAGAGAACACTTTACAAAAAATAACTAGTATTTTGTACATTACAACAAAGAACCACTACTGCGAACTTGTTGATATCTTATGTTTAGTACGTATTCAGTTTACTATTCTCTGTTTAGCTATAAACATGAAACACGTCACGATAGCACGTAGCGGACTGGTCAATGTTTTCATTCAGGGTGGTATGCGAAGTGAAAGTCTCAGAATACGTTCTCTGCGCATGCGCGCTGGGCCTCCCTCCCCTATATTCTTCTACCCGCCCCTCCCAGGCAAGGCTACCGCAACGGTCACTCAGGCATCATCTTATTCTGCGGGCGGTGTACTACTTTGTACAGATTTCTTATTTTGAGGTTACAATTTATATTCCACAATTATTGGCTGTCTCTTTCTTGTTATCAAAACAATAAATATAAAAGTATATATGTAGAAAGGCTTACTCAAATACATATTTATTTTGCATTATACTCCAATATAATTTTCGTATTAAAGTTTCAGTTAAAAATAATTTCTCCCCTATTGGAGCATGACCAACACAACAGAGTGATTAACAGAAAGTCTCCAAATGTCTTAGCAAGCTGATTTATTAAATTAAAATGTGAAGTCAGGGTTAAAAAAATCTTTTCTAACATAATTTTTTTTTATTATGTGAAAAAATTACTACCAGTGTTTTAACAGAAGTGGCTGTAAAACAATAAAAAAAAAAATGTAGTGCCTACAGAAATAATGCGCGTTATGCTAAATATAATGGAAGTGTATATTATAATAATCACAATATAATTTTATCATTGGTATGTAACATAAAGAAGGAATTTAATAAAATTCCTTGCAAATGTGTCAAAGCATGATAAACATCTTTGCTCCTAAGATTTTTGGGTAGACTGTTGTATAGCTTATCTGAATATTGGACATTTTTCTTTGTGTAATGTCTTTGTACTATTTATTTCGGACATCTATGATCTATGTCATTTTTAGTTCTGTCTTTATGATTGTGAACATCGATTGATGCCTCACGTTAGTTGCATCACGTTAAGTACATGTAAATATTTGCAGACTGTCATTTTGAATCATGCGGAAATTATCCCTCAATGTTATTTGCATTTTTACGTGTTAACAACTGTTCTGTGATGTAAAAATGTTGCAAGAAAATTTTGTTGAAAGTTCCTGGAAAAATAAAAATTGTGCAATCAGTCCACCAGGTGTTTGTAGGGATCCTATAGATCAGCGGTTCCCAAACTGTGGGTCGCGACCCACTAGTGGGTTGCGGAACGGTTACAGGTGGGTTGCGACTGGATCCCTAAAACCATTGAGACAAATCGAATTGTGTGCCAAACATATATATTGTTAAATAAATAACTTTTTTGCTACAAAGTGCTTATATTATGTCAACCATTTTCAAATCATAACACAAATTGTTTATCAATTATTAATCTGTATCTTTAAAAAAGCATATATGTATATACATATATGCAATATTTGATGGTAAATTATGTATTCGTAAGTAAGGGAAACGGTACAAATAAGGTTTTTTACTCCACCATGGACCGATATACCGTGGAGGTATTCCTATAACCTATAAGGAAAGGTGGGTCGCCAGCTGAAAATGTTTGGGAACCACTGCTATAGATGATGCTGAAGTGTTGTGAGGGTGGCTCTGTATCGGGAGCCAGATTCCACGCACCCTCTGATCGCGCGTGTGTTCCCGCAGGATCAAGCGGAGCGGGTCGGGCAATCTGGAGGACCTGACCGGCGAGGGGGAGTTCCGGAGGGGCGGCGTGCGGGCCACGGCCGGGCCCCGGCTCGGCTGGTCCATCCAGCCTCCCCCCAAGCAGCTGTGAGTGGCCTTCTGCCCGTTCTCGAGCGTGCTCTGTTGTTGCTGTACCCGTTCATCATGATGGTACAGAATTAAAGTTTTAAAAAACAAAAAAATTGGTTGTCTGTAAAGTCGGTTTACGGACGATAGTTTAACGTGACAACGTCATAACAAAACATTGATGAAATGATTGTATACTTTTATGAATAAAATTGAATCATTTTTATTGAATTATCACCATTTTGTATGGATACGAAGGAGTGAAATGAAATATACAATTTAATCATAAATTTACTTTTATTTGCACTCATTAATTCAAATATGTTTATTACTTTAACGAAGAGATTATTTTAACTATAACTTTTATACATGTTTGCTATTTAACTTTTTCCAATCTGTGTTATTCTGTTAAGGATAGGACGATGATAGGAAAAGTAGGAAACGAATGGGAGTGTTTCAAGTTTAATGTGCCTCGAAAAAGTCAAATCGATGGTTGTTCCAATCGAGTGGAAGAGAGATACATGCAGCACAAGAGTACAATGAGCGTAATGGGACATAGCGTTACGGGAAAATGTGCGTTACGGGACACTTTTTTGTGCGTGCAGCCGGCGTTCATCGATTTATTAGACATTGTCACGTCAAAAGAAGAAAAAAACATACTTTGGATCCATTAAAGATAATAATTAAAAGCAGTAAAATAAATAAGTTTGAGGAGGAGAGAAGTCCAGTTGTATGGGTTAAGTAGAAGTTAGGTTAGGTTAAATGCAGAAGTAAATTTTATTTGATATCCTGAGCAATTATTGAGAAATTAGATGTTACAAGTAAAAAAGAAAAGTATAAAGAGTTAGATACCTAATAACTAATAAGATGCCTTCAGCCAGAAAAAAAAAGTAGAATAAAGTAAATTTGGTGTTGAATAAAATGGTTAAGAGATAAGGCAGAAATATAAGGAAGATAGAATTTATTAAAATGATTTAATGAAGTAATGAGAGTTCATTGGTGTTTAATACAAAAAGAGTATTTATTTATGAGGAAAGTAAGTAAGTTGAATTTGGTAGGCCCCCAGGAGAAAAATAGGTAAGGAATGACTGGAGTGTGACTAAGAGAAACCTAGCACCAAGGTAATGTTTAATAGGAGTTGCATCTCAGGTTATAACCCTGAAGGTAGTCCATCTCCAAATATTTAATGAGATGGGTTGGGGGAGGGGAGTGGAACCAAATCCCTAGGGTCCAGGCACCTGAAGGGTCCAGTTGAGTTTCCAAATTACAAGTCTATCAATTAAATAATTCATTGGATACCTTACAAGTTAGGCAATATGCACAGGTAACTTTTTCAGTTATGGGAAAATAATGTTTAGAGATTATAAAAATTTGGACTTTAAATTGTGGGTTTTTAAAAGTTGAAAATTAGGTAATGGGGAAGGAGTCTGACTAAATTAGTTGCCTCCGGGCTGTTAGTTTCTCTCAACGGCCCAGTCTTCATCCCCCAGCCAGTGCAGGAACAACGGAAAGGACTCATTACCAAGGGATGGGCAATGATCTCAATACTTTTGAATATTAGTACCACCTATGGACCATTGGTTGTACTAACGTGTACGCAGCCATTTTGAGTCGTGATGATTTTACTCTGTAGAGCACAATTATGAAATTTTTAAAATTTTTATTGTTATTTGATTGGGCTTCGTTTTTCTGTTCGGTTGGTGTAAACTTTGAAACGTACTTTTGTGTACAAATAATACTTAAATAATTTGTAAAAATTTTTTGACTATAGTGTAGTCATCAGAACATATTAAAATCAGGGTTCCCACAGATTGTTTAAAATCGGGAAACAGGTAAAGCTTAGGGAATTGAAAAGGTATCTTCAAAACCCTGAGAACACAAGGGAAATTGGTAATTTCGAATGTACGCGTACACCAGTTACAACAGTGCGACCTGTGCATTGTACAAGAAAATATTTTATAGTAAATTTTGTATGTTATGTATGTTTATCAATTATTTTTCTAGATAGACTGATTATAATATGTTTTGTAGTTTCTAAGTTATTTTGCCGGATAGACTGATGATAATTTGTATTGTAGTTTCTTAGTTAGTTTGTCAGATAGATTGATAAGACAGGGAAAAATGTAGAATGGAACCGGGAAAAACGCAGGGAAATGAGCTGAAGTAAGAGTGTGAGAACACTGAAAATTCATCAGTAATGAAGTTTAAAACACTAACAGCATTGACTCTTTTAAAAGAAAAAAGGAGGAAAAAAACCCTTATTTTATAACCTCAAAAATTATCAACTGCATCTGCTATTACACAGTTTTGTAGAGAGTATATTGTCAAATAAGCCATTCCAGTGTTGATGATAGAAAATCGAACTGTGTAATTAGTGTTTGTTGCGGTGGGTGGTTGTCGCGCAGCCCCAACCTGCCGTTTGCGGACTGGGACAGCGACGCCGTCAGCCAGTGGTTCGTGGAGCTGGGGTTGGAGTGCTACGCCGGCGACGCCAAGCGCTGGGTGAAGAGCGGGGCGCAGCTGCTCGCGGCGTCGTCCCAGGAGATCGACAAGGAGCTCGGAATCAAGGTAGCCCTGACCCCGGGCGAGACGCTTCACGACTATCCCCCCGCGTTGCGTTTCCTGCCACAGCTTCAGCCAAGGGGTATAACGTACAAGTGGGGACAATATTTCGCCGCCTGAGTATTGGAGTGTTCTATGTCCACTTTTTAGGTTTTTTATGCCATGGACACGAAATTAATATTAGTATTCATTTGTACCATATCCACACACGTCTACGCACATAAAAATGTTTGTTCTTAATTTAAGACCAATATTATTTTGTTCCATGTCATGATATTCATAGTTATTTGAACTTTCAAATGCCTATAACTCAGTTCCGACTTCAATGGACATAGAACAATTCTCAGGCGACGATTTTATGGTTTCATTTTTATTTCTGATTTTGTTTTTAAAACAGGAGATTTTGGTGGTGGTGTTTTTTTTTTTTATGAACTCTGTTCATGAATATAGCATGTATTTAAATAAATATGACACTTAAATGTTTAATAATACGTAATTCACCAAAACAGTTTATTGTGACTGATACAATGATGCTCTTTTTTTACAATATAATAATTTGTAGCAAGCATTTCTAACTACGTGGAACAATAAAAATAAATCTACTAGTAATTGTGTGTTTGTTAAATGTACCAATGCTATAATGTAAAAATTAGTTACTAATAATAGTTAAAAAAAGACCAAAAAGTTAGAAAAAAAATCAATTTGGTTTAACTTTCATGCAAAATGGGTTCTTGTGTAGTTATCAACTCTGTGGTTAGGTAACTTTTACTGTATATAATAAGGAAGTGCTCTTACACAATTTTAATATACAGTACACAGTCTGCAATGTGAAAATTGTTGGTTAATTTTAAAACAAGAGAACAATAAGCAGTGTGCAACCACTTAAAAAAATCTACAAAAATTAAATCACAGTCATACTTTATAGTTGTGTTACAATATTCATAACCATCACCTCAAGTACATATTGCTATTTACGAAACTGTGTTAGAGTATTTCTTAAAATTAGACTAAAAGTTCATAAATATGTCTTAAAAATAAATACTCTTGCTATTCAGATTTAATTTCTTTTTTGAGAATTTTGTTCAAGTATTCAAATTAGATTCACACTAAAAATCTGATATTCTCTCAGGATTATGATCTGCCCATTTATTTTTGCCATTAAAATCATAAATTATCCCTCTCCATGCTTTTATACCTTGTTACAATTGATATTTATAAATGGACTGCTGTTTGCAACAACAGGTAGGCAATTACTAATGATTTTATTGCGAGAAAGTACATACAATGATCAAGATAATTAATAATTACACCAAAGTTGACTTCAACAGTGTCCAAGTTATACCGTTTGCCCTGCTGGAAGCTTTATTGAAAAATCTAAAATGGTGTGAGCCTAAACCTCTTAAAGAAAGTGTCGCAAGTTTGCCTACATGTTATAATCAGCACATTCTTGCTAGCCATTTTTTTTATAATTTTAAAATATAAATTGCAAAAATGTTAATGTGTCAAGATTTTTTTTTTTAAAAATATTTTGAGTACTCTATTAAATTATATATATATATATGTGTGTGTGTATATATAATGTACTCACATTTTGGTAATCCATTGATTCAGATTCATATATTGTGCTGGTAGGCTGAGTTAATTTTTTGCATTTTTGGTGTATTTACAGAACATGTCACTCATATTTTGCTGTTCAATATTCATTCACTGTCTCTCTGCAACACGAGGTTTCTGCTGCTCGTGTCATTAGAGACGGGCAGTTGAAAACCAATTGGACGGTCTCCGGGTAAAAGGTAACAAGTCAAGAATTCACCTTTTTGCAGGAGAAACAAAAAAAAAAAACCTCTTAGATAAAAAAATGAATTTTAAATACTTAAAATTTTTCTTGTATTATTCTTTTATTTACCAACACATTTACCAACATAGTTGCCAATGATTAAAAATGCATTACATGTTCTAAGTATACTCAGTGGCGTAGCCAGGATTTGTGTATGGGGGGGGGGGGGGGGGGGGGGGGGGTGTTCAGAAGCATGGGCTCCCTCCGTATTAAAGCGGGGGGTCCAGGGGTCCTCCCCCGGGAAAATTTGGATTTCAAGGTGTGTTTAAAATAGTGCTATTTTTAGCAGTTTTCGGCACTTAAATTTTAATATATTGTAATGGTAAAATTTTTTTTATTAATTTTAATATGAAATTTGTTTGAGTGATGAATAAGAAATTATTCAAAGATTTGGTGCTAAGGGGTAGGGGGGTGGGGTTTGAACCCCTAAAACAACCCCCTCCCCCCCCCCCCCCCCCCCCCCCCGGCTACACCCCTGAGTATACTTAAAGAGTTTGAGTGACTTGTTGACTGAAAATCGCCAGAATGCGACTTGTTACCTTGTCACCCGGAGACGGTCCGATCCAGGCGGCGGCCTGTCGCAAGGCACGTGTGAAGGGGGTTTGAACGCGAGTGCGTGGCGGTGTCGTCAGAACGGGCTGCACCGCAAGAAGCTGCAGCTGGCGCTGCTGGCGAGGCAGGAGAGCGTGGCGTCGCTGGACCCGCACCTGGGCCCCGCCGGCCGGCTGGACACGGCCTGGGTGCTGCGCTGGCTGGACGACGTGGGGCTGCCCCAGCACAAGGAGGCCTTCCTGGCGGCGCGCGTGGACGGCCGCCTGCTGCACCGCCTGGCGCTGGACGACCTGGCCGCGCTGCACGTCGCCTCGCACCTGCACGTGGCCAGCGTGCGCCGCGGAATTCAGGTCCCTGCAACAGCCACCAAACCACATTTCATCGTTAAAAAATGATCGATTAAGCATTTTCTCATTTTCCATGCAGTGAAAATATTGTGAATGTTTTTAACTCACTGCATCCAGCAGTGAATAGCTTAGAACGAATTTCCTATTAAGCCAACTAAGGTAATTGTTCAATTTTTTTACTTAAAAATATGTTTTATCCCTTGCACTAATAACGTATTCCCATAAAAATTATCTTTGCACTAACGTTTAAGATAGTATTAAGATGGTAGGAAATAAATTTGAACGAATTTGATGATAAGTTTTTTATAAATTTCAACCCCTGTTTTATAACAGTAATAATTAGTTTCATCAAAAATTGTTTTACAGACCAAAATTTAAATTTAAAAAAATTGGTTGTCTGTAAAGTCGGTTTACGGACGATAGTTTAACGTGACAACGTCATGACAAAAACATTGACGAAACGATTGATCCAGAAGAAAATGAAATATCGTATTCTCAGCCTGAGACTGAGCCGTAACAGGTTTTCGCAACCAAACCATTTAGGCATTAAAAATATTATATTTTTTGAGGAAGGAAATTTTTTTTTTTTAATTTTTCTATCTTTTGTATGATAAAATCTAGCTCTGCACACTTTTATGGGTAAAATTGAATCATTTTTTTTTATTGAATTATCACTTTTTTTTGTATGGATACAAAGAAGGAGTGAAATGAAATCTACAATTTAATTGATAAATTTACTTTTATTTGCATTCATTAATTCAAATATATTTAATACTTTTGTAGTGTCGCGTGCGCCGTTTTTTTTTTTACAAGTACAAAAATGAAAGTATTGCAGCGGCCGGGATTCGATCCATCAACCTTTGGATTGGTAGTCAGCGATGCTAACCGCACGGCCACGAGGCCATATTGTTTCAGATGTTTTATATATATATATATATATTTATTTATTTATTTATTTATAAAAATTTTGTTTCGTGTTGTGGAAGTTTTAAATACGTATGTAGTCTGCCATGTTTATTTCTTATAATGGTAGGCAGGAAATTAATAACCGTACCGATTGTGCTGAAAATTGGTGGACAATCATTAAATTACATAATATTAATATTAATAATTCAAACGACGAAAATATGATTGAAAAGTCAAATCGATGGTTGTTCCAAACGAGTGGAAGAGAGATGCCACGCATGCGTACAATGAGCATAACAGGACACATCCGTAGTGGGACAATGTGCGTTACGGGACACTTTTTCGTGCAGCCGGCGTTCATCGATTTATTAGACCTCACGTCAAAAATAGTGGATTTAATCTTTATGGCCATTAAAAATAAAAACACATGTAATAATAAGTACACATAAAGCACAATTACATTGGTCAACTGCTTCAACTATTTGTGGTAAGACACTTAAAATGTGTACATTAAATGATACTACTACATATATATTGATGAGAGTAAGTTGAAAAAAAATCTGCTAATAAAACATTCAATAATCATAAAATATACCTATATGCATCCATTTATTTTATATATTTTGGCACAAAATTAAATTATATTCATTTTATTTATCTTATTAAAAAAAATTGTAATATTAAATGAGAAACATATGTGATACTTGTGAATAGTTTTATATTCAATTAAAAATCAATTCAAATTTTAAAAATACACAGTAATTGCAGAAGCCTAGCAGCAAGGTAATTAGAGAAGGTAGTGCATGATGACAAAAGACAAAACCTCAAGAATATTGGGGAAGTTATCGGACGTTGTGGCCTGAAAATTCGAGTCCATTACCTCACTGTTGGGCCAACAAAATCTGTACAGCACGTAGGTTGTCAAGCACACGTGCTCTGGCCTGGAGTCCACATTTTCTAGTCAGTTCTAGCACCCTTTGTTCTCACTACCATCCACCAGTTCTTTCAACCAATAGTAATACAGATCTGTGAACATATATCAAAAGCGAGAGAAGGGTTTAGTACGCCAGACCCCTCCCCCTCTTCCGTTCTTGTTTCATTCCTTTCCAGATTAAATACCTAACACTTTTGTTTGGTTAAACAAGCTTAATGGAATATTGACCCTTATTTTGATTTAATAATCCACACTGTTTATTAAAAAGTCATGTTTGTAAAAAATAAAAACAGTACTAATACTAAATAATTTTTAAGGGACTTAGGCCCCACCATCTTATGTTTTTCCATCTATTTGCTATAATTCTAATCTTGAACTATTTTACACAACAGTTGTCATGTCAAGACAAAAATCATATCTCTCTGACTATCTATACCTTGTTGCAACCACATATTTACTAACAGGCTCTAGTATGTAAGTGCCATAAGGAAATAATGTATTTTTTCATGCGGGCGACTACAGTTATCATGATAATCACACTAGTTCACGAGTGTTGACTTCAACAAGTAGTCAAAGCTATGTCCTATGTCATGTCAAACCAAAAAAATTAGCACGAAGGCTTTGTTGCAAACAGTATAAAAATACATAAAATTGCAAGATGACGAGGCCTAATCTTCCTTAATTTTTAAAACTAAAAAAAAAATTATGTGCTGCTTTCCTCAACAATTGAGGGATGAAAAAGCTACATACAAATAAAAATTAGACATGTGCTTTTAAACCATATACTTTAGTGATTGATATTGAAGTCTGGTCAGTACAATTAAAAACATGTAGTATTTATTGTGAATATTAGTGACAGAAGTTGTGTTTATCAATTTTTTTCAAAATTTTGTTTTTCAAGTGTATTTATTAGGGATGGGACGAATCCACATTTTGGTCGAATCCGAATCCTTGTTCGAATCCTCAGTGTTTGTCATCGAATCTCGAATCCCAGGCCCACACTAAACTTCACATATTATTAAAAAAAATCACACATTTATTTTAAAAAATTACATAGACCTATGTATTAAAAAAAATCACATGTGTATTTATAAAATTATAAAATAAGTGCATAGTGTATACACCTGATATAAAATAGAGACAAATAACCTCAAAAACCACACACGTAAGTTTGCATCTGTCTAATTCTCTGTTAAATTAATCCTTCCTATGTTTTCAATAAAATACGTTTGTATAACAGACACCATTTAAAAAAAAGTTACATTTTTTTCTGCAATGTTATATTATTGAAGGTTGGAAATGATTGAGTAGTTATGCTAATTGACAAAATGCAGCGTAGTTTATCTTATGTTTGTGCTATTTCCGTTACCTTTATAATACAGTTTAGGTATACAATTTTCTAGATCTGGACGAACCTCAGTTCTCTGGTTTCGAATCGAACTGAACTGAATTGAATGGAACCATAGCAAAAAAATTTCGAACCGAGCTGAACCTCATACAGAAATAATTGTTTTGAATTAAAACAAACTGACCACCAGCATTTTGATCTTTAACTGAATGGTGAGAAAGAAAGGTTCTCCAGCCATATGTAAAATTAAAACATTATATAGCTTAGCTTTATTAAAACATTGCAAATCGTTTTATAAGTAAAGTTTATGCAATAAATAATGAAGGAAAGATTTCTGATTTTCTTTACATATATATACTTTTAATTCATGAAGAAGTTCCATCTAAATTTCAAAAAGACTATCTTCCTTTTTCAGTGTACACTAACCTTCATTTAAAAAATATAATATTATAAAGATGACGAACATTCAGGCCACATAACATATTTTTGTGGCAGACATAACCTAACATTTTTAATAAGTAAAACTTTTTAATAGGACATTAAAAAAAGTCGAATGTGAATTAAGTTACCTATCTACATTACAAAACCCGCTGACTTCAGTTGCTGTTTTCTTGGAAGAATGCTGCTCATCAGACGAAACTTTAGACATTTTTTGGGGTGGTTCTGGGTCATCTGGGTCGTCATTATCTTTTCTCCATTTGGAAAACTTAAACGACGTAAGCCTGCTCATCGCAAATCACCTCAAGAACAATAATATTGTAAACGTAACGTAAGAAGTGTGGTTATAGAAATTTGCGTCTGAAAAAAGAAAACACGAGAAATAATGATGGCTGCCGCGACTACGCTAGTCAACTTAGTAGCGTACTGTAAAATTTACTGGACCAGTACTTTTAATACACAAGATTAAATTAATATTATCAGTACCTGACTGTTCTTATAACCAAAAAGGCCAAAGAAAATAAATAACTCCCAGTAATTTAAAATACGTTATTTACGTAATCATTTCCTACCGCATTTGTCTTGTGTTAACTTGATCACGTCAGTTTTGCCGAAATACGAGAGTTCTCGTACATGCGCTTAAGTTTAACGTATGGGGTACGCAATCTTGGGTGATTTTACAACACTTCTCGTACACGCACTATAGTTAAAGGTAAAATATACAATACCTTTGGCATTTGTACGATAGTTTATATTACGTAGTACGAGAAATGCATACAAAATTCTCTAAAGTAAACAAAAAACAAAGCGCTCCTATATGAAAATATGCCATGCGAGTTATGCGACGATTAATAATTTTTTTTTATATTTTGTCTGCGCTTGAAACTGTTGAGGCGACGATTATGCGATAAAAGTCGGACTATACAAGTAATGGAATTTTGTTGTACTGTTTTGTGAATGGTCTCAAATGGAGGTTAGAAAATTAGAAAAACGTAATTTTTTTTAAACGAACGTTCGGTTTTTCGAATATATTTTAAGAGGTTTCGATCCGAACCGAACGTAAGGGTTCGGTTCGGTTCGGTTCGAAATTTTCGAACTTCGTCCAGCACTACAATTTTCAATTTCTACCTAAAACTCGTAAAAACCCACCTCGAATCCCACCTCGAATCCCACCTCGGATCCTACGAATCCTCGAATCCATAGGATTCGGTATATTCGACGAATCCAAGATTCGAAAATCCCATCCCTAGTATTTATATAAGTGAGATGTTCCCGTGTGTATAATTTATTTTCGATATAAATAATTATATTATTTTTTAATAAATAATTAAATAAAATAAATTATAATAAACATTCAGCATATTTGTTGGTTTTTTATTTATTAAAATTTATCTCAATTATTTTACTAAATGAAATAATTAATTGTATACACATGTTGTTATTAATATTGAATACTGAGTATTTATTTGCATGCAAAATTAAAGTTGTTTTTTTCTCACACCAAGTAAGTGTAACTTCTAACATGCGTACATAAGTACCTGCAACCATATTTATTTTTCACTGGCTGATGCCCGGCATGCGTTGCATTGCCTCATTAATTTTTTTTTGTAATCAGTTTTAAGTAGGTACACATACACAAAGCATATCTACATCTCTCTATGTCTATCCTGTATCACTTTAACTCTCCCTGTATATATATCTCTATCAACATTTCTATATCTATATAACTTCCCATAGCACTATCTCTATCCTCTATCTCCATCTCTCCCTCTATATCTATAATCTATGTTTCCCTATCTCTCTATATTTCTGTATCTATCTTTTATCTCTCTCTGGACTCATGTGCTACCATTAGTATTCGGACCATAGAAAAGAGGAACTGTCATAAAATACTTAGAAGTAATTATCTGATAATACTTGCGCTTCATATTAAATTGCCATGGATACGCAGAAGGCATCAACAACAAAAAAGGCAGTTGCCATGCAGAGGAACAAAGCATTACCAATAAAATGATTCAATTTCGTCAAAAAAAAATAAAATTCTGCTTTGAGGTTTTGTTTTATCTTAATCTCACCTAGACAGTGTAACATTCCCCTTGTTTCGACGAAGGTCAAGTGTATGATACGAACAAACAAACAAGCATTGTTTTATATATTATTTTTCATTTTCCCCTCCCCACTTGAATTGACTGTATTTTGTGGTCACGTGGCTGTTCAGGTGCTGCGAGACCACATGTTTGACGGGGACTGCTTGAAGAGGAGGTCGCTGCCGGACGACCCACCCCACCCTTCCCCCAGCGAGGTCGCCACGTGGACCAACCACCGCGTGATGGAGTGGCTCAGGGTTGTCGACCTCGCAGAGTACGCGCCGAACCTGCGGGGCTCAGGTGGGTGACCTTCAGCTATTCAGTTCAAAAGTGATTCAGAAAGATACGCACAATCAAAGAAATTAAAATCATATTCCTGGTCTATGCATGTGTTACCAATTTTGTCAGAAAATAACGACATTCCTTGAATTTCAAACATTAAATGCTGGACTCGCAATCATCCGTCTCATCCGTCCGTCACCCGTCCTGTCCATCACCTGTCCCGTCTGTCAATCACGTGACCTGCAGCCAATCAGATGGCTCAGGAAATTCCATCTGTCAGTCCTTAAAAACCTTAACAAGTTTTAACTTTCGATGGATGGACGGATGAAATAATCTCCAAAATGTCAGCAAGATACCTATTGCTGGTGACCTTTACTGTCTTATAAGATTTTTAAGTATATTTATATGTTTAGCTGCTTCCATTAAATGTTATTAACATACGTTTGAACACATTTTTAACAACTTAAAATATTTTAATAAACATCAGGACAAAAAAAGTTGAATATTATTATTTATTAAGTACTTAACTTTCATGATCGTCAGTATAATATATCTATACAAGATATATTTTCACCATTATTTAAGATTTTTGGTCTATTGGCATCATTAAAATGAAAAAGTATTTGATAAACGTGTGGATGATTGTGAATCGCTTGGCTGGTTAACGGACGGATGGATGGCTGAAAGACGGGTGATGGATCTTTGTGAGTCCAGCTTTAATTCCATTATATAACTTACATTTTTGTGCTATATGGTGTATTAACTTACATTTTTGTGCTATATGGTGTATTGATAAGCATTTCGATGTTATTTCAGTTTTATTGCAATTCACCATATAATCTTGTCTCTAGTTATGGCCACAGTAATATGTTTATGTGTTTTTAATGTTTATTTATATGTAGGTATTGAAAATTTGTGCATAGTTTATAGGGAGAGGATCTGACAAAATAATTCTCTCGATGGCCTTAGCACCTTCCAACACCTTGAGTGCCTTCCTTCTTCAGTTTGGGCACGTGTCCACTTCACATCCGTTTCCTTTGATTCCTCTCCGCATTATACGCAATATTATACGTGAACGGGATCCCGTCACTCGGGGTAAAAGTTGGGAAAGAGACCATTCCCAAACTTTGGGAAAATAATGTTTCTCCTCGAGATAATACCTCGGAAAAATCATTTTTTTAATAGTCAAAATCTTAGTGAAACTAATTTTTAAATTACAAAAAAAAATTATATGCTTGCATTTTTATCACCATCTACGTCACAGTAACTTTGTACATGTATTGACCAGACAAAGCACCGAGGTGTTAAAGGGGGCTCTAATGTCGACCCGAGTCAGAAGTGGCAGGTGCAGTTGCTTAAAACCAAAATATGTGTAGAATGAAATAAACGTAATCTATGTACGGCATTTGAAAGGAAAAATTTTAAATATGATAGACAAACATTTAATTACTATGAGGCAAATTTATTCACAAATAACATCACCAGAATGTACTGAACTTAGGCCACTAAAGCTAAACATTACTAAGTGCTGAAGCACATATATCCCATAAAAATTATAGATAAAATCTGGTATGCTAGGTTGATTAAATCCGTACATTTTATGATTTAAAACATTAGGTGCATTTTAGCAAATATAAAATTTTAAATGTATAGTCAAGGCTAGAAGGCCCCAAAAAAGGTAAATTCAAACGTTTATGATAAAAGGCAAAGATAAACCAATGCAATAAAAATCATTGTAATACACATTACACATGCAACTGCCCTTATATGTATAAATTTAACCCACACATATTAGCAACAAGACCTTAAAGATCTAAAAATTAGAAAATTTAAAAAGGTTTTCTTTGGAGCTGAAAGAATCGTGAACAACGAATAAGTTCAACATGACGCGCGAGGATGATAATGACTAAGAGTTTTAAGTACTTCTTAAGCCACAAGACTGTTTCTCGCAAAAGTAAGTCTATAATCATTCACTTTTAGCGTGCATCAAAAGCACACTTAACATTCATTTAGCACGCCGATATGTCCATTTGGAACATGAGGGAACGCCTCCACACTCATGCATAACTCCGTCCCAGAACACAGCTATTGCGCGACCCAAAACTTCTTTGCGAGTCCTAAAGTCAGTTTCATGTTTTTCAGAATGTTTGCTGAGGCTTGGAATTAGCAAATGTAGCTACCGTAAGGCAAACTATATTGACTGGTATAGCTTGCAAAACTTTGTAAGAGTCCCACTTACAGCTAAGGCCAAAAAAAAATACCTGCTAATGTTGAAAGAGATTCGTGTCCCAAGTAGAAGTAAAATTTTGTCTTAGAATGAGTTATTTTGGATGATTTGGTACGTAAATTTATAAAAAAATATTTTAACCAAAATATGTTTTCTCCTGTATCGTTTAGGATTCGGTGAAACAGCAACTGTTGAATCGGCATATCAGCAAAATTTTGTGAATCTGTATAGCTCTATAAAAAAAAACATTTGGAATAGGGAATGAATATGTGGTGGCAATATGAGGTGGTGTTGGAAAAGGTTTTTGGTTTGGGGGGATGCCCCGGGTGGGAACTAGTGTATTTATGCCTGCACCTTGTTATCGCATGTTGCTGTGTGCGCAGGCGTCCACGGGGGGCTGATGATCCACGAGCCCCGCTTCACGGCAGACCTGCTGGCCAGCCTGCTGTCCATCCCCCCGGGCAAGACGCTGCTGCGACGGCACCTCAACACCCACTTCAAGGAGCTGCTGGGCCGCGACTGCATCCAGGCGAAGCGCGACGCCGAGACCACGCTGGGATACGTGCCCCTGTCCGCCACCACCAAGATCAAGGTGCGGGCCGCAGCCTCCAGCTCCCCTCGCTTCCTGCCTACCTGGACGACACACACACGCACGACAGTGTGGCTGAGCTTCAGAAAAAAAACCACACGATTTTAAAACTACTGTAACGTTTTCCACCCCCGACTCACGTTTGTTCGGGCGCCATTGGTTGTTGCACGACTCCACAACCAAAGGGATTTTCCAGCGGTTCAGTGGTTACAGAGAAATGGCTACACAAGAGTTGGTCACATCACTTCCACTCAACCAACTCGCAACACGTTGATCCCGTCTTTTTGCAGTGCCGCTTCCTTACTCCTCCCCTGTGCACCTTACACACACGTTTTCTCTCAGTGTCCCCTCCTCCATCTTGTCTATTCTTTCTCTTCCGTCCCCTCTTCCGCCAGCACTCAGTATCCCTCCGCCGCACTCCAAATGAGGGAATTTTAATTCAGCACTGTTTAGCAAGCTCACTTATTCTAACGAAGTATAATTTCAGAAAGTGTTTAACCACTATTATTGACGTCCTACAAGTTAGTTCACAACACAAAAGTTTCAAGCTAAATATTAGGTGGATCAGGGCGCAAGAAAGTAGTTCCTAGCCTATAACAGCCCCCTTGCTATAGACAATACTGCTGTCGGAGCGGTTGGAAGAAGTGGCGTAACTGCCATTTTACCAGGGCATTGGGGTAAGCTCCAGTCCACCTCACACTACTCAAGATATCCGAGTGGTGTCTGTTTATGAAAAAAAACATTTAAGGATACGCTGAGGGCGGATTTCCAGATTTCATTTTTAAACTGTAATTTTAGAAGCGTGTTAATGGCTAAAGCATGTGTTTTCAGACTAATTTTCAGCAATGAAACATCTGGTACAGATACTTGGAAACACTCAAGGGACTTGCATTACACCTTCATCTTCATTTCTCTCCCATATAATGCATTCGTAACCAACCGCTCAAAACTGATAGATGCTCTATATGATGAGAAGACTGTGCGTCAGTCCACAGCCTTGTACTAGAAGCACCAGCGAGCGTCGCACTTATCATTCCACCTCACTAACACAAATACACCCCTGACTAGGCAGACCCCTTGAAAGAGGTTGAAAATGGGGTGTAACTTACAACCGATGGTGTCTTATATATCAGGTCTCGAAAACTGGCTTACGATATTGATGAATTTCCACATATAAAGGTGAATACATCACTACCCGCCACTAGAATTTGCTGCCAGAGCAGCTACGTCAACTAAGAATCATTCGATTTTAAGAGCAAAATATTTATAATGAAATTAATTCAGTGAAAGTGAAATGACTTGATAAATACTAAACCGCAACTTTGAACCTGATTTTCGACAAGGAATTTAATTAAAATACTGTTTATCCTGTAAAAATTCACTATACAGTTAATAATATAAATTTTATTTTTGGCTTTGTTAACATCTGTTTGTGCTGTCCGCTACACATAGCAGCACCATAGTTACATTTCCTTTTCATGCAACTTCCATTCCATTCATGGAATTACTCCTACCAAATGCTTTATACTGAAAGATAAAATGTTTATACATCAAAAACTTTAATGTTAACTTTAAAATCAATCCCTCATCAACTTCCCTAAAATTAAAATGACAAATGAGCGAATTTTAAACCATTTTTCTTAAAAAATTTGTAGTGTAAACAGTATTTAGCTTTTATTATTTAATAAAATTAACGGTTATCATTAGTACTAGCAAATTGAATATTTTTTTTTAAAAAAGGAAGTTTATTTTAAGTGACTAAAAAAAATCTGGATTGAAATCATTAAATTTTCAAGTGAAAAGTGGTTCAATAGGAGATTATTTAATGGAACCTGAGGTGTTTATATATATTTATGTATTAACTGGCTGAAAAACATTTATGGTAGCCAACATAGTACGTATTTTATTTCTCAGTGTTACATTTGAGACCAACTGTAGGAAATAAACATATGAATAATTTAAAACATTTTAGGAATTAATTTATTTAAATTTTAAGATACCCATCCGTGTTCTTCAGTTCGTAACATGTCCTGTTTTCGAATTACAGAGCTTTTGACTTTGTGCATTCAACCTCATTTATGAAGTGTCTTTCATTCATGCCATCTTGTTTCTAACTTGCAGCTAGTGAAAAAGACCCAGTTTACGCTGAAGCGTAAAAAGTCAAAATCAGAACTTGATTTTGGCGACTTGGTGTGTCCGCTGGACCCCAGCAAGACAGGTGAAGCTACACATGGTGATGGAGTAAGTTCTGACTAACCTCTTATTAACATTAGTGTTTATCGAATTGTTGCTTGTAATGAATGTTTTGCTGGGTTTGGGAAAGTTCATGGAGAGAATATATATATGCTACTACTACTAGGCTTCTGCGAATCAAATATCATATTATTCATGAATATTGAATTGAATTCAAACTTAATATATACCTAACTTTTATTCCAACTCATCACAAAGTCCCAGAAATATGATGCAAAATATTTTAAAATAAAAAGAAGAGAAATACATATATACTGAATTAAATTTATTTGGAACCATAACAGAGTGGTGTAAAATGCAATAAAAGAAAACCAGGCTATGCATTTTCTTAAACCAGGAAAATTAAAATTTTGATAACTCTATTGTTCATCAAACTGATTATATACATAAAAATAGACTATTATTAATCATAATTACAGATTTTTTTTACAAATAAAAAGTGTTAATGTACTATGTTGCAGAAAGCAAATCCAAATTTCTGAATTAATCCTATTGGGTTTATACATGCTACACTATTTTCATTTAAATAGTTTTGTGAATGAATTCCTCTTGGCTGTATCTGTTAGTAAAAGTAAAGAATAATTTGAAAATTGTTTGATTTGAAATTTTGAATCAAATATCAAACTAAGTATTCATTTATGCCAAATATATTTGGAATACTACTTGCAGAACCCTATACATAGGCATGGTCGGGCAGAGAAATTTGACTTCGGGCGGGCTCGGGCGGGTAATTGTCCAAAATTTTCGGGCTCGGGCAATCTCGGTCGGGCATCAAAATCAGATAATGAAATAAATTTTGAACATAAAATAGTCGTACTTAAGTTTGCATTGACAAACCTGAACTGTTTTTATTTATTTACTATACCGCACTGATATGAAAGTTAAACATTAAACTAAAAAATAGAGTGCATATTAATCTTGGAAATAAAGTGCTTATTAACTAAATTGTGTTTGGGTAGCTGCTTGAAGGTTCATTGTCACTGCTGATTGACCTACACTTCCACTGGTATCCATTTTAGTAAAATAATGACATGAATTAAATAGAAACAATTCACAACCACTTTCTGCAAATGCCACGCAACTACAATGTGTGTAATTAAAGTCAGCTTATAATCCTTCTCGCACACAGCAAGCAGCTCCACCGGCCTTGAACACTACTTTGTGACTATTGAGCAGTGAGCATCCGCCGTGCGCGCGCGCGTGCGTGCGTGTGTGTGACAGAGAGACAGAGAGAGAGAGAGAGAGAGAGAGAGAGAGATAGAGAGAGACAGAGAGAGAGAGAGACAGAGAGAGAGCCAGAGAGAGAGAGAGACAGAGAGAGAGAGACAGAGAGAGAGAGAGACAGAGAGACAGACAGACACACACAGAGACAGAGACACACACAGAGAGAGAGACAGACACAGAGAGAGAGACAGAGACACACACAGAGAGAGAGACAGAGACACAGAGAGAGAGAGACAGAGACACACACAGAGAGAGACAGAGACACAGAGAGAGAGAGACAGAGACACACACAGAGAGAGAGAGACAGAGACACACACAGAGACAGAGACACACAGAGAGAGAGAGAGACAGAGACACACAGAGAGAGAGACAGAGACACAGAGAGAGACAGAGACACACAGAGAGAGAGACAGAGACACACACAGAGAGAGAGACAGAGACACAGAGAGAGAGAGACAGATACACAGAGAGAGACAGAGACACACACAGAGAGAGAGACAGAGACACACACAGAGAGAGACAGAGACACAGAGAGAGAGAGACAGAGACACACACAGAGAGAGAGAGACAGAGACACACACAGAGACAGAGACACACAGAGAGAGAGAGACAGAGAGAGACAGAGACACAGAGAGAGACAGAGACAGACACAGAGAGAGAGACAGAGACAGACACAGAGAGAGAGACAGAGACAGACACAGAGAGAGACAGAGACACAGAGAGAGACAGAGACACACAGAGAGAGAGACAGAGACACAGAGAGAGAGACAGAGACACAGAGACACACACAGAGAGAGACACAGAGAGACAGACAGAGACACACACAGAGACAGAGACACACACAGAGAGAGACACAGAGAGACAGACAGACACACACAGAGACAGAGACACACACAGAGAGAGAGACAGAGACACAGAGACACACACAGAGAGAGACACAGAGAGACAGACAGAGACAGAGAGAGAGAGAGAGAGAGAGAGAGAGAGGCGGGCGACCAGCTGCATCGTTAGTCAGCCAGCGAGAGTAACGGTAAATGTTGACCTTGACCACTTCCGCTTGCTGCAGGGCTCGCTCTCTTATATCTGTCTCCCCCTCCCACAAACACACTTGCTGACCGGGCACCTTCTTTATCTTATCTCACGCACACTCACTTCACCGGCACGCCGGGACGGCGGCGGCGTGGCATGTTCCTGCAGCTGCCGCGCGTTCCAAAAAAAAAAAGCTTTGTTTACTTGCGCCGTGCGGTATTGCCGTTTTCCAAGGTGCCCGATATTTTCGGGCACTGAAATACCCGCCCGGAATTTCGGGTATACTTGATACCCGAAACACTGCCCGAAATTTCGGGTACCCGACCATCCCTACCTATACATTACGTCTAGTTTGGCGATGAAGAGTAATTTAGGCAAGGGGGGGGGGGGGGGGGGGGTAGTTTGTATGTGTTTATGAGTTCAAAAGTTTGAAAAATAACAGCCATTTTAACATTTTTAAAATGTCTTCAAAAGTCATTATGAAAACTGTTTTTATCTGATTTTAAAAGTTAAAAAAATATTACATACAGTCTAGTATGTAGCACTAAACGTAAAACTAAAATAATACAATTAAAAAAAAAGTAATTGATTTTAAAGGCCAGATACAGGCTGAAGTAAAATACTTTTTGTTTCTCTCCATTTTAAGTAGATTTCAAAGAAATATTATTGTAGCCGTTACGATGGTGCAACTTTCAGAAAATTTTATATAGTTTTTCATTTCATTGTCCATAGACTCTAAAACCATTGTCAACTCAAAAGTTTTTATTTATATATATATATATATGTTAGGCTATTGCCTTCAACCGAGATTTTCCACTACTAGATTTTATTTATGAGTTTGGAAGTGATTTGTGAAATATTGTGACAGTTATCGTGTCCACAAACTCTTTAAGACCGGAAATTTGATATTTTAGTTTCTAAAATTTTGTACAGTATTTGTTTTGTCTTGCACTCAACGAAAATTGTTTTATGCACTAAGATAAAAGCAAAGTTAATTCTCAGCTGGTGATGGGTGTGTGCGTATCAGCTAACCATGCTGTTTGTTTTTTATTCATAACCAGACTGGCATATCAATGTCTATTGTGACTAACTGGTTCACTAATTCAGCTGTGGAATATAACAGTTTGAGAACATTTTTGTTGTGCTGTTTCTGTCTGGCTATATGTTAATGATGTTTGATGATATGATACTTGATTAAAATCGTTATTTGGGACATACATTATTGCTAGTTTGCACTGTATGTCATTGAGAAAACGTACAAAGAAAGTTGAATACACAGAAAACAAGCCAAAATCAGCTGATGTTAAATGTTAAGTGTCAGTGTGTTGTTCAGATCATCTGGGCAGTATCATTGCTATGTTGCTCTGTCAGTTGCTATGTTGTCGAGAGTTGTGGTTTGTCTGTATTTTCTGTCTCATCATTTCAGCCCACTGTGCTCATGTGTGCTGTGATATTGTTTTGACTAATTCCTTCCTCTAAATCCTCTGTGCTGTCTTTACATTCAACATTTTAATCAGCTGATTTTGTTATTTTAGCTTGTTTTCTGTTAGTATATTCATCTTTTTTTGTCCATTCCTTGAGTTTTCTCTATGACATACAGTGAAAAAACTACCAATTACCTATGTCCAAAATAATGATTAATTTTTTATTTAAATTACTTGTTACCAGGTCATGTACTGTGTTCGTGATTGTTTTTGTAACTACTACTATCTCCACACGGTATGTTGCTTTCAGTGACAAAAATATACAGCAATATATCCATGATAGTTTCAGCTGTGTGAAAGCATACTTTTTGTGATAGATCGTGAGTTTTTAAGTACCTATGTTTTGTTGCCATTGTTATTAATACAGTATTTTTAAATGCAATTGTGTCAAGCTAACTTCATGCAAGACCGGTCGGGCTTTAGGCCCAAAGCCCTGACGTGACGGGCCGCCGGGATTGGTGCCGGTGCAGGCTTGGGTCCTCACGGTGTGAAAGGGTTCGAGTCCCACGGAGCTGGCGACGGCTGTAGGGGAGGGAACTGGCTGGAGGGGGGAAGCTGCAGCATTGTCCATCCTCCTGGGGCCGGCTCGGGCAGTGATACGTCGGCCCTGGTCGAATCTGGCGCGAGCCCGTTTCCCGGCTCTGCGCTGCTCCTGAGCATGTCTAGCTCTCAGGTCTGGCCAGCCCAGAACTCAGATTCCCCACCCCACACTGCCCTGCACCCCATACATTTTTTAAACCTTGCTCGCTTGCCGTCTCCTCCCCCTTGGGTACTCATATCTTTAACTTTTAACTAAGTAATTTTTGTTGGAATATTATTAACACTCAGATTACATTATGATATACAGGGATTATCTTAACTGGTTTTCTGCTACAAGTACAGATTGTGTACTGGTATCTGCCATCATGCGGAATTGGAAAAAAAAATAAATAAAAAGTAGACAAAGTTAGTAGGTGATTACTTTTGGATGTAGTTACAGATGTGTAAAATCACCGAAACAAAAAAAAAAAGTTGAATTTTAAAAGAACATTGGTAGTGGTTTTCCTGCATTCTTAAACAATAAACTTTTAAATTAAGATTTGAGTGAATGTAGGAAAAACCTAACCATGTTTGAAGAGATTTTTTTTTTTTGCTAATTTAAAATTTTTATGACCAAGTGTGTAAAAAATACGATTACAGAAGATGGAAGATATTTTGTATGTGTTGCCCTGTTGTGCAAAACCATAAAATGGAAATATAGTGAGTTACCATGAGACAATTAGTCAGGCAAAATTTGTAAACATGAATATTTGCATGACTTTTTAGAAATATCGAATAACATGTAGTATTTACCTAATGAATGATAAATAAAACAAAATGAATTTTTTTATTTTTTGTACTCTAACTGAGCATGATGGTTAAGGTTTCTCGTCAGCAAGGGTTACACGATACGCAGGTTTAATACCAAATGCCAGTTTTGCCTAGTCTTTACGAGTGATGAATTCCCCCGCTGACTCCGTGTGCTTATACCAGAAGATTATACTCACTTTGTGTTGTCTGTCCGTGCTCACTCATTGCTCCGCCCTTGACTACCGCTTCCAAGAGTTCCTTAGCTGCTCGGCCCAGGTTCTCCGTGCTGAGGGGGTTGGCTCCTCCGCCGAGTCGATGTGGCTTCTGACTCGAGTCCCTTGTCTGGTTGGTGCCGGGTGGACTCGACTAGAGAGTTGTTTGCTCTCCCTCGTTCACCTTCAGGGACTGGGCAACTCACCCCCCACCTTGTACTTTCGATTCTGGTCGTCCCCTCAGTCTGGCAACTCCCCCAGCGTGATTACACTCGCTGAGCGAACAGCTCGGGTTGTCCGCCGCTGCTGCTGTTCTACTGCTCGTTGACCGAGGAAGTGGCGCTCTGTCTCGCCTTTGAATATATATACTGTATAGAAGTCGCGAGTGGATAGGATTTACTCTACGTTTTTCAGAAGCGTATGATGAGCAGCTTGGGAACTTCACCGCTGCAGGGCGCTGCCGTAACGCCCTGTATCGTCTTAGTTGTTATTTACACGTTAGAGCGCAGCACTGTCACCCGCTGTCATTCCCCGCACCCCCCATCCATCATTCACTGCAGCTCAAGGTCGTTCAGTGGGAGGGGGAAGGGGTGTTTGAAGAGTTCGACACTTCTCCGCTAGGGACCACCACAAGTCGATGCCCTAGAGATGGTGGCAATTGCGGCGGTGAATTAACCAACTACCTCAAACCGTATTAGAAATTTTAACCTGGGCTGGCGACTTGTATACAGTATATATATTCAAAGGTCTCGCTGATAGCACAGCGCCAGCCTGGAGCAGGGGCGAGCTCGCAGCTTCACTAGCCGCGGCGCCACCTCTCGTACTTGCCTGACGAGGAGGCTGGCGATCCCTGCCGAAGCCCCTTGCAGTGGATTGCGACTCGTCGTTCCGGCTGGGCGCTTCCTCGAAGTTTGTGGTCAGAGTGGCCACTTATACCCACCGGCCTTGATGACTTCAGAGTAGTTTGTGTCGATCCCAGCACACTCATGGAACTGTCGCTGTGGGGGTGCTTTACACTAGGAAAGGTTTTTTTTTTTGAAACAATTTACAGCTAACTCCACTTCAAACACTACGCTTAACACAGCCAGAAAAATTCAGTTTGTGCTATGAATTTATGTGATATGTGATTGTTCTTTTTACAGTACTAAAATTATTTTACGTGTATTGTTTTGAAGCATTCAGTTGCTTCCTAAATTGGTTAATTTGTACTGTTTACTGCATTTGTGAAATGAAATTTTAATTTTTTTTTGTGTTGATATTTTTGTTTCAGATGATACAAAATACCTCTCCAAGAGCAGATCTGGATGTCTTTCATGAAAACAATGTACAGAGAAAGGTAGAACCCCGTTTTTACACTATTTAAGGGGTTGTCTGAAAATTTTGTAAAATGTGGGAAAGTGGAAAATAAGGGAAATGTAAGAAGAATTTTTTTTTTGCTCAGAAAACTGTGATATACGACCTTACATACCATATTCTGACATGTACATAATTATTGATTGTGAGTTTCTGCAGCATATCTAAATAGAATAATTAATATTAAAGTCCTATATTCACATTCTGTATAAAGTACAGGTAAGCATACATACACTATAGGTACATCATATGTACTTTCATATTTTAATTAACAATTCATAGTAGCATCAGACATTTACAGATTAAGAATATTAATAAATTTACACTATTTAATCACCACCCTGAGTTGTATTTCCTTCAATGATTACGACTTTTTTCACAATTGTGTTGAGACTTTAAATAAGCATGCTGCATGCCTAACCTCTCAGAAAGTGAAAAACTAGTACCTTTGTGGTCGTCCATGCACTTTAAAATGTTCAGTTTTTCATCAATTGAAAACATTTTTAATCTTTTACATGCTGCCATCTTGATAAAATACGTATAGATAAAAATTCATTAATCAATCACATTATTGACATTTAAATATGTTACCGATCAGTTATTTTTAATGGATGTTTGCAAAGATGAATACAATAAATATAAACTGTAGCTCTCGCATTGTGTGCCAACATTTTCTTAAAGTCTGCTATTATTTTACCAGTGTTGGCAGCCTGTAAATACAGTTTTTTAATGGAAGATCACAGCGCTACTATTCCCAACAGTATTTTGGATTTAGTATTTATTACACATGAAAATATATTATCTTCTTTATATATATGACATGACAAACTTGGGAATAATGAATTTATGAAGATATAGCATAAAAAAACAGTGTGAATTGTGGGAATAATATTTTAGACACGTTGTAATCAACAAGAATTTATTGCATAGCATCAGATGAGGTTAAAATGGGACCAAAACAAATGGTGCAAATAACTGGAAAACGTAAAAAGCGGTAAAGTAAAATGGGGTTTTTATGGTACAACACAACACTGCTAGGTAAGCCCCTTTATGTGCATTTAGTATTTAAAAATGAGTAGTCCTATGCAAATATTCAAATTTTCAATTACGAATAATAAACTATTCGTATTTGATTCGACCTCGAATACTAACACTTTGAAATAGTGAATATTCATTTCCTTACGAATATTCGACATACCATACCTTGTGAGTTTATCTTATACCAATGTTCACTGTTTAGGTTAAGACATTTCTGCGATATAAATACCCTTTTTTTGGTGTTTTAATGGTGCTTCGTAATCAAAAACATGAACAATAATTTAAACATGCAACAACTATTCAAAAAGTATTTTTTTCACTACTGTCTCGTTAAACAGCAACCGAAAAATCACGTGAACAATTCAAAACACTGCATATTTTTCACTTCAAACTTGAAGACAAAATGTTATTGGTATTCATTTCATCACATGCACCAGAAGTGGGAAATAAAATAAACTAACACAACAACCATGGACAACACCACCACAAAACACGGACGCACTATTATTTTTTTCTTTTCTGTGTGGCTTACAGCTTACGCCAACAGCCAAAGGGTCCTTGTTCAATTCTATTAAATGGACATTAAAAGAAGTAATCGTCATAGTTTCAATGCCGTACAAATGAATGTCACAATAAATCTAACAGCATGTGATACAGTAACATATTGCGTGCTGTATATGTCTATGACAAAACAGATGCAACTCAAAAATATGTTTAAAAAAAGAAACACATAAATACGGTTTAAGATTCTTGGTGAAATTAGAAAAAAATAGTTTTTATGATATTGCTGAACTAAAATGCAATTTATCTGGTGGCCGTTAACCTTGAAAACTATCTAGGGTTTTAATATGAATTTCCATTGTCCTTCAAGAATGGAGTGGGTAGTGTTACATTATTTTGTGTGTTTCAGAGTCCAGATCTCCAAACTGATAATACATTGCCAGGAACAGGAAGGACCAGCAATTTGTAATATTTGTACAAAAGCAAAAATGCAGGAAGAAAGCTTATTGACATCCCTAAGACATTGACATCTGATTTACTATATAGCGTGTGAAAAGTCGTTTGTTAAAAATTTTGAATAACTAAGACCAGTATAAATGTGACCTTAACTGAAATAATTTAACACATTATTAAACAGTCCAGTTTTTTTTTAAATTACTGATTAATTCACTAAGAGATCCATAGTTTTTGTTATATTTTAATGTTTTGTAACATTTTAACATTGGTATTTCTATTTACACTCAATATACATACCAAGAAAATAGTATGTTTTTTTTTTAACATGTATTTTTATTCCAGATACACAAACTTGTACAGTAGCATGTAAGAAAATTAATTAATTATGTGTGTACATATATGGTTGCTTGCAGGATTGTTTTTTTTGTCATAGTTTTGTGCTTAGCATGTTTTTTTGTTTATTATTATTATTTGTTTATTATTATCATACCAAAACTTACTGATTAATAAGCTCCTGTAATGTTTTGTGAATAACTATTGTTATGTTACTATTTATTTTTCAAGAATTGGGCAATCACATTGTATTTTTAATGTAAGCTACTTGAAATACTTGGAGATGACTGGTTTGTTTTTACAAAAAAATTATATATTTTACAATGTAGATTATTGTGTTACTTTCAATTGGTAGAGCCAAGATTATGGTGTTATAAAAAAGCAAATTTTATCACCAAACAAAGTGGGTTTCATCTTTATCGTCATGAAAATTAAAACACATAATAAGTACATATTCAATAATTCATGGTAAGACACTTAAAATGTGTACATTAAACAGCAATACATGTAAGTTAAACAAAAATTTACAACTGCAACTAAAACATCTATTTTTTTTGTAAAGTTTTTTATTTTTTAAAAAAGTGATAATTATAAAAATTAAGCAGTGGCAGAACAAGATTTTTTTTTATAAAAGGAGGGGGGAGGGGAAATTAAAAAAAATAATTTGGACAATTGTATCAAAAAAATCTTACATTACTAAATTTACTAGTATTGACACACACACTGACATATGGGCCTACAATATTAGCTGTAGGCGACGTGGCTTCTCACAGTAACATACTGTCTTCACTGATATGTTGCTAATTTTTTTCATAACTTGGGTGAAGGTGAGAGGATGATATATCATCCTATCACCTCTACTTATGCCACTGAAAAAAAGTACGGCTAAACATTGTTTGTAAATGCAATATCTAGAACCCAGTTATAATGGTTATTTGGATAAGTATCTTATAGCTATTCCTTTTATTTTTAAAGAAACTTGCGTTCTCAAATCTAAACCAGAAATAGTGATATCGAAACTACTAACCCTACTAAACTTTTTAGGCAGTGGGGGAAAAAAAAAAATTTAATTGATCATATGGTGTATTCCTGTTACCAACATATCTTTAAATTAAAATTTTACTTTTTGTGTGGTATAAAATATAGACTGCTTTTATTTACATTACAGTTAACTCCCAACTATCCGGGCCTGAATTATCCATGCATAAATGTAGTTTGTTAGTTTGTTATGATCTTAAGCTGTAAAAAAAATGTGGGTGTGGAGTCCACGCATGAGAGAAGTGAAGCTTCTTGCTTATCATATTACGTATTACTGTATTAGCATTGAATATATATAACTTATAGAAGTCGCGAGGGGATAGGATTTATTATTCCAATTTTCGGATCCAAAACTGTGGTAGTTGTTAGCTCCGCCGCTAGACAGCTCTTCTTTCCACAAGAGGGTGCTCGTAGTTACCAGCTTCCACGCTAGAGCGCTGTAGCGTCGCTTTTGTCAAGGTCATGCGCGTAATTCTCTGTCTCACTCTATCGAGAGGCGGTGCCTTTTGTTGAAATCCGAGCGCTCAGATACGGGCGGGCGCAACTGAAATGGAGAAGTACGGCCACCGAAAAAAAAAAGTGCGGTTAAAAGATGCCAACATCAAAATTTAAGTTTTAATTATAAGAAAACTACAGAAATTTCTTAAACGTAATAACGTAAAAAAAAATACTGACATTCGTAGTTCAGAATTTATAAAATGTTGTGTTAACGGAGTGGCGCATTGAGTAAAATGGCAAAACATAATTTGGAATAATTCTTGACGTTGAATGATTTTGGTAGCTATGAAACAACTATGGCTGCGATGACTGTTCAAACGCGTGCACGTGTTGTTATTAGTAACTGAAACTAATGGTATGATGTCATACTTTGTGGCTATGCAGTTTATAATTTTTTTTAACATAAGATGAAGCATTTTTACATAATGTTTTGGTTGTTTCGTAATTCAAAATAAATAATTTTAAACGTTATATGGTGAATATTCCCAGTAACGAATGACCACTAAAAAAATCAATTTTGCCAACATAGATCTGAAAAGTTAACGATTTACTATGTTAAGTTGCTTATAAATAACGCACATTTCCCGGATCTCCAAAGAAAATAAGAGTTTTTGTTATAGCATTGAGTTGCCACTCTTTATATTCCTTGCTTTGAGGTTAGATACACAAGTTATGCTCGTAAAAACGATGCGCAAGTATTTTGAATACAAATATATTTTCTTTTAATAACCGAAAGGTAAATATTATTTCCATGAAATATAATACAATTATTTAAACACAGACAACATATCAGAGCTATTTTTTGTTTATTATTCCATCTGGCGTGATAAATATTATATTTTAAAAACAGTTTGTGGATTTTTATTATAAAATAAATATTTATTTATGACATCAATTTAAGTTGTTCAAAAAATTCACTTTGGTATGAATTCAACCAAATTCATGTTATTCAGGGCAGAAAATTAGAAAATTCCAAAAAAGATTATCTACATTGCTGTTTTGTGTAAATCTGTGAACGGACTTAGTAAGTGATATATTTATAATTCCTCATTTTAGCAACCCATTTTAACACAAGAGAAAAAGAATTTTATACTAAAAATTATTATGTTAAACCATTAATTAGCAGGAAACATTTATGAATAATCTATTTAAATTTGCATTTGAACAGTGAATATTATTTTGCAATAATAAATATATTTTATGATCGTATATTACGGATGAAAAGTTTGTATTTCCATCTAATCAGAAGAATTATGACACAGTTAATTAAATTGCTTTACAAGTTTTTATTCACATGAAAATCATTAAAAATTGGTTGGGAAGTTATATAAATATACAAAAACAAATCATTATACATACAATTTTATTATATTAGTGGATTTAAATTAATGGTGTCCCAGTGACTACTGCGAAGAAAAAAAAATCTTGCGAAAGGTTTCCTCGTAATTGAAATTCGTCAAAAAAAAAAATCTATCTCTCATTTTTGGTGACATTTTTGACAAGTGGTAGGATGAAATTTGAGACTGGCAAATGAATATTGTGAAGCAATAAACAAAATATCACATTCGTGAACTACAAATATATAGTTGTTTTTATTTTATAGTAAAAGTATATCTAATAACCCGTGGCTTCGCTCACGTAATTTCCGGGTATTGCTGATATTCTACCATTTTAAGAAAAGTATGTAGGTATTAAATTCCAAAGATTTTTGAAGAATTATACACAAAGAACTGTCAAGTATAGAACATATTTAATAAATAAAAATATTTTTACGACTTATTTTTAATTGGTTTAGCGTAAGCCTATTTTAACTTTTATTTAAAATTAAGTACCTACCTTATTTTCTATCTCCCGGTTTAGTGACTTTGAGAATATATTTTTCCTTGATGAAATCTTAACTCTTTTCCATCTGACGAAGAAGCCAATTAAAATATAAACTAAGACTCGCGCACTTATTGTATGTTAAGACTGCCATCGTTTTAAATTACTGTAATTTTTTTAGTTATAGTCATGCTTAGGATAATAACATAATATGCCTTATTACGCATACATTTCAGTATTCATGAAACCAATGCATTTTTATTTGAAATGTAGAGCAGTTAGGCCAGTTACCAAATTTCTTATCTCGCATATTGATTTTTTGGTATGGCTAGTATTACTTAAACTAAATTTTTGAATTTTCACTGATGTACTCTTTTCCCTTTTCTATGTGATTGAGAAAATATAGCAATATACGTAAACCAATTAAACCAAAATCATCCTGAATTTTTATTACCGAAAAAAGTTAAATACAAAAAATTTTAATATGCGTATTTTATTATTGAATTTATATATATCTTGCCAATACTGATTTAGTGGGTTCCATTTTTTTTATTTTTAAAAATAATATCTACCCTGTTTTACTACTTAATAGATAACGTTGAATAAGAGAAGGTTGTTTAAGGTATGTTGATTTTCCTTGCCAATATCTAAAAGTAAATTTGTACAAACGCGAAATATAGTTAAAAATATTTTGAACGGAACACTGACTATTGGCCCAATACAAAGTTTTAATAGCTAATTTTCACTTCACTCGGGTACAGAATCCCATCATTCAGTGATTTCCGTGGCTAGCTTCTTTTGGGATTTCATCATTCTCAAACGACGGTAAAGGAAGCTCCTCTTCAAGGTCGCCTAACGATGCTGATAAGACCTGCCGGGTAATTTGAATCGTTGGTCTTGGATTTTCGAAGGGTTGGTTGTGTGGGGGGGGGGGGGGGGGGGATGAAGGATGATGTCACGACTGGGCTGGTTAACCTAGTTCTGCCAAATACCACCAGGGGCGTATACGGCCGATACCCAGCGATGAAAGCGATCGCAGCGGCGGAGCTTGGAACTACAACAATTCTTCTGAGAAACCGGACAGAAAATTTAACCTGGGCTCGCGACTTCTATACATTATATATATTCAATGGTATTAGGGATAGGAAACATGATTCTGTTTGGTTGAGTTCACAGATAAAAAAAATATATATGCAAGTGTATTGCATAAAGTGTGAGTATGTGAGTGTGAGTGTGCAAGTATGCAATTGTGGAACTATGCAAGTGTGTGATTATCTAAGTGTGCAAGCATGGAAGTATACTGCTTCATTTCCACCTCTCCCCTGCCGTCTCCTTCTCTACTGGTTCCCGCACCACGTACCTAACTATATTCCCTCAGACGATCGGAATTTTCGTAACTCTCGAAAATTTTAATCCCCTCAGCAAATAAGTTTCACTTCAAAAAAAACAGATAGCATCACTCAGGCACATTTTTTCCCTTGGCCGTTCTATATTTTTTTAACCACCCTGTTACTGTGTCGGAAAGCTTTTTGGTGTGAACCCATCTTATCTCCCACCCTCTCAGCTTTTACGTTTGTCACACTTTAAACCCATGGGGGATGCCTGCTGTTTCACGTCTCCAGTCTCCACCTTGTTTGTTTCAAGTGCTGTTATCAGCCCACCCATTGGCCTGGGCAGGTGCCCGGCCAGTGAAATGACTGGCTGGCACACCAGTGTGCTTGTTTTGTGAAAGGACAAGGAACTGCGAAGAAATAATGTCTTGCCACAGAGAGGTAGAAAAAAATAAGTACGTGGAGAGAATGGAGGGGAGAGGAGTGCGGGACTGCCGCCTCTCCAGCAGACGGAGAAAGACCGCATGGTGACACAGCACAGTGTCGTATTGGTTACGTCCTGATTAGCTGAGATGTAGTATCCAACTACTGAGGACAAATATGTGGTGCAACCCAAATTCGAATGGATTACCCGGTATTTTTTTTTACAGAATTTCAATTATCCGGGTATCGGCAGGTCCCAGTGAACACTAATAATCGAGAATTTACTTACTTTGAAAAAAAAATCCATATGTAGTAACTAAAAAAAAATGTTTTTGCTTACAAAGGGAGGGTCCGAGTAGGGGCTCACCGATTTGGCTTAAACTGTGTGAGTGGATTGCCAGACAACGCTCTTGATCACTGCGCTACGCTGCTGACTTGACAATTCATGAAAAAATATCCTTTAAACTCTACTTTTTAAAACCTTTAAAGAGATTTGTCTTGCTTCCTAGGACCCACTCAGGCTATATATTTTAGGATGTTGTAAGGGGCATCTACCACCTAGTACCTGCTTCTACTCACACAGTTTAAGCCAAATCGGTGAGCCCCAACTCAAACGCTCCCCTTGTTAGTACATGTATATAATATACTAGGTTTTTAAATAAAAACCTAAAGTAAAAATTTATGAAATTCTACATTTCAATAAAACAAAATTTGCTAATTCAAGTTAATTTTGCTGCCATTTGTGTTTTGACTTCAATTTCGCTGTTATTTCAGTTTTAGTGCTATTCACCACAATCTTGCCTCTACCAATCAGTTTATCAATCTTTTATAAAGTAAACAGTTTTTGTTTTAAATTAGTTTTATAGTTGTGAATGTTCACAAACATTTATAGCGTAAAAATGATGAATACTTTTTTTAAATTATAGTAATTGTAAAAGTTTTATTAAACTATCGTAAATTCAACGTACAATAAAAAAAAATTTATAGGACGTTTTTCTACATTACTGTATGGTCAGAATGTTAGTTAGCTGGTACTAAATTTCTGCCTAAATATTTCTTACAGAATACACTGCCAGTTATTTTAGCCTGTTTATGATGCTTGTGGGGTTATATTGTAGCCTACTTTGGAAGAATATTTTGTGTGTAAAAGGGCAGTGTGTGTTATGTTTTTAACTGTGACTCTGCAGTTGACTTGCTCATGCAGTGTAGACTCCTGGCATAGCCGGACTGTCAGAGGGAGCGATGCATGCAGAGGTACCATAGATTCTCGCCGCCCAGTGTGTTTGCTTTTTTTTTTGTGTGTGTCTTCAAACACCAGCGAGTGCTTGTGTTTTTGTCCACTCTCTACTTTTAAATGTCTAAGTTAGTAAACATAGTGGGCTGTTACCATTCTTCGTACCTCACTCTCCGATTGTAGCACATGCACGTTTTACTGCAAAGGGGCACAAGTCACAAAATAGGTTGTAAAAAAGTAAATGCAGTGATAACAGATAAACTGCGGAAGGTATCTGTGAAGCAGTTCAGAGTGCAAAAGTGATGTTTGCTTTTAGGCTCATTCTGGTTGGCGCGGTATTAATTTTTTTATTTAAATATAACTTCAGTTAATTACCTTTCAGACATTTTAATTGTATTATAAGTTTATAACTTTTCATAGTACATACATTCTAGTTATTGAGTAGTACATTAAAGGAGTAGTATCATAAATTATGCTCGTATAAATTCATATTTTTGCTCATGAGTTTATAAAAGGTTCTATCAATTTGTGAAGTTTTCATTGCGTGGTATACAGTATACAGTGTTTAAAATGAAAAATGTCTTAAAACTATTTAGTTTCAGGATATCATTAGTAAAAAATAAAGATAGACTTTCGAAACAAAAACTAGAAACTATATTTTAAGGATTTTGTGAAAATATAATTGTTATTTATTTATGAATGTTATTCAAAAAATAGAGTACGGCATCAAAAACTTTACAGAAATTGTTTATTCCGAAGTATAACACGCAATGTTGTGCCTGCAAATAATGCCAGGATAAAAATATAAATTGGCCTTTAAGGTTCTCAGAACCGTTAAAGAATAATAACTGAAGTTATAAAACCATCATAAACTATGAAATACTTATCTATTATTTATTCGGTTTTAATCACTGTAAAAATATACAAAGTTATAGATGACTAATAATTTAGGAAACTACCCGCTTAAAGTAATTCTCTCTGACAGTATTTTTTTTTTAAATTCCACGAAGATGTTTTACATCTAATGAAAGTTTAGCATTGTTATTTATTATTGTTTTTGAGTAACAAAATTGATGATTTTTTTCCTGATGTTTAAAATGTTTTTTATTCAGCAGAGCTAAAAAGATGCTCAGAACCAAATTTGGTGCTGCACACATCATGAACATACTTTAGCGAAAATAGATAGCATTACTCAGGGGAAGGATAGCAAGTAAAACTTTGGTGAATATTGACATCCTGTTTGGCATTTTTCTTCAAAATTTATTTCTTCTGTTAGAAACCAGTTATACAGTTTGGACTGACTATAAAAGAGCAGATTTTTTTTTTTTGTCAAGCGATATCATGTATGTATTCGCAGTTATCATCACTTGCATGCACTTTTTACACCAATGATATTACACTAAGTGAAAACAGAAATATTTGTGGGAGAACTACAAATGCAAGCGAAGAATTTTTTTTTTGTAAATAGCCCTTAAAAAAAAGTAATGATGAAAAACACAAAAAAAAAAAATCAACGTGGCATGTATGGCAGAGCCTTATTTAAAACATTGTGTGGTTTCTGTGCTGGGCTGACAGTTCGCAGATGCCTGCATTTCTGGCTGGTCCAGATGGAAGTCAGACAGATGACCATGTTCGTGTGCAGCAACATGTGGCTAACAACTATAAAGTTATCTACATAAGTGAATGGCTCTTACATAGGGAGGGCATGACTTGGGAAATTCACTTCAGGATGAGACTCTGTGTATTAGCAGTATACCTTTAGGGTGTTCACCCCTTAGAATAATAAGCCAATTCCAATAATAAAAAAAAAGCCTTTCAAAATTTAAGCACAGTTTATATACTAGTTAAATTTCACTCTGGCCATTGGCGCAGTTGCTTGGGTGGTAAGATACTAGATAACCGCTCCGATGCTCAGGTAGTGATTCCCGCTTGTCTTTTTTTGAAAAATAATATTTTGTTTTAAATAAATCTACTGTTTAAAAATATTATTAATTTAGATATAAATAATTTAATATAATTTATTGGATATTGTATATTTAAATTACAGCAATAATTCAATAATTATATAAATAAAAATTAGGGATGGGCCAATCAAATCCTCAAATACCATCAGATCCTTTGCATTCAAAATATTCAATATTTGAGGGAAAAGATTAAAAAAATGTAGAGGAAATAGAGTAAATTCAAAATTCAAAACTGATAACCCCTGAAGTTAACTATTTTTTTTCCCCTTCATATCTATCCTGTTACCATTCCCAAAGATATTGTACTTTTAACATGTAATATATAAATAAAATGCAATATATATTGATTCTGGAACTTTATAAGACAAACATTTAAATGGCTGAATGTTTCAACATCATAGTTAATAAATATTTTTAAAATTTTCTTGTATATTATTTTATTTTTTCCCTTGAGACTTAGTCAGATTCAAGGGGTATGTTCAAAATACTCGTAGGGATTTGAATTTGAGAAAATTGGGATGACCCATCCTCATCACTAATAAAAATTCCTGTGACTAATCATTAAATGTAATTAAAAGTTTTTTAATATTCCATCTAAACAGTTACAAAATATTAGGTTGAGAAAGGTTTTAACCTCTAACATGACTGTGAGCAGTTAGTTGCTTTATATTCAAAAGGATAATGGGCTAACCCTACTATTGTGTATAGGTAATTTTTCTACAGTTTGATCATTCTTATTTCTCTGTTAACTCTGAATCAACTTGCCAGTTTGTTCTTGAATGAATAAAGTATGTTTTCCAACAGATCTAATTCAACAGTGTTCATCTAAACAATCATCTTTTATTAACTGTGCAAATTGCCAAAAAAGTCTTGTTTCTAATGTTTTTATGAAATTTTAATCCAAGTTGCTTGTAAAACAAAATTGTGAGTAAATATTAATAAAAAAATATCTTAACTTTTAATTATTATAAGCACTATACATAACCTTTATTATTTTATATTTGCAAGATGAAATTATTACTGTAATTTAAATATCAAGTAATATTAATATATTAATTTAAAAAAGTTTTCCTCAGTGAGAATTGAAACCTGATCGTCTGGGCGGCAAGCAAGTACGTTACCACCTAGGCCGCTGATATACTAGCCAGAGTGAAACTTAAATATGTAGTAAATAAACTGTGCGTAAATTTTCAAAGGCTTTTTTCTTGGAATTGACTGGCTAGAGCGCTTATTATTTTATGGAGTGAACACCCAAAAGGTATTCTACTAATGCACAGAGTTTCATCCCAAAGAGTCATGCCCTTCCCTTGTTAGTAACTTAGTAACCTTGAAACTCGGCATACTTTGCATATCACAGAAAAATCTTAAAACATTGAAAATTACATATTTCATTTAGCAGTGAAGCATAACTGCATGGACAGACAGGGGAAAGAAATAGTGACAATAATGTGTAGATTTTTCACTTCACAACTGTCTATTATGCTCAGCTTGTAGGTTGAAAAAATGACTCATGTTATGGCTGTTGTCATTCAATGCCTATGTAGTTTTAAACTTGGAAAACATACAAGGTAAAGTATTGTGATTATGTCTTTTTATTACCACTGCCATGTTTGGTCATAGCATATTGTAGTTTCATAAAGTATATTTAACTTCTATTCGATTTTTTTTCAGGAAATATGTTAAAAAAAATGTCTAAAATTTTCCTTATTATTTTCGTGGGATTTTTTTTGTTTGATTATTTAATTTGCAATCCTGCAATTACATGTTGTTGTTGGTACAGGTTAATAGGTTTTGATTGCCTTCTGAAAGATTTTTAAATACAATCATTGTAGAATCTACGAGTGTTTTGTGCAAATTGGATACTATTATGTTTTGACACCAAGATTATATTTATCTGTTAAATATGAAGGCTCTGTAATGTTTGTCTTCCAACAGAATGAATTATATGAACTGTTTCAAGTTAGCAAAATGTGTGTTCCCTAGAAGTAGTTACTGTCGGTAGACCATTAACTAGGATCAGGAAAATATTGTAATATTTGTGTGTAACGTATATACATTTACCTCAAAAATACTTACTGAAAACAATTAATATTCAGTGTGAAACAAAAATGTGATCATGATCAACAAGTGACCAAAATTGTATTGTGAAGTAGTAAAGTTAACTTGCATTAGTGTGTAATTTGTATCAACACATTCATGTGAACTACTATCATCTTAATCTAAATCATGAAATATATTGTTTTTTTTTTCCTACCACAAATTTTGATACCAGTGAATTTCTTGTGAAAGAACTTCACACAAATTTTCAGCCCAAAATGTACTTAGCTTTCAATAAGTAATTATTTCACTGCTACGAGACTGAGATAATGAAATGCAGTTGTTTTGTTTTTAGTAGTACGTACATCTGTGCATGGTTGTTTGTTATATACAATTACAATAGCATTTACATTTAGACAATACAGATTTGTATCAAAGACAATAAAGACATTATAATTACCCGAGAGTGAATATGTTTATTGTTTGCTAAGTTTCAGCGAGCAGGTGTCTTTGGTGGACGGATAGTTAAGTGCCAACGACAGCTCCGCAGGGAGCCGTCATGGTAATATCCTCTCGACAACCTGCACAGCTTGGCCACTCCTTACCTAACAATGCGAACAGTCGGAACAGCCACTGGTAAAGCACCCCACGTGGTAAAAGTTCCGTGTCAGACATTCGAGGTCATCCCTTGATTTTCAAAGTACATGGTCGTACCTCTTTGTGCAATAAAAAAAATTAGTCAGTTTTTAAGAACTTAATCAACTTCACCAAAATCAAGAGGTAAATATCCATTACAATTTCACAAAATACCTCAAAAAGATAATTTTAAATATTAGCATGAAAATAATTAAGATGGTTAGTTCAATTCTTACTGATAAAACCCAATCCTCCAAAATTATCTCTGGAATACATATATAACCCAAGCATAGTGTCTTATCTGAAATTTGTATTCCCAACATTTAATCCCTAATTACATTTACTTTGAAGTTAAAAGTACAATAAAACACAACTTTTTAGTTAAAAGATGAGAGATAAAATATGAAAAACTTACTTAAAACTTCTATGTACAAAATCTAATCACGTGGCCCAAAATTCACCAATTGTACGGTGCATGTGCACAGTGTTGTTTTTGGTGCCAAATATGTAAAATACCCTTGTTTATCCATTATTTGCATACTATCAGACTTTATTAACAAGTTTACAAGGATAATTAGTGAAATTTAAGGATTTTTAAGGGATAATGAGTCATCCTTTTTCCTGCGTGCAGCTGGCGTTCGATATATTAGACATTGTCACGTCAATAAAATACAAATTTATATCCAGCATAACTGTGTTTAGCCTTAACTTGATAATCGGGCAAAAATTTACGGCGTGCGCAGATTTAACTGCAAATGTTCTTTCTGTATCTGATTATCACAACAAATAATGGATTGAAAAAGTTCTTGATGTTATTTATGCACACGAGAGAGAGTTCTATCAGCTTGAAAAGAAAAAAAAAATATTACAGAAAATGTGAAATTTGTTAAATTTTCAATTAACCTAAATTGTTTTCATTTGGGTTAGATCAGGGTAGATTTGATATCTTGTTAGTTTCTCAGACCTCTGGAGAGATAGGAAAAGGATTAACTCTGATAATAGTGTTATGGCCTGCATCAAAAGAACGTTTACTAGCGATTAATCTCAGTTTGCAATCGTAAGTGGCTGTTCATTCACTGTATTTACGGACGTAAAGTACTACCAATTTAAGTGTATTTAATGTTATTAAAATAGGCTTACTCACTTCTTCGTAAGTTCCGTTGTCCGAATCAACTTATTTATAACACTTTTAAACAACTTTCAAAATGATTACACTCGATGTACATACGCACCAAACAAAACTGAATGTCCTTTTTAATATGGCATCACCAGAAGTTTTTTTTAATTCCAAACAAATCTTTCAAAAAGGTGCCAAAATCAAATGCGGGATTTTGATAGGCCGCCTCAATGAATATTGTTCAAACCATTGTTGATATGCTCTGTTATAGTGTATCAGTCCAGAGAGCAGTGTAATGTCCAAAAATCAATGAATTATAAATAAAATATATGGAAACAAATAATAAATAAATTATTTTGTTGACAGCTTTGAATATCCCGCTCTGACTTGTTACGTCACAGACTTTTTTTATTATGAGTGTCATTACCACACAATTTCATAATTCTGTTGATGTTTTAACAAGTACTTACCCTATTTTACACAATTTATATTAGCTTCACCTGTATGTTTGTTTGTTTGTTTGTAACAGACTCCTTTAGGTGCGATTTTGACCCACTTTAAACAGCCAGATTTCATTCAAACTTTGTAGATTTATCGAGGACCGATGACAATACACTAATTTGATAAGATTATTCAATTTGCAAAATAAGATTTTTGTCAATTTATATGATTTCACAATATTTAGTAGGCTTTGTTTATATTGCGTCAAAGACAAACTGAAAGAAAAGAGTTCGCACATAGTAAAGAAAGCCATTTCGCTCATGTGCGAACTCTTTTCTTTCAGTATGTCTTTGGCGCGATATAAACAAAGCCTACTAAATATTGTGACATTTAATTAAATGAAAAGTGAGAGTGGGTTATAATTATTGTGAACAATGTACTTTCTTGAAGAGAATATTATCTATATTTGTAAAAATATGAAGAAAAAAACCTGAAATAAGGGCTTTAAATGTTGTTTCTTTCGTTAAATAGAGAAACACAGTTACGTCTTTGTTTCATTTTACCAATTAACCATGAGTGAAACATTATTATAAAACAACATTTTCTGCAAATATTTCACGAAACATGGAAAAATTGAGGTTTGATTTTGCTGGGAAATCAAACACCATATGCATAACCTCAATAGCTACACCTGATGGGCAGATTTTTGAAATTCCACTCGAACACCAACCTGCAAATCTACAGTTACAAATATTCCAAACTATGCCAAGGTCAGTAAATCATTAAATAAGACATCAAACACGGAAAATATGGATAAGTTTGACAGATGATATATCAAAAACATATTTGGATTGAGAGCAAAACTTACAGTTTAAGGAATTTTACCTGGACGAAATTGAGGGAAAAAATAAGTGCTGAATCTATACCTAGTGGATCAAATAAAAAATTGGAAAAACTGTTAGAAAAATATCTTAAAGAAAAAAAAACTATATCTGAAACTAAAAATTTAGGGAAAATTTGCATAAGATTTCATGATTGAGAAATTCACGGGCAGAAACTCAAATGCTTACCAGTGGATTAAAGATTTCAACAAAGAATGTGGACGTTTCCTAATCAAAGAAGACAAAAAGAAAATATAAATTTTAAAACATTTCTTAGAATACTCCAGTGTAGTTTGGTACAACTGCGTGCAAATGAAACTTACAGTGGAATCAGTCTGGAACAAATGGGAGAAAATGTTTTGTGAGACATTTGCAAACAAAGGATGGTCACCCATCAGATATGCTGACTTAGAATAAACATCAATGACTTCCTGAATATATTGATTTTCATAGCAAGATATTGAAATTATTGAGTACTGTAGTTCTTCAACACGCTATATTGGATACATATTTTAGAAGCAGCCAATATCTACTCATCACTTAATAGTAAATTCATGTAATAAATAAAAAAATTGAGCCACATCTAGACACACTTCTGAGATAAAACAATATTTATCGATTTGATTTTAACTGCAGCCAATATCTATTCAAAAACTACTTTAATAGTAATTGATGTAATAACTATCAAGTTTTTTTACATTTTTATAAAATTTCTTTCATACGTCGATAAAGTATCACTTTAAATTATAAATAAACCAAACTAAAAAGTAGAAAATAAATAATAGTATAAAAAAACTAAAAAACACGCTTTTATAGAAAATTGGACTAAAAAATAGAAAATAAAATTAATAAATTTGAATTAAAAATAGTGTAAAATAAAAAAAATATTTAATTTAAAAAAAGTGTGGGGTGCTTATAAGATATTATCAAAATGATAATCCTTCTACCTACTCATATCTGTCAATAAAATAATTATAACTATTGACACCATGCACCCCACGCTTTTTTTAAATATTTTTTTTTTATTTTACACTATTTTTAATTCAAATTTATTAAAATTTATTTTCTTTTTTTAGTTCAATTTTCTATAAAATCATGTTTTTTTAGTTTTTTATACTATTATTTATTTAATTCAATTTTGTCAAAGCACAAATATACAGAAAATTTATGTATCTGAAATTATAGCGCACAGTCTTTATCAACTGTTTTTTAACCGCAAGAGTCGTAACTTGTAAATAACAAACAGGTTTTTGTATCAAATTATACAAATCAAGAATCATAATCTAAAACAGAGAATCAAATCCCAAATATGACAATCAAAACTGGAATCAGAATAGGAATATTTTTGAAATTGACCCAACACTAGTAATTACATATTATTTATTGCTAGAGACTAAGCCAATTAGAACATACGATGATATATAATTTCCTTATATTTTTTTCCAAATTAGGGGAACTACCTAAACTTCTAGTGACTCACGAGCTGCAACACAACTAGATATTCAATAAAATATAAAACACATGACTGTCTTTCACTGCATCATATCTGTCCTGTCTGCACATTAGGTTTCAGCTAATAAAAATGATTTCAAAAACAGAAAATTCCATTTTTTTACACGTGTTTGATATAGATGCACATCAGCAACTTTTTAAGCGGTTTTTGTTTTAAGGGTCCAAATTGTTTAAAATTAAACTATATTTTGGCTTGAACACAAAAAGATAATGAATGGTTTTTTAAATTTATTTAAAACATTTTAAAACCTTATTTTTGTAATTACAAACAGTAATGGGACTTTTACATCAACTACTGAATATTTATAAAACACATATTTTTGTCTCCGTTACATAAATTTAAATTCACTCTTTTTATAAATAATATCTATTTGTACATGTTTGGCTGATTATTGCCACTTGTATAAACCTAGGACATGCTGAAACTACCAACACACAAGAATCACACCACTTTTAGTTCTTATGTACAATATTCAGAACATTGCAAAAGTTCATAATTTAAATAAGTATCATATACTCTATCGCAATTGTAAATGATCACATATTCATCCATGAAAATTAAACAAATCAACTGCAGTTGAATTTCATATTATAAGTAAAATGAAGCAGTTACAAATACTAGAGTGAGAGTTATATAAATGTTTAACTCATTCATCATAAAGCTAATTTTTTGTTTAACTACAAACTGTACGTACTTAAAACTAAACTGCTAGTTTTTATTGACAATCCTGAAACAAATACATATCTCAGATAAACATATGAGTTAAAAAATTTCAGAAAGTTCATTTTTAAATGTGAAATATATTACATGGTTGAATGTGAAATCTCTATACTTAACTGGATAAATTATTTTACTTCATAATCACCATGTTTCAAAAGAAGCATTTAAAACGATTTTACTTTTTGCTGTATGACAACTTGTATTAAAAAATCATTAATCATTTATGAACACACAAAGCACTATATGCAGGTGTAACTACATACACCAATATATCCTAATCTATCAGCAAGTCAATGGTAGCATAAAATAAAACAAATACGTTGACATGGCTTAAAATTTATTTACGAGAAGGTCTAACGTCAGGTACGTCCATAATCTGTCTCTTCCCAACTGTAACGTTCAGATAATGGTTTAATTACTGTCTGAATTTCAGAGGAAATGTACCAAACTAGAATCCAAACTAAAATATGACAGTTTTTTTTAAAGTGCAAGCATCTACTGGTAAAATTCAAAGTAAGTTCTGAGAAACAGACATGAAAAAATTCCAAGCCGCAAGTTGTTTTCAAACCTTTGACAGTTGTATCACCATCCATCACTCCGTGTGATCGCAGTTGCAAGGAAAAAATTTCACGCACACTCGTAAACACAACACATACCAACACACTCAAAACATGGTCAGTTAAATAAAGTACACTACAACATAATATATGCACTCTTAACATTGCACACAAAACAAAATAAAATAAACTACAAACCATCCAGTAACATTGACCATGTTTTTACTGCACTACCAATATTAGCACTCATTTTTCTGCAGTCATGGACTATTCGCAATGGGCCAAATGCAACATCAACCACATCATGTGACTGAAAACTTTGCAACTTTAATTTTTTGCATTGCCACGCAGAAAGAAAATTCCTTACTGCCTGTTATAGTTCCAACGATCTATGAAACAAGAGAACTGTGTGTTTTTTAGAACCTCACATCTCCTTCACACTTTTGTGCCGGCCTAAAATATTCGCAACTAAAGGTGGTTGGAGCTACAGAGTTTTGAATGATGGACTATATATTCTTGAAGGAAGTGTAAATAGGAACAAGAATATCCAACGTCAGAGTGTACACTACACTACTTTGTGAAACACGATGCCTGCCAGTTAGGTTATCATTTAGTTACTGTTGTTTCTTATGTGAGCAACAGACTATTTACGGTGCAAATAAGTCGACGTGGCTACACGTCTGAGACAGTTTGACCCAACTGGTTTGGGGGTTATTGAATTTACATTCAGTGAATTTTGTGCGGTCATTTTGCGAGCTCACAAATTAAAGGGGTTCAAACACCACTCGTTTATAACTTACACAGATGTACGAGTGCCACACATATTAACATAACCTACTCAAAACGTAGAAAATTGGATTCATAAGATAGGAATGCAATGTCTCCTCTTATTAATTGTAAATTGATTATAACCCTGTCTCATTTAACACCATCATGGCATTTCTCACCAATAGTAATCATAACAATATAACAAAATACATATATACATGCTACATTTAATTTAACTACTTTCATACCTCAGAAATTAAATAATAATTATTGTATAACACCCTTTTTTCTACATTCCCAAATACTACACTTTCCTCCATTTTACCAAAACTTTTTTTTCCGGTTAAGTACAAAAAAAAAGTTTTAATCTGCAATAATGTGAGTTAATATATATACTAAAATTAACTTTATCAATTATGTACATTTAATAAGAAAAATAACACGGTTATTTGTTTTTGGTAAATAATTAAAAAGTATTAAATTTGCAACACTAAAAAATATATATATATTATTGACTTTGTCCATAAAATCTAATGTGAAATAGTCCTTCAGTACTCGTCAGTGAAGTGTAACATCTAGCCTTGATAACGAGCAGAATTGTTATTGAAATATTAGTCACGTACTGAACGGACTGATTAAACAGTCACCGCTAATTTTTAATGAAAATTGCTATTATTAATATTAAGGATGGTTACGGTTTGTTTTATCAGGGTGGCCACATATTTTTGAAAATGAAATTCCCTGCAATTTCCCTGTTTTCCAGAAAATTCTAAGTTTTTTCCCTGAAGGAGATAATTGTGCTACAAGTTAAATTTCATTTAAAAAAATTACATATTATGCAATGGTGTAATCATTAACGTAATTAAAACTTACTATGACTGATTAAATATCCTAAATAATAATAAACTAAATTTTTATCAAATATTTTCTTACCTATTATCAGATCTGCAACCACAATATTCTAGTAATTAAAAACAAAGTTTATGGATGGAAAAGAATGAGTTACTTGTTTACAGCCTATCTTAAGTAAGTTAAATAATGCTTGTTGAAAAACATGTCCACAAAACTTTCATGGGAAATTGAATAAACATACACTCTAAAATAAGTGTCCTACTTTAAAAAAAGACATCCTGACAAACAAACTTTTAAAGCAAAACTAAAAACATGAGGCATAAAACATATTTTTTTTAAACATTGAAATTAAATAAGAAAATTGAATGAGATGGAACACTGAATAAATGATGACTAATAAAAGGCACTCTTATTTTGAAATTGCTTTTATCTCCTCTTCAATAAGAGCAGACTGTTTCATGGCATCTTCCATCAATTTTCTCCGCTTCTCTTCTAACTCTCTAACAAGGGAAACTGACCTTCTCTTCTCTACTTCTGCATGATGTAGAGCTTCTTTTTTTTCTTTTGCATCTTTGAGGGCGTCTGAGTATCGCAAACGAGCACAGCGATATGACTTTACCAGATCTTTTGTTAAGGTCATATTTTGAATGCCTCCTAGCGCTGAAACTGCATCATAAACTTGTCTCTGTGACACTATTGAAGATTCATGTAGGTTTTCCACTAAGCATTCTTTGTTAATAGAGAATCCTCTCTCAACACTAGAGTTCCCATGAGACAAACAGAAAACCATCTTCAAAAAGTTGACTAATGCCTGATAGTCTCCATTCTCTGGAATATGGCTTAGCCACAACTCAGCAAGAGAAGTGCTTTCAGATGAAAAAGTTTTCATTTTCTCACAAAATTCTGATGATTTACACACACTCTTGAATTGCCTGTCAACATTATCAGCAACTGTTCCTGACAACCATTTACTTTCAACAAGCAGTTTTAATGTTGTGGAAAGACGAGCATCACAGACTTTAGGAATAACAGCAACAGACGGATCCAGACATGAAATTCCCTTTGCCAAAGAATATTTCAAGGGTGACCTAATCATTATCTTCTGACAAAGAACCTGAAAACATTTCATGCAGTCATCCTTAAAAAGCAGTAATTCTTTCTCTGTTGAACCTTTTACCTTCTGCACACTTCTTGTAGCATACCCAACATCTACATACTTTGGATTAACTAAACTTTCTTTAACATTGAGTGGAACATCTTTGATGGATTTAGATTTCTCTAAAACATGCTTTACCACAAACCTCAACATGAACTTTTCCAAGTTACTTAAAGACTCGTAAAGGAGGGAAGCAAGTGGAGCATCAGACTGGAATTTCTGCAAAAATGGCTCCATTTCCAAAGCTATAGCTTGAAAGAAAACTAACTTTGGAATCAGAAATTTGTCCCCAATAGTTTTTGAAACAACACAAAAACTCTGGCAAGATGGAACACGTTTCATTGCTGTAGCCTTCTCCACAAACACTTTCAAATGAGGAACCATTAAAACAGCACGTTCTGCAACACCAGAATTTTCCAGCCATCGTATGGCACAAAACTTTTTTGGAAAATTTGAAGACCCTGAAAATTGAACATAATCTGCTCTTCTTGCTGGAACATTCTTAAATAAATTATACAGAGCACGAAGGAACTCAACAATTTTCCAGTCTGTGGCTTTTATGGCAGCTTTGAAGGCACAATGCAATGTGTGTAAGCCACAACTACCTATGTCAAGGAATGATGGATCATTTTCACTTGTAACTATTTCTTCTTTCAAATCCCGGAGGAACTTAAAATTTACATGAGGTCCATCCATGGATATCTGTAGTATTTTTTTCATGTCGACTTCTGAAAGTGCTTCCACAAAAGCCTTGACAAGATCACTTGCTGAAGAATGTTCTAAAAAAGCAGATCCAAAATAATGGGTGCGCAAATTGTTTTCACTCCAAAACCTAACCGTTATGTCCATTTGACCTTTTTGAGCAACTTTATTAAGACTCTCATCAAAACCGACAACACAGTATTTACATTCCTTCAACTTCCGAATCAACTCTTTATGAAAATGTGGGGCAAGACCATGCACTATTGAGTATGCCAATTTTGTTCTTTGTAGCTGCATTTTGCAAGCAATTTGAGTCTGGAAACATTATAGGGAAAAGATTAACACTGCTAGCAGCATTTCGCATTGAGTTGTGAGATAATATCATATTGAGACACCAAATAATTTCTGCATGTACAACAGAATCATTCAATAAAAAATGGCTTATGTTTTTGGATGTAGTTTCTTGAGAATGAATATCAGGTTTTGAATCTTGTGAAGAAGTGCCAGCAACTACTTTTTCTGAATTAACATTAATCATTTCAGAATCTGTCCCAGGTAAGTCTTTTGGTTTAAGAAACACTCCCATCAGCAGCGATCTCTTCTTAGCATTAACAAATTTAATGTGTTTTTTACTAGTCATGTGGCTAGTAACTGCTCTCTTGCCCATGTTACTCAAGCTGAACACATTCTGGCAAAAACTACACCTTGCTGCATACTGATTGTGCACAACTGGCCTCAACCATTCTGAAAAATCTTCATTCTGCAGCCATGTTTCTTTAAATGCAGATTTAGTATATTTTGAGTGTGACATCTTGGCTCTAAAAAAAGAAAAATTATAATTAATTTCCTATTACTCTCAAAAATCCTAAAAGTATTATACTTAATTCAATGTAAGTCTAACTTGCCTAACCTTTAAAGAAAATTAAAAATGTTTAAACATAACTGAATACCGGCGACCACACAGTTTGACGCAATTTTTTCCCCAGTGTTATTGTGAAGAAAAAAAAAACACTCGTGCGGCACTCTTAACCTAATCTACCAAGACGCACGGTGATATAATTATGTGCTATTGAGATTTCAGCTTGACTTACTACCTATATGAAAATTTTTAACTAGGAACGCTTTGTAATTGTTGAATAAACTGACAAGTTGTAAAATTGACAAACCAAATAAAACAAAAGCTTACCTTATCAATGTTTCCACAAAAAATTCAAATTTTCACACAAACGCATCAACCACAACATAACTAGGCCTATAATACATTCACGGCCCGCGCTCCCGCCATTTAATCCAGGTTATGCACCCGTATTTTCACATACGATGGACTACAAATTACCGTCAAAATGGTTATAGTTTCAATTCACCACAAAATACACTTCGGAATTTGTGAAAAATTGCTGTTCAATGGTTTATTACGCAAAACAAACAACAACCACTAAGCAAATAAACCATGCACAATCCGGTCATGATATTTGCTGTAGCAAACCGTATGTATTCGTTACTGAGTAACGGGTGCGGCATCTAGTAACGAGTAACGAAACGTTACACACGAATGCATTTCGTTACTCGCATCTTTCGTATGTTTCACGCATGCACGCGCTTATTCGTTACAAAGAACGATGTTTGTTTATTAATAAAAGTATAATTTGGAAATTCGTCGTCCAAGTTTTTTACTGTTTATTAAAGGTATTGTGTGTGTAGATAAAGTTTTAGATTCGAACAGAAACAACGTAAGAAAGTATTTTTTTACAAATTATAAATCTGTATGTTTTTGTTTTTTATAATCGCGTATTTTCACGTTTTATGTTCTTATCTTAAAAGATATATTATAATGAAGCCGCTCTAATGAGAGTTAATTGTTTCCTGGTTAACAAAAGCTGTTAATTATCAAATATTTTAAATTGTTTATATTCTATTTATTTTTATTTACGCGACGTCATACTGTACGCGTACGAAATACGACTCGATTCGATGCTGTTACATAACATAGCATGTGCCATGTCATGCGGTATCAGAAGTAACGAATAACGATTCGAAAGTAACGAGTACTAATTGTTATAGTAACGAATACATACGGGTACACATTTTTTCGTTACTTTTACACCTCTAATATTCATGCCCTTGCCACAAAAACAAATGGCACGGCAATGTTCCGCTATTTCGGCAAATACACGAAAAATACGACATTCAGTAGACCATAATATGGTACACTGGCCAGAAATACAGTACGTTAATTTTATTGTCTGCTTACTTACGCACGTTGTATGGTGCTATTATCAGCAATATGGTACAAATACTATATTAATGGAATGTTGGTACCGTACCAAATTCCATGTAGCCGATGCGCGGTACGGAGTGGAATATTCTGCATTTTAATAAGATAGTATACATTAAATAGCGTGTTTTATAAAATTTAATTAGCACTAATAAAAACGCTGAGATTTGCACGTTGCCCTTAAATGTTTCTATAATGTACATATTCACAGTTGACGAAATAATTACTACCAGCAAAAAAAATTCCAGGGCCAAATCACTAATTCCCTGTATTTTTCCCGGTTTTCCATTGCAAAATGATATTCCCTGTAATTTCCCGGTTTTCCAGGATTTCCCGGTGTGTGGCCACCCTGTTTATAATTAATTAATTTCCTATGTACCAATTTTTAAAGGATCAATTAATATGGCATCAAAAGGAATGAACCTCAGATTTTAAAATGACATAATATCAATTACAGAACATATTTATTAATACTCACTTCAACAAATAACTTCTAGGAATGAATTCATATCATAAACTATGCATTTATAACGTATAAGAAAAGCCACATGGGAGAGTGTCATGCTGTTCAATGCAGTGTGTGATAAATATACGCAAACTATATTTTCAAGTAAATTTTTGGACGTAAATCACGTGTACTTTATAAACGCGCCGCTATAATTCCCTGTCAAGATCACAAACAAGGCTTGCCACACCATCACACACAGACAGCAGCACGTTCACTGCATTAACTATCAAAACATTTGATTAGCAGACGGAAATATTGAACTAATTAGTAAGTGCTCTGATAAAAGTAACGACTTGAAAAAATACTAAAAACCAGCTTTGGACCTGATTTCCAACAAAGAATTTTACTAAACTACTGGCCATCTTATTAAAATTCATTAAACAGTTAATACTATAAAGTTTCCCATTGACTTTGTAAACTTTGGTACGCGCCACTCACAGCAGATGGCAGCACTGTTGTCACACATTTCCATTCCATTACTTCCGTGTCATTCACGAAATTACTCCCACCAAATGTCATATACCAAGGGCTAAGATGTTACACATCAAAAATAAAACACAGCCTTATATACAGAATCAAGGCTATTTTTTCTGCTCCTTTGTATGGCTGGTTACGAGATCCTTTTGCAGGTATGTAAGAGCTTTATAAAAATTACAGGGGGCAAAAACATAATTTGTTGTTGCCTAATTACTATTGTTTATGACAAACATCCAGCTTTGTTATATATATTTTTAACAATACTACTGTATTTACTTTCCCTAGTTATAATCAATGACTTGAAAGATAACCAGCCATTAAGCTGTCATTAAGTTAGACAGTTAACCAACACTAAAGTTAACATTGTTTACAAACCTTTATCACTGCTTAATGTTTCTCCAAGGACACTTCAGAAATATTAAAATTACTACTGGTACACGAATGGAAAAAGTCTTTGTAATTAAATGCTTGTTTTGTGAACACATCCTGCTGTACGTATTATTGGCAGTATAACTTTATAGTTTTCACCCCCCCCCGCCCCTTTTATTAAAAATAAATAAATAAATATTGGCTATAATGCTTTACAAAACTTTAGCTGTTACCAGTATTCAAAATAAAATGTGCAAATTACAACAGAGTCCACTGCACAATAAATGTATTTTTCTATTCAAGTCATATATGTATTAAATTTTTCCAATATTTATATCAACTGAAACATCATGGTAGGGAAATTATAACGTTAAAATTCCAAACTTCCTATGAGGTTTTGTTTCGGTATTCACCACACTATCCGGTGAATTCTTCCATGGGGGAAGAGGTTGGCATGAGGATTAGTTTCAAACAAAATTGGGCTCTTAAAACCAAATAGTCCTAACAATTATTTTATATCTTTGTGTCAAAATAACTACATGAACTACAGCCAGTAGTATAATTCTATAATGTACGATTTTTTTCCCTTTGCACTTAATTTAAGGTTATGTGTTCATGCACGCGTTATCATCCATGGCTTGAGCAATCGATACTTGACTCATATGTAGAGACCTGAAAAATGCATGATTGCGGCAAACTAAAAATAAAAAAATCCAATATTTTAAATTGAAATGTGATTTTCTAATTTTTTTCCCTCATCTTTTACTAGAAATCTTACAGGTGTACAATCAACTGAAACATTATAGTAGTTTAGTTGCAATCGTACGGTCGACATTTTTCTTGACATTTGCAATCAAAAACATCTTTCAAATTGTCCCGATTTCATTTTCTAAACTCGGTAGCAATGATTCCAATAAATATTAAGACTGTGTTACGCTTTCGTGACTTTCTCAGAGAAAGTATCTTGCAATGGTCAAAATAACTGTGGCTTTTATTGAGCTAAGAAAAGGCAATAACCAAGGTGAGAAAAAAAAATGGACAAGAATAAAGAAAATAATGTGTTACTCTTTTGATAACATAATTTTTTAAATAGCTATTACCGTTTTTATACAAAAATTGTATTCACAGAGGCAAAAATTCTGTGTTGCCAAGTCCTCTGACCTTTCATTAATAAAAATGCTTAAAGAATAAACAGTTATAGATAGTAAAATGGCAAAAGTTAGTGAACTGCCCCCCCAGACAACATCTATCACTGTATTCTTTACTCAGCTATTCTTTTGCAGTGGAAAAACCAAATTTTTAAATTCATAATCTGCTATTTCCTGTTTCAAAAGAGGCAAAGAAAATCACTCGTCCTGGCAAAAGTGGTATCAGAAAATCTCTTTTATATACAGCCAGCTCAGAAAGAAACCAGTGTTGAAGTGTTCGCTGTTCTGTCTTTTCATGACTAAATGTGTATAATTTCTTTTTGACATCACTGATCTTTGTCGAGATAACTGTGGTGAGCAGACTGCAAGCAGTATATACATTTTGCAGAAGAGTTGGGACCGAGTCAATGTGAAGTGTGTACCGCAAGTGTGCAAAGAATATTTCCATTTACCAAAGGTTTCAAGATATACCAGTGCAATTTTTTTTTTGCTATGATGAAAGCTTTTGAGTTCATCAAAAGCATCATGTCTCTAAAGTTTGTATCTTAAAAATACTGTTGTGAAAATCACATCATAATTACTTTCAGGGGTTACCAGTTAAAATGTGTAGTTAAAACCCTCTATAGAAAATTTCACACCAGTTAAAACTGACCCCTTGCGTTAATTACAGCAGACGCCTTTTCTAACCTTCTGATTTCACAACTTTCTTAATAGGTAATATTTAATATACATTGTCTCCTTCACTATAAATTTTCTTCTTTCCAAGACTTTTTCCATATCGTAACAATTTTTTGTCTGGTCCCTTAAAAGTTAAGGGAAATTACAACCACAAAACCAATACGGGGCTACAATTTGAAAACATAAAAAATATATATGTATATTAAAAAAAAATACATACTACACACAAACAAAGATAGATTTTTCAAACATGAAACAGGACCATCCCTAGATTGTTGTTAATAATATTTTTACTTTAGTTTCTTAGACAATGATAATTTCAGCGATATGCTCAAACAACATTGAGCATTCAAATGCAACCAACTACAAACTGTTAAATGAATGCAAAGTTAAGTCAAATAATTCTGTTAGAAGATTGATGGACAATTTTGAAATACATACAACCAACTGTAGGCTTCTTGCAAATAGAAACACAAAGTGCTTGAAAATTAAGTATCTACCCTACTATTAAACTTTCAGCCACAGTCATCCAAATATACTGCCTAGAGACAGCCTATGATATATATACAATCTGCAGTGATAAAAACTAACATAAATATCTCACTCTAATATATGTATTAAATCAGTATCGTTGTTCACTGGTGAAACTTTAGTACTTGCACTTGCCTCAGAGCTCGTTAGAGGTTCTAAGCCACTGCTTTTAGGTGGAGTGAAATCTAAATTTTCAACACCGTGAAGTTCGTAAATCTCCTTCTCAAGACTGGTGTGCAAGTCGTAGCCAGATTCGCCGAGCCCGACACTCGGTTGAGTTTCTTCCAGTATCACACTGCTGCCGCCAGACGACCTGCCCGATTTCTCCTCAACGTCGATGACATCTTCAACGCGCGCGCGAGGACGCACCTCGTCGGCTTCAGTTGGAGCCTCATCCGGTCCCTTGCCACCGTCCTTATCCCTGCTACCGGCATCCGTGTCTTCGTTCGCACCGGAGATCAACTCATCGCCTGTCGAGCCACCTCGATCCCCCGTGCCTGGCGCCTCACCACTTGGAACACTGCTCTCACCGGATCCCTCTCCCGCCTCCTCGGTGAGCTGGGCTGCTGTCTCTCGAGGACCGGGATCACCTTCATCACGTTCACCATCTCGACTCTCCGGGGCGAGGTCTTCTGCACGACGGTCCACTTCTTTGTCAGCGAAGCCATTCTTAACAGTTTCCGGTCCAACACGACTTTGTTCGGGGCCTTGCTCCGACACCTTTTCCTTTGCGCCCCTATCTGCACCCGGCGCATCAGAATTCTCGACTGTGGAAGGACTGGTTTCTTTTTCGTCTTCTTCCCCCTCTTCCAGAGATTCAAAATCACTTATGATGCTGCGGACTGTTTCCTCACGTTTCAGAGCATCTGCCTTTGCGTTGGCCCTGCGCCCTCTGGGTTTGGCAATCTGCAGTTTGCTCACAACTATCCTGCCCCTCCGAGTTCTGGTTACTGTGCTACCATTTACGTTCTGCTGCTTGGACGGAGAACTTTCAGACACCAAAGAGACAACATCCTGCAGCACTTTTGATATTTCTTTTGTGACGACTTCAGTTTCTGTGTTGGGTTTGCCGTTGTTTTTTACATTTTCTGTCTTAGCGTTACTTTTCTTGGACCCTTTCGATGGAGAGTTTTGGTGGCTTGACCGGCTATCTGCTCCCCACCTGTACATGATCAACTGGAGTGATCGAGCGGTGTGGGCGAGTTCGTGGCCCTTGCCTTCCACCGTGGACGAGTACTGCTCACCACAAACCGAACACTCGTACTTGTTGAGGGTTTCTGTCGGCGCTGGCTCATCAGCCGTATCCCCTCCTACATCCTCCTCCTGAACTTTTCTCTTTCGAGGCGACTTGGAATTCTTCTCAGATTTTGGAGATGTACTTTTACTCTTCGCTACCTGTTCATCAGCATCTTTCAGTTCACTACTTTCTAAAGATATTACTTTCTGAGGTGAACGTTTTCGTGGTAAATTTTCTTGGTCTTCGAGTTTTCCATCAGTGAATTTCTGTGAACCTCTTCTGGAAGGAACTGCTGTCGGCGACTGCTTCCTTGGGCTGGCAGTTTTGGTAGCTTCCTTCGGTAGCATTGCTTTCTGAACTGGTTTAACATCTTTCTTTCCTCTATCACCTCTGGGAGACAGCAGCAATCCATCATTCAGAAACTGGTTGTAATCTGTAATTGTCCGTTTCCTTTTCGTTCTCCTAATATCGTAGACGTGGCCGACAAGGGAGATACTGTCTCTCCTCTTCACCGCTGGCTTCTTAGCATCACTACGCACTTTCTTCGAATTGTTACTGTCCGATTCTTCATTTTCTTTTTTTCTCTTACTACGTCCATCAGCCATCTTTTCACTGGTTGTTTCTCCTTTCTTCAATTTCACGTTGCTGTCGACATCTGTTGAACAAGAACATTTTTCATTATCCTTTATGTCCCTAAAACATTTCCAGCAGGCTACATTAATGTTATCCACAGGTTTCAACATTACTTTATTACCTTTATTAGTGGTTTTCTGCTTACTTTCTGGCATTTTTGGTACAGCAGAAACCTTTTTTGATGTCCTACTTTCTAAAATCTGATGTGAAATTTCTGTCAGCTTGTCTCTACTCATCATCATGTTTCCGGTTGCAGCGATGTCGTTGCTACCTAGTTGTCGGTGGGGCTGATCTTGAACACTTATATCTGGTAGTTTGCTGACAGTCACTTTCAGTGCTTTTGCATTCAAGTTCGCTCCAACACCTGCAGGAACAACACTGCTTACTTCAGTGGGCTTAAATTTGCGGGCAGACACTCGAACTATGGCTTTACCAGTCATACTGGTGATGTCAATTGAAAGTGATTTCTTGTTTGGACTTCCAGGACTGAAAAAAAAAAAAAAAAAAAATGACAAAAGTGTAAACATTTTTTTAAAACTAAAGCACATTAAAAATAACACAGATAAAAACATTCTTTCAAGGTAGAAAACTTTTTATGACTGTAAGCATTTGCAAATGTATAACCACAGCAATAATAAATTGGAACAGCGACCAAAACTGAATTTATTTTGACGATCAATTTTTATAGTATGTAGCAATTTTATAGCTATAGATAGAGACCCCAGAAAACTCTAAACAAAATTAACTAAAGTTGATGTTAAAATAAGGGAAAAGTGGTGCAAAAATTCGATACTAAAACATAAAAGTGATGAAAAAATTTGTGTGAAAAATTAATGTTACCGGTACATCTAACAACCCATATGAATTGTTAATTTTTTGTCCTGAAGGAACAATTGGTTAGGTTAGCTACATTAAAAATACTATAAAATAGTAAGGATGGTTGGTTAGGTAGGTTAAATTACCTAGGTAAATTTTAAATTGGTAATCCATAATGATTTTACAATATTTTTAATGTAACTAACCACACGTAATCAACCGTAGACACTATTTTTAAGTAATCTGAATTAAAACTAACCAAACATACCCACTCATTAAAATAGTAAACTACTTGAAATGAGAGAGAATGTTTGAAAAATTTTACTATTCTAATTTTATTATTTTAATTCAGGAAAGAGGATTTTCCTCAGAATTACAGATTAAATATATCTTCAACTGATCATCTATATGACTCATATAAAATTCAACCAAAAACTAAAATAACTTATAGTTAAATCACTAATACACATGGTAGGTACTTAATTGAGCAGTACATTAATTCTTAACATTTAGTATAACCTACACAACTTCTAGAAATTGTATTAACAACTTATGTAAATGTAAACAAAGAAACAAAGCTGAACTTATGTAAAACACATTGTAGCATGTTTTCTCATACCATTTGCAGTTACATATTTCTTGGCCTAAACTATAAAATTATGAAAATGTTAAGAGTAAACAAATTGGAGGGGAGATTATTTCTGTATTATTTTTCATATTTATTCAGTAAACAAAGTTTTTCTCAACGTGTTATAAGACCACAAATTTTTAGGTCATGTCAATAATTTAATAAAAGTTGTGTAAAACCAAGTATAAATTTAAAATCCATAGTAGCATATCATGCAAACAAAGCCATCCTATTTATAAATGAAATAACGTATTATAACCACTGTATTGCCAGATTTCTTAGGTATTTTAAAACTTGAGATTACTTTTTACTATGACCATTTTAGTTTACCAAGTATATTCCAGGGTAGTTTCACTATAATAAAGTTTCATTTGGCAGTATATACCCTAATGTTTACGAGGGTGACTATATATTGGTTTATGTTGTTACACATGGCTCCGCCATCTCTGTTGTCACATTTCGGTTCATTGACTTCTGTTCCATTTTCACAAAATTACTCCTACCAAGTGCAGTATACAAAGAGCTAAGATGTTTACACATTAAAAATCTACTACTGCTAAACAAGGTTGAGTAAGGATAAACAGTACGGTAGCACCAAGGAGAAAAAAAGTGACATAACTAAAAAGACAGAAATCCTACTAGCAATCCAAAAGACAGCAGATAAACTGCAAAAAATAAGAGAAAAAGCTAGATATACCAACAGCAAGCATATTTTTTGGGATGTAAATAAAGGCTTTGATGTAAATAAGCAGTGAAGAAACAAACAATAATCCTAAAAACAATTTCTGCGGTATAAAAAAAGGATAACAGGAAAAAACTAAGGAAATGCATAACATTGTCTGTGACATAAAGTATCTGTTGACAATGCCAATGCTATCTTCTGCATAGCACCGAGTGAGTGCAAGACTTGTCTAGTACAGCGGTTCTAAAATTTTTTGAAATCTGGGTGCATATAAAACCCTACAAATAATTGTGAACACACCATACAATAATTCCTGAGGAGTCTTAAAATAAACTGGTTTAAGAAATTGCATTGCTTTTTTTTTAAATTCTTTTATTTTACACATTTTCATTATGATTCCACGTATATTCCTACCTTTTTTAATTAACTGTATTTTAGTTCAATTTTCCTTGGACTCCTGTGGGGTGTGAAAAAGAAATTTACTGTATGTTGAAATTATATTAAAAAAAATATTTGATATTCAAGAACATTGAAATACAGTATTCGCAGAAGCCTAGCTGATTTGTTCAAATAACACAATAATAATAATAATAATAATAATAATAATAATAATAGTAATAATAATAATAGGTTAACAAATATAATGAAAGACTATAATATATTAACTATATTTATTCTTGTATCTGGACACACATGAGCTGTGGCACACACAGCATTATAGGCTTGTTATTAAAGTTTCCTGCACAATTACTGAGAATTGCATTCAATTCACTATCAAATATGCACAGTCTTCCCGTGAGTTAAAATAGTAGCTACAAAGATTTTTAACACATAAATTATCTCATTCATGAAACCAACATAGCAGACTACCGATTATCGAGGTGCGGGTTATCTGGGGCCATATTTCCATAAACCACGAACACAAAAATAATTTATGACTTGTTATTCCTGTGCACGCACAACGGAAACAGCACTAGTGTATAATTAAAACCAAGGCCACACAGAAAGCTACGCTATGTTCGCTGCAGCAGGTGGCCAGACAAGATCAGATAACCTAGTTCGTGAAATAGGAGAGATGCATGTCGTGGCATTTGAGTGATGATTCAGACGATGATAATATTCTTCATGGCTCTCACAGTATTTGAACGCAAAAAGAAATGGGTTCATGAATGTAATTTAAAAACAAAAGAATTTGAAGAGTTTTGTTTGATGAAGCAGTTGCTAGTGAGGACGAAACCAAATTTATGGATAATTTCAGGATAAATTCAACTAAGATTGATACCCTCCACTTGGAATCTAATTCCAGGCGTTGTGCTGCATATCCTTCCTTCTATATTCTTCTACTGTTTTATTCCATAAACACGGATATTCTCGTTATCTTTCAACCACCTTTTCCGTCAACTTGACTATTTAAAGCACAATACTGAGACAATATAAACTTTTTAAAAATGCAAACGCAAAAGTATGCCACAATTCTGCACGAGAACAGATGTTTTTGTTTATCTGTGCATGCGCGATGTCAGCAACGTTTTAGGAAAATAGCCAAGAACCAAACACCTGGTGACATCACCACCACAGCGGACATAGCGCCCTGTGTGGCCGTAGCTTAAATATAATGCAATGAATTAGTAATACAACGAATTAATAATATGACTAACATCAAAGGAAATTGTGCTCTTTCCTCAACAGTTATTGGTTTTTTTCATTGTATATTTATTTCCGATGACGCCCGAGTTTCAGCCAACGTTTATATTCTGCTATCTCGCATGTCAGGCATGTCGGCAGCATCTCTGGAGATAAAAGCCAGAGCTTTCAGTGCTAGTTTACCTAGCACCTACTAGGATGCGCTGGTTGCAAATCATGGCAGAAATGCATCTAGTAAAGAACAGACTCTGGAATTACGTTGAACAGGTTAAATAATCTTTCTAATAATAGAAAATGTTTAGTTAGTGCTTTTACAAATCTTATTACAACTGAAATACAGCTCCTATATTGGAATCTTAAGCCCAAGCCTTATTATGTAAACAAATAAGTACGTGAATTATTAAATTTAATTTTGGGTGATTTAATCTCAAAATGTTATTTAATATTTATTTAAATGTATGTCTAATGTATTTAGATATACTACATTAGTACTGTATGATAATTTTAACGGGAATAATGTCATGATTAAAATGATAGTCAGCAAGCACACTACCTGACTGGAAAACAAATTATTTTGATTACAATTCTCTTATCGAAAAAACACACTCGACCAGTGCTGTTTTAATTAGCACTCGGTTTTACTAGAACGAATTATGGCATTACTTCGAGGGACGTCTGTTACAGTTTTTGTCTTAATAGTAGGGATACAAAAGTTGTTAATAGGTTTTTAATTTTACTTTGCTTTAAGCTTGTTTTTTAGTTATCAGTGGACCCCTTACCAGCCATTCCCTGGATAATCGGGAGTCTACTGTATTTTAATTCCCCCATTCTGCAATAACTTTCTGTTTATGTTAAAAGACTGCGGTTCCGGAATCGGACTTACCTCAAACATTAATTTTGTATGAAGATGGCTAGTATATACTGTGCTCTATAATCACCACTTGCAAATGTATTGTAAGAAACTCATATACCACACTGCAATACTATTTGAACCAATATTTTAAATTATTATTTTGGGTAACGTAGTAAATTGGCAAGATTATCAGTGGTGTAATTCACATTAAGCCATCAATGTCAACATTATTCACAAATTACTTCTGTGGCTTAATTAATTCCTTATGAATCATTTATAAAATACTCAGTAACGAAAAGTAATCTAGTGCTAATTACCTCTTAGTTAGCTTAGGTTGCTGGTTGATTTTCACAACACTTTTCTGTAAAAACACAAAACAAACCACATCACAAAATTACTCCACAAATAAAAATACAATGGCAAGAAAATATTTTCAGATTTTTGAGCTCAACATGAAAATGAGAATAGAGGAAGAGAGAGAACATCCAGGATAGGAGAATGGAAAACAGAAAAGGCTTACAGCAGATGAGAAGTTGTAAGAAACCAACCTAGAAAGGATTAGGTGGGTGTACAGACTGCTATGCAAACAAATTCAGAAAACAGAGAAAGGTAATTAACTATGATGTCATAGCGACCCAAAGAAAAGTTTCAAAAATTTCACAGGGTGTCTGTACTTTCATAAGAGACTATAAAAAACCATAAAGGGAGCGAGAGATGTGTAATAAAAAAAAAGGTTACCAGTAACATTAACTACAGCCTTTGAAACAAAGAATATCCTTGAACAATAGGTTTACTGAAAAGCCTGTGAACTATTCCACTTAAAAATGCTGTCAATTTAAGTGTTTTAAATAATAAACTGGAAATTATATCTTAGGCTAAAACTAAAACCATAATGCATGCTAGAAAAAAATATTTAATGAAAGGGGAGGGGGAGGGGGAAACAAAGAAATATAGTTCCTACATTAGTTTCATTTTGGAGAAAATGCTATTGTGCAAGTGTTATCAGTACAAATCAAAAACAATAAACATCAGATTTTAAAACAAATAAAAAAATATATATTTAAAAATACTGCAAGGTACTATTTCACTAAAATAGTCTCATTTTGACTGACAAAGTCATGATTTACTTTCAAAACAATACCATTAGTAAGAAGCAAGTCTATAACAGATATACTCACAAAAATATTTTGGTAAATTTTTGTGTCTTCGAAAAATGTGCATACATCGTTATTGTACAAACATGTTACTAATAAAAGAGATGCAAGAAAAAAAACATATTCCCCCCCCCCCCCCAAATTCCTTTAGTTAATATATTTTGGTACAAAATTCGTGCTAAATAGAATGTACCACAATAAAATATAAAATCCTTGCAATTTGAGTTTATTAGTACTACTGTCAAATTGCTTATTGTTTTAAGTTTTTCAGGGTCTTTACAGGAATTTACAATTAACTTTCAAGGACTTTCCAAGGACTTTTTAAGGACTGTACACTAATTTTTCAAGGACCACTATAAACAATAAATTACATTTACTACATCAAATTTAAACTTGAATAAGTCAATTAAGGATGTTTTGGCAACATTTCTATTTCTGTATGTTTAGTATGTTAAGTAAGTTTTCTCACTGAATTTAATCCCTACCTAAAAACCTACCTAAAATTCACACAAAACCTTAGTGATTTTAATATTTGTCTAACTTCTCACATAACAGTCTATTTACTTCAGTAAGGGATACCGATTTTTCTTTGGCTGTTCTTCGAAGGCTGTTGGACTTCGACACCATGGTTAAACTACCAGTTGCTTCCGCCTGTTCAGAGAACCTGAATTTAGGGTTATGTAACCACAAATCGTTAAAAGTACAGTTCCCAGGCATTGTGATAAATGTTAACAGTATCTCTCAAGTTGCATACATCAACGCACCAAAAGCACTATCAAACACGCTGAAAGAAAAAAAAAAAAATATAAATTGTGAAAGAACTGTAGTTTTTACACACGTAGAGATAAAAACATCAGATAATAAATACTGAAGTCTTTGCATATGTAAATGTGTACACAAATGCGACAGCCGCAAAAATTAAATCACAATGCAACTATCAAAACTGGCAAAAACAATCGCTTCGCAACTCGCAGAAAGTATAAACTAAAAATGAAGTCGAACTAATATTAAAACATTTCTAGAAATAACACTTTTCCCATTACAATTACTCAGACAATGCCATGCGATTACAGAAGCATGTAATCGCGCGTGAGCTAATCACGGGGGTAGCACAATGTCGTGCGATGGGCCAAGGGTATGACGCCTAGAGGGGGGGGGGGGGGGGGGTGGGGGGGGAGAGAGAGAATCAGCTGGAACTGTCCGGCCGCCATATTGGTAGATTCCACTTTCCGAAAAACACTCATAAGATTGCATTGGGCAGGTGGTGGTGTTGAGCTTCAAAACTGGTGTAAATGTGTTTTTAGTGGCTGAAAACTAACATTTCGTGAATATATTGATATAAAAAACGTGTACATGATCTGCTACCTTTATTATTTCATGTTACTAGATGTGGGATAAACGAAAATGACTTGTGTAGCATTCGGCTGTAGTAACCGAACAGGACGAAAATCTAATTTTCAATTGGAGAAAGAAAATATAATTTTCAATTGGAGAAAGAAAGTATAAGTAAAATCACTTTTAACAGGTATTTATAGATTATTTTATTATTAGTTACTGTTCTATGTATTGTTTGAAGCCTGTTTTTCTGTTTATGCGCTTGTTAAAGTATCACCAGTGAGTTATTTCTACTTTTAGGTTTATTAGTTAAATTTAAATTGGCATGCACTCATAATACGACACTGAACACTAAATACAGTAAAACCTTTTTGTTGCGACCCCATTTATTGCGACCACCTCTCTATTACAACCCGATTTCGAGGAACCGTGAAAAAATTGCCGAAAATCCGAAGATAAACAGACAGAAAATAAGTTTCTTGTGGTGAGTAACGTGTTGCTGCGTTTCTCTTGCCGAGTGCTTCCTGTCGACCGCTGTCAGCGCTTAACAACCCCCATTCCACGTCCCTTTGTCGGCAGGGTGCAGATAAAGGTTTTTGTGGCAACGTGTTTACGTTTAGCTTATTGCGAGTGTCTAGTGTGGTACGCAGTTAAGGCAAAGCTACCTGCTGGATTTCTCTTGATTTTGATTACTATCGGTTGACAATACACAGCGACCGACTGGATGCACGCCCGCCTCGACTTGTTTTAACTGCCGCAGCGATGTTTATTTTGACAGCTCAAGCAATTAATTTTTCCCGTGGGTTGATAGAAAAAGGTCGCTTCACCCAGCATAAAAAAAAAGGCTACGCCACTTATTCCCCGCGCAGGAAACACACTGGCTGCCGTCTGTCTACCCCGCATTTATCTTTCTTCTAACATTCCACGTTCTCCTCTCGCGCGAGCAATAACTAGGGCCACGATTATATGGTGAATCGCGAAATCGCGAAATTTTCCGCGAATTTATATGGAAAATGCGAAAAAAAGCGATTTTTAAGAAAAACCGCTAAATAACACCGAAATTACACAATACAAGTCTCTTATATTTTAATGTGAAAAGCTTAATAGTCAAGACTTGCCCGGGTCCTGGTTGATAAGCTGGAAAAATTTCCTGCCTTGCATTTCTACATGCTTCCTCTAATCAGCTTTAGGGCGCCGTCTGGTCAGTGTGTGTGTTAGTGAAGCGGGATGATAAGAGCGACGCTCAATGGTAGTTCTAGCGCGGTAAAACCTCTAAGTGCAAGGCTTCTGAACTGGCGCGCAGTCATCTCGTTCCCGTCAGATAACAGTGAAATTTGAGCGGTGACCATAACATTATATGGCGGAAAAATAAAGATAAAGGTGTAATGCATTTCCCTATGATACTTTCAAGAAATTTGTAACGGGTTTTTTACACCTAAAACTTCGAAAACATGTCTTTTAGCCATTTTATCTCAAAAGAACCATTAACAAATTCTTAAATGCTTTTCGTAAACAGACTCCAGTCGGATATATAGTATAGTTTGGAAATTGCGTAGGTTTTTCGTGGCTGTGCGCGGCACACGACTGTAGTTGCCATGCGTCACGCGCCGAGAATGTTGTCCGGCAGGAAGGGCGAGTATAGTTCATTTGCGGCAAAAATGAATACTTTTACGGCCCTGCTAAATTTTTCCATTAAATAAATTTTGAAGTTTCAGTGATTTTCCTTCAGAAATAATGTTGTGTAACTAACAAACAATTTGTATCAAAACAATTAACGGTAAATAGCTGTCGCGGGGGCCCTTAAAAATTTTTCATTTTACCAGAACTGGACTATACAAACCTGGCTTTAGTCGCACACAGTTTGGTGAAGGTGAGGAAGGATGTTGACAGTTTCACATGCCAAAGGACGTTGAAGTAGGAGGGGGAGAGAGACACGATGGTTTGTATGCCTGGGAGGGATGAACCTTGAAGTCTAGACAAGGGAAGGAGAGGTAAGCCGTATGACGTCATGCATCCGCCGCCTGTGCTGCCGCCAGCCTGTCTAGACGATATTCCCGCGCTCCCACTTACGTTGCACAAGCTACTGCTGCCGTATTTTTAAAGGAAATGTCCCATTATTTTTTTGTTATTCTCACATGAACATTATTGGAAATATTAAAGCCGACACAAAAAATACGCTGTGTGTTAAAGTTAACAGATTTTAATAATCTTTCATTTTGTTTTGTTTTAAATTTTTTTTCTTCTGATTTTCACATTTTGGTCAAAATGTCCAATTTTTTGACGGTTCTCGAGAATGTATTCGTAAAATCACTGCTTCGTTAAATCCGGGGTTCGTGACATCGGGGTTCTAGTGTATTTAACTACGGCAAGCAAGAAATCGTACATGTAATCTAACCAGTAAAAATAAACTGTCTATTGACATATTTTCTTTAGAGGTGGCCTGTAGGGCGACGGACTTGTCATGAAGGTTTAAAGCACAGCCGTCTAGCATTGTGAGTGACAGCATCCTGCCATTGTATGGCTGGTTTCTTAGCGAGTAGCGGTTTGGGAAAAGGGGTTGGGGGGGGGGGGGGGGGGGTTGAAATCAACTGAAAATTTCGGAAAACATCTATTACGACCCCCCCTCTATTCCGACCCTATTCCTGGGAACCGTGAGGGGTCGTTTCAGAGAGGTTTGACTGTAAATCTGAATATGTTCGGAATGTGTGAATGGTTATGCCTAGATTTTAGTTTTAGTTTGAGCTTACAGTGCAGTGCTAAGACAAAACATGATGTCATACCTAACAAAACAAATTTTTGAGACATTTGTAAGAAACGACACTGAACACTAAATAAATCTGAATATGTTCGGAATGTGTGAATGGTTATGCCTAGATTTTAGTTTTAGTTTGAGCTTACAGTGCAGTGCTAAGACAAAACATGATGTCATACCTAACAAAACAAATTTTCGAGACATTTGTAAGAAGTACAATAACCAATATGTTTTGATTTTAGCAACTTTTTGCTATATTTTATCCCAGTTCAGCATGCCGGACATTCAATTGTGTAATTATTTGTAATTTTACAACTTTATTATGTTGTCACCGAGTTCACATTAATAATCATCGAAAAACTCAAAATTTAAGTTTCCTAAGTTTCAAACTATTGCGTAATTCAACAAGACGTTATTTAAAGCATTAAAGTGGAGACCAACACAAATTTAAGAACACATCGTATTATAAAAAGGCGAGAACTATCACATCTCATTGTGCTCCAAAGAGCGACACACATCATTTAAATGATATAAATAAACCACAGGAATATTTAAAGCATCTTTATTCAAGTGTGATTTCATTTTCATCGAATATTACTTCATATACACGCATAAGAACTCCAATTAATTCAAAACCATGTTGTTGCGTATCAAAACACGTAGCACCAATGCAATGTTTTGGTTCTCAATGTGGACGTGGCTTGGCAGAATGTAAATACGGCCGCCATATTGGTACATTCCACGTCAAAGTTTGTTTGGTTACACATTCGCAGCCATGAACTCATTCTGGTTACTTCTTATTCTGTGGAGCTAATAGTACACAGCAAAACGACCATCTTGCATTTATCTTCTTTTGTTTGTACCTCATTTACCACGCTATACCATATTTATTCTGCATCTTCCAAAAATCTATACCATATCTACCACGCGATACCATATTTACTCCTGTGTACTGAGCTATGTCCAATAACACACAGTTAAGCAAAGCACACGCATGATCCATTATTTTAGACCATCCATAAACGATAATGTCGACGCCAATGGAACACACAGAAATTCCCAAAACCTAATTTGTTTACGAAAATTCACTCAGCGTCTGTTCACGTCAGTAAATTATATTCTAGAAATAACATAAACAAATAATGGTTTCGTATTCCTAAGCTAGGATTTTAATGGTAGGAAACTAGCTGGAATATTATGTTACCCGAAAATTCAAGGACTTTCCAATGACTGGATTAAATTCAAGGACTTTTCAAGGCCTTTTAAGGACATGGTTAAAATTCCAGGACATTCCAGGACCATACGAACCCTGGTTTTTAGTTACATTCCGGTGCTGTGTATGAACTCGCATTTTAGTTATACATAATATATTGACTATATTCAGTTTTATCACAATTCACCATATAATCTTGACCCAAGTTATTAATTACTATACTTAAACAAGGCCCTGGTGAGTAATAATCATTAGTATTCAAAAACCTTCGAGCAAAAAATACCTTACCAAAGCTTTTGCACCAGCTTTCACAAAATTTTGATTTTTGTTGTTTGCTTTGGGAAAATTAAAAAAAAAAAATTGAGGGATGAAGCTATCAAATTTTGTAATCAAAGGAGGCACAAAAAAAATTGGTTGTCTGTAAAGTCGGTTTACGGACGATAGTTAAACATGACAACATCATAAAAAAACATTGATGAAATTATTGCATAGTTTTATGAAATAAATTGAATCATTTTTATTGAATTATCACTATTTTGTAGGGATACAAAGAAGGAGTGAAATGAAATCTACAATTTAATTGATAAATTTACTTTTATTTGCACTCATTAATTCAAATATATTTATTACTTTAACGAACAGATTATTTTAACTATAACTTTTATACATGTTTGCTATTTAACTTCTTCCAATCTGTGTTATTCTGTTAAGGATAGGACGATGATAGGAAAAGTAGGAAACGAATGGGAGTGTTTCAAGTTTAATGTGCCTCGAAAAAGTCAAATCGATGGTTGTTCCAATCGAGTGGAAGAGAGATAGATGCGGCGCAAGCGTACAATGAGTGTAACGGGACACAGCATAACGGGACAATGCGCGTAACGGGGCAATGAGTCATCCTTTTTCGTGTGTGCAGCCGGCGTTCATCGATTTATTAGACGTCACGTCAAAAAAACTTTCAGCAAAACTATTGATCTACACATAGATTACTGATAATGCGTCACATGATCATTTTAAAGCATCTGATTATTTATTCTGCAGAATACAATATTGTAACCAAAGAAAGTACAAAAAAAACTATAAGAAATATTACCACTGTACAGATATTATTTTTAGTCTGGTTATCAATGTTTTAGGTAATGGTTAGCTAAATGTATTAGTGTGATTTGATACATCTTATGGAATTCCTTGGAGTAAATTTGTTTGTTGATTCAACACTTGTACAGTTAGACAGCTCTCTCAAAAACAAACACACTTCAAGACCAACAAAAACAAAGGTGACATGTTAGTCTGCAAATATGATATATCACACGCAGGTTGGGCTTCAGTCACATTTTGGCGAGCACTTAAACATTATTTTTTCATCCGATTCAAAACAAATTTGATGACAGTTACTTTGTGGGTATTTTGATGGTTTGAATAAAGCCCTCACAAAAAAAAAAAAAGAGCATTTTGCCTACTCAGCAATGACAAATGAATTATTTCATTCAAAAAATAACTTACAGAAACCCATGCACATCAAAATGGTCTCAGTAACGTCATACATCATTCAATGAAATGAATTCAATAATTTTTTTTTTTCTGATTTGAAGCAAATATTTATCATCAGAAATTTCCTACATTATTTACATTGCCAAACATGTTCGGCTTAATGTACCAAATTTCTAAAGTGCAAGGCCTTCCTACTTCTTTTTCAGTCATCTCACTGAATGTTCAGACCGAAAATTTAATGCATAATATCTTATTTACTAATAAATTACAGTATTGTATATTTGTAATCAAATTATAATAATGGATTTATTCGTAAAATATTTTATAGTAGTAGTAACTTGAACATTTTTCAAGATTTAAATGCACAAGTGTTATAAATTTTCACTAAACCAGTATTAGTTGTATAAAGGTCAGTTCCTTGACTTTTAACTTATTTAACTATCTTTAACACATGTGTTTTTTTAATTAGTTTTTGAACCGTCATCCACTAACAAATGTCAGGGATGTGTGTTCTCTAATGCATGTCTTTTGTCAACATGTATGATATATGCAAAAATAAAAACATTTACAGGCTGCAAAAAAAAATAACCTTTACGTACAGCAAACTGCCACTATTGAAGAGCACCGAAAATTCACTCGGATATTGCTACAAGAACATGGTACTAAGCAAAAATAAAAAAATAATGTTTCTGATAAAACCAAAATTAAAATTTACGACAGTGAGCCTGTCTCTGGTTTAGTGGCAGGAATGTAGCTGCTGTTTGGATACTATAAAAGGCATAAGAAACAAGCACGTAAAGCTGTTCTATTATATACTTAAAAACCACTAAAGGCATTTAAAAAGATATATGTTCTTACTGACAAGGCCAACAGTTTAAGTCTTATTTTAATAGTTCTTGCATACACTAAATGTTAATTAATTGAGAGATAAAATTAAATATTACAATGAAAGGTCTTTAATACAGCACCTTTGAGACAGCTGCCATACAGATTTTGCCTGATTATAAAATGTCAATGTAGTTTTAACGGGAATACCAATTGTAAAAATGTGAAATGCAACCAACTTAAAAAAATAAATAAAAGAGCAAGTGTAACTCAGTACACGTGGTGAAACTTCTTTGGCAATCAAAACCTCAACTCGTAAGAACATTATAAGGGGTAAAACAGCAGAGATAAAGTCAGAAAGAAGAAAATAAACATAGATTAGAAAAATGATTAATCACTTCAAAATAACTGCTCAGGATATCAATAATTATTGATCAATCAATAATGATTAATTATTAATAATTATTTATTACTATTACTCACTGCTGAAATACATCATAAAGGTAAACTGTGCATGTTACTGTTTCTTCAACCAATTCTGCCGTTCAGGGCACACCAAATATCAGAACAAAATATGAAATTCATAACAATCCGTGCTATCTATGCAGGAAATGCAGGGACTGTCTAAACAGAGCTCTCTACACTGCTGGTTGAACAAGGAGGTACGCAAGCACGCTTGTAGCAAATATAAAATTCAAGGCACTCAAAAGCTGACTACAGGATACCTATATCTATTTTCTGAAACAAGCACATGCGCACACTCTGTCTTATTCTTCCGTTCATCTCTCTCTCTCTCTCTCTCTTAGGGGACGAATCATTACACAAAGATGAGAACAAAAACGAGCTCAGCAATTTATATAGCATATCTTTATATCTCTTTGGTCGAGTACCAATTCTGTCATTTTCACATCAGAAACATTTCACAACAATGTTTCATGATAATGTTGCATAAAATTTGGCCTTTATATTTTACTCTCATAACGCCAAAAGAAGTTTCAGTTAAAAAAAAATTATAATTTTGAACTTGAACGGCTTGATTGGTGCCAGGAAAAATAATGTGCCAAGCCACACAATGCTGGATTAACAACCTTAACTTAATTTATTTCCTTCTGAGATCAGCATCTATATTTTATGATGAAAAGGTGGATGGGAATTAAGAAAAGTTTCACAATACCTTTACTTGGCACTACAACACTGGGCACTGCAGTGCAACCATTTAAAATTTTGTTAAGTCTACAAACAACATAATGGATAAGTAGATATACTTAAAAAAACTTTTTACTCTCATTAAAGTTGTTTGCTTTAGCTGGGCATTGCAGCATTACCACTAACCAAAGTAACAAAGAAACTGAAAGACAAATTACCTCGCACATCATGTAAAGTTTGGATTCGGAGTCTAACGCTGACTGGAAAAGGTTGAACAACTCGCCCAGCTTGTAGGCACAATGATGACATATCTTGCTAGGCACTTTCTTGCCTCTGTGAACCTAGACGGCAAAAGAGATTGCAAATTCAAAGTTACAATAATCACTAATCTGTCTGCAAAGTTTTTTTTGTTCAGCAGTTAACACTCCTAATAAAGAAATGGTAATTCATATATATATATGCACAACACATGATCATTATAATCACAACTAATAGTGCAGATTCGCTGATAAGATGGAAAGGGGAAAAGGACGACACAATACCCAGTCTCAGTCAGGGAAGGAAATCTTTCAGAAGGGAAACCTGCTGAACCTGGCCAGGAATGGAACCAGGGACTGTTCAGTTCATCCGCCAGAAATTCCAATCCCCAGAGCAGGTAAGGAGAGACAGACATGTCACGACCATGTTGTCGAAAGTTCCTCACTGGATAATCACTTTACGGGGTGGCGTGTAGTTAATAGGTTAGTAAGCGTGCCAACTAAGTCAGTAAAGACAGCCAACAAAACCATCAAATTATATATATATATATTTAAAAAAAAGAAAGCATTCTTAATATGTAGTAGTGCCTATGGCATATGTCTATGCCTATGGCATACCAATGCCAATAACTAAAATACTTGTGCCAAATTTTAAGTGTATTCCTTTTTTCAAAATACATATGCTCAAAAAATTTATTTGGCACAGGGTTGCTACATTTTTTTTAATATGAAATTCCCTGACTTTTCCAGGTTTTTCAGTCTATATGAAAAATTTTCGAGACAATACATACAATTATAATCATAGTTGGTAACTTATTTTGGAAAGTTCATAAACTGTAATTTTGTTTCAGTATATTTGTAGCTTAACTATCTGATAATTTGTATAAGAAATGTCATTTCAAAAAATTATATCTCTAAGCATTAGTTAGCTTAAGTACTCTTTTTAATGAGCAGTTTAACTACAGTATATGCTTTTATACTTTAAGTAGAACAAATAAGTTAATTAACTTTAAAAAAAAAATACCAAAACTTAAATTTTTAATATTCATATATGTAGGCCCACAAATGAACAAACACACAACTATAAAAAGATTAAACTTAAAAAATAACTAAGACAATTAAAAAAAGTAATGGTAAAGTTGCTATTTTGCAAGTTTAACTACAGAAGTTTCAAAATGTTCTTAGAATGTACAGGATTCCTGACATTCAAAATCCTGATAAGTCTATACATATGATTCTATACATACAACCAAAATTACAAAATTGTGATGAATTGATAAACAAAATCATTCACAAAATTTTAAGGCTGTTTCTTGGCAACTGAAGTATTTTCATCTTCGAATAGTTGTTTCATTACTTGCAATGCCTGAACCATTTATAATTACAGCTAGGCCACATGATGAAAGCTAGGCTATAATCAGTGTGCCATGGAAGTTACAAGAATTTTCCCATCAATTAGGTAGTCAAAAATCCCAAAGTATCAGTCTCAACGTTCATAACAGCGACATGCTATTCCACCATTCCAAGATCAGTGCCTATCAATTAGTCAAAATCACGGGACATGCGATAATGTCTATTGTGATTTGTTAAATGCCATCTTATCTGTCATGAATGCCAAGTAACGAGAATTAAAAAATTACAGAAGAATACCTTTATCACCATTTAATATTTAAAGATGCAAAGCTTTAAATATTAAATGGTTACCTATAAAGGTATTTGACTTTAGTGTATTGAAATTATCACCTGTGTTTTGGACATATTAACGATACGAACGGGTGGTCACACTGTTACACATGAATTTATTTTGGCGGCAGATGTTGTTGCCAGATAACTTGAACATTCTAATCAACAACTTTTATTTCTAAAATTGCAACAAACACTCTCTTAACTCATCACGAGATCCTACAACCTTCCCAATGAGGTTTTTCGCTGAGGGAGAGAGAGAGAAAAAAAAAAAGTAAACTGCACTCACTTTACAGCCCAGAGCCGTTTCAATCTGATGGATCCAGTTGCCGTCAAAAAGGTTGCTGAGAACACCGTCGTTCCCGAGACACAAGTAGCAAACGTTCTGCCCGGAGCCCATCTGCCGCTGCGGCTCTGTCGCGAGGAAACGGCAAACGAACGTGTTGCACAGCTCCAGTTTGTGCACACACACGTGACATATCTTTAAGGAGATAACGTCGTCGTTGGTGACCTGAAATCATTGGGAAAAAACATATAATGTGGACAGGCAAATAATTATTAGTATCTCTAATTTACTTATCAAAAGTGCCAATAGATGTTTAACAAAATATGCATGCATATGCATTTCTTTTTCAACTGGTAAGTTATAACTGAAATTTGATCTGTCTAAATAAAAATATTGAAAAAAAAAATAAACATGACTCTTAGTATAGGAGCACTGACGCAATAAAAATATCACTATGCCCTTTTTTTACATAATTATAAAAAAATGAATTAAATTTTTTTTGTTGGAATTTTTTTTTTTTTGTAATTTTCATAGGTTGCACATTTGTCAATAATTACAAAAAAAAGTCCATAATACCTAAAACAGCACAATAAATAACCCAGTGAAATGTAGTTTGTACGACTTATTCCATTTATATCACAAGTCAGTGACAGACACTTTTCTTGGTGCCATCTCAGACCAGGCACACGCAGAATGAGGCATGTCATGCATGATGCGACATTTTGTCTGATATAGTTGACTTTATGTATTTACATAAAAGCAAAATTGTCTCGATCCGACATGAGCGATAATATTGAATGACTGCTCCAGCTTTGTCACGAGAAAACTGTCCGATGGCTAAAGTGTTATAAATTGTCAATAAAGGCATGCCGTAGTGAGTTTATAGCTGATAGGTAATTGTCGTGCCACTCTAAGAAAAAAGGGCAACACCCGAAAATGGATATATAAAGTTCCTTATTTGTTTCTAATGATTATGTCGACGCACATTCAGATATTTTTAAAAACTTAACATTTAGCTAATACGTTCGCCTGTGCGGGAACTCGGCCGCCAGCATGGTTGAGTCCCGGTAATCGTTGAATACTACTGTTCAAACCACATGTGAAAAATGGTATTTTTGGGTTAATGTTTGGTGTACAAATATTAACTGTAATGTAAATATAGTGATGTAAATTTGCGTAGCCGAGACTGTTTTCAACTAGAGATATCCCTGATCCTGTTGTTGCCGCCCTACCTTTTAATTGATATTTGCTGCAATATTATCCTGTGGTTCTTTAGATATCCTTAAGAATATAGCATAGCCCAGGCTGTTTTCAATAAGACAGGGATGTTAAACGTCAGTATGGCCAGGGCCAAGACTGTTTTACACTTTAATTGGTTTTTCCATTCAAATCAAACATCCCTGACATTTTTCACATGTGACTGGAATAGTTGTATTCAACGTTTAAGTACCGAGACTTGAACATGAAATGGTTATTTACATGTAAAGGTTATGAAAATATCTCATTGTGCCTTGACAGAAACATTAGAAACAAAATAAGGAACTTCATATATCCATTTTCGGGTATTATCCTTTTTTCTTAGAGTGGCACCCCTACAATAAAACATTACCTATCCACCCTAATCTAATAACCATTCATCGATTTTACAGTTTTAAATGTAGCTAACCTAACCAACTGTTCAAATAATGAACTACCAGAAAAATCCTTGAAATATTGCAATTATATTTAGCAGAATAATCAAATAGAATGACAAGAATTTGAAATACCATTTATATAATTTTAATTTTATTCTTAGAAAAACACTTATTTTTTGTCAGATAATAAACCTTGATGATACCTGGTATCGAGATGTTAACAAGTGTGCTGGCAGCAATGGAAGGTACATGGGCTTGAAAGTCCAGCCACATCGTGATATCATCCTACGTTCAGAGACTTCTCAGTTCCCCTTACAAATGGTCGTTCCCTCCTCTCCTTTCCCCTTAGTTGTTCCTACCCCTCCACACATGCACCGTGCACATTGGTTATGTTAGTACTTTTTGAGAATGTATCCTTCTTCAAGTAGCGGTGAATGAGACATATATTAACTTAGAGCATTTATTAGTGTTGAACCTTCAGGTGTGTGTGCGGGCCACACTAAAAGTACCTAAGTTACATTTCTTATGAAGTAAATTTTGTGTAGATTTTTCTAAAATTTGTTTTGGCCTGCCCTTTGAAATTATCTTTTGGAATTTTCGGTAATTGTTTCATAATTTTGCATATATGTTACAGATGGTAATTTAATAGCGAATGAAGCATGTTTTTGTTCAGGGCTCGAGTCGGGTTTTCACAAAAGAAAACAAGATAGTATGGAACAATGATCTGGTGGCCGTTCACGTAATTGTACCTACTTCAAACGTCTCGTTATGTTAATTTTGGAATTGTTACAGTTTGGCATTGACACTCTCACGGAGCATCATTGTTCTTTATTGGCGTTTGACGTGTATATCGTGCGAATGTCTTCACTTTTACTGGGCCTGTAGGCTTATATACCCAGCACATTTTGTGGCCTTCTGCAATAATCTTGTAGCATTGCAGTATACAAGCCTTTTCTACTAATAAAAGTATTACTAAGAATGGGTTAGATTGCCAGTATATTATATTCTGAATTTATAATTATTTAATAATCATGTTTCTTCTGTCATCCTTTCAACTTTGTTTTACTACTTATATTTACCTAATATTATGTGTAATGAGTTTTTTCTATTATATATTTAAATTTGAATATTTTATTATAATAATATATATTACATTTTTATTAGAATGCAGATGTTGCATAATGATTCTAGAACACGGGACTGTGTCTGGGGTGATGTGTAAAAAGAGAGAGGCATAAGAGGCCTGTAAATGCGAGTGAGAACGATACAGTGATTCCCCAGTAAGAGAGAGACAAAAGCTGGGATTCCCTACTGGTCGTGGGAACTGAGTGATAACTACTGTCTCACAGTGGGGGAGAGAGAGCGAGAATGTAAAGTCCCTGGCTCTGTGTATAGAAAACTGTTTTCAATGTATGTCGCGTATTTTGATTGGCTTGTATTTGTCAGTGTGAATGAAGCGTGTGTGATTGGTCGGTGACGTCATGTGACTGCCCTCCCTGCGTGAAGGACACAGTGCCATGATCTCACCAGTCGTCTGTCGATCGCAGCACCAAGAGGGCGCGTTCGGCGGCTTCTCACAAAATATGTAGTTTTGGATGTGGTTGTTTCGTCTTTCGGACAATAAACCTCTCAAATGAAAAAGAAAGAAAATCTTTTTATTTCGGATAACGAATCGTAATAATCTGAGGGCTATAAATGTTGTTAGAGTTTGTTTGTGATGATGTTATGAGTCATTATTTTCCAGTAGTGTTATTGGTAAAGAGAATTTTCTATGGCCTTGCAAGGAAAAACATGTTAATTGAGGTAGACTGTATTTGAAGTCAGAATGTAGCAAAAGCGTGCAAGTGTATGCGGACCACGAAGTACGCTGGGTTTCGTTAAGTAGATGCACAACACCACACAGCACAGTTTCCTGAAACAAATATGAAAGGTGGTTTATTATTTTCAAATGGATGTTGTTTTGAATATTTAATTATTTATGTGATTCACTGAAACTGTAACACGTAGTTTTGTGAAGTCTATGTAATCTTTATAGTAGTATCAATTTGTCAATTAATTCTTTGATAGTTGTTATTTGTGTATTTATACGGAATTGAAGAGAGAAAATGTTACATGTGAACATTTGGTTCTGCAATGATAATATAAACATCATAATTAAAGTCTGCTAAGTATACGTAATGTTAAGAGACGGGTGCATTAAGAGAAACATTTTTTTTATTTCATCTTTATTACTGCACACAGAACACATTGACATTATCTATTTGTAAGCTTTTTTAATAATATGGTTTTTAAATTTCTATTTGCTAAGATAGCATGTTTATTATATTTGATTACTTATACATAAATTAATTTAAAGCTGCTTGCCAATGCTAGCCATGTAGCATGGCTTTATTAAAGAGGGATTTAAAACTGAATTGTACCTACCTGAATGTCCTTGACAAAATTAAATTGATATTTAGCTGTTTGGTTGTAAGAAACATGTGATATTTTGTCTGTTGTACCCGTTGATGTCATCTTGTTACATTTTCAAACACACCAAGACACACTGCATTTCAATTAGGATTCATGTTCTTTGGTTAGGTTTTTTGTATGAATAAAGTTGTGCTCAGCCCATGTTGGGCACGCTTGAACCGATGATACGAGTTACATGCAGCATTATTTGTTTCTCCCAATTTAGAAAATACTTAAAATATTTTTGAATGTCCCTTTCGGACAATAACAAAGCATTAATTCTAGATACCAAGAATACTCATTTCTTAAGTATGATAAAACACTACTTTCAACCATCACCTAAATGATATAAAATCAAAAGAACTCAACTCTATAATCATTCCAAAAAGGATTTGGCACTATTAATAAGCAAAAAAAAACCATGTAAAAGTAATAATTACACCTATAACTAACATAATTTTACGTTACATACTAAACATTAAGATGCCTTCACCTAATGAGTGGTATTCAAAACAAACACACAAGTGACGCCACGCCGAAGCATCACCCATTGACCTTACTTAATGTGCGGAAGATAATACCTTGATAGGGAGGCAGGTATTTATTTCTGCATCATATTTCCTTTTATCATTTTTCTGAAATATATTCAAAAATATAGCATCCGTGGAGGCACAAATACGACATTCAGACATTTCGCGCGCACAAACATACACAAGCCACCATTTGCCAAAAGTATATACACTCCAATAACACCATAGATAATAAGAGACATAGGTTTATATAACTATACTACTAGATTAAAATAAAGGCTGCGTTCGTAACAGCTGACTCTTTTGCCACTAATGCAATTTTTTTTGTCTCCAGCAGAATCACAACAAACATTCGAGGTATATTAGACATAAAGTAAGAACTCGTAACCGTGACCGATTTAACTTGGTTGAAATCTATAATTTGTAATTTAATATAAAAAAGTAGGTAAGGCCCAAACAACCTGTATATAGTATGCGAAAAATTAAAGAGATATCTTATAATTGTCGAGGAGGTTGGTAATCCTTTGGTAAATAGAAAAATAATAATTTAATAATGTTACTTGAAATTTCATGGAAATAGTAGTTTTAGGGTGGTATTCTTATTTGTGTCTTGAGCAATTCCTTCGTCAAGACATTCTTATTTAAATACTTAGGTGCCATAGACGTTACTTGAGATAGTCTCAAGAGATCGCAAACAAGACAGTCTTGATGAAGACCCTCTTATGATAGTCCCATATTTCTTATTTCCGAGAGGGCATTCTCTTGTATCATAGTCCTTGCTTGAAAACACCATTGCATAAGCATGTTTCCTAGTCGCTACGACCTTGCTTAAGAACGCGAATAAGACGATCTTTGCCAAGACCACTGCAGACACGTCTCAAGCAACTGCTTGTTCAGATCACAGTGTATAAAATGGCTGATTCTCATGAACCTCGTATTTTTTAACTTATAGAAATCCTATATGAAGTGCTGAAGCAATTTGATATGTGTTTAAAATGAATGTAGAGTTTGTTTATGACTGGTGGTTACATTTTCAATTGCTAAACAGACCCATTTATTTACATATATATTACAGAATGAGAACAATGGATGTGGAAGATGATGAGTTTAATGATGGTTGATGAAGTTCATATCACCACCAGAAAAATTAAATCTACATTCCTGACACCCAGTCTGGGGCATTCATAATAATAATACACAATCTCCCCATCACATTTCTTAGAGCTTTGGTAGTTTATTGGTGTCGGCCTCCGTGTTGCAGTCGATAACGCACCGGGCTACGGTGCGGGGGCTCTGGGTTCGAATCCTGGGTAAGACATGGATGTAATTTGTGTTGTCTTAATACACCAACAATCACAACTACAATTTCACAATGACTCGGGGTGACATAACAATACAACGTTAAGGGGGGGAGATGATTGAAACACTGGTGACTGTCAAGACTTGCCTGTGTGCCACCCATATTTTAAAAAAAATGGTTAGAGTGCTAGGGTTCGAACACAAATGACATGGTAAGTTGGCATCAACAGTTCAAAGCTTGTCATTTAGATGACTAATTTTTTCTTAAAGGTTATTGAATACAAATATAATTTTAAGAAAAATTGTATTAATAATATTTCTGTTTTGCCATCAGCCGGGGTTTCGGATGCGATTCCCGCGGCGAGTCTAAGGAGCTGTACGTGAAAATTGGGGTGTTTTCCGGGAGGGCGCCAGGCTAGCTCTGTCGTCTAACCATGAGTGGGTCGATCGGCCCCACCGTGTCCCCTAGACTCGGTAGCTTGACTTGGAAAGTAGCGACGGCCGGGTTAATCCCTGCACCGTAGAAAAAAAACCGACCCGGAGTCGCGTGGGGAGTTGCGTTGAAAAAGGTATTTGGTGATGACTATAGTTACCAGTCGTGAGGAATCAGAGAGACAAAACTTGAAGGCTCCCCACGGTACGCGCACGTCCGCTCCGGGCCGCGAGCTGATCAGAACTGCCTCAGGGGTTGGCGTGCGGAGGGGGGGGACACTCCCTCCATGCGCCAAGGTTATGCCGCTCGTCTCATCTGGGTGGAGACTTGGCGAGGGGTGCGTTCCGCCAGCAGGAGCTAGTACTGCGGGTTGAGGCCGGGCTAATGGCCTTCGGTCGGTACGATGTCAGTTTATATAATTGTTATAATATATTTAAATATATAGCTAAGTCCATTGGTATCGAAAAGTGCAACGGTGACATTATCAAAGATGGCCGCCGTGACATCACAATCCAATATGGCCGCTTTGACATCAGATGGTGGTCGGTACCGCCGGCACTGTACCCAGGACCCTGTTCCCAGAGAAACCAATACATACTACTGAGAATATTTCTTATATCAGAGATACAGGTTTATATTCAGTGTATGAATGCGCAAGTCCGAGAATATGTAAGATTCTTGAAAATATTCTTAATATTATTAAGTAAATAATATATAATTTTGTCACTATGTGCAATTTTTATTATTTATTTTTAATATTTAAATATTAAATACCTTCACTTAAAACACGCAATGCTATAATATGATTACATTATCTTATACCTATAAATATATACATTATATTTTTATATTATAAATACATACTAGCGACCCGTCCTGGCTTCACACGGGTGCAATGCTGATACTAAATATCACTTACTAATTATAAATATAGACTAAAAAACAAGATAATCAACAAATATCAACAACAAAAGATACCTATTCTATTCAGTTATTTTTTGAACTTAAATACCTTACCTTAAACTACGATTTTCGATAATTAAGTAAAAAAAAGAACATTTTAATTACTATTCGTTCGACTAAAAACAAAAGATAATCAACAATTATCAACAACATGTAAGCGCAAAAAAATGTGTTTATTTACGACATCACATTAGAAACCTCTAAAATTATCAGTGTCTTTATACTATATTATGCATATATTATACATGTAAACCTTCCTCTTGAATCACTCAATCTATTAAAAACAAACCGCATCAAAATCTGTTGCGTAGTTTTAAAGATCTAAGCATACACAGGGACAGACAGACAGTGGGAAGCGACTTTGTTTTATACTATGTAGTGATTTTAGTAGAAATTACATTACACAAAACATTCATATCGATTTCTATACCATAACATACAGAATTGACGTGATGATCTCCCTCTCCTCTCAATTGCACCGAGTCCTCTTGACAGAGAGCCAGCAGGGGTGGAGGAGGTCGAACTGCTGGTCTGGCCCCACGTTGGGCGCCAACTTGACGGTTTTGTTTGGTGTTGGTGTCACCTCTCTTCCTCTTCTTCTCTCCTTGCACCAAGTCCTCTTGACAGAGAGCCAGCAGGGGTGGAGGAGGTCGAACTGCTGGTCTGGCCCCACGTTGGGCGCCAGAATGTTGTGGTGATCCCGTCTCCTCCTCTCGCACCCAGCCCTCTTGACAGAGAGCCAGCAGGGGTGGAGGAGGTCGAACTGCTGGTCTTGCGGCAGGATCCGCAGTTGGCTGGTGAAGGCGAATAGCTAATGGGGTGAGGGATAGGGGGCTAAGCTATTCATTGAAAAATGTCTGTATTTTACACGGAACTTTTATTGACCTGAATTGTCCAAACAGTTCAATTTGTCGCCTGCGTCGGCTTTAACAATATACACTGGATTTACACACGGTACACCCTATCGTCCAGAAATTCCCTATGCCGAGATAGGTCCTCGGATGGCCTGACTCGCGAAGGAGGGGTGCGAGCAGCAGAAAACGGATAGCCAGTCGTTCTGCTGCTCCCCCTATGATCGTCCTATGACCAGTGGGCGGAATCCAGCCTCACTGGCCGTCGGGCCGATCAACTGACTTTCAGGTGGATGACCTCGCCTTTATATAGGGAGAAATGCGCGGGAACGAAGAAATGAAGGGAGGGGCGAACTAACTCCTCTTTGGAAGGGATGAGATGCGCGCGCACGAGTCTCGCCGAAATTTCCCTGCCCTGGTGGTGGAAGTATAAACTAGATATTAATAATTAAAAAGAAAAGATAAACGTGGCATAAATAATTATATGTAAATACATATATATTCAATCCTATGTATTAAAAAGTATTTAAACTTTCTTTCACAACTTAATTAGTTAATTTTATACTATTATAAAATATAAATACATTTGGTAGATCGCCGGTCACAAGATGGCGTCACAATGTACATGTTTAGCTGTGGCAAGAGAAAAATATACATTTGTTTACACAACTCGTCCATATTTACTATTATATTCTGAAGTGCATTAATATGTGTGGTTATAACAACGTAAAAAATAAAGGGCGAAAATGGTTGGTTGCTTTAATGAATTATTCTATTGTTCGTTGCTTTGTTTATAACCTACGACGTCGCACAGATTCGTCGCCGCATATTACGTGAGTAGGCCTATTGCCGAAATACCTTTTTCCCTGAATTGCTTCTGAACTTATTAAAACTCGTTTTTGGGTTTAATTATCACGTAAAGTAACGTGATATTTAATATAGGAAGGGCGGGCACGCGTCAATTTCCCCCCTAGTGGCGAGCGTTACTTTACGGGAGAAGAAGCTAGGACATCTTGGAGGAACACTTTACACATAGATAACTGTCAGTCTCTGTAGTGTATGAGTCTCTGGGTTATCACTTCGGATATGGCTTCTTCAGCTTTCTGGAAGTCCTGATTGGGGTCAGCTGCTGGTGGTCTCCTGGGAACGCCTATTGGGACAGCTGCCGGTGGTCTCCTGGGAACGCCTATTGGAACAGCTGCCGGTGGTTGTAGGATTCGGCCATTGGTAAGGCCATTGGTTTGGTGTCCGCCAAACCGTCTCTCGGTACCGTCCTGGTAGGTCCTTGGGGTCTCCTTTGCAGCTCCGCCACGGCATCTGGCGACGCTGTGGAGGCTGGTAGAGGCCTGGTAGAGGCCTGGTTGGGTCCTTCCCACTTTGGTGCGAATCCGGCGCAGAAGTGGTTAGGCTTATTGCTGAGTGGATGGGTCTTGACTAGTACCCTTTGTCCTTCAGCAATCTGGTGGTTGGGCGGATTCTTCGGTGTAGGATACTTGCGGGCTAGGTACCCTAGTTGAGCCTTTCGTGCGCATCTACTCTGGTGGCAGCTCGTAGACAGATCTCTTCGCTGAAGGGCGGTATGTGGGGTTGGAACTCCACTTCATTCTCCAGGTTGCTGGATCTGTCGTCTCAAGTTTAATTCGCTGGTGCTGGTTCCGATTGCTTCATTGTGCCTACGTCGCAGTGTGAAGAGGATTTCTCCCAGGTAGCGATCCCAGTGGCGATGATTGGCCGTGGTACGCAACCTGAGCCCTTTCTTCAATTCCTGATTACGGCGCTCTGTAGGGTTTGCCTGGGGATGGTAAACTGGAGTGGCCCAAGTTTCTAGTTCCCATTTGGCGCAAGTGTCGGCCCATAATTTGCTAGTGAATTGCACCCCATTCTCTGTAAGTATGCTTTAAGGGTATCCCCATCCAGGGAACACTTCATCTTGGAGTTTCTTTAAGATAGAAGATGAATCAGCTTTAGCGAGGGGAAAGGCTTCGACCCATCGTGAGAAAAGGTCTGTGATGACGAGAAGGAAGCACTTACCAGTCGTGCTTCTGGGGTAAGGTCCCATCAGGTCTAGAGCTAATTGGTTCCATCCTGCAGCAGGATTGTCTCTGCTGGCATGCGGGGCATCGATATTCTAGTCCGGCGTGCTCTCGGGGCTCGTCTGGCCAAGAGTGATGGAACAGGAGTCCACAGTGAGCACAGCTGATCTGGTGGATTCCGGTGCCAGGGCAGTCTTCTACACCGCAGAGTCGATGAGCTGCGTCCGCCGTCGTTGGGTATGTACAGGTAGGTGAGTTGTTGGGCGCCAGGAGGGGAGGCTGTTCCCCTCCGATGTCTGGGTCCGCTTCTCGGGAATCCCTGGTGGTAGGAAGGTCAGGAGCACTTGCCTGCTTGCTGCTGTTCCTGGTGTGGGCCATGGTGTGCCTGCTGCTGTTGGTTATGTCTTCTATGGGCTGCAAGTGGTGACAGGGGTCCATTCCCGTGGTTGCTGGCTAGTCCGTCTGGTAGAGCTTGCAATGGGTCTTCACTGGTATTGTAGAACAATCAAGGGGCCCCGCGTTGGTGCGCCAGCTTGCTGTTGATGGTCTCCCTCTCTTCTCGCACCCATGTCGCTCTTGGTTGGGAGACAGGTATCGGGTGGAGAAGGTTCAAGCTGCTGGTCTGGCCCATATTCTGCAGTACATTAATATGTGTGGTTATAACAACGTAAAAAATAAAGGGCGAAAATGGTTGGTTGCTTTAATGAATTATTCTATTGTTCCTTGCTTTGTTTATAACCTACGACGTCGCACAGATTCGTCGCCGCATATTACGTGAGTAGGCCTATTGCCGAAATACCTTTTTCCCTGAATTGCTTCTGAACTTATTAAAACTCGTTTTTGGGTTTAATTATCACGTAAAGTAACGTGATATTTAATATAGGAAGGGCGGGCACGCGTCAGAATAATATTCCACATTATCGCAAAAACATATTCACAGTTCATATTTGTGTTTTGCTTCATATTTTAATGCATGATAGCTCGTGGCATCAGGGGTCAATTTATGATTCGTACTTGATACAAACATACAACTTAGGACAAGAACTAACCCATCAAGCACGTTAGTTTTCAACACAATTCTGTAACTATGCATATACTTTGAAATATTTACGAAATTCACATGAAACGATTTATACAATGCATGCCTACTTTTGAGTATTTATGATGTCAAAAGTGTTCTTTAATATTATAGTCCAGGCCCAATAAATACGGGTTTGAACCCACCAAACCAGATATATGATGTGTTTCTCAGTAAAAATCACAGGAATGTATACAGGGAGGGAGATGAGCGATATATACACCTCCCCCTTTCTTTCAGAAATTCTAAAAAAATTATCCTTGTAATCAACAAAAGGAAAGCACTTGAAAAGAAATAGCAGACAAAGAGGTTGTCTCATTCCCCAGAAGAAATTCTACGTACCCTCCTGGTAGAATAGGAGAAGTGTTGGGCACACAAAACATTCTAACTAGATTGAGTAGATTCAGCATGCAGATTTAAAAACCACTCATATTACCTACATCCCTCACCTTTAAAATAACCCCACATTCCTGTTCCATTATTTATGCTGTTTTTCCTTCCTCGTCATGCGTTGCAGTAAATTGACGTGAATTTTCAAATTTGCATTGATAAATTTATTAAGAGTTTAAGATATGTTTACTTTAAGAGTCTCTTTAAGAAAATGGCAGTTCTTACAGTAAAATCTTCTGACAATAATTATTTCAGAACTACAGAGAAAATTCTGTAGGAGCCAACTGTTATTAAGAAGAATAAAATTTCTGGCAGCTTCAATAGCTCAATAATGCATTTTAGGACAAAGTTTAACATGAACAATATGCGCCAGTTAGCGCATTACGTAACAAGTATGGACACTATGTGACTATCCGTTCGTCTGGCCGAAGCTAAACTTTCACACGTTCCCTACGTGTGTCGCGGGTTGCAAACCATCTGGGAAAACATTACAAAATATTGCTGGTACATACATCAGGCGGACGTCCCGTACTTGGTGAGGCGGAATGATAAGTGCGATGCTCGCTGTTGCTTCTAGCGCGGTATCGCCTCTAAGCGCAAGTCTCCGAACTGATGCGCAGTCTTTACGTCGTGCGTAGGACAACTTTGGAATTTGAACGGTAACCATAACATTTGTAGCGGGAAAAAATGGTGATAAATGTGTAATGTAAGTACCTTGAGTGCTTTGAAGAATCCGTACTGGATGTGTCATGCCTAATTTCTTTCTTAAAACACTCGTTTTTGGGCATTTTCAATCTTCTAAATATACACTTTCAAAATGAAATCCAGAAACGGAACTACTTATTTGCCCTTAGTGTATTCTAAAGTTAATTTCGTATGCAGAAACCACTCAGATATCTGAAACAGTTTTCAAAACGTGTGGTTTTATTCTGAAGCTCTGCTTACCGTATGTGTGGTCCAAGTAGATAAAGTCCTTAAGGGGCCCGCCTCGTCAGGGGTGTGTGTGTGTTAGTAAGGCGGGATGGTATTTATAGCGCGCTATAGCATCTAAGGGCAAGGCTCTGAACTGGCGTGCAGTCTTCTCGTAGTCACAGGATAACTGTGAAATTTGAGCTGTGACCGAAACGTTATATGGCGGAGAAATGAAGATAAAGGTGTAATGCAAGTCCCTTAAGTGCTTTCAAGAATCTGTACTGGTTATTTTACGCCAAAAAAATACTCTGAAAACATGCGTTTTAGCCATTTTAACTCTTCTAAAAATATGGTTTAAAAACTTAATCCGAAATGGAAAATAATTTTCGGCCATAGACGAACTTTTAAATGATTTTCGTAAACAGACCCCTCTAGGATATCTAGAGTAGTTTTTAAATCGCTTTGTTTTTCTGAAGCTCTGCGCACCGTGTGTGTGCCTGGGTAGGCGGAGCCCTTAAAGATTAGAGCTGATTTTATAGACAGCCGACCAAATAAAAGTTTGAGAAAAAATCGGAAGCTGAAAAAATTCAGCTTGTTGATGGAAAGAGAGTTCAAAAGCCATGTCACGCTGCAAACTTATCGTCTCCAGTTTTCTTTGACAGCAAAAGTTTAAAGAGCAAAAAAAAAAAAAAAAAAAAAAAAAAAAAAAAAAAAAAAAAAAAAAAACTTTCCTCCAATTTCTCCATTAAATAAATCTTGACAGATAAACTTAAAAATGGGTTAAATGCTGTTATACTAAAAAAAAAAAATAATTTTTTTGGATTAAAATGGTTTAAACGTTTCAATTATTGCTTTATTAAAAATGATAAATTATTCCTCAGAGAGCTTGATGGAAAGTATGTACATCTTTATGCATCTCTTAAAATATAAACATTTGTGATTTTTAATCTCATAAGCTATGTTTGTGAATTCAAAAAAAAATTTTATGCAATCTTTAAAAATGTTTACAAACAAACTACTTGCTTTTTTCTGCGATTTTTCTTTACAAAAATACATAAACACGTCATCATTTTACCTTCTTTAGCTGTTTGGATGCCCATTTGTATTTTGTTAATCTGAAGGAGTGGTTGAAAACATTTACCTTTTCGTTGGGCAATGTTATATTGGATGATTACTTAAAAAATTGCAACCTATTTCCAGAATATTTACCATATAAAACACATAAGAGTGGAACTTATCTGTGAACATGGCTGCCCTGGTGATATTTTCGGTGTGTTTCGTCATAAACCACCCCCTCCCCCCAATTATCGAACTCTGTAGGAAAGTGTTAAAAGCGACAGTTTGACATGACAGTGTTTACAGACAGAGAAGTCGAAAGAAACCTTTGTGGTTTGAATGAGGGGGGGGGGGGGGGGGGGGGTGTTTGGAAATAATTGTCGAGCACCCTCACAGTTACTTAAGAGGCCACTCCAGTGTTTCAGGGGCACTACGCAACCCGCGTTAACCTCATAAGATTAAATGCTATTTTCATTTTGCTTATAACTAATTAACTAATATAGATTTCGAAATGATGCTTGCTTGATATGTAAGACAACGATGCTCTTATCAGAGCCCCTTTCTTCAAAATCGTGCATAAATTATGGTTCAAACCTAGACAATACACTTATGCATATTAGTAAAGATTAGTAGAAAACCATAATTTACGCACGTTTTTGAAGAAAGGGGCTTTGATAAGAGCATCGTTGTCTTACATATAAAGCAAGCATCATTTCGAAATCTATATTAGTTAATTAGTCATAAGCAGAATGAAAATAGCATTGAATCTTATGAGGTTAACGCGGGTTGCGTAGTGCCCCTGAAACACTGGAGTGGCCTCTTAACGTACAACAATTCAAAACCCATTATAAAAAATGGAGTGTGGCTGTGTCATGGACACGGCCGTGTGTTGTACGTGAATACGTGTACGTAACAGGTAAGTGTTTTTCTTTTGTTGGCTTCAATGAGCGCAGAAACCATAGACGATCACACACATCATGTCCGAATGGATTGTTGACAAACGTCGTAGTGAAACGTACACTAGCTGTTGCTCAATGTGTCTTCATAATCGACGATCGTACACAATCGATGCCTACACAGTCCGGCATCGATATAGAAGCGATTTTATCATTCACTTGCATTATTTCAACCGTCCCAGCTGCAGATGTACTGGCACCGTCGTTGATCCGCTCGGCTGCATTCATTCTTTTACGTTCCCGGTTCTGCTTCACTCGGTCATACGGTGTTTTATTGGTATCATTAAATTGCTTTTGGGAAGCCCTTTCCAATCGTATACGGTCTCTATATTTGTATTTGGCTTTTTGACGCGTATAGGCTGACATTATCTATTTTTGTTTATATATATTTTTAACTGAAACTATTTTACACATAATTTTTATGTATGCAATCGATAGATTTTGACAAGAGCTGACGATTGAAACTCAAACGTACGTCATAGCTTCTTCGAGTCAAAAGTTGCACTAAATGGAAATCTCTAAACGCAGAAAAATGACCTCAAAATGGCGGCGCTTCCCCCTCCACCGCACGCGATGCGTCACAGTCCTCACTTAGCGTAACGAATTCGTTGATCCTTTAGCTATCCACTGGTATAATTAAATTTTTGATAGATATGATAGTTATTAGTGGCAACACCAAACTCTAGCCCCCGATTTTGTTATCATACGTTTTTTGAATTGCCTCCCACTATGGAAGCAATTTTAAAGACGTATTCACGTGAAAAAAATTTCTGAAGAATCTAAATGTGGATGTGGCCGTACGTGTAAATGTGATAATTCCGATTATTAAATAACTTTTATGGTTTCCAAAGAATCCTATAAGCAAATAGACTGTGTTTTTTTTATTATCAAGGTAAACTCAGGCAGCAAAAAATTTCGAAACTCAACCAGGCACACGCTTGTGCCCCGTTCCGAGGGATTCCCCCCACCCTTTTCCATCCCAAGCATCCTCGACGTTTCTTTAGAGTTTTGAGTTGCACTAAAATCTTCTGGGTGGCTGGATGCAAGGTATCAATATAAAAACACTCTTTCAAGTGACATGCTCTACCCACAGACCGAAATATAGATAGATATGTAGCGAGAGATAGAGAGGTAGAGGAGAAATCGTCTTCACAGGATGTTGCTAGCATATCTTCTCATATAGAAGTCACGCTGTTTGCGTACTTCCAGGGGGCGAAAACAACAGCTACTGATGAGAGACTTCAACCTGAACCAGATCGTGACAAACTTTGGTCTAGGTAAAAAGCTCTTTCAAATTGGGAAGTTTGGCAACCCTGCGACTTCACTGTTGCAGCATTAAATGAGACATTTCTGGCGGGTTTAGAGGTTTCTTTATTCGCTACTAGCTGATGTACCCATGCTTGGCTACATTAAGTCTTCAGGCAGAACATTTTTGCACTAATCATTATACATGAATGGTACGAAAAATCATTTCTTAATGTTGCTCTATGATTTAAGGTAAGTGTACTTAAAAAATTTCAGCTCTGTACAACTTTTGGATCCGGAAATAAAGGAAAAAAAGGTGTGTGTTTTTTTAGACTATTTCTCGTGAAGGAAAAAAAAGCGATTATCGAAAGAAAACCGAACTCAATCTTTTATTCAACAAACTTAAAGAAAAAATGTCTAATAAATACTTTTTGACCATTGTTTTTTTAAACGAAAGCCAGATGTAATTTCAATATTTTGAGAAAGTTTCAAGATCTCTTGATTGTAAGATTTCACGATGCTCTTTAATAAAGAAGAAAACAGCGAGGAGGTTTTCAACACAGTTTTAAAAATACACCAAAAATCGGCGAATTAACTTAGAAATACGAAACAAACAAATATATTTTTCTTTCGCCGCGCCTTTCAGGTCATTTCTAAGCGATAAGAAGCGGAGACGGTTAAAAATTTCGTTGAAATTGCTTAAACTTTAAATAAAATATAATTTATTAAATCAAATTACCATATTTTTTTTACTTTTTAGTCCATACAACAATGAAATAAAAGCGTGGGATGTTCTATTATTATATTTTAATAATGGCAGTGACCTAAAGAATTGTCATTAGTGGTAGAAAATTTAAGACAACTGATATCAAGCGTGCGTTGCTCTTTTCTTTTATTTTCGTAATGATTATATCCTAACCAGTATACATTAATGATAAAAAATTTATGACAGCAGATATCAAGCACACCACGCTTTTTTTTCTCTCATTAAATTGGATTGTTTTGTTTATTGCTTGATTCTAAGATTATTTTTACTTTTTGGTTCATATAACAATGAAAGATTTTTTTAGTTTTTAAAAATATTATCATAATATATAAAAATATTAAATGAATTATATTATATATTAATTAAATATGTAATAATATTAAAATCTTACTATAGTCTGCCGACAGACTTTTGATGGTGGAACAGGGGAAAAGAATTCTGCATATATTTTCACCATAAACATCTTACGGTGATCTCAATGATCATTTAAGATTTTTTAAGATCATTAAATGTTTGCTGAGTTATTTTAAAGGATAATATTTTAAAATAAAACAAAGTCATGATACTGAAGTTTCATATAATAATAAAAATGTGTGTCTTATAAACAAATTATTTTGTCTCTTATTTACAACTGCCAATAATAGGGCAAACATTTGGCAACTAAAGGAAAGGACTAAATTGCAGCATGTATAGGTACATCACAAAACATAGTAAAACTCATTTTATAATTTTTATAAAAATAATTAATATTCATTTTAAGACCTTATAAGATGTTATAACATAAGAATTTTATGAAAAATATACTTAATGCATATTACTGCACAATTTTTATTTTAATGCCTTTGTTTGTGTCATTTGGTGTCGATTGCAGTTTAATTACGCATTCATGCACAAAAGTTTTGTAAAAACAAAAAAAAAACAAATATTTTCACAACCATTCACGCTGGTGAGAAATGTCCAAACTTTGCTTGTGTTATGATTATTCATAGCAGATTATTATTTTTTATTTTATCGCCAACTTGCAGTTGACAATTTTTTACCTCAAATTTAAATAATATTAAATATTAATAACATAAGAATAAAACAAACTTGGGTCTACATTAGTTAGGTACTAGCTATCAAAGAAAAAAAATTACCCAAAGAATTTGTTTAGTTGAAGAACTTATGTAGAATGCATAAGAAAACCAAGGTATAACTGAAGCAAGCATCGAATTTTGTCAGTGACGAAAATAAGTAAACTTTACTTAGAAATCGTTAGAAAAAATTTAATAGTAAAAATATAACAGAGAAAAAAAACTTTCTTGATTTCAAATATGCCTATTCTATATTTGAGTAAAAATAAAGTTATTTATTTTTATTTTTTCAAGATATTTAGAAATTAAAAATAACTATATTCGCTAGCAACAATTAAAGAAAACAGTCATTTTGTTTAAAGGTAATATAGGCAGAGCTGGATATCCCATAGAACGCAAATTTTTTATTCCTATCTTAAGATAAAAATATTAAGAGTTTTTACTAAATATTTATTCTACAGAAATTATTCTTTTGTTATTTTTATTTGGGAACAAAATACCACTTGCACATGTTTTTTTTATGGATATAGGGGGCATCCATAAATTAAGTGAGGCGTTTATGGGGAGGGTTACGGGGGGGGGGGGGGTAGACCCGATTCTCAACCAATCTCACGTGAGGGAGAGGGGGGATCTTGGAAAATATCACGTAATTTTTTTTCTCCGCAAGAAATACTGTAAAAGTGCGAAAAACTGTGTTGAATTAAGTAAAAAATGTTAAAATGTTTCTCCACTAAAATATGGCTAAATGATAAACAATAATATTTATCGCGGCTATGTGAACGCCATAAAGTCACTTTTGAGACCACACATGAGTCCCCGTGGAATGAATTAGACTGCATATTCTTTAATGAATTTTAGTAGTTCCTATTTAAGTATTTTATAGTTAGATTTTCTCACTGTAATTCTGGACTATGTTCTGTCTTAAAAACTATACTTAACTAGTCTTAAATAAAAATAATGAAGCATATTTTTAAAAATAAATCCAAACAATCAAGCACAAATTAATGTATTTACACTAAAAATACGCATGTTAAAAAATCTCAAGTTTGTTGAGGGGGGGGGGGGGGAGAAGTGGGTTGAGTCAAATATCACGACATATATCACCTCACGTAATTAATGGACGCCCCCTTAAGAAAATACTTATCGCTTATCATTTTTTTCACTCACCCTATTAATTTTTTTTTGTGATGCAAGATGGGTGAGCTAAATTAACAAATATTTTAACGTGTCCTTCAAAAGATTTTATTTCAACCACACAGATTATAATACAATAATTTTTAACACATTTTTTGTTTAGCTATAAAAATATATTTACAATGAAATTTTCTTGTATACAATAATATTTGGAGAAACACGAACATAAAAGTGTTTCAAAAGGCCGGGTGTATTTTATTATTTGTTGTTCAAGGGAAGTATACAATAAGTGAGCCCATATTGAAAGAAAAAGTCATTAATTACCACTATATATGTATCTGCTCAGCATGGAGAATGCTAAACAAAATGGAGAAGTTGATATTAACATCGCTACAAAGCCGAAGTGACAAAAGTACTATCAAATTTATGGCTGAAATTGAATCGCCTTCAACTCAGTACGTTTAAGGGGGTAGTGTCCTTAATCATTATGATTATATAAATTCCTCTTTCTGATTTGAAATAAATTCATGTTATATCACTGGATAGTTATTTTTAAATGATACTATCAATTAAAACATTAGGGCTAATTTATATTTCAGTAGCAGCATTTACATGAAGCATGTAAGATTGTGGTAAACAGTTTTGAAACAAAGGTTTTTTACATGCACTTTGTAGTACAAATTATTATTTTAAAATAAAATTCGTAAATCAACAAAAGCCTGGGATTCTTGAAATCCCAGCAACCTGGCATTTCCAGGGTTTTAGGAAAATCATATTTTTAGTTATATGTAATATAATGCTATTTGCATGGCGATATTAGTCAATTCATGAATAGGAAAATAACTATAACTTAACTCTCATTCTGGAAAACGAATAACTATTAAAGACTTATGGCTTCCGTACTATCTTTCGATGTAGAGTCTACGTTCTTAAATTATTCTTGCAAATGTGAAGATTAATTTGACAACATATGACACTGCTTGTTATAGATGGTCAAAAAGGCTTACTGTGTTCTTTCATGCTGTCTTAGTTATATCGTCCAGTTTTTATATGTAATTTCATCGCTCGCTTCGTTTGCGCAATGGTGTGTCGTTTGAATGTGTCTTTTTTTGTATGTAAACTGTTGTCGCAATTGACTTGTCGGTATCAGACTATAGTGTAAGTTTGCGCGGTGAATATTTTTTCTAACAAAATTTATTCCACAGAATTATTTGTGTTGACTAAGAATGTCACATGTATTCATTTTTGCTGTCCATTCCTGAGGTTTTTTATATGACAACCAGCCTAAACAAAAATAGCATATATCCAAGGTATTATGTCAGTTTAATCTGTGTCAGTTATAATATGTTTACCAATTAAAATGTCCAAAGGAAATTTCCCAGTAGTTGCTTATTGTGTGTCTGTATGTATGAAGGCATGTTAAGAAATAATATTTAAATTGCAAAAATATATATTTATTTATTACACGTCGAGACACGAATACCATTCATTTTTAGTTAACTTAAAACTTGAATTGGAACACATTATATTTAGTATATGTGGACTTCAGAATAACTGAAGAGGACAGACACGTTTTTTTCGTATATTGTGCCGCATTGAAATTGTCACAACAAAAATATGACGTAAACAACTATGAGAGTACTTATTAAATTACGTATTTCATCACATCCAAGTTGTGGTTGCAATAATAAACTGTTAATTTTTATTTTTAACGCAGTGCATTTTTAATGTACTGTTTACAATAAGAACTATTAAACAAATTATGCACTGAAACTCGGCGTGTCGTGAGATTTTTAACGACAAAAATGCACTAAGTTCTGTAGGCAAAATAATCGTCATTGGGATCACTTCCGCAGCTTGTGTGCGCACTCTACCCGGACATTAAGCTCTAATGCCACGGCACAGTTTTTTTTCTTGCGACAGTCCTGTAGGAAAACTAGCAATTCATCGTTGGGACCACCGTGAAACTTGCTTGTCCACTCTTAACGGATGTTAAACACATGTTTTTTTTTGTGACAGCCCTGTAGGCAAACTAGCCATTCATCGTTGGGACCACCGCGCAGCTTGCGGTGCGCGCTCTGCCCGGACGTCCACTCCATGGTTGTCGCAGTGTTCGCGGGCTTCAGAACAGGCGGCTCTTGATGGCGTGCGCGAGGTTGTGGCTGTGGCGGCGGTACCACGTGACGAAGTACTCAAGCAGCCAGCCGAACACGCACAGCAGCATCAGCAGCGAGAGCGCGTGGATGCAGAGCGGGAAGCTGCCGCTGCGGTCCCGCACCACGCCTGCGGGAGTGAAAAAAAAAATAAAATAAAAACAAGGATAAGGTCTGGGAGAAAACCGGGCTCTTACAAGTCACTCGGATTACATGCAAGGTGCTACGTCACTCTGGGAAGCCTACGATTCACTCGTCCTTCTGGACATACCCGAATACTCACGTTTGCAAGCCTTCTTTTCACAGACGAGAGAGCCAAACCCGAAGTTCCCCGAAGTTCCCCGAAGTTCATTCTCGCTTTTTTTTTTCCGTACCACAACATGTGTATTTATTTGGGGAAAACAGTTTGCATGATTTCACAGTATCTTTAATGTAGCTATCCTAACCTAATCAACTGTCCACAATGTTTTAAAGTATTTATAATGTAGCTAACCTAACCTAATTGACCATTCATTATCATGAGTTGTATATTTATTTAAAATGAACAAAAAAAAAAAAACAACCGAAGATGCACGATCGGGAGTTTGACTCTCTCGTCTGTTGAAAGAAGGCTTGCCAACGTGAGTATTCTGGTATGTCCAGAAGGACGAGTGAATCGTAGGCTTCCCACGTAACTCTTGCTGTTGGAAGTGGCGGTAACGATTAGGTCATTTTGTAAGGTCTACGTCATGTAATTTGTCACAAATTTGATCTCTAAGGTAGTATCACAACTGTCTCTTGCAAACCTTGACAACTACTTGGAGTTGTTTACAAACACCTTTGACGGGGAAAAAAGGTGGCAAAATTATACGTATACCATTAGTAATACTTTTGAGCACAGTAAAATTTTTATACAAGTTACGAAACTGATACAGTAAAAGCTGAGCTTTGGCTACCTCATGTAGCGTCACAGTATTTGGTCCATTAAATCTTAATTTAAGTGCAGTTAAAAAAAAAAAAAAAAAACATAAAAAGTTACACTGCTCATGGAAAAAAAGTAATTAAAATTTAGCATAAATATTAAAAAAACTATTTCTTAATTAAAATTTTAAAAATATGTATAACAAATAATTGAACTTCATCTGTTGCACAAAATTTTATGAATGCGACAATTTGATTTTTTAAATAACAATATTTGGATGTTACTACCAATACATGAAATTTTTTTGTACATTTATATTGTTAAAAAAATTTTATTTTAGTCATAGTACACTTACAATCAGTAACAGTTCGCTCTACGAATGTTTAATAACTCAATTAAATAAAAATATATATTTTTTGGTTTTAAACATAAATATTTAAATTATGTGGTATGTGTAAGCTGATAAGTACGAACAAAAAATAATTATATATATAAATATAAATGAGGAAATACATATTTTAATTAAAAAAATATTGGGACCAATTTGTAACTAAAAATAACTTTGTTGAGATATTTTATGTATTTTTTTTTATTTCTCCAATGCCTTTCGATTAGAGACTTTCATTCGCAAGCTTGCAGAAAGCCCTACACAGGCCAGTCAAGAGTTAATTAGTCATTGAAAAAATATTTAATTATTGATGCATGATTGATTAAAGCTTGAGTCGGCTCGATTCAAGCTTGTCGTGGCAAGCTTGCAGCAAGATAGAAAGCGCGAAGACCAGAGTCTCTCCCAGTTTTTTTTTTTTTGCGAGGGGCGCACTAATTGCTGCTTCATATCACCTGGTAGTACTTTAACAAAATTAAAATAAGAGTTGGGCTTTGCTTATGTATATTTATAGTACGTAGGTACTAACAGTAAAGAATGTACATCAGGGCAAACACAGCTCCAAAAGAGAGAAAGGGAAGGGCGAGTTTAGGGGCGATAAACCTTCCCGAACAGCAATTATGTTGGAGGGTGCATTTATGTTTACTTAAAATACTTAAATTCAAATTTAATCTAATCGAAAGTTGCGTGAAAAGAGTAAAGTTCAGAATTTGCGAACATAAATAGTGTAAATATTTCAAGGCCAATCTCTGACATATTTACTATCGTGTTTTCTTTGCACGACCGTCAGTCCCCAAAAAGTCAACCTGGAGCCGCCCCTGTGTGAAAAAAAGGGGTTGGGGAGGGGGGGGGGAGAGTGTTTATAAGAGCCCGGTTGTGCGAAGCAATCTTGGAGGCGGCCTGGAAGAGACAGATCATAGGCTGTCAAGTTCATTCAACGGAAATTCTGTGCCATTTTGACCCGTGTATTTAACAATTGTTTCAGTGTTATCTATTGTCACTTTTCACACAGTACAAAATGCCCTCTTGTCAATTTAATGTATGCAAGTGTCAAATGTTTAATCACGCATTTAAATCTTTAAACCCGTCTGTGGGGTTTTCAAAACTAATTTCCCCCGAGTTTCTGAATTCCCGGTAATGAACTTACGGTGGTGTACACCCGTTGGACTCAAAAACAATATTTACAATCACAGGGAAAGAAATTTCGGTTTTGGCGCTCTGTATAGTGTACATGTCTTGTACCCGATGGTTACTAAGATGTAATATTTATTTTTAATTTTATTGAATAAACAGATTAATAAAACATAACCAAACTTATGGCGTATCTTGTCCTTAGTTGGCCACTTGAATTCAAATTGGCCTTTACTATATCTTTCCAATACACCGTTTCTGCAACTAGAGTTGGCCCTTTTTTGATGTGCTATGTTTCCAGATATATACGTACATTATAGAGCAAAAAAAGACATAACTTTGTAGTACAATGAATGTTTTTATTAATTGTATCTGAATCATCGTGTTTTGCTAAAGTTATAATTGGAATGTGAATTTTGGAACTAAATTTTTTATGTTGTATTCCATCAAGAGCAGGATACCAAGAATATTTATTTCTCATATCAAAAGAGAGGTAATTGAAAGATGCCATCATGATTTAAAATGTTTTTATCAAAAATCTTATATATAAAAATCAGTGTTTGTTTGTTCGTATTCTATGTGCTCACGAATCGTTCATCCGATTGAGTTGAAACGTTACACACTTGACTTTGAAACCCAGGGGAATATCACCGTTTACGTGAGATTTCAAAGAAATCAAACCTTAAAGCGGAATTTAATTAATTTGTTGAAATTTGTCATTTTATATGTGACGCTTTATTCCTCTGCACTGGAAACGGGGTTTTTCATTGTTGATGCCTTCTGCCAGGGGCGCAACAACAAGGGGGGGGGGGCAAGGGTATTTTGCCCCCTCTCTGAAACCTTGAAGTGGGGGCAACGGGGGCAAATAAAGTGCTGTGTAATCAATTTTTAGATAATAAAACTGCTTAAATAGCACCATTTTACACCTTGAAATACAATTTTTTCCCGGGGGAGGACCCCCGGATCCCCAGCTTCAATAGGGGGATCGATGATTCTTTATAAAAAAGTTTATTGCCCCCCCCCCTTTGGAAATGTAGTAGTTGCGCCCCTGACTTCTGCGTATCCATGGCAATTTAATATGACGCGTGAGTAGTATCGGATAGTTGCCAGAAAGTATTTTGACAGATAATCTTTTCTATGGTAGGAATACTAATGGTAGCACACGAGTCGAGAGAGAGAGAGGTAAAGACAGATACAGAAATAAGAGAGATATAGTGACATATAGTGAGACGGGGAGGCGGGGCAGCCACGCACCGACCAGCGGACCGAGGGTGACAGTGATGACGCCGTTGATGACCATGTACAGGCTGTAGGCGGCGGCGAAGCGGTCCAGGCTGCAGTGCTCGGCGATGGTGAGCGACTGGTTCACCACCATGGAGCCCTTCAGCAGCCCCACCACGCACGACATGGCCGCCACGCCGAAGAAGCCGTCCACGCACGCGAAAACTGCGGGCAGCGAGACACCCCGGTCAAAGACCTCTCCGGTCCCGAGGGTCCAGTCCGTCGGCAGTGACGTCACAGATAGCCAATGAGAAAAAAAAACTGTAGTTCAAGGTTGCTGTCAAGGTCACAGAAATACAAGACGGCCGTTGGTCAATGACCAGCACCACACACCACACACCCAGAAACTATTTTTCTTTGGCACAAACAGTTAACAGTTGAGCATTTAAGATAGGTATCCATTAAAAGTTGTACCAGATATAAATTATAAAAAAAGATTAATATATTCTTGTAAAACTTTAAAAACAAATTTTTTTTTTTTACTGAACAACAACTGCAGCACTTACTATAGAAGCAAGCAGCATATGTATTTGCCTCTAAACGTCCATTTGGAGATTTTACCTCGCTGTTAACCTGAAATGATTTGGAAGAGAACGCAGTGAATGTAAGTGGCTCCAAACACCAATTTAGAAATTCTGTCCTGCTGTGAAGCTGCAATGAATGGAAGGGAACGACGTCGCCAAGCCTAGATGAAATGGAAGGGAACGACGTCACCAAGCCTAGATGAAATGGAAGGGAACGACGTCGCCAGGCCTAGATGAAATGGAAGGGAACGACGTCACCAAGCCTAGATGAAATGGAAGGGAACGACGTCGCCAAGACTAAATTAAATGGAAGGGAACGACGTCGCCAAGCTTAGATGAAATGGAAGGAAACGACGTCACCAAGCCTAGATAAAATGGAAGGGAACGACGTCACCAAGCCTAGATGAAATGGAAGGGAACGACGTCGCCAGGCCTAGATAAAATGGAAGGGAACGACGTCGCCAGGCCTAGATGAAATAGAAGGGAACGACGTCGCCAAGACTAAATGAAATGGAAGGGAACGACGTCGCCAAGCTTAGATGAAATGGAAGGGAACGACGTCGCCAGGCCTAGATGAACTGGAAGGGAACGACGTCGCCAGGCCTAGATAAAATGGAAGGGAACGACGTCGCCAGGCCTAGATGAAATAGAAGGGAACGACGTCGCCAAGACTAAATGAAATGGAAGGGAACGACGTCGCCAAGCTTAGATGAAATGGAAGGGAACGACGTCGCCAGGCCTAGATGAAATGGAAGGGAACGACGTCGCCAGGCCTAGATGAACTGGAAGGGAACGACGTCTCCGGGCCTAGCTGGAATGGAAGGGCAGGGAAGGAGGCGGGCGCACCTGAGCGCGCGACGGCGGACGCGAAGCAGCCCAGCAGGTAGGTGTCTCGCGCGCGCAGCCCCAGCCAGCCGGCGAGCCAGGGCAGCGCGAGGCGCGACGCCACGTCGGCGCCCGCCGCGATGGACATGCAGACGGCGGTGTCGGCGGCCGAGAAGCCCAGCTCGGCCGACTGCAGGAAGAACGGGAACACCGTGAAGAAGTTGGCGTCGCTGAGGAACGACACGGAAAGCCCCAGCACGATGTTGACGTAGACGGGGTCGCCCAGCAGCCCCAGGTCGAGGAAGTCCGTGACGGCGCGCAGCCAGCGGCGGGAATGGGTCCCGCCATCCTGCCTCGCCGCCAGGTCGCCGCTCAGCAGGGACTGCCTCTGGAGGTCGTCGTCACACTGCTGCGAGAACTGCGGGCGACAACACGCTCCATCAAGGCCTGTTCGTGTCTCAACCGGCACCACTTCTACCAACCTCGCACTGCACGTGGCTGGGTTCACAAGAAAAAAAAAACATAAGCGACTGTGCACACGTCTTGCGCGAAATCGGTCCACAATTGAAATCTTATTGTTTATTTCAGCCAATGAAATTTCGGGATGTATTCGACATCTCTTGGCAGTGTAAGTAAGTAACTTAATTAACTACCAAATTATTATCCCGTGATATCTGACCAGTAATTTGTTAGCACAGTTTTTCAATATATAAATATTTACAATACAGACCAATGATAATTTCACATTGTAAAAAATCTAACAGTCCGTTATATTATCATTCTTTATCAGCACATGTTCTTGGTCTTCATCACTAGTCCATGGTCTGTATCGTCACTTTTATGTGGTTTATGTCGTCACTGGTCTGTGGTCTGTATCAGCACGTGTCCTTGGTCCTCATCACTAGTCCATGGTCTGTATCGTCACCTGTCTGTGGTCTGTGTCGTCACTGGTATGTGTTCTGTATCAGCACGTGTCCTTGGTCTTCATCACTAGTCCATGGTCTGTATCGTCACCTGTCAGTGGTCTGAGTCGTCACTGGTCTGTGGTCTGTATCAGCACGTGTCCTTGGTCTTCATCACTAGTTCATGTTCTGTATCGTCACTTATCTGTGGTCTGCGTCGTCACTGGTCTGTGGTCTGTTTCAGCACGTGTCCTTGGTCTTCATCACTAGTCCATAGTCTGTAGCGTAACCTGTCAGTGGTCTGAGTCGTCACTGGTCTGTGGTCTGTATCAGCACGTGTCCTTGGTCCTCATCACTAGTCCATGTTCTGTATCATCACTTATCTGTGGTCGGTGTCGTCACTGGTCTGTGGTCTATATCAGCACGTGTCCTTGGTATTCATCACTAGTCCATGGTCTGTATCGTCTTTTATCTGTGGTCTGTTTCATCACTGGTCTGTGTTCTGTATCACCACAGGTCCTTGGTCCTCATCACTAGTCCATAGTCTGTATCGTCATTTTTCTGTGGTCTGTTTCGTCACTGGTCTGTGTTCTGTATCACCACAGGTCCTTGGTCCTCATCACTAGTCCATAGTCTGTATCGTCACTTATCTGTGATCTGTGTCGTCACTGGTCTGTGGTCTGTATCAGCACTGGTCATTAGTCTTCATCACTGGTTCATAGTCTATATCGTCACCTGTCAGTGGTCTGTGTCGTCACTGCTATGTATTCTGTATCAGCACGTTTCCTTGGTCCTCATCACTAGTCCATGGTCTGTATCGTCATTTATCTGTGGTCTGTGTCGTCACTGATCTGTGGTCTGTATCAGCACGTGTCCTTGGTCTTCATCACTAGTTAATGGTTTGTATCGTCACCTGTCTGTGTCGTCACCGGTCTGTGTTCTGTATCACCACAGGTCACTCACCTGCCGCTTCCTGCGGATGACCACGACGCCTCCCTCCTCGGGCTCGGCGTCCGCCGACGCGATGGCGTTGTCGAACATGAGCACGTTGCTCGCGAAGTTGGCGACGAAGGCGGAGGGCGGTCGCGTGGCGGCTCCGGGCAGCTGCACGGCGGGGGGAGGAGCCGCGGGGGAGGACGCGGAGGGGTCGCAGTCCTCGTCGACGGGGCGCAGCAGGAGGTGCGCGCGGCAGTCCAGCATGGCGGACATGACGAGGCTGCCCCGCCGCGAGATGACCGTGTGGTCGTCGCACTCCGTGTCGCGCGAGCTGAGCTTCGGAGAACACAGGCCGAGCACATAGTACCACGGCGCCGACTACCGCACAGCACACACACACACACACACACACACACACATACACGGCGCGCGCAGAGCTTCAGGAAGAAAAAAAAATCGGTTTTCTGTGAAGTCGGTTTACGGACGATAGTTTAACGTGACAACGTCATAACAAAACATTGATGAAACGATTGCATACTTTTATGAATAAAATTGAATCTTTTTTATTGAATCATCACTATTTTGTATGGATACAAAGAAGGAGTGAAATGAAATCTACAGTTTAATTTGATAAATTTACTTTAAGTTGCACTCATTAATTCAAATATGTTTGTTACTTTAACGAAGATATTATTTTAACTATAACTTTTATACATGTTTGCTATTTAACTTCTTCCAATCTGTGTTATTCTGTTAAGGATAGGACGATGATAGGAAAAGTAGGAAACTAATGGGAGTGTTTCAAGTTTAATGTGCCTCGAAAAAGTCAAATCGATGGTTGTTCCAATCGAGCGGAAGAGAGATAGATGCGGCGCAAGCTACAATGAGCGTAACGGGACACAGCCTAACGGAACAATGTGCGTAACGGGACAATGAGTCATCCTTTTTCGTGCGTGCAGCCCCGGCGTTCATCGATTTATTAGACGTTGTCACGTCAAAAAAAAAAAACGCGATTTGAAAACGGCTCAAGATGTCCGAGAAGGGTCGCAATTAAAGTGAAATAAAAGCTTAAAAATATATCGTACTAACAACATTGGTACAGCGCAAGGTACAGCTCATGCCACCAGGATAGCGGAGCATCACTTGTCTCGCGGATTTCCCGACGTCTTCCCTGTATTAAACTGCTATGATATTTGCCAACACTACTCACTTCATACGTAACAACTAAAGCGATCGGCGCGTGTGCGTATGTATGCATGTGACTTTGTCCGAAGATAACTTTCAAACCGTTTATTGAATTGTCATAATATATAGTAGGTAGGCAGTATGGATAATGTTTGTGTATGAGAAACTGCTTTAGAGGGTTTTTACTATATATATTTACCAAATACACATGTAGCTATTAAAATCAAACTCATTGCTTTAATTTCTGGCTTAGAATATAAAGAGGATAGAGAGCATAGAAATCACAATACTGCATGCCCTAAGGCACACTTAGGAAAATAACAATCAATTAAATGTAAATGAATTAAATGTCAGGTTTGGAATCCAAACATGATAGTAGTGTCCATAGAGATCATTATACTACATGCCTTAAAGTAAACTAAAGTAAATAACAAACAATTACGAAGGGTTGTCTGAAAAGTTTCCGACCTCAACATGAAGATGGCAGCACTCGTCAATGAAAATTGGGGAATGTGTTTAGTCATGTTTTGGAATATACTGTCTGAGATTTCAGCCATTTTGGACGTGAATTGATTTTTTAACCATCGTTTTCGTGAGTCAATGCGCATATTTTTGTGAAAATGAAAAAAAGGATAATAAAGTGTCATTAAATATTTGTTTTTGAAAGGCAATACGCCTACGCTAATTGAAGACAAGTTGGACGGTGTGCACGGTGACTCTGCGCCATCATTTACCACAGGGATATTTTGGGCGGCTCAATTCAAACATGGCCACACCAGCTCGGGTGACGATGAACGTCTGCGACACCAAAAACCGCGAAGGGAGAATAAGCTCCAAAAAATGCAAAGACTGTTCCTTTGGCCGGAGAATAAACAGAGGTACTGTTTTCTAGGCTGTTATTTTGGAAAAAGAATAACATAACTACGCATCATATGGTGAAAATCTATGAACTGCGGTTTGAACTGCTTGACCACCCTCCTAACTCACAAGATCGACACCCAATGGACATTTTTTTTTGTTCCCTAGGCTAAAAGTTGCACTCAGAGGACAGACAGTTTTGTCGAATAAGGAGGCCATCACGTTCGTAAACAACTATTATGCAGAGAATCACGCAAACAATTGTTAAAAAAACAACAGCTGTCCAAAATGGCTAAAATTTCAGACAGTATATTCCAAAACATGACTAAACACAATCCCCAATTTTCGTTGACAAGTGTTGCCATCTTCATGTTGAGGTCGGAAACTTTTCAGACAACCTTCGTAAATGTAATTGAATTTTATCTACTCCTTCTGTAAGAATGTATTCTTGCGTTAACATTTAAAATTTTGTATAGTTATCTATGTTTTAGAATAAAAGTCATGGCTATATTTCTAAATAAATAATTTTTTTTTGGAAAAAAATTAAGTCAGAATAGACAAACCAATAGGGACACCTGTATTTCGCGAATACATTTCGTTTCAAGGTATTTCACAAAACACTGTAGCTTTTTTCCTGTGGTTATTGGCTGAGGTCTGTGAGAGGTGTCGTCCCGCTCTTGACGGGACCAATGAGAATATGGTCACCGTACTGCTGCACTCTCACAATTTGCCATTACTCTTAGAAAAAGCTACAGTGTTTTGTGAAATACCTTGACACGAAATGTATTCGCGAAATACAGGTGTCCCTACACACCAACCAAACCATAGAACTACAATTATTGTAGTTTAACTGGCGGTAGAATAATTTATTTAACTGTATTTAAATTATTATAGCTTTGAACCAAGCTCAAATAGCAAAAGTCTCACCAAGCCCCCCTGGCTGCAAAATCCAAAATGTGGAAATAAATAAAAGCGGACCAAGAGTCCAAGTTTCCAAACCCCTGCATGTTAGACTCTTTCTACTCTGTCCAACTCTTCATACAGACCAACCTCTGTCTCCTCTGTTCTCCTATACTCAATGCATGCAAATTTGCACCCCAAATGACTGTGCCCAGGGTTTTCCCTCTGTGTATGCAGGTTTTACTTGGGCCCAACCTATCTCTAGTTGTAGCCTAGATTTAAGAGTGAGCGGAGTTAGTCATGGCATCAAAGGCTGCCATGGCTGGCCAATCCCCTCCTAGCCCACGATGCATGCGACCCTCTCCTTGCATGGTTGATCCCACCATGACTAGGCGTATAGGCTTCGGCCTGAGACGCAGCTAGGTCCCTCCCCTAACCCGGACCCCTCCCAAATACACTAAGTTTTAAGTTAGTTTGGGGTAAAAAAAACCAAGCTCAGTCGCCACGGCTCCGCATGTGTGCACACGTGCGGATCCCACGCCTGTTCGCAAACGAACTGTTACGGACTGGTGGAAATAAGCCCTATGCTTTAGCACAGGAAAGGGCGGTGTGCGTCCAATTGTATTACAAAATACCAGCGCACTACACACATGTATGCTGGCAGTTCGTTAAACTTAAGTTAGCTTCTGATAATTTAAATTCAAGGTTCCTCCCACACCACCTTCCCTTTCCTTAAATTCAACGTATCCCACACCACAAACACTATCGTAGCCGATGAAGAGTAGAGGTTCAGGCTAGGGCCTCTCGACGAAGAACCATTATTGATTGAATAAATAAGGCCGGATTCTAAAAAAAATGTTGGAACATGAATTTTAAATTTAAATTGTTTCTTAATGATTCTAAAAAGAAAACTGGCTCTGTCAAAATCCTTTATCTTCATACTATTTCCAAACAATATTTTCAAGGATATTAATGTTTATTTTATTATAAAATATTAAATACATAAAAAATAAATCTGATTAAATATATATAAAAAGAATCTCCTCCTATGAATGGTGCGAGACGAACCAAAAGCCAAGCTGAATAGTGGACGTACCTGATGTATGTAACAGTTGGGATCTCCAGAACCGTTCTGTCTCTTGAGATGATCCTCTTCTTCTGGCACCACGTCCATCGAAATTACGTTGTTTTCCACCAAGCTGACGCCATTGTTGTTGTCCTTCAGCGGGATGTCAATCATTTCTGTGAAATAAGATCACCCGTAGAAAATATACTCAGGCCTAAAGAGAATCACAACTTCCGGGGAGGAGAAAAAGTGTTAGTAGCTGTATCAGTTTGTTGTGTAGCTTAGAAACTTCGCTTTTATTTTAGTAGGCTTAGAGCGGTAGGAACTGCTTACGAACTAGAATAAAGTTAAACTTTTAGATTCAAGGTAATATAAGACGCTACATCTATGCATTTTATGCAAGATTCGAACCTAGAACCCACTCGTAACGATTATATCTGGCAGTTTTACCGAGCTCAACTTTAAGGTCTGGTCATGTAAGACATTCAAACCTGAATTAAAATATTAAATGTCATCTCTGTTGGCAGAAATATAAATGGAAAAATCTATTCTGCGCTTGAGTTATGTTCATTGATATGCGAATTTCTCGTGATTTCATTTTACCATGCTTGACAGAAAACACTGGATAAATTGTTTAGGTGTCGATACCATTACTCACTGCTGTCATATTCAACCTTATGTTTTGGTTTCATCATGATTTGGTTATAGGTTTGAGGTAAGTTTGCTGTTTGCTTGTACAACTATGCCTTAGGTGGAACAAGAACTAAAAACTCCAGACACAATTTCCCTAGAAAATTGAGGCAGGAAAGTTAAAATCAGAACAAAGAAGAAAAAAATTATTTTCTGTACTTTTACTAAAGTTTCCTTAAAAATATTGTAACTTTGTATAACATATGGCTATGGTAATTTTTGCATATATGAAACACGTTTTCGAGATAATACTGAGTATTTCGTACGAAAATTGGCACACAATTTTAAATTTTGATTGATATTTCATTCAAGCATAATTTTTAAACCATGGAAAAAATAATCGAATATTCAATAATTTGAAATTATTCTGTTGTATAATGCTTATTAATTTGCGCAGTTCATACTGGAAATCTATCCGGAGAAAGGTTTACAAACAACTTTAACTACTGGAGGTACTGGGACAACACAAAGCATAAATTCCCGGGTAAGAATCCCACCCAGTATTACTGCGAACACGATTTTGTGGTATACAGTCGTTTCATTGTAAATGTACAAATGTACAAATATTTTAAATTTAACATGGATGCTTCTGTTCCATTTACAAAATTCTTAAAAAGTTATATGTAAAATTGATCCGGCATTATTTGGAGCGTTATATTATGTAATCCGAAAATAGCTAGAGATAGCCGCGTTCGTATATTTTTGGGTGTATTCGGGCGTTTATTCACGTTGACCCATAGGTAATACAGATGTAATGCCTGTGTTTGCGTTCACCAAATGTTTTTATTTTTTTTGTCTTAGAGAAGCTTCTTACAAATTATTTTAAACTACTTATTTTAACTTTTATCAGTATTTTGGTATTTACATTAAAATTTTAATTGACTTTCGCTAATCTGGAAGTATCTATTATCCAACTCAGGCGTTGTCACGAACGTACAATATTAAACACTGATTAGTTCCAAAAAGGTAAAAGCAACACGTTCTTTGAGTGATTCTTACAACGAGTACAATGAGTAGTTGATCTATTTAACATACACAATTGCTGTTCTACTATGGTTGCCATAAAAACACTCAAGTAAAGAACAAAAAAATAAATAAATACACACAGTGAACAAGAAAATAGTAAAGATGAAAATAGTTACAAGTTGAGATAACATTAAAATTTCATGGAAGGAAAAATAATTAAATCACACTCAAACATAGTGGGTGGAAAATGACAAGGCAGTGGAAAGAAGAACAGTTATTACAGAAAAACAACAGCATATCCGGAAGACCCAGTTATGCACAGACCAACGTAGTGATGGAACAGATAATCTGGCCTTCACAACAACAATAGCGAGGACGAACACAGTATGCTTTCTATGAAAATACAGTTGCGAGTTTTTGGGAACTGGCATATGCTCCCGTCATCAGGCAGAAATAAACTAAAAAAAAGACATACATAAGTAAAGGTAAAAAGGAAGAGATTCATCTCGAAACTTATCCACGAAAGTATCGTTGATTGTCAGCCTCTAGAGTGGCCATGGAATCTTACTTGTAGGATTAAAGAGCCTTTACTACTAAGAATATTGAAGCGGTACGTTAAGTGACCAAGATGGAGGAGAACAAATCCACCTCGACATTGATCTACAAATGCATCACTGATTGTCAGCTTCTAGCATGACCATGATACCGTATGTGGAGGATAAAAAAAAGCCTTTACTACTAAGTATAATGAAGCAGTGCGTAAGTGACCAAGATGATGGAGAAGAGATGCACCTCGACACTTATCCACGAACGTATCGTTGATTGTCACTCTCCAGTGTGGCCATAATACCGTATGTGAAGGATTAAAGAGCCTTTACTGCCAAGAATATTGATGCGTTACGTTAAGTGACCCAGATGGAGGGGAACAAATCCACCTCGACATTTATCTACAAATGCATCACTGACTGTCAGCTTCTAGCATGACCATGATACCGTATGTGGAGGATAAAAAAAGCCTTTACTACTAAGTATAATGAAGCAGTGCGTAAGTGACCAAGATGATTGAGAAGATATGCACCTCGACACTTATCCACGAACATATCGTTGATTGTCACTCTCCAGTGTGGCCATAATACCGTATGTGATGGATTAAAGAGCCTTTACTACTAGGAATGTTGAAGCGGTACGTTAAGTGACCAATATGGAGGAGGACAAATCCACCTCGACATTTATATACAAATGCATCACTGATTGTCAGCTTCTAGCGTGACCATGACACCGTATGTGAAGAATCAGAGAGTGTTTAGCACCAGGAATACTGAAGCAGCAAGTGAGTGACCAACACGGACACTTATCCACGAACGTATCGTTGATTGTCACTCTCTAGCGTGACCATGATACCGTATGTGAAGGATGAAAGAGCTTTTAGCACCAAGAATACTGAAGCAGTACGTAAGTGACCAAGATGGAGAAGAAGAGATGCACCACGACACTTATCCACGAGTGTACCGTGCCTATAGCGTGGTCATGGTACAGCATGTGAAGGATCAGAGAGCGAGAGTCCCTGGACGCACCGCTGATGACCGGCCTCCGGCGCGGCCGCACCAGGTGCCGCCTGACGGGCTGGTACAGCACGGCGCCCACCACGCCGTTGAGCGAGATGCCGCTGAGGACCAGCAGGGTGCCGCGGTAGCCGTAGCGGTCCAGCAGGCACTGCACCAGCGGCGGCGCCACGATGAAGCCCAGGCCGATGCCCGCCTGGCACACGCCCATGGCCAGCGCGCGGCGCTCCAGGAAGTACGTGTTGAACGCCAGGTAGGAGGAGGGCGCCACCATGCCCAGCCCGATGCCTGCGGACCAGAGCGCACGAGCTCAGCTCGACGAGTACGGCACCGCAGTACCGCAGTGCGCAGGGATGTCTGTTCTTTGTGCGGAGACGTGCCCGGCACGAGGCATGCACACCAGAAAGCAGACTGACGATTACTTTTAGGTCAGGGGTCGGCAGATTCCCTAATGAGATGAGACAAATATTAAATAAACAGATTATCCATTCAATTTTTACAGAGCCGCAACATTATTTTGTTTCTATCTACATGGAATTTTAAGAGGATAAAGGAAAGCCCAAAAGATTTTTTTTCACAAATTAAAAATAAAGTCTTAAAAATAAAGGCTACTTAAGAAAAAAAATCACGTAAATGCAAAAAAAAAAAATGTATGGTACAGTCATAAAGTAGAAAAGTAGAAAAGTCTACTGGTAATACAAGACAACCTAAATTTGTGTTGGCAAGGGTGCGTGCGCAGACTGAGGAGATGCGTTGTTGTTGTGCCGTTTGATTTTGTTCTGCCTTTTTGTTTGTGTTGTGGCAGCGCAGTGAGTTGTAGAGCCGTAAAATCCCATGAAAAGAGCCACATGGGGCCAGCGGGCCGCGGTCTGCCGACCCCTGTTCTAAGTAAATGAACACAGAAGGCATCGTGATGTCCACATACAACTCCTTTTTTTGTGTCCTTGCATTGGGATGGTGTCACTATGCCCAGTTCGACGTCTGCAGAGCAGAACAAACATATACCATTTCTTCTAGATGAATGAATAGTAATGGCACCACAATGTCCATAGTGTACCACCACACCGCACCAAAAACTTACGCAAAAACAAACATTAATCTTTTCAATACAGTGAAACTTAAACAACATAAAATTAATCTGACATAGAAGAGAGGCGGACTAAATCGGAAACGCGTATTGTAAGCCACTCGGGATTTGGAAGAAACCATTCACCACGTGGTCGTCTGTGATTTGGATCTTTTCTGAGAGGATAGTTTGAAAAATTTACGAAAATATTTTACTGTTGAAATTATTTAAGCCTATGTTCATTAAGATAAGGATGACTCGTTCTTTTTTAATTGTAGTAACTTCATAACGTTTACAGAAATGAATCTGTAGTTTGTGAAATGTGACTTGTCTCAAATTGGATAGTTCTCAAAAATAGTACCAACTGGTTTACATATCCTTCTGCCATTGTTGTTATGCCAACAATGTTCGCAGACAAACTTCATGATTTGTTTTGCAAATAACGTATGGGAAATGGATGCCTATTTGAATAGAATTTTAAAGAAAGGAGATGACTTCATGGTATATGCCTACAATGTTCGCCCCATTCACGAGTGAGCCCGCAGTCGTATGTACGTATGTGTTGTCATGAGTGTTTGATTATCGAATGCTGAATTCATATTGCTATAAGTTTAAACAAGAAGCTTATGTTTCACTGCCCCTGATCAGTCCCTAAAAACATTCGCAGTTATTTTGTTTACCTAATAGTGGTGGTGTTTTTATTAATAAACCCTGTTTTCGCAATGAGCCCTGAAAATAACATAAACCAGAAAATAAATAACTCGTAAACTTCGAAAATTTTAACGAACAGAAAAACCACTTGAAAAATAAAAATTCTCATCCTAAAGTGGAACATGATTGGATCAGCATCAAAACGTCAACCAGTTTGGTCACTGTGGTTTCGGCTACTCTTATTACTGCTACGTTTATTTATATTTTAACCTAACCTTTTGTGAATAGGTTTCTTTTTAAACTTAAGTTGAAGATTTCTTTACTTGGTGATCATTGTTTTATTACATATTATGTCTTGACATTTCGTTTTCTATCAAAGTATAACATTAAAACTTACTCAATATTTTTATAAAGAATTTAGTGAGATTTAAAAGAGTACAAGTACAAAGCTTAAGTTGAGCCATACAAACATAAGTCCAATCTTTATGTTATGCACTCGTGGCTGATGGAGAATGTACTCCATTTGGAAGAAATTGATCACGAGTTCATTCTTTACGGCCACACACATATGAAGGTTGATGGAAATCACAGTGTTATTGGAAGACTAGTACTTATTTTTAAACTCTCTTTTAAAGTTGCACACACTTGACATACACTGTAATATCTTTTTGTAAATGAAATAGAAATATTTATGTAATTTTACAGATATTTGTACATTTGTAAATTTAAACTAAACCAACTGTACAACTACCAAATAATTTTCGCAGTAATTTTGGGTTCGGATACGTACCCGAACATTTATGCTTTGTGTTGGGCCAGTACCTCCCATGATTAAAGTTATTTGTGAACTGTTCCCTGATAACTGATAAGCTTTTCAGAATTAACTGCGCGTATTAATAAATACAGTAAAACAAAATATATTCAAACTGTTGAATATTCTATTGCCATTTCCATGGTTTGAAAAAATAATATGATTGAATGAAACATTAATTATAATATAAAATTATTCTTCAATTTTCGTAAAAACATACTTGAAAAAAGTTTTTTTATATATACTGTACAAAGTTAAAATATTTTTTCTTTTCGTATTACAAACTATTTTTTTTGGCAACTGGTTGCCAAAGGGATCTTTTTGTAAAAGAGTACAGAACGTTTTTTTTTTCTGTGTGGACTCATTTGTTTCTGAGGTACAGATTTTTAACTGTGCACGAGAAAACTGCTTCCCCCCCCCCCAATCGCGAACCCTCTGCTTCGCCAACCATCAAGCGCTCAGGAAGTATCGCGGTCGCCTCCCCGCGGTGGACCACCTGAAAGTGGAAGCAGGGGCGCAACAACAGGGGGCGGGTCAAGGGTATTTTGCCCCCCCCCCCCCCTTATGAAACCTTGAAGTGGTGGCAAACGGGGGCAAAGAAAGTGCTGTGTTATCAATTTTTAGATAATAAAACTGCTTAAAAAGCACCATTTTCCACCTTGAAATACAAATTCTCCCGGGGGAGGAACCCCGGGCCCCCCGCTTCAATAGGGGGGGATCGATGATTCTTTATAAAAGGTTTATTGCCCCCCCCCCCCTTGGAAATTTAGTTGTTTTCACAATGAGCCCTGAAAATAACACAAACCAGAAAATAAATAACTCGTAAACTTCGAAAATTTTAACGAGAAAAACCACTTGAAAAATAAAAATTCTCATCCTAAAGTGGAACATGATTGGATCAGCATCAAAACATCAACCAGTTTGGTCACTGTGGTTTCAGGGCCCACCTGAAACGATGCTGTAGGTGAGGACTATGTGGCCGATGCTGTCCGCGAAGATGGTGAGCATCAGCCCGACCGTGGACACGAGGGCGCCGATCAACGACACCATCCGGTAGGACATCTTCCGCAGCAGGTGGTTCGTCACCAAGCCTGGAACGGACGACCAACGTTTAATACACCCCCCTACACCTACACTGTTAAATTTAGTTTGTACTTATACAAGGATAGCCCTTGGAAATTCAGTTACCAACGATGTCACTTGTGAAATTTCAAGGAAGAGCTTTGTACCACTAGCAGTTTGTTTTTTCAAAATGTCTGCCTTGGAGTTTAACAAGTGACTAGCTACAGTACCCGGCGTTGCCCGGGCTGAACACAGGGTGATACATTTTCCGCGAGTCAAAGCAAAATGGATAGCGCTATATCGCAGTGTGGTGGACATAGAGAAATGACACGCAATTGCTGTTTGTATGTCTCTCTGACATATAATTTTCTGTTTACCCGTGGCGATCGGTTGAACAGTTCAGAAGTTTATGCGCTGCAGCGCCATTTAGCGGAGGGTTACAAAAAAAAATGGATAGCATAAAAACCTTCTCCATGAAAAAAAAATCACTACGATGTGCCAACTTTTACGGCAATCGGTCAAACGGTGTTGGAGTTAACCAACGTCATACATACCAACTTCCTATTTTTTATATATATATATATATATATATATATATATATATATCGTTGGCAACTGGGTTTCCAAGGATTTCCTTGTAAAAAGTTCAAAACATTTTTACAGTGTACCTAGACACAAACGCTGTGTGCAAGCCTTCAGAAGAAGTCACGCAATTTGAAAACTGCTCAAGATATCCGAGTGGCGTCTTTTACGACAAGCATTTGAGAATGCGCTGAGGTCGAAAGGGTCGTACTGTTCCGGTATTCCTTTTTTCAAACATTATTTTCAGGAGAGTAGAAAGGGCTAAAAACGCTCTTTTTTTTTCCTTCAGAATAATTTCTTAGACATGAAAAGACCGGTCCTGATTTTTAAACCTTCTCCCTGGTTTCAGGACTAGGTGTTTGTGATGTCCCTTTCGCTTCCATCCCGCGGAAGGCAATGGTAAACCACCGCAGTATCATCCTGCCTCGGCAAGCATGGGTACGTCACGGATGTCACGTGGTGACGTTACCTCTGCTCGCGGTACCCAGTAATGAGTAATTTGACTTATCATCATCATCATCATCATCAATGGTTAGGCATGCCAAATACGAATGTGGACATGCTCACTAATGAAATGTACATAATCCCCGGTTACAACTGCGGTGAAATTTTTACTCTCTTGGATGAACTCTATGACATGTAGATATAATAATATAAGAAGATGGAGTATCGCAAGAATGTATAGTATCGATAATGAAACACAAAGTTTCAACTTTGCACATCACCTATTCCAACTATTCAGAGTTCAAGTTATCCTCTGTTTTGTTGCCTCCGACTCACTCAGACATTCAATTCTTTTGACGAGATAACGTCTTATAAATCGATGAACGCCGGCTGCTCGCCCGAAAAAGCATGACTCATTGTCACGTTCCGCCTGAGCCGAGCGTGCAAGAACCGGCCAACCACCGTGCGAGAAAATCTTCTATAAATATCAGAAATGTTAAGGCGGGTTTTTTAAAAGCAGCAATAAAAAAAATCGATTTATGTGTCCAGTTTCGTCATTTCAAATTAACAATTTATTGACATTGATTTGACTTCAGTTTATTTCTATAACTAATTGTTCGTGATTATATTTAAACAAATTATTTAAATTTAATTGGTAAAAACTGTAAAAATCTTTGAAAATTAAAAAAGTATGCAATTTTTCAATGTTTTCTTATGACCTTAATCACGTAAAATTTATCGTCCGTAAACCGACTTTAGAGACAACACTTTTTTTTTTAAAAAATAAATCTCATCGACAGCTAAATGAAGTTATTAGATATAATTCATTTTTTAGTGCGTGTTTCCATAAGTTAGTCTTTCTGGTAAGAAATCTCGTAACTTTCTGAAGTTTGTAAGTTAAATTATAATGACGATAATAATGATGTTAGGTTTAATACAATTTCTTGGACATACGCCATTGCACTGTTTGTCACGTGAAAAAATTCATAAATGCAAAATAATAATTACAAATGAAAACATTAACCCGCAGAAAAAAACCCAGAATCAGCTGATGTCAAACAGATAAACCCAACGATGAATCTAAACAGGTATTATAGAGAACACAACGACGACAACACCGAAGAAAACAGTAGGTTTTCTATGACAAAACAGTTTCATTGTTTCGGAAAATGGCATCTGTTCCCGTCATCATGACTGGCCGCGCACCTTGCCAATGGCATGCGAGGAGTCCCACTGATTGGCCGAGCACCTAAGACGTTTTATTATTGGTTGGTGTCTTGGTGTGAGGGTTGTTGGTTCGCAAGTGGTTTTTTGTTGTTAATGGTTTCTTTTTAAATTACAGGTATTACACATATTTTTTCAATTCAATATTTGTTGACCGATAACCTTGTAATTGTTGACAATAAATGTTGATTCTTTTATTTTCCTTTTTAATGGGACGTTCTTCCTGCATGAGTGGTGCAGCATTGTACCAAAGTAATTTATGGCTGTTGTCCCAGGCATGTTCGGGAAGTATAGATTTTTTCAGTTTATGTTTTTTTTTCCATGACAAAACAGTGCCAAACTGCAATGGCGTATGACCAAGAAATTGTATAAAATCAAAACTACTCATTGCATGAACCATTTAAATAAATCATGATGACGTGTTGTTCGAGCCGGAGGCTAGTTTGGATTCTCAGCCATCACCCTGCTGAGCTGATGACTGCTGCTGATATGGACCAGGCTAGAAGATACTGCGGTGGTTTACACTGCCTTCCACGGGATGAAGGCGAAAGGGACATTGGCCAGAAGATCTAAACCACCGACTTAATTTAGAATGGAGTTTTTAAAATACAGACAAGAACTAATGACGAAAACATCGAATTTTGGAAATAAACCAAGCTCCTATACAAATCAGTACATTCTTCTTTGTCACATCATTTCGCTGAAAAGAAACGAAGAACAAAATTATATTACGTTGAGTTAACGATAAAAATGGTTACAAAACGTGAAATTTGTTGGTTGCTGCACCAATGGACATAAATCCTGGCGACAGTCCTGCTTTAAATTTAATGTCACAAAAAATTTTTTTTTCAGCTTCTTGCCTTCTATATACTTTCCTATCCCATCTCCTTGCTCATATCATGTTAATGTCTATGCATGGTGATAAAGCTACTGACAAAATTACTCACTCTATGGCTGAAGAACGTGTAATATTGCCAAATTTGTGTTATTTTCTGACACAAGAGTGAGTCACACACACACACACACTTGTACACAAATAACTCGGTGTCTGTTGTATATTGGCTGTTGTTGACTTCTAGCCGTATATCATGTGACTGGGTCATTCGAGTTATACAGTGTTGTCATTGGTTTCTTGTCCTTCAGGGCTTGTCTGAACTATCTGCGATTCAATGAGAATCCAGTTCGAAGGTGTAATGGTATGCTATGCATTACCACCTTTCTCCAAACAACAACGGGAATTTTACAGTTATCTATTTAATTCAATTGGTTATTTATGACTAACACCATTTCTGGTTCAACTTTATGCCAAAAAAAAACCCCAATAAAGAAACAAAAAAAAATTACAATAAATGAATATGCAAACACAGAGAAAACAGATGAAATCAGCCGATGTAAAAAAAAGCACACAAGGGGCAATTATGAGACAGAAGCAACAATAAAAGCAAATAAAGACAAAAAAAAGACCTTGGACAACACAGCGGAAAACAGAAGAACCCAACATTGGTACTAAACAGATAATGTAGACAACACAATGACAACACAGAGACGCATAGACGATCCCAGCGATGGGTCAAAACAGATATTCTGGACACCACAATGACGACAGCACAGAATAAAACAGCAGGCTTCCTAAGACAACACTTGCGACGTCTGTACTTTAATAATTTTTTGACTGATTCCTTCTACGGAATTTTCTGTGCGGCTTATGTTTCTAATTTTTTTGACTTCGGCTGATTTTCGAAGTTTTCTGTATGTTTTCTATGATATTTTTTTTATAATAAGTAATTTTTTTTTGGTTCGTTAATGAGGTTTCGTATGACATACAGTGTAGCTAGCAATGAATTATGTCAAAAATAACATCTTGAATCAAAGAACGGATCTATCCTTACTAATATTATAAATGCGAAAGTAACTCTGTCTGTCTGTCTGTCTGTCTGTTTGTTACCTTTTCCCGGCTGAACGGCTGAACGGATCGTAATGAAATTTGGCAAGGAGATAGGTTATATCCTGGGGATGGACATAGGCTATCTTTTGTCTAAAAAATAAATTTTAAACGGGTTAAAAAAATATATCTTAATTTTATGTAATGTGTGTCATAGATAAACAAACTGTTAGTGTCATTCCTCTATGTCTGCCGAGCAATAGCTTTCAAGCCATTACGTTACGTTTTGCTATTGTAAGGAACTAAGTAGAGAGTAAGAAAAAAAATAAAGATCTTGACAGTTTGTAGTGTCGCCATATTTGTTTCAATTTTTAATACCGTTTTTGTATATTACAATTTAAATTGCAGTTTATTATTATGTATGTACGTAAATTCTTAAACATACAGTTATTTATTAATTTATTTAGATAACTATTAATAGGTAGGTAATAAGCTTTCAATAGTGTTATCGAGCCATTCAGGGTCCTCGAACCCCCCGCCCCCCTCTGGGAACAAAGCCCCAAAATTTCGACAATTTCAGGAATTTCAAATATCTATTCTTTCGAGATGGAGTGTTCCAAACCATTCGAGGTCCTGAACATCCACTTTCCGCAAAAGTGAAAGTCCCAAAATTTCGAAATATATGAATATATATAATTGGATGTTGGCATGTATGACGTCGATAAACTCTTACACCGTTTGACCGATCGCCATGAAAGTTGGCACATCGAAGTGTTTTTATCATGGAGAAGGTTTTTATGCTAACCATTTTTTTTTGTAACTCGCCGCTAGATGGCGCTGTAGCACATGAACTTCTAAACCTTTCAACCGATCGCCATGGGTAAACAGAAAACCATAGGTCACAGATACACAAACAGTAATTATGTGTCATTTCTTAATGTCCACCACACTGGACATATCGCTATCCATTTTGCTGTAACTCGCGGACAATATATCACCCGGTGTTCAGCCCGGGCAAAGCCGGGTACTGCAGCTAGTGTTTAATAATCCCAATGATTTAATTAAGTTTCTGAGGGTTTCATTGTATGAAACAAAACATTTACGCTCCTGCTAACTCTGATTTATGCTCCTGCTTAATCCTGAGGTAAGCTATTACCAAGAATTCTGTACTCAGGAGTAATGCAAGTTCCAATAAAATATAGTTGTATTCAAATAATGTGAATATTTCTAAATAAGTAAGCAAATCTCACAAAATTAGTGTCATCTAAATTACTAGTCTTCACAAACTGATCGATTAAGGTCAGTACTATCATGACCCGAAATTCCGGCAATGTCAGTATTTAATTTGACATCTCCAACACTATCATAGATTTAGTACTTAATTTAAGATTTTGAAAACGCCTATTTGCAAACAGTTGTTTGAATAGCTTTCCAATATTAGCTGCGCATATACAGCACGGTAAAGCAAAAGAAAGCCAAAAGTGATAAAAAAAAGTTTAACTTTTCCGTGGCTTTAAAATCAAATAAATTAAATGATTATACAATAACTTCATGCTTGTAAGCACACACATATTTTAACTAAACACACTCTTTTAATATCCAACATTTTTTTTTTCAAAATAACTATACCATCGGCAGTGCAAGATCTAACATATGTTTTTACTAGTCTATATTTCTATATAATTATTGTACAGCGGGATTGTAAGTTTGTTTGCAGGAAAGTAACTAAAAAATTGCCAGACTAGTTATACAAATTATATTTTACTGTTATGAAATTACATAATTCATGTTGAACGAACACCATAAGAACACATAAATTTGTTCGTTACCGAGGTTAGATGTTACTGCAAGTGTTTATGACACACGAAACTATAGTAAACTCGTGCAATAACATCATGTCAGTGTTAAGAAGACTGCAAGTATACGCTCTACCACTCTGGTTCTGGGGTAGAGCGCCTGCCTTGTGACTTGTAGGACCCGGGTTCGCGCCCCGGCTCCTCCAAGGCGGATTGCCCAGACAAAATGGTGGCATTTTCTCTGGTAGGAATGCAATCCCTTGTAACAAGTCAGGCTACCAAAGAAACGGTGGGTGGAACAGAAAAAAACCTTCCAGGTGGCTTCCAAATGGGGAGCCCGTTTCTTTTCTTGGGCTCCCCATGCGGTGGCCATTCCGGGGGTTTCTCCGGGGGAACGGAGTTTTGCAAAAATATTTTTTTTAGTTTTGTAGCATTTTATTTTTTAATAACTGTAGCATTTTCATTCCAACGTGTTATAAATTAAGCTCAAACAAACATTTAAAAAAAAATTTGCTTTTGACCAAAAAATATTTTAATTAAGTGTGCATCACTCAGTGAGTGTTTTTTGAAGTATTATTGACAGTTAAATTTCAGTCACAAACTATTTACCAATACCTTTTCGACGAAAAAAATATTTATAGGTACATGAATTCTATTCCTAAAAACAATATTTCTGAAAAACTACATCGTTTTCAATCAGGAAGATCGCCTTTAACACTCACACGTATTTAATATAAATAAATATATATACGTATTATATATATGGTCCAGTATAACATCCAGACATAAATAAAATATTCTATATATTTCAACATGAGCAAAGCCTTTGATACTTTTCAACACAATATTATGATTAAAAAATTTTAAATTTTAGTCCTCGTCAAGCAATGCCTTGTAAATATATGATTTAATTATATTACAAATTGACCCTTTTCAGTCAATTTTGCAAATGCAATTTCATGGTATTAGGTGTTCCGCATAGTAGTATTTATCTCAACTAATATTTAATAAATGATATTCCAACTATAATCAGAATAGATCAAGAATAGATGCTGAATAAAAAAAAAATATGTTTGTGAAACTGTTCAGCAAGATATGATTTTCAAGTTAACAAACGTCTCTGAATTAAGATAGCATTTATTGTATAACCTTTAGTAAAAAAACTAATTTAATTAATCAGAATTATGACATAGTAAGTAATGACACTAAACGTGGTGTCCACTTTTAAGACCTTCGAGTTATATTGAATGCCAAGGTTTTTTTTTTACCAACGTATAGATAATACTATTAGCAACATATGTAGATCTTTGGGTCTAATTGAATTTATAACTTTCTCTGCATCAACTAATGTTAATTAGAAAAGAATTGAAAGCGTGCAGAAAAATTTCTTAAATTATTATTTAAAATTTTTAGGAATTTAAATTATTTTGAATATGCTACATTCCTATATAAACATTTTGCATTTTTTATATTTTTAGACGTTCAATCATTGATTCAATTTTTATTATATACATTTTGTTACAATTTTTGTTGGTTCAGACATAATATCTCATTTTGGATTAAGAATTGACACATTTAAATTATTAGTAATTATAAAATGTGTAAAAAATTATAACTTTTTATTTTTGCATTGAGATAGTTTATGGGCCAGAGAGTGACATACACTAAATATGTTTATTAAATTCCATCCCTAAGGGAGTGAAAAGGGGTAAATTCTGTTGTATTATAGAAAAGAATAGGAGGTATGTAGGTCATAGACGCACAAACATTGAGTTTGTGTCATATCTCTATGTCCGCCACACTGTCATGTAGTAAGGTCTGGCAACTTCCTATCCTTTTCCTTGGCGAAGCCCATCCGCTTAGTGCAGCTCGCGGCTGTTAGCGAACTAAAGGCGCTAATAACAGTTCAGTTCAGAACTCGTCAATAGATGGCGTTGCCTTGAATTTGTAACGCCCTATCGTTTGGTGCGTCCGTCACGTCTTGCCTAGGGGCTACCTGCCTTCCCACAAAATAAAGATGAAGATTGGTGTCCTGTTTTTGCACCGAGATTGTGCAGACTCTGGGACTCTAAAAACAAAAATTTCTCGTTTTTTCACGTGTATGTCCTACAGACTTGAAATTCGGTAGTGATGTTCCTTGCATGATATGTTTAGCCCGTGCAACGCCGGGTACACCAGCTAGTTCAATATGAAACAGAAATTTAACACGTAAATGACGGCTACAAAATATTGTTATTTATAGTTGTTAAACTATCCTCTATACATAAAATAGTACCTGTGACGTAAGCATGATTAAAATATTACATAATTGATTGAGCAGAACTCCGTAACGCAATTGGATGCACGCCTGCTTTCGATGCGATGGGTTTTGGATTTGAGCCTCGGGTAAGACATTGTCCAAATAATGCTGGGTTTATAAACTACGGAAGAAAAGCAATAACTCAAGAAACGCAATACACAAAAATGGACAGCAAAACACATTTTAGAGTATCGGTTTATGAACAACGTAAGGTGAAATAAGCAAATGTAACTATTGTTCAACTTCCAACTTTCTTGCGTTTTGGCTTGCGTTTTTGACGGCCATATTGTAAGTGAAGTGTTCCGAAAACCTTTTAAAACGCAGAAGTTATTTCCATGTAAAAGTTCAAAAATAATTTTTGAGTGTTACTACATTCACAGAAAATGAACTGAGATTCTATAACCTCAATACAGTACCAGCTGCTACATGACACACTATTCTGACAATAAGGCATTCAAACATGAACCCAAAACATTTCTACTGTGAATCTTGCACCCACGGTCTATATAAGAATTTAGGCCGAATCCAGTTTCAAGTCTCACATCTCTGTTTGTGCCACCCTGAATATTTAACTTACTCTTGTGGTGCACTAGACAATTTTAAACAACAATAATTTTTTGGTCTTTACAAATGGTATTTTCCAGCTAAAAGCTTGTTAATATATATTTTTTTTAATGAATAAATGTAAAAATATCCATTTTTTTAGCTGAAAATAATACATTCTTTATAAAAATACGAATTTATGGCAATATACGTAAGTTTTCATCCCTGTTTCGTAAGTTACGATCGGTACATGTGCATGGAATTGGGGAAACATCTTTTTAAAAGAGTTTATGTATTCACTCTTTCATTGATTATGTTAATCCTATCAACACATAAGGTGAAAATTATACTACGAGTTTTTGGACTTGACGAATCTCGTAGGTACTCCCTCTGCTGTCACTAGCCGTTATGTTTCGCCATCGACTCACCAGGGCGCGTGCGGGGTCGCGCGTGTGACTAGAACGCAAGTAGTGCAACACAGTGCAACGCGACGAACGAACGTCACCACCGACGGATGGATCGTCACCCGAGCGACAATCGATTAGTATTTGCTTAAAATAAATGTCATGCAGCAATGATTGTAATACATCCATCCCTAATTTATGTAACTAATAATTTTACGTGGTGCGATTTCTTCTTAAAACATGGCCCAAACCGGATCATAGATCACTGAATCTTTCCGCGTGAAGAATGACTCTTGGGCCCGTTCTGCAATGACACGTAAACGTAGACAGATCATGTAGACGGAGACGTATCTCACGCAACAGAGTTTCTGCAATACACGCAGACGGAGACGGACCGTTAAGAATTAACTCGGAAATGCCGAGCTCTTCCGTTTAGGTTGCTCCGTGTTACCAATAGACACCGAGTATTTGGCTTCGGTGGTAGCCATGATTGTTTGTGTTCTAAATACGTTAAAAATTGTTTCAAGTAAATGAATATTACGATTTTTTCGTTTTTTATTATTAGATATAATTATATGTAAAGTCTGTCCATGCTATGATCTCGAAGCATAATATATTTAATTAAATTAATATTTAGTAACCTTGAAATTGAATATTATTGGTTGCCATTTGTTACTTTTTCGTGCGCTGTGAAAGCAGCAGACTCTGCCGTGGCATGTTCTGGGGGATCGTCTCCGTTGTAGAACAGTCCTTAAGGGACCTCCCTACTGGCATTAGAAGTTAGCGAACACTATGTTTATTGAATGACGATGCAACGAATACGAATTTTTTTTTTTCACCCACGAGAAGAAACTGCAACAATTTTGCGTATAAGTTCAAAAGTGCCAAAATATGAAATAAAAGGGGGTTGTCTGTAAAGTCGGTTTACGGACGATAATTTTACGTGATAACGTCATAAGAAAACATTGATGAAAAATTGCATACTTTTTAATTTCAAATATTATTTACAGTTTTTACAAATTTAATTTAAATAATTTGTTTAAATATAATCACGAACAATTGGTTAAAAAGCCCGCCTTAACCTGTTTGATATTATAGAAGGTTTTCTCGCACGGTGGCTGGCCGCTTCTTGCACGCTCGGCTCAGGCGGAACGTGACAACGAGTCATGCTTTTTCGTGCGTGCAGCCGGCGTTCATCGATTTATAAGACGTTATCACGTCAAAAAATCATCAGTTTCAATCAAGTAGGTAACTCTACCCTGAGGATGGCGACTGCAATGTCAACCGAAACGTCGGTAATATGTTCGCGTTGGAAAACCCATAAGCCAAGCTACTTCAGACAATGGCCGCGAAAGCCTGCGATCTTTATCATCAATTTCCAACTTTGGGTCAATGTTGTACTATTTTTGAAGATGATTGTAAGAAAGTAAGCTTACTGGCTAATATATATATTTTTTTCTGAAGAAATTGGTGTATTAAAAATTTTAGTCATTGCTAGGGACAAGCATTTTTCGCGAATAAATATGAATGCATATTAGACTGTAACGAGGTATACCCGCACCAGCGGTTTCATCCTTTTGATTGGCGGCCGTCTGCGAGAGAAGTCGTTGCCTTATTTGACTGGGCCACTAAGAACGCATTTGCTTCCGCACTCAACAACTATTATTGGTGTTGTAACAATCGACGTGAAACTGAAATGAACTCACCCAACCACGAAACTCAGATAATGCCACAGTGTTTTAACTTTCAGCTAGTCGCGGAATCTTTTCGCGAAATATGCATGTCCCTAGTCATTGCTAGAGACCTGTGAAATTCGCGGTTTCGATGGCCTTCAGGATAGACTGCACATACCCCTGTACACTCGGGCAAATAACGCAAGGTTCACTGGCTGCCGACTTGTAAGTCGTCTCAGCTGGTTTGTCTGTGATTAGATCCTTCTTTGGTTGAGGGTTTGTAACTGGTTGAGATTCGTCCAGATGAACAGTAAGCCAATAGCAAAATTATCTAAGAGGTATATGTGTTTGAATTCTAGCCTATCACCGAATGAATCCGCGAATTTTTCAGGTTTATAGTCATTGCTAGAGACCGGAAAAATTCGCGGATTCCTTTCGAGACAGGCTGGTATCCAAACTCGTTTAGCTTAATGCTGCGTCAATTATTGGACCGCAATTTACCTGAAGGACTCTGAGCCAATGGTAAACATTCAACAAAAGAAGTATCGAATCATAAGAATCGCAGTAAACAGGTGTCCCGAGTCGGTAGCCAATGACCAGGTGATAGTTGCCCGAGTACATAGAGAATAGTGGAGTCTATCCTAGTGGTCATTGAAACCGCGAATTTTTCCAGTCCCTAGTCATTGCTTTATATGCAAAGATTTCTTAACCGCCGTTTCCGAGAATGTCGGTAGCTTCCCACCACCCTCATGCGGCTCCATCTAGGCCTGAGGCGAGGAGGCCAGACGCGCTGTTCGCTCGGGGAGTACACAGGACCCTCGCGACGTCGCGTCGGGGCGACTGAATTGTTGCCCATAGGAAGGACAGCCCATCAGGATTTTTCTGACAGTGGTTAGATTGCAAAGTGACCTAACCTAACCTAACCTTACCTAATCTAACCTAACCTAAATTAACCACTGTCAGAAAAATCCTGAAGGGCTGCCCATCCAAGGGGCAACAATTCAGCTCCCCCGCGACTTCACCTCCGCGGACGAGCGCACGGGAAGCATAGTTCCCCGGACACGGCCTCACCTGTGAAGCTGACGGCCGACGCCAGGGCGTTCATGATGAAGGTGGCGCCCGTCGTCTGCTGGCCGAGCCGCGCCAGGATGCCGTCGAACAGCAGGCCGAACGAGCCGTAGTGCGCCGTCGTGGATATCTGCGGGGCGGACGTCACGTGGTCAGCTTCGGGGGAAATGCGTGGCACCAAGAGCACGGAACAAGGAGGGGGATAAAGAAGTGCGCGACTCTTACAGTGGAAACTGAAACCATGTTTCACGCGACACGTGTCGCTATCTGTTGGGCGGACCCATAACTACCAGCAAATAAAAAAAATCGGAATAGAGGTTCTCATACAAAGATTTTTTAATTTTTTTTTTTAAATGGTGGACCCGCCGCCAGGGGGGTACTCCCCGCCAAAAAAAAAAACGACTCTTTATTTTAAAAAGAGATTACAAATGGTTACATAAAAGGGAAAATTTGGTACATTTACATCAAAAAGAATTACAATAAATTATCGATACATACATAAATTGTCCCTTCCAACATTCAAGTCATTGGGGGAAGGTGATTTGTGTGAGGTGAAGTGTCTATTTACATTTGGTGGTGAGGGTGGTGATGATGTGTTTTGGTTATGTTAAGTTATCTCCTTGACGGCGCGAAACTAATTTAATCGATGCGAAAATACTTAATGCTGGTTTGTAATATAACCGTCATGTAATAAATAAAGGAATAGGAGGTGCAAAAAACTCATTGTATTACACACCACAAAATTAGTGGCTACCTAAATAGAGTGAATTTTCACTGGTTTGTTTGCCTGATAATAGCTTATCCTACATTACTTCTCCTAATAAATTAATGTAGTCGTGTCAGCAATACAGGTATATTATGAAAACTACTATCTAGCGGACGGGACCGTAACTACTTCAAAAAACTAGGTCTCAGTATCGGTAATTTGAGTTTCTCCTCCATGACCAAGAGTTACGTCGCAAACATGGAGGCGAGAAGTCCAGCCTTCCGATAGGCCCGAACTGGCCTGGCTTGCAAGGGAAAACTGACATATCTGAAAAAAAAAAACTGGATATCTACAAGCAGTGGCGGACGTAGCTTCGAATTTACGAGATGGGCGAATGACCCTAATGTTTTACGTGGTGTGGAATACCCAGGGGCGAGTCATTTAAAAACCAAACTATTTGTGTTCCTATAGCCTATTTAAAATTTAACTGAATTTTAGTACTTGTTAGATATTTTATTTTTAGATATAAGATGTTTCAGAAAAGACAAGAAATAAATTTCACGCAAAATTTCCACAAATAATTATAATTTTATCATATTTTTTTCCTCTCTCGAGAAAGAATAAAGTAGGCCTACTTTCAAAAAGGTGTGTTCAAATTATAGTTACTTCCACATTCCGTATATATGTATTATTTTACCAGACGAATTTTTTTTAATGTGAGTTCAGGGCCTATCGTCCCTCCCACAGGACTGTCACGTCACGTCGCCAGTTTCCCGAAGCGGCACGGGAAACTCACCCGTAAGAAGTTGGGGAGTGGGCGTGCAGACTTTGCCGTGTCGAAAATTGAAGCCAAAAAAATGGAGCACGCACCAACATTCCGTTCCCTTCTGAATATCAAAACATTATTGTGGTTATGATTAAATTAAATGCTGATTACTTGCTGACGTGTTGTTTAAAATCACTAAGGTACTTAAAGATGGTGTTTTCACGACTCTTCCTAGCGGGTTATTTTAAAACTGTTACGCAAACTACTAGCTAACCCTTATACAGTTACGGTTTATCTTGCAAACCAACTGCTCACCAAAGTGACTGCAACATAGCAAGTGAGATGCACAAGGACGTTATAAAATAGAAAATTAATTATAAACAACATAATTTCTGAAGGAAAAAAACAACGTTTCTTATCAGGACACTACATCTTCTGTGAGAAGCATTAAAGCCATTAGCTGAAAAGGGAAATGAAGCAATAACATGAAGGAGGTTAAATTCCAGGAAATCCACCCCTTCCTTCCTAACCCTTACGTTTCGAGCCGTTTACGTCCCTGGGAATACATGCAAGTTCAAGAAATATAAATGAAATGCCTGAGACCCGTGATGGGTGACGGCCCCAGAACGTTGGAAACACTATATATTGTTTAAATATATTTTTGTAATAGTAATTTTTATTTGGTTAGATTTCTTTGGTTTTTTAAATATATTTATTTTAGTGTTTTAAGTTTGTAACGTATGGTTAAGTTGGCAACTGGCACTGAGAGTAGGTAAGTTTTTATGCTTGGCTGTTGTTTTTAAATACTTTTATATTGACTTTTTTAAATTTTTAATAAAAATGGCCTCAATTTGTATTTCGTTATTAGATTTTTGAAGTGTTTTAAGAGACCTTAGTTTGCGTTCTGCTAGCGGACTTAGACGACGTTTTGAAAAAAGTTCCGCCGCCGGCCGCTAGGGAGTGTTGGCGCGCGAGGGCAGGTGGTGACGTAAGCACTCGCGGCTCGAGAGACGTGCGTCGCGCGGCGCTGCGCGGAACGAATGGTGAAGTTGTGTACCGGGCTTGGCTTGCCTGGCGTGCAGTCCGGGGCACGTAATATGCTTTTCAAAAATGAATCCACGCGGCGTGTCGTGGGAGCCTGGTGCAGGCTGGTGGAACTACCTTTGAAGAAACTGCGTTTGAAGAACGAGCCCACTGGCTCGTTTAAGTGTTAGTCCCCCTTATTTCGTCACGTCAACATGAAAGCAATTGAAACAGGTCCAGCATGTTCCCTCACCCGTGGGGAAGCCAATCTTCCAGTCACTTGGGTGGAAGCAGCCATTTTTTGACAATGACTCGTGTCGTAACTGTGAGCCACTTAAGTCGCGTTAATAAGCTCTAGACGTGAACCTTTGCAACCGCATGTTTTGGATCTTGAGTTATTGAGTTAAGGGAATTTTTAAGTAACTTTTAAGCACACCTGAACTTAGACTAAAACGTCACCACTCCCTTGAAAAAAAACAAAACAGAATCGGCGAATTAAAATGTTGAGCTTTTGGTCAGTGGAAACCAGTGAAGTAATACCCGGGTAAAAATCTTTGGTGCACTAGAAAAGTGTGTTAACTTTATAACGAGTTAATGATTGTTCCCTATGTATTTTGTATATTATTTTAATGGCCGTTAGTGGTAGGTATGCTTTATAGTGTGTCACACATAAGCTTTAGTCGGGGCTATCTAAGTTTGAAAGACGTTACTAATATGAGTAATTTATTGCGTGTATTTAAAGTTTCTATTCTCCTTATATTTTATTTTGTGATAATGACTCCAGTAAAATTATATTAGTAATATTTATAGTTTTGTTAGACTTAGTGCAGTGATTAGGCGGGTGCGTGACACCTGAAAATGTATGAGCCTATTCAAAAAATAAAAATCAGTTCAGTATTATAATTTTTCCAACTTTAAGTTTCCTGCGCTTAAATTTTAATTATCTCCAACATGCTTTACTCGTAAAATAAACTGGTAAATAAGTGCTGTTGACGTTTATTGCATCTGCTTTAGGCAAAGACTTTCTGTCTTTTCAAAAAAATAATATTTTTCCATTTTTGTATTTTTTTTTAATTTTTCGCTCCAGCGTGTCAAAATTGTAACGTCTTGGTCCTGAGTAGGCAAGGGGGTTCATGTACCTAAAAATTCTTATCCTGTATTTGCTAATCCATTAACTGTTCTTCTGGTGTATTGTATTTTGTTATGTTGCAGTGCTGGTGTGTCACGTATTTTTGAGAGAAGTTTAATATGTATCTATAAAAATAAATAAATAGAAAAAGAGGCTGAATATTATCTGTGATGTTATCTAGGAGTGCGATGTAAGGAACATAAATGTGTGCATAGTTTACAGGTTTTTAGTTAATGTTTAAACAGTTATGTCGCAACTCTGAAGAATCTGTATGTATATTGCGAATATGTAATGTTAAAAAAAAGTGCAAAATAATATTCAAATAAAACTTTTTTTTGGCCAGTGAAAATTTATAATATACTTGGAGAAGTTATGGAATTCTGTTTATTATTTTTGCAGGAAAACTTGTACAACGCGATTGTTTTTCATTGCGTCGTAATTTTTTATCACTGTGTTATTTAATACGGAAAGAAGCTTTAATTAACACGGCTAGGTCTATAGAATAACTACGTACGTATCTACAACGTATAAAGGTTAGCTGTTAGACATTCACAAATACAACTACGTACCAATTATTCACCTGTTATTAGGGTCGTATTACTTGTTTCACATGACGGGTTTCAAGCTCTGAAATTAATGACCGTGGAGGGCGAGAGAGATAGATAGATAGAGAGAGAGAGAGAGTGTGTGTGTGTGAGAGAGTTTATTTAGTGGAACTGGCTCCAGAAAAATAAATTAGCTTCACCAGTGGTTTTGGACCCAAACTACCTTGAGGTAGATTTACACAATCATCTTTTTATAAAGTCATTTTTGGAAGTATAGTTGTTATTTAGATCCGTAGCTGAATAACACCTGCCACTTAACTACAGTTAATTTTACGAGTGTTTAACTATTAACGGAAGTTATAGATTTATTGGCCGAAAAATCGACCATATACTCGAAGTGAAAAAAAGAGTTTAACTGTATATAGATTAAAAAGGACTGAGTTTGCAAGGGAGACCTGATTCGAAAAATTTTTTTTAAGTTATTTTGTGCAGTTAGTAGTTCTGAAACAACAGACTAAAATAACTAAGCCTTCGCCGAACAAATATGTGTATTGCATGAAAACTTACTCAAAAATTACATGAACGTTCCTTGAGATGATGATGCTCTTTTGAAACATAACGTTTTTTGTCGCAGATAAATATATTGTAATTTGGACCGACATTTCTAGAAAACAAATAAAAACATTGGCTGTAAGGTCACTAAAACGGATCTGTTAGTTATATATATATTTTTTTAGTTCAGGAACATTTCCCTAATTACGATTGTTCCAGAAACCAATACTGAACATTGCCGAAGCTACTCGAAGAATTCTTCGGCGCCGTGGCTAAAAATATACATTTCAAGTCGAGATATTTACGACCGAATCCTTGAAACTCAGGAAGGGGCGTTCTAATATTCGAACCCTTAAATACTATCGAATATTTGAGATTAGAAAATAAATATAAAAAATAAGATTTTAAAAAAATCCACCACTGACAACGTTGAAGTTTATTAGACATACCTGAGTTTTTCTTCGTACCTATTTTATTAGACCTACTGTTCCCCAAATTATTGATCGTTTTATATGTAACTATGAAATTAAAGTTACTATATGAATTTATTCTGGAAACTAAGATCATGAAACACAAATTTACATGGTTTAAATGTTACGACAGAATAGTTAATATTTTTAATTTATTGTATGGCATTTTACTTTTGACCCTTTAAGCCTAGATTCAGATACGGGAGAAAGATTCAAGGTACTCTTTGTGATTCGAATCAGAGGTTTGGATTCTAGAAGATTGCCATTCGACCCATAAATTTTTGAAGGAAAAAAAATGTGGGACAGTCTAATATGTCAAAAAAACTCTAATTTTTGATTTAATTTACAATCATTTGATCTAAATAAGGCATCATAGGGCAATGGAAAAACGTGGTATATAAACATAAGTTATATATATATATATAATATTACTCTGAGTGTACACAGAGTAGCCTAGTCACCTGAATTACAAAAATTTAGCTTTTTTTCTGATTTGCCTTAAGAGACGAAAAAAAGGCTGATTTCCTTTATGGGAAAGTCAGTGAAATCATTGGAATTTTCTGTAACTTTGAACAGTTTCAATTAAAAAAAAATAAATAAAAATAAAGCGAAAATACTTGGAGGATTAATTTTTCGCCAGTATTTCAGAGATGTATTTATTTCCCCAAACAGTGGTAGTGTTGCATGGGCGTCGAAACCGGGGGGGACGGGGGGGGGGGGACACGTACCCTCCAATAATAAGTCTTCAATTTCGTCCCCTCCAATAATACATTTAGTTTCGTAGTTATATTAAAAATATGATTTCTGTGATACAACCCATATGTTGCGCATGGTGCATTTAGTCCAATCGTGGTAATGTTAGCACTTTTTAATTCGATCTTCGTGTAAAAAAATAAAAGTCAGGTCCGATACCGAATACAGATATGTTAACTGTGTTTTTACAAATTTGTTATCTGAAAATATTTTTTAGAAAAAATAAATTATATATTGCAACCAGTTATAATTATGTGAAGCGGCACTCACGAACATGAGCGCCATGCCGACCACCACCATCCACCCCCAGCCGCCTTCAGGGGGCTGCAGCTGGTCCTCGTGCGAGCGGCAGAGCGGCGCCGCCGCCGGCTCCTCGCCGCCCCCGCCGTCCGCACGCCGCCCCATGCGCCCGCCGCCGCCCTCAGCTGGCGCCGCGCATCGCCCTGCAAGCCTGCAACATGCGGCGGAACACACCGTTTACTTCTACTAACGTTTTCGAGACTTATCATTAGGGAACGGAAAAATTCCCGCATTCATTTCAAGATAGGCTAGAATCCAAAAAGTTTGCATTATTGCTGCTTCGGTGATTGGGCCACAGTATATCTGAAGGACTTTGGGCCAATAAAAAAATTTTAACAAAAGAAGTAGCTAATAACGAGCATCCCAGTTAACAGGTGCTGCGAGTCAGTAACCATTGAGCAGATGCAATTCGCCCGAGTGCATAGAGGATCACGGAGTCCATCCTATAGGTCATTGAAATCGCGAATTTTTCTGGTCTCTACTTATGATAACTGATGTAATTTTTTCGCGAAAGGATTTTCGGACCAGGTATGTATGTATAGGGACAGGGGAAAAAAATTCGCGTTTTCAATTACCTCTAGGATAGACTGAACAGTCCCGTGTATACTCGGGAAAAACTGAAACCCTGGCACGCAGTTTACGGGGACTACTCCTGGCCAATCAGAGACCATCACCTAAAAAAAAAAACCTTAATGACAGTCTACCCAGCTGAGACGTCTCACCAGTCAGCAACCAATGACTATACAGATGACTGTTCAGTCCATCCCAGAGGTAACTGAAAACGCGACTTTTTCCGGTCCCTCGGCATGTTTTAGCTTTGTAGGAGGTTCTGTGTTTTTAGTAGTTGGCTTGGTAGGTACATGTCCAATGCCAGCACACCAATCTAACCCATTCAGCACGGAGGAAAACGCACGGTCATATAGGGCAATGGCTTCCTTTACATACGGCCACCAATTACAAAGGAACAATCGCTAGCGCAGGCATACCTGATTGCAGTCTAACGAGCGATCAGTTTATTTTCGAGAGAAATACACATCCCCTCGTGATAATTACTATACAGAAAATTTTTTTCTATACTTTTACAAAATATTCATTTGGAAACTAGTTACCAATAAATAGTTTGTTATACTTAAAATAAAGATATTATAACTTTGTACGACACATGGATATGGAAAGTTGGCTCATCGAAGTGTGTTTTTTTCATGGAGAAGAGTTTTATGCTATCCATGTTTTTTGTAACTCGCCGCTAGATGGCGCTGCAGCGGAACAACTTCTATACCGTTAAACTGATCACCAAGAAAATGGTTATATAAGATATAATTATTTGTACTTGGAGAATATTATCGCTGTATCCATTTAGCAATAACTCGCCACTAGATAGCGCTGCATCGCAACAACTTCTATTCCATTCAAACCATCGCCAAAACAATTTATTGGTATATTGTGATGTTTACTGCCCTTAATCCTCAATAACAACAAATGGTGATTGTGACTATGATTAGCAATTGGCGAGTGAGTTATAATGAAACATCATTACCGTCTGAAGTGCTGGACATCAATTTGAATAACCATTATTCATTTGTTTACAAACAAATTACATTTATGTCAACTATGTTTGGACTGCTGGACATTTATACGAATAACCATTATTCTTTTGTTTATAAATAAATGACATTTGTGTCAACTATCTTTGGACGTTACTTACTTACTTTACTGTGGACGTCTTAACTGTCGCTAAGCATTAAATATTGTAATTTATTTTAAATGCCATGCAAAATATCGAACTTTGGAAGACAAGCAGAAATGCGCGGCAACTGCCAGCCAGTAGAGCTGCTGAAACATCTGAAGCGCAAGAGGCACGCCGGGAAACCAACCGGATCAGAGCCTTTACTTTAATTATTGATAAAAAAAAACTGTATGAAATTTGTCATCAGTCTATAACAATATAAATAATACAATCTTATCAACATGAGTAATGTTTCATTTTTTAAATTTATTTTCTAAAAGGCTCTAAAAAACATCCATTTTAAGAAACACAGAGGTAAATAAATAAACACTGGCAGAAAAACTTCTGCCAGATTTCCCTATTATAATATAAATGATTATTTCGCAACGTATTTATAACGTTTTAGAAAAATCACATGAGAATTCTTAACGCGGTTTAAGACTAATGTTTAGCGGAACGAACGGTAAACAGCTCTCTTCTATCTCTTTCTCTTTCTCTCTCTCTCTCTCTTTTCGAACGCCATGGGAATGTTTGCGCTTGCAGACACGCTGCAGCGCCAATAGGCCGCACCGAAAAAAATTGACTGGGCGTGTTTTCCCCCTGCTTTGTGTTATGCATTTCCGTTGCATTCACGAAATTACCCCCCCACCGCACACCGATAACTAAGATGTCACACATCAATGAAACCAAACATTTTAGTCGAATATCCAATCCATGACTTACCAAGGATTCGAACCCACAACCCGTGTCTCCGAAGTAACCGCTCATAAATGTGACGGGCTCATGAGCATGCGAAGTGTCATGAGGTGAGTAGACTCGCCTACACTGTACTTTTCTTTTTTTTGCAAATGGAACGTGAAAAACATCCCAGTAATACTGGGTTCGGATTCTTACCCGGGAATTTATGCTTAAGTGTTGTCCAAGTACCTCCAAAAGTTAAAATTATTTGCAAAACGTTTCCTGAATAGCTTTCCGGTATCATCTGCGTGCACCTAATAAGCATAAGAAAACAAACTCTAGTTACTGAATATTCAATTATCTTTTACATTACAGAAAAAAAAGCTTGAATGAAACATCAACTAAAATGTAAAATTATGCAGCATTTTTTTTCGTAAGAAATATTATTATTTCGGAAAAACTTTATTTATATATATGCAAAAATAACTATAATTATGTGTTGTACAAAGTTACAAAATCTTTCTTGTAGAATTAAAAACTAATTTTTGGCAACTGGCTTCCAAAGGAATCTTTTTAAAGAATAGATAATTTTTTCTTTGTGGCGTAACGCCGGTGCTGTGTTCCTTGTGCTGGGACCAGTTGCACGATAGTTTGACTGCGCAGAAAATAATTAGTTTTGTGATGTCAGCACCGCCAGGGGAGTATAAATAGATAGAGACCGGAAAAATTCTCGGATAAATTTCGCGATAGTCTGAAATCCAAACACGTGTACAATTCTGCTGGTTTTGCTATTGGCTCGCAGTTTAACTTGAGCTCTTTGGGCCAATGAGAGATTATCGACCAAAGAATCATCGAATCACAAGCTACATATTGGAGACGCCTCACAAGTTAGCACCCAATGAAAACACTTGTTTGCTTAAGAAATGCAGAGGATAATGGAGGCTATCCTAGAGGTAATTGAATCCGCGAATTTTTCCGGTCTCTATAAATAGAGGGTGTGTGCGAGAACCAGAGAGAGAGAGAGAGAGAGAGAGAGAGAGAGAGAGAGAGAGAGATAGAAAAGGGGGGAGGTGGCTTGCAGGGCAGCACTGTGCGGCATGTTAGGATTAGTTAAAATTTCTTTCACACTTAAAATTAAAATTGGGCTGGCTGGCAACTCGGCGGAAAACAGCGAAAGTCGCCACCCGAAACAACCAGTGCCACCCAAAAATAATGCGGACAGCAATGTCCAAGTGCCCAACCCCCCCCCCCCCACCCCCCCCCCTCCCCGAGCATTGTAGACCTTTTTTTATACTCTGTCCAACTCTTCTTCCTGAACCATCCTTCAGATTACTGTAACCAACCTGCTTGCACAATACATGATTTTTTGCATCCCGCATGTGAGTGCCCAGGGTTTTCCCTGTGTCTATGCAGGTTTTACCTGGGGCCCAACTTAGCATAGTTTTAGTGTAGAATATTCAGTGAGGGGAGTTAGTCGTGGCGCCAATCGCAGTCACGACTGGCCGATCTTCCGACTAGCACATGATGCATGCTACCCCTCCTGCGTGGCTGACACCCTGCATGATTAGAGCGTGTTTAGGCTTCGGCCTGAGACGCACTTAGAGTCTCTCCGTAACCCAGACCCCTCCCAAATACACTTTGTTTTTTAGTTAAGTTAGGAAAAAAAAATTGGTTGTCTGTAAAGTCGGTTTACGGACGATAGTTTAACGTGACGACGTCATAACAAAACATTGATGAAATGATTGCATACTTTTATTAATAAAATTCAATCATTTTTATTGAATTATCACTATTTTGTATGGATACAAAGAAGGAGTGAAATGAAATCTACAATTCAATTGATAAATTTACTTTTATTTGCACTCATTAATTCAAATATGATTATTACTTTAACGGAGAGATTATTTTAACTATAACTTTTATACATGTTTGCTATTTAATTTCTTCCAATCTGTGTTATTCTGTTGAGGATAGGACGATGATAGGAAAAGTAGGAAACGAATGGGAGTGTTTCAAGTTTAATGTGCCTCGAAAAAGTCAAATCGATCGATGTTCCAATCGAGTGGAAGAGAGATAGATGCGGCGCAAGCGTTCAATGAGCGTAACGGGACACTGCGTAACGGGACAATGTGCATAACGGGACACTTTTTCGTGCGTGCAGCCGGCGTTCATCGATTTATTAGACGTTGTCACGTCAAAACCCAGAGAGCGTCAGCTTCCAGGAAGGAACGCAGCTTCAGAGCAGAGCTCTGGAAGACTCGCTCCCAGGAAGAATGATCGTGAACCGTGGGTCGTCGTCCCAAGGGCGCAAGGGCAACGGAGCGGCAGAAGCCAAATTTCAGATCCAATTCTGTTCCCAATCAGTGATGATAGTTACGTCGGGAACAGTCGAGGCACGAGCGCAGTCTCGTTCCTTTGCTGAAAGTACTTTTGTAATACTCGTTACGAAGGAAAATAAAAGTGACACGTGTTAAGCTGAAATATACAGGGATGTGTTCTATAGAAGAACGGTAAAACTGTTTCTTTGTAATTTTTTATTTGACTTGAAAACGTTGCGGTGAAAATTTTTAGCATTTATTTGAAGGGAAATATCAAATAAACTTTTATAAAAGTTTCTGGAATTAATCGTGTGGAATTACATTCTATCAATCACCCAGGTCCTCTTTAGTTGTATTAACGTCAGCTAACCACGCACTTAACAACAAATCTTAAATTAAATTAAGGGAAAAAGAATATTGCTTAAATTTGCTTCCAGCAGGGTTCACATAATTTTAAATTAATCACATTGGTGAATAAACAACACCTTTCTCTCCTGAGCACGTGGTCTGTGTGCTGAGTCAGGCGCATTTAGATCGTGGAGATAATTTCAGCGGGTCGCTGCTTCCAAGGTTAAGGCTGTATATATATATATATATATGTATTTTTAAAGTGTCAATTTTTTTGTTTGCTAATTTATCGTTGATAGTTTGTGTTCGTCGTGACACAAGTGTCTTCCGTCTCTTTGCTTGCAACGTGCAATTTATTTTCCCCGACCTTCGTCGGTACATCGCGCAACGTTTTAATGTCAGGAGGCAAGCATTCATCGCCCAAGGACAGCTTCCCGCTGACGTGCAAGCAAATAGTTGGTTCGTGTTGGGCATTAAAGAAAAAAAAAAGAAAAGAAGAAAAATCAAAAGCCCCGATAAAAATGTATGTACTTTCATTTCGTTTTGTTTACAAACAAATTACATTTTTGTCAACTATCTTCGGACTGACGGACATCGATATTAATAACCATTATTATTTTTTTTTTTTTATAAATAAATGACATTTGTGTCAACTATCTTTGGACGTTACTTACTTCCTTTACTGTGGACGTCTTATCTGTGTTCAGCGAGAAAAGAGCCTGCATACGTATTTTAATACTTTTATTCATTTACTAGCCGTGTGCCCGATGGGGAAGTATTTGATCCTCATTTTTAATGAATCAACAAAAACGCTGACATAACTGACTCTATTTACTAACAGAATCCTAAACACCGATTTCCGTATTTATAACTTTAAAAGTGACAAACTTCCACACAAACTTTCATCCCCTATTTAACCTCCTTAGGTGATGAATTTTTATATAATTCCTTTCTTAGAACTTACCTACGCTATACAAGGAACTCCTATCCACAATTTAATCCTTCTCAACCCACCAGTTGAAGCTACGCGTTAATTGCCAGTAAGTGTTAGAGTTTTATTAAAAAGATTTTTTTATACCAACAATTAAAAAACGGCATGATTAATTATCTTCGATTTAAAACTGCTGTACTCCAGCATTATGTCAAACTGAGTTGAAGTTTCTGATATCAGAGCTATAGGTTTGGCGTACAGAAAAAATTTAGCCACATCAGTAATTGAAACCAATAATCAAGGCTTTAACATGCTCCATAACATTACCAATGCTCATTTTATGATATATGAAAGGTTTCGTTACAAAGCCAGGCGCATTAAGGTATTCTAATACATAACTGATCTTACAACTAACATTGTGCTTCGTTTAGAAGTGATTATAAGGACGAATTATTGATTTACTAAAGTGTTAATATTTTAGTAGATTAACGACTTTTAAAAGAAGAATAAATTCCATGGGATCTTCGTAGTTCAGGCAATTGTACCTTAGTATGAACTATGCTGGACTCTTATCTTCTAAGTTAGCGGTTCTTTAGTAAACAATTTACACCGAGTAGAAGAAAAAAATAGTGTTACTTATGTACAATTAATGATCATTGAAAGGTTTTGTTAACACTCCAAGATTATTCTTGTGCGATAATACCAACTCATTTTTCTTCACCATTATTCTCTTCTTTTTTGCGTCTTTACTTCCTACTCGCCTTTAGAGTTAGAGAAACTATATCAGTTTCGCCTGCTGGGCATTTTAATGTTGTGACAGAGTTTCAGAGGTATTCTTTATTAAATACTCAACCAAAATATTGTTTATAACAAATTTTAAAATATTATCTGGGACGGATATAAACACTATTGAAGGTACAATATATATTAAAATAAATTATTTCTATGGAAACAATTTAATGAAAATGTGGCTCTTATTTTTTATTTGAATTTTGCGTTAAAAATTTGAAATTATTGATTTATAAAAAAAACATTGAAAGAAAATTGAATAAGAAGTACTAAAAGTAATTTAAAGAAAAAAAATACGAAGATGTTATCTTTTGGAAGCATATGTTATGTGGTATCAAGAAGAATAGTTAGAACTGAATGACGCCATGTTGTTTCAATAGTTTTTATGCCTTTACACTCTTTTATCCATTAATATTTAAAACTTAATAATGCCCGACATGCGTTGCAATGCCTCTTTGTAATATTTTTGTAATTGTTTAAGATGTTTTTACACACATACAAAGCATCTCTCTATCTCTCTTTATGTCTTTATAACTCTATATATCTTAATATCTCTTTATCTCTTTATATTCATCCCTCCATATCACTCCATATCTCTCAAATCTCCACATCTCTATCTATATCTCTATATCTCACTATATATCCACATCTGTATATACCTCAATATGTATCTTCATACATTTCTATATATCTATATATTAATAAAGCTGTACATCTCTAACTTTTTATTTTTATCTCTTTATGTATCTATCTCCTCAATATATACATTTATATTTATATTAATCTATACATTTAAGTATATCACTCTATATATCTTTAGATCTATACCTCTATGCAAATCTATATATCTATACCTCTCTCCATAATTCTGTATTTCTCTATAACTCTCTCTATCTCTATCTCTCTCTACTCGCACGCCACCATTTTTATTCGGACCATAGAAAAACGGAACTGACATAAAGTACTTACTGGTAATTATCCGATACTACCTACTCGCGCACCACCTTGATGTTTGCTTTAAGGTTTTATTTTATCGAAATCTCACCTAGACAGTGACTTTCCCCTTGTTTCGGAAGTTAGGTGTGCAAAGTTTAAACTTTGTGCATTTGTGTTCGCGCCATCGCTACAGATTGCAGAACCGTGATTGTTACACATTTACGTTCCATGCGACTTCCGTCGCATTCACGAAGTTACTCCTACCAAATTCCGAATACCGAGAGCTCAGATGTTACGCAGCAGAAATGACATAATTGTCATACTCAACCCCTTCCTGCACAAAATCTTGGCAACGACCCTGACAGAACCGAGGATATGAGTCTGACACCGAATGAATCAACGAAAATTTCTGGGCCTGATCACTGTTAGAAAATACAGTGAAATTTACGGACTGTTTAATGAAGAAATTACCTGACATATATGGAGAGTTCTTCGTCATTTCTGTTAGCTTATTCTTCGCAAACACTACGGCGTATTCCACATTAGAAGCCAACGTGCTACGTGGTAAGCAGGGTAAACAGGAAAGTGTATAAAGTATGAACAAATTTTAGAATTTTTTTTTTGTTGGTGTACCGAGATTATTCTTATGGATTCGTGCTTTCTTCACCTGTTAATTTACGAAGATAACCGTGAATTAAAGGTAGGTTTTGAAACCAGCGTTCTTAGTGAAGATCAAGGTAAAATGTTTTTTTTTTTTGACGTGACAACGTCTAATAAAACCATGAACGCCGGCTGCATGCACGAAAAAGTGTCCGTTACGCACATTGTCCCGTAACGCACATTGTCCCGTTACGCTCATTGTACGCTTGCGCCGCATCTATCTCTCTTCCACTCGATTGGAACAACCATCGATTTGACTTTTTAGAGGCACATTAAACTTGAAACACTCCCATTCGTTTCCTACTTTTCCTATCATCGTCCTATCCTTAACAGAATAACACAGATTTGAAGAAGTTAAATAACAAACATGTATAAAAGTTATAGTTAAAATAATATCTTCGTTAAAGTAATAAACATATTTGAATTAATGAGTGCAAATAAAAGTAAATGTATCAATTAAATTGTAGATTTCATTTCACTCCTTCTTTGTATCCATACAAAATAGAGATAATTCAATAAAAATGATTCAATTTTATTCATAAAAGAATGCAATCATTTCATCAATGTTTTGTTATTACGATGTCACGTTAAACTATCGTCCGTAAACAGTTTTTACAGACAATCTTTTTTTTTTAACAGTGTAGCGTTTTAGCAGCACGGCGACACGCGGCAGCTTCGCGTCACCGTTAGCCGCGGGGGGGGGGGGGGGGGGGACATTCCCGATTCGACCGCCACGCGCGCTGTTCGATCGTCGTCGCTCTGTTTCGGGGAATATGACAGGGTGGCGTTCGGGGTCGCCGCGACGCCTTCTGTTTGCAGTCCGGCACCCGGGTTGCTGACCTCCCCGGGTGGGGGGGGGGGGGGAGGAGGGGAGGCGGAGGCGCGCGCACACACACACACACACACCTGGGCGTGTCTTCGGCCTCAGAAGAGCTACACACACACATACACGCACACACGCTCAAGCCATTCCCCCTTCCAACCGCCTAGCCGCGCCCCGCGGGCAAACGAACTCGCGAAGGCGACAATAACTAGAGACCAGAAAAAATTGCGGATTCTTTTCGCGATACGCAACATCTGCTATTGATTAAATGTTAACCCGGATGACTGTGGGCCAATTATAGACCCTCAGTCAAAGCAATATCGAATCACAAGTCTCCCAATTGAGACGCATCACAAGTCAGTAGCCAATGAACAGGCGACGTTTGCCCGAGTATGCGCAGGATCGTGGAGTCTATCCTAGTCATTGAACCCGCGAATTTTTCCAGTCCCTAACAATAACCCTGCGAGCGCAATCTTTCGGCCTCCGGCGCGCGGCACTGGAACTGGTTCCAAGGACGCACGGATTCATCTAGGTACTACAGTCATGACATCCCAGTAGGTTTCCAAGGCGCGTTATTTAAATGATTCTTGCGAAAATGGTACATGGGCAGGTATTTTTTTTACGCGAAAAAGAAAAATTAAATCTGAACGGTCGGTTAGATTGCAACAAGGTGTACCTCGCACCAGCGGTTACATCCAAGAGATTGGTGGCCACTCACTGGAAATTCTTTTTTTGAATATTTTACAAGGTTAAATCCTTGGAAACCCTTTTGCCAACGATATAATTCGTAAAATTGTTCTATATGCAATTTTACAAAGCTCTGCCTTATAGTCTTACAAGTGATATCGTTGACTACATGGTTTCCTAGAACTGTCCTTGTGAAAAAAAGGAAGTCTCTGCGTTATTCGACCGAGCCATTGATTCAGCGATGAATCACTGAAATTGCTGTTCTAACAGTAGAAATTTGCCTGAAAGAAGCTCGCCCAATAACAAAACACAGAAGATGCTACAGCATGTTTAATTTTCAATAATTCTCGGAATATTTTCGCGAAATATGCACTCCCCTAGCAACGAGGAATTTTTAATTAATACAATTTTTTTTGGATAAGCGACATTGCAGTTTTGCTCTGTTTGTCACGAACAAAAAAACAACATTCAAGAATGCAAAATAAGAAATAAAAATGAAAACACAAACCCACAGAGAACAAGCCTAAATAGGCTGCTGTCAAACAGATGGACCGAAAGATGAAATTAAACAGGTATTATGGACAGCACAGCACATACGAACACCATCAAAATTTAAATATCAGACAGCACAAAAATTCCGTGGAAGGAAATTAGTCATAGATAGAGACCAGAAAAATTCGCAGATTCATTTGGCAATAGGCTAGAATTCAAACACATATACCCTTTAGATGATTTTACTATTGGCTTACTGTTCATCTTGACAAATCTCAACCAGTTATAAACCCTCAACCAAAGAAGGATCGAATCACAGACAAACCAGCTGAGACGACTACAAATCGGCAGCCAATGAACTTGCGTTACTTGCCCAAGTGTACAGGTGAATGTGCCGTCTATCTTGAAGGCCATCGAAACTGCAAATTTTTCCGGTCCCTAGTCATAGAACATTATGAACAGCGCAGACGAACACATTGGGCTAGCAACGACGAGACAGTTTCAACAATAACAGTAAATGCAGACTGACAATAAACCTGGACAACGCAGTTAACACACAAACACAATGATATAAAATAAACAGGCAATATTGATAATACAACGACGATAGTACCGACGAACACAGTAGTAGTCTTCCTATGAAAAAAAAAAAGTTGGTACGTTTCGGGAACTGGCATCTGTGCCCGTCATTAGGCACAAACAGACTGATAACTAGGGACCGGATAAATTCGCGGGTTCAATGACCTGTAGGATGAACTCCATAGTTCTACGTGCACTCGGTCAAATGTAACCCACTCATTGGCTGCTGTCTTGTGAGAAGTCCCAACGTAGCAGCCTCTGATTCGATAAAGCTTTGGTTGGTTGTTTCTCATTGGCCCAGAGTCATCCAGGTGAATTGTGAGCCAATAGCAGAGGCAGCAGTGAGGTATAACTATTTGTATTTTAGCCTATCGCGAAATGAATTCGCGAAATTTTCCGGTCTCTACGTGATAACTTTAAAACTTCAGATAAACATGGTTAAAATAGCTTCGTCTACTAGACATTTTAATATTGTGACTTAAACAATGATTGATGCAAAATATTTTTTTGAACAATGTTTAAAACGTTATCTAGCAAAAATAAACGAAGTTCAAGTTATGATGTTTCCTAATATAAATTATTTATATGAAAATAATTGCTGGAAAAAGTGTGACTTTCTTGGTTTAATACGAAATTTGCCTTTTACATGTTATAACTATGATTTTTAAAAAAATCCTTTGAAGAAAATTGAAATAGAAACCCTGACAGGGTTTTTACAGCAAAACGTTTTGATAACTTTTACACAGATATTATAATTTTGAAGCTATATTAGCACATGCTGTACCAATCTCCATATGCCCGTCAATGGCTGACAATATCCTAAGGGGAATTCACGTAAAATGAATGAAAGCATGAATTTTTATTTTAAGGTATCTTGTAGTTGCATTTCGCCATAGATCAAATTTTTATTCAGTATTCACAGATAGATTCTTTTGCATTAACACTCTTAAATGTTTGTCTTTAAAATGTTTTATTGTCACTAAGAAAAGTTTTCTTTGAATTGAAACACCTGAAAAATTGTTTTTCAATTATCATGTACATTTTTTATTGGTTTCCTGCGGCACAGCAATATGCAAATGTTCCATTTGATAAGGAAAAAAAAAGTATTTTTAAGTGTTACAAGATTCTTATGTTGTATTTGCGTGTACAATAACCGCCAGGAAACGAGTAAGAAATAACAAAACAGACTTGAAAATTACTAAACCCCGGCTTTGGACGTCATTTTCACCAAGAAATTGTATTAAAATTCATTTGAACATTTAAAAAGATAATGTTTCCCTTTGGCTTTGTGAACTTTGGTTCGCACCATCCATCACAGCCTTCCGTTCCATTCACGAAATTACTCCCATCAAATGTCGTATACCGAGAGCTAAGATGTTACACACATTAAAAAAAGGAACGCATACAAGACTTTTGAATAACAGCAATATAGGCTGTCAAAGTTCAAGGTATTTTTCCTTCAATTCTAGCTGAAGTATTGGAAAGGGGGGAGGGGAGAACAGAAGCGTTATTTAGTAAGCTACGCAGGTTTCACAGGCGTGTCGTTTCGACTCGCCGTCGAATAAAAACAAGACGTGGTGCCCACACGAAGAGACGCCACCAGAATATTTCACGTGCTCGTTTGTTTAGGTGTGGGGAGTGACGTCAACATTGACTTAACGCCCAGCGATAAAGTAGTTTAGACTTTACGATGCGTAAATAATGGTTTCGAGTATCGTTCGCTCCCGTGCGAAAGAGTATACGAAAAACCCAAGTTTGCCGAACGCTCGTTTCGCTATGTCCATGTGGCGAGGTAAATGGGGAAAGGTTCGTTCTCAAACAACGGGCATTATGAATTTTATGAGCACTGAGTTGGCAACTTTCTGGTACGAAGACACTTCCATGTCACAACTGCCATGTGTGAAAAGAAAAGCCTATTAACAAGAACCTCACGCATTTAAATAGCACCAATATGCAATATTTAACCATGGTTTTGCTTATTCTTGGTAAAGAATCATAACAGCCAGAACTATCAAATGCAATTTTTTTTTAAATCTTGACGAAGTATCTCGAATTTTTTTTTTTTCAATTTTGGGATTGAAAATCTGAAAACAATCAACGTAACACGTAAGTCCACAGGGTGAGTCCCAATTCGAGCGACAAACTTGGACTGCGGGTTCATAACGAAAAAAAAAAAAAAGTGAGCGAGAATTTCAGTACTCGCCAATGATGCGTAAACATCTGACCTCGGTTAAAGAGCAAATTCATTTGTTATCATGTTGCTCATTTTGCAAATAAACGTTTATTAAAATACTGTCCATTATGTTAAAAATTTATCAAACAGTTAATACTTTAAAGTTTCAGCATACTTCTATGACGTTAATAAATTATTAACTTGAAATATTTTAAAACACACATATAACACTAAGTGTAATATGTTTGTTTATTGGTTTTCGCCTAAACGACTAAAATCAGTACGTAGTAAATAATTACTACAGACAAATACCTTATTTAGCTAATTCAACATTATAAATTTATAATGTTATTAAAAAAATAAACAGTTTTCATTGACGAGTTTCGAACCACTTCCTTTGAGATCAACAATCCCGTGCTTTACCTCTGCTGTTCCGAGCCCGTTTACACATCGTAAGAACATGCATTATAAATTATAAACATTGTAATGCCAGATTCCTGAGGTATTTTAAAACTTCAGTTTAAATTTAACTATAACTATTTTAGTTTACCAAATATATTCTGGGGTAGTTTCACGATCATAAAGTTTCATTCGGCACACCAATACGTTTGGTATGTACCCTAAAGTTTACGCAAGTGACTACTATATAAAAGTTTATGTTGCTACACCTAGGTCCGCCATCTTTATGTCATTATTCCATTCATCGACTTACGTTCCATTTATAGAAATTACTCCAACCAAATACTGTATACAGAGAGCTAAGATATTTACAAATAAATGGGATTTATGGTCCAGTCTTTTTCAAGGTGGGTAGATAGATGCTTCCGAAGTTGGAGTGAAACAACTGGTGCATTAAAAATAATTGATAAAGTATTTAAGATGGAAAACTAAGCGTCGGGTTAGTGTTAAAACCAACAACGTTTAAAAAAAAACTACCACAAAACATTTGCTGCAGTAAAATAATTTTATTAAACTATTTGTGGCAACACCCGCTTATTTTTAGTAAAATTTTGTGACGGGTTCTTATAATCATTTCAATGAAATCATTTGAAAACAGTGACATTTTTTGCGGTAGTTTTAGAACTCTGTCTATGTAAACACTATCCAGTCGCTTAGTTTTCGGCCTTAAATACTTAATATTTTATTTGCAATAAATCAGCTCTTTTACACTAACTTAAAAGCGTTCAATCAATCGTGGGAAGGACATTAGCTGGGACTGGAAAAATTCGCGGTTTCGATGATATTTAGGATAGAATATTCAGTATTCTGTATAATCGTGCAAAAAAGGCCAGTTCATTGGCTGCTGACGTGTGACTCATCAACTGGTGTGCCTGTGTTCGATTCTTCTTTGTTTGAGGGTTTCACATTGGCCCAGACTTATCCAAATGAACAGTGAGCCAATATAAAAAGCAGCTTAAAGGTATTCCACGAATGGTTCCTGTCTCTAGACATTAGAAATAAGTTGAATACGTGTTTTCAAATAATATTTTTGTCCTCGATGAACCTACCAAAGCTTTTCGGATGAACTCAGACTCACGTTGTCTAAACTCAGTCAACAAGTATGCTAGTAAAGTGTGCCATGACACAAGTTTTTAACAGTGATTTTAGCAGTCAAGCAGTAAAATGTTCGTTTTATTTAACTACTAGCTGCAGTACCCGGCTTTGCCCGGGCTGAACATCGGGTGATATATTGTCCGCGAGTTACAGCAAAATGGATAGCGATATGTCCAGTGTGTTGGACATTAAGAAATGACACATAATTACTGTTTGTGTATCTGTGACCTATGATTTTCTGTTTACCCATGGCGATCGGTTGAAAGGTTTAGAAGTTGATGCGCTACAGCGCCATCTAGAGGCGAGTTACAAAAAAAATGGATGATAAAAACACTTCGATGTGCCAACTTTCATGGCGATCGGTCAAACGGTGTTATAGTTTATCGACGTCATACATACCAAAATCCAATTATATATATTCTTGTATTTCGAAATTTTGGGGCTTTCACTTTTGCGGAAAGTGGATGTTCAGGACCTCGAAAGGTTTGGAACACTCCATCTCGAAAGAAATGATATTTGAAATTCCTGAAATTGTCGAAATTTTGGGGCTTTTGGTGATTTTGAGGACCCTGAATGGCTGGGAAACAATAAAAATCGAAAGAATGATATTTGAAATTTTTTAAATTTTGGGGTTTTGACCCCTGGGGGGGGGGGGTGATGTTGAGGACCCCGAATGGCTCGTAAACACTCCAAATCGAAAAAAGAATAGGTTTTTGGAAATTTTGGGAATTTTTTTAATTATTGGGTCTTTGAATCCTTGTGGGGAGAGGGTAGTTTGAGGACCCCGAATGGCTCGGAAACACTCCAAATAATAAAAAAGTATACTTAAATTTAAGAAATTTTTGAAATTTTTCGTAATTTTGGAGTTTTTCACTCCCCCCCCCTCCCACAAAATTGGGTGCGAAGTCGACTTTGGGTAAAAGTTCCACCATGACCCGGACACTTTAGTTCGTAATGACTTAATTTTAATACAATTTTCTCCAATTTTTTCCAATTTTTTGAAATTTTGTGGCTTTCACTTTTGGGAAAAGGGAGTTGGGGGGGGGGGGGGTGGAGGTTCAGGACCTCGAATTTTTTTGGGAACACTCCATCTCGAAAGAATAGATATTTGAACTTCCTAAAATTATCGAAATTTTGGGGCTTTTTCCCAGAGGGGGGCGGGGGGTTCTAGGACCCTGAATGGCTAGAAAACGCTTAAAATTGAAAGAGAAAGATTTTTTAAAAATTTTAAACTTTCGAAATTTTGGGGCATTAACCACCTGGGGGAGGGGGGGGGGGGGGAGGGGGTGATGTTGAGAACCCCGAATGGCTCGGAAACACTCCAAATCGAAAGAGATATAAAGGAAAACTTATTACCTACCTATGAATAATTTTCTATATAAATTAATAAATAACTCTATGTTTAAGAATTTACGTACATACATGATATTAAACTTCAAACTATACACACCAAAAAAAACTAAGGATGTTATTTTTTATTTGTCATAATGTTTAAAACATTTGTAGGATTTGTTGATATGTAAAACTGTGGTGGACATATTCCGCTTATCCAAAGGAGTATAGAAATTAATAGAGATATCACTCCCTGTACACACCACAAATCTTTGAATTAAGTAAAAAAAAAAACATTGTCCAAAATGAAACAAAAAGTATAAATAACAACTAATTTGTCAAAAAAATTTATTCAACTGGAATGACAATGTTAACATCCACCTGAAATTTAATAGAAGTAGGTAGGTAAGAATATACACACACATATATATATATATATAAGAAAATAAATGAAATTAAAACATACATAAATAAAATTATCTCACACTCAACCAAACATAATGTTTAATATGAAATAAAGGAAGATGGCAAATACACGTAACTATTCTAATTAATAAAAAAAATCGACCTACCTGAAATAGTAAAATTCAAATTTTTCAACAATATATTACATAATTGATAAATATTTCTGGTCTTCTAATTTAAATTGTAATATACAAAAACGGTATTGAAAATTGAAACAAATATGGCGACACTACAAACTGTCAAGATATTTTTTTTTTCTTACTCTCTACTTAGTTCCTTAAAATAGCAAAACGTAACGTAATGGCTTGAAAGCTATTGCTCGGCAGACATAGAGGAATGACACTAACAGTTTGTATATCTATGACACACGTTACATAAAATTAAGATATATTTTTTTTAACCCGTTTAAAATTTTTTTTGGACAAAAGATAGCCTATGTCCATCCCCAGAATATAATCTATCTCCTTGCCAAATTTCATTACGATCCGTTCAGCCGTTCAGCCGGGAAAAGGTAACAAACAGACAGACAGACAGAGTTACTTTCGCATTTATAATATTAGTATTGATTAGTAAGGATGGCGTTAAGCGTAAACGATGACGAAATCATCAGAAACATGCACAGAAATAAAGGGAATTGTGGAAGGAATCAGCCATTGACTAATTGTTAGAGACAGGAAAATTTCACGTATTCATTCCATAAGTTTGATTCAATATACTTTTACTTGTTTCATGTCTCTGTGATTGGGTCATAGTTGATCAAGAACACTTTCAGAAAAAAAATTCCTAAAATAATAAAACAAGAATCATCGAACAACGAACAACTAGATAACAGATTCCACGATTCAGTAGTCAATGAGAAGGTGGCATTTGCTTGAGTGCGTTTATCATAGAGGTAAGTAAAAACTACGGAATTCTTCAGTCCCTTCTAATTGTATTTAGTTAGCCCAGCAATTGACGGGAGTTACTTTCGGGAGTTACTTTCAATACTGGTACCGCAATTCTTCAGTTTGGCGTTGTGTTTGACTACCAGATTAAGGTCCACAGTCCTATGCATAGAGACCCGGAAAATTCGCGGTTTCATTTCGTGTTATGATAAAATTCAAATAATTATACCTTAGTGCTGCTTCTGTCATTGGTTCACTGTTAATCTGGAGGACTGAGGGCCAATTAGAGACCTTCACTCATAGAAGTGTCAAATCACAGGCCACCCAGTCGAGACGACTCACAAGTCAGCAGCCAATGAACAGTTGGCATTTGCCCGAGTGTGTAGAGGATATTGTAGTCTATCCTGGAGGTCATTGAACCCGCGAATTTTCCGGGTCTCTACCTATGCATATTAAAGCGTGCTAGACTAATAAATAGGAACATGTATTTCACTTGCGAAAAGATTTCGAGACTAGCTGTATGGTAAAACATGGTTGCGAGATCTGTGTTTCACCATCCAGGCACACGAATCACAGTAATTCAATGCGAGAGCAAACACGTCTTGAATGGTGGATCGGCCAAATAAGGCAATGACTTCCCTCGCAGACGTCCGCCAATCACAAGGAAACAATCGCTAGCGCGGGCATACCTTATTGCAGTCTAATGAGTGATCAGTAGAGACTTGCAAAATTCGCGGATTCATTGACCTCTAGGATAGACTCCACAGTCCTTTAAATACTCGCGGAAATGACACCTGTTCATTGGCTACTGACGCGTGAGACGTCTCAACTAGGCTGTCCGTAATTCGGCACTTTCTTGGTTTAATGTTTCCCATTGGCTCACAGTTCCCCGGATAAAATGTGGGCCAATCGCAGAAGCGGTACGAAGGTATAGTTGTTTTGATGCTAGCCTATCGCGAAATGAATCCGTGAATTTTGCATGTCTCTAGTGATCAGATTATTTCGCGAAAAATACATGGCCCTAGGCTAGGGACCGGAAAAATTCGCGGATTCAATGACCTCTAGGATAGCCTCCATTATCCTCTTCACTTCTCAAGTAAACACGCGTGTTCATTGGTTACTAAATTGTGAGTCGTCTCCACTGGGTAGCTTGTGATTCGACGCTTCTTTGGTCGATAGTCTCTCATTGGCCCAGAGATCTCCAGTTAAACCGCGAGCCAATAGCAGAACCAGCAGAATTATACACATGTTTGAATTTCAGCCTATCACGAAATGAATCCGCGAATTTTTCCGGTCTCTACCCTAGGCTAATGTCACCTCATTGGTAGAAACCCGAAGATATCGCGGGTTCATTATGGACCAGACTTAAATTCACAGTCCTATGTATACTCCACCCTCACATGCTTTCATATCGGCTGATATCTAAGGTCCGGAAATATTTTTCGGATTCATTTAGTTGTATGCTAAAATTCAATCTGGAGGACTCTGAGCCAATCAGAGACCCTCAGACCAAAGAAGAAACGAATCACAAGTTACCCAGGTGTCATCCTGACTCACAAATGAGCAGTCAGTGAACAGGTGAAGTTTGCCTGAGTATGCATAGGATCGTGGAGTCCATCCTGCAGGTCAATAAAACACGAATTTTGCAGTCCCTACTGATTTCTCACTGCAGCTACTCACTCCCCTTCTCTTGAGTGGGTCTGTGTGATTTCGGCCACTCCACAGCTGGTTGGTAGTTGACTGGCCCTCAGTCGTAGAGAGTAGTGTCGAAATATTTGTGATCCTGACATGAAAGTAATTCAAAAGCATACATGTTTGCAGTCTACCTTGAGACCAAACGAATCCGCTAAATTTCAGAATCTCTACTCATCGGCTACTGACTTGTGAGACCTGCTGACTAGGATGCCATTACCTGGATATTGATTTTGTTGAGATTGTTTCACTATCCCAGAGTCTTTTTGGTTCATTGTGGTCATATCTGCAGAAGAGGCGCAGACGATTCGGTGTCTATTGTCCGTTGGATGCTGCCACAGTTTACCTTTCAGCCGCGAATTGCATGTGATTGGGTCTTCTGTATTTTGGAATGCTGTTGATGTTTTCTTGTCCTTCAGGGAATGTGAAAACTATTTATATTTGCAGCCAAGACTATTTCGTGGATTGACTTCACTCCAGGATATTTTTCTACTTGCCTATTTATTTAGAGTGCTCATTGGTCAATAGCAAGGTCGCAGCTTTTGGCGGGTTTCATGTAATCGGGTAATCATTTCTCCTCCTTGCTTGTAACTAACTCAGGGTGGTCAAGGGCGTATCAAGAGATCTGTAGTTGAATAACCAAATTATAGCACATATATATGTTTAAAGTCTATTATTATACCAAATGAATCAGGGAAATAATCGTGACTATACTTATGGTTAGAGACCTCGAAAAGTTCACGGATTAATTTCGTGATAGGCTAAACTTCAATACTTACACTTTCGTGCTGCTTCTACTATTGGATGACCGATTAGGTGGCGGACTCTGAGCTTCAACCAAAGAAGTATCGTATCAAAGGCAAACCAGTTCAAATGTATACAAAGTCAACAGCCAATTACCACGTGACCTTAAACCTGATTAAGAGAAAGACTGATGGGTCTATCCTGGAAATATCTGTGAAATTTTCCTGTCCCTAATTATTGCTCAATAATAAAATAGTTCATGCCTATTATGGTATGCATTCCAGCCTCTCTACAAATAGTAAGGCGAATTCTACAGATAACTGCTCAACACACAAAGAGAGGAAACTAAACGTTGTTTTAAGGTCATTCTGGTGATACACTTTACATAACTTATTTATTTATTAATATTTACTATACGGTAGAGAAACCGCGGGGGACATCATCGGAGATTGAACCGGATCGTCTTTGTACGTTGAGTTGTTTGGTAAAGGAGGGGAGAAAGGTGGGGGGGGGGGGGCAGAGGAGTGGGTGTTACGGTCCCTACACTACGCGGTGACACGTCCGCGGTTCGCCTCTTCGTGCGCGCCTGGTTCTTGCACCCTGGCCGCTGCCTACTGCCGCGCGCAAGGTGAACGAACCGCCCGGGTGTGCTAATCACAGTTTCCATAGCCCCCCACAAGTGCAAACACTCGACACTCTCGTTGTGCTCAGTACGTTCCGGGTTCTCGCTGGCGGTGTTGCCTGCGCATGCGCACTGGGGAAGAAGGAGGGGGGAAGGTGGGTGGCTTGGTCGCGGGGCTCGCGTGGTCGCGCCAGTACGCCAAAACGGGGCTCACAAAGGAAAATGACAGTCATTCTGCGCTCGTATCTACGATAATTATTGTGAACCTGCTTTACGTGGGGTTTTCCCTCCTCCACTATCGGGGTACCCCGAAAATGACGTGACACTAAATGGACTTTGCCAAAATGACCACTGGGAACTCTAGTTTGTCCACGGCAGGTAAAAAAAAAATTGTATAGACGATTATTTTTATGATTATGTTTAGAGGCGTAGGAAAATAAACCATCCTAGCTATCATTGTCTTCCTTTTAAAAATTAGTATACGGGATTATTTCTTCAAAAATAATTACACAACGAGAGTAAAATGCATTTCCTAACTGGTCACCAGTACTTAAAAGGTAAATAATTGAACTTATCTGAACTGTCACTGCTATGTTCTTTTTTTTCCTTTACAATTTCATCAATTCTATTACAATATTTGATAGGCAAAATTAATAACCCAATAATAATAACCAAAAAAATAAGATGTCTATGATACTGAACACTCAGATTTTTATGATAGATTTCTGAATACTTAGATTTTAATGACCGAATTTGTCTCATTTTAAAATAATATAAAAAGTTAGATTATTAGACGTAGATAATCGAATAGGTCTACAATAAACACATTCTTCAGAATAATCATAGCATTGATATGTAATTTATTAACGAACCTAACCATTATGATTTCTGCAGATGATGTAATATATACATTTGACCTTCATTATAGCTTTAAACTTGAATCAAAAGCTAGTGGTTTATTAAGCCATATATTTAATTAAAGCTTCTCAACTGAAAACAGTGGATAATATTTAAAAATATACTAAATAGTCACTACGGTGTTGCTTTATCTCTCTTATAGTAAAAGAAGATCCAAATGTGGTATTTCCTATATTGAAAAAAATATCTTCTTAACATAAAAGTTATGTCATGCTGTTTGAAAACTATTCTGTACAATGAATAAACATTTTTCATACTGCGCGCGTTTTGCTTATTATTTTAAAGTTTGAATCCTCGAGTGTATTTTCTCCTGTTTGGTGTTTCGAGGATCGAAAATAAAAATGTCAGGGTCAGCAACATGAGAGTTACGCAGCACATAAGAAATCCACTAACGGTGACAGACGTTAAATGATCACCCTGAATAAACAACCCACACTTAGTAACAGTGTGTCAATCCTTGACAACTTGTTAGTGTTGCATGAGCGGAGAATATTCCTGGCCAAGAGTTAAGTGTTGTACCGCCTGCTGCTGTTATATGCTATCAGTACCAGATTTAAATTATATTTTTGGGCGTGCGGTAAAAAATAACTTAACTAATTGTATTACGCAATGTTTATTGAGTAACCTCAGTTTCTTAAAGATTTTCCTTAATTTAAATAATTCTAAAAGATCAAAATCGTTAGGATACTTTCATGTTTATTAATTCGTGCCTATCTTACATCTAACTAGCAAACTAAACTAAAGTTCACATAATGTCATGTAACAACTAATTAAAAGAGAAATATTTGACGATTTTTTTCACCCAAAGAATCACTTCATTGTTTTACACACAATAAGGAACCAACTGACTGTCGATCGGCTGTCAGTTATATGTACTGAAAGACCTTGCCATGTTTTGACAACGTTTGGGTAAATGTGGGTCTGGGTTATAAGAAGGAAAGTTGAAACTGATTTTTGAATACCAGCACGGTAATTGATTTACAAAAAGTATTACATTGGCTAGCTCGTTGAGATTCGACGAAATACTTTGTAAAATCGTTCCTTCATAAATGCGTGTGTTTCAAAATCTCCTGTAAAGAATATATTTCACGCACATATTAATTATATATATATAAATATATGTATATGCATTCTTTATTAGCTATGTTCGTGACATTCTTCGCGTGGAATTTAGCAATCCCGACGAATCTCTTTAAAGTTTGCAGGGATTGGAAAATACAACATAGTTTGCCGAGAAAAGAAAGTAAAGCAATAAATGATTGAAGTAAGTTTTTGGACATACGCCATTGCTAAGAACTTTTTCTGTTGAAGAAAAACTAATAAATAAAATAAATAAATAAAAATACCCAAAATGGACAAAAAAAAACACACAAAATTAAGCAAACAATTTGCTGTTGTCAACAAGGATATGAACACCACAAAATATTCCGAAACAGGAATATGGTCAACAAACAAAGAAAATCAAAGAAAAATGTACTAAGAGAACGAAAAAAAAACCCACAAATGATGACAACACAAAAATATTGAACCCAAAATAATTCAGCACAACAGTTGAAACGAGACAAAAACACGACAAAACGAAAAGACAAACAAATACAATAGTTTTACCAAAACAGAAAGCAAGCGACGCACCTGTGTTTCCGTACCATGTGCGTCTCTGCCTGAGGACGGGATCAGATAGCAGTTACCGAAACGTCGCTTGCTTTCTGTTTTGGTAAAACTATTGTATTTGTTTGTCTTTTCGTTTTGTCGTGTTTTTGTCTCGTTTCAACTGTTGTGCTGAATTATTTTGGGTTCAATATTTTTGTGTTGTCATCATTTGTGGGTTTTTTTTTCGTTCTCTTAGTACATTTTTCTTTGTTTTTCTTTGTTTGTTGACCATATTCCTGTTTCGGAATATTTTGTGGTGTTCATATCCTTGTTGACAACAGCAAATTGTTTGCTTAATTTTGTGTGTTTTTTTTGTCCATTTTGGGTATTTTTATTTATTTATTTTATTTATTAGTTTTTCTTCAACAGAAAAAGTTCTTAGCAATGGCGTATGTCCAAAAACTTACATCAAGTCATGCACTCCCATTGCACAAATCTTTTAAAGATAACAAAAGCAATAAATACACATATTTATTTCAAAAACTACACAAAGGTTTGGCAGGAAAATACCAAAGGGATTTAAATATTTTCCGCAAGTAAATCAAAAAAAGTACCGAGGCTAAGTGAAATGTTTACTTTCCAAGTATTAATCATTATGAGCAGGGAATATTGCGAAAAAAAATCTGAAAGCCTATCAGACTGCAACGAGGTATACCCGTAGCAGTTGTTTCTTCTATGAGATTGGCGGCCGTCTGCGAGAGAAGTCGTCGCCTGGTCTGACCGAGTCACTTCAGGACACGTTTGCTTCCGCGCTGAATTACTGTGATTGGTGTTGTAACACTCGACACGTACCTCGAAGAAACTCACCCAATCACGTAACACAGACGATGCTACAGTGTTTTAACTCTCAGCTAGTCTCGGAATCTTTTCGCGAAATATGCATGCCCCTATTAATCATGCAGTAAATACACAACAGAAACGTAACATACAAAGGCATGCACATTTGAGTTGTGCCACGCACTTCCCAACGGTGAAATGTTTTTGTTAACAGGTTTTTGGAAGTAATCTTTTAAAAAAGTAGATAATTTTTTCTTTCTGTGGCTCATTCGTTGTGGCAGCAAATGCGTTCTTATTGGCGCGGTAAATTAAGACAATGGTTTATATTGCAGAGGCTCACCAATCACAAAAAAGTAATTGGTGAAGAGGCCACACCTTATTGCAGTCTAATGAACGATAATATATTTTTTTACTCGTCCAATAATACAGCACAGAGACGGCAGCACCAATCGGTCAAGATCTCCTACGGTTTCAGAGGTGGCCGTCAGTGCGACATCAGTAGAGAACTGCAATATTCGCGTTGATTTTCTGATGACGGGCCAGGCTGCATTAAGCGCATGGTAAAGTCGATGTGATAAGTGCATTGGCTGATGCCACATTCCACTTTCTTCCCGCGTTGCACATGTTTCGGTCTTATGTTTTTTGAAGTATTTGTCGTTGATGCACAGAAAAAAAAATTCTGTACTTTTACAAAAAATTCATTTGGAAACCAGTCACCAAGAAATAGTTTTTAATACTATAAGTAAGTAAGATGTAACTATATACAACACATGACTATGGTTATATTTGCATATATGAAATACGTTCTTAAGAAAATTGGTGCATAATTTTGTGTTTCACTTAAGCATAAATATTTTTGACAGTGGAAAAGATAATCGAATATTTATCAATTTTACTTTATTTGTTTTTATAATGCTTATTATTTGCGCAATTATTACTGGAAAGCTATTCAGGGAATTGTTTACAAATAACTCAAACTATTGGAAGTATTGGGACCACACAAAGCATAAATGCCCGGGTAAGAATCGGAACCCAGTATTTACTGCCGACACTATTTTTTAATGAGAGTAGTTTTAATGCCAAGTATCATCATTTTAATAAGTTTTTATTTAATAGTTTTGAGAAACTCAAAAGACAATTATATTTTCATACTAGAAAAAATAAGGAATACGTAATTGCATGGTATACAACTTTGATTTTAACGTTGGTAAGTCGCCTTTTCAGTAATAAACGTTATTTTCTAGATATTTTATGTAAATTAATAACAATTTGGTTTTCCAGAAAGCCTAGGAAGCTGTTGTTCTCAGGATTTTCATATTTTCATTCTATTATGAATGGTGGCCTTAAAATATAGAATATTAAGTAAAACATTACATAGAAAAAATTTAATTCAAAAATGTACACCACACCACACAATATCGTACTTTTAGTTAAGGCTAGGACTGATCTATAAATTGTCCTTTATTATTCCCAAAACTATTTAATAACATTTATGGACTATACGTAGTTATAATGTTGATTAAATTTAAATAACAGGTAAAAGTACAAAATTATACATGCTAAACGATTCGAGACTCTACCTTTTAAAAGATTTCTTTTACGAAGAGTCTGTTATTCCCCTGACGCGCATCAGACGACCTTGAGTCGGCTATAAACACGGCTTGCTGGTTTTTTATAGCTTGTCACGTAGTCGACAGGATGGTCATTAGATACGAAAAAAAAAAAAAAAAACAACACTAATCAGGGAACAGTCTTGACCGATTCCAAGGAGGCATCTCACATTTTCCTTGAGTGATTTCGGTTAAAACCACGGAAAACAAAAACATCAGGATACCGGACAAAAATACGTAAAATAAAGCAATCGAAATACTCTTGTGCTTTCAATAAAATACTACAATATAAGGGAACGAACAAACGAACATAAGGGAAAGTGATGCTGAAATGCTACTATCGAGTCAATGAAGACAGAGCAGACGAACACAGCTACGGACGAGCACAGAAAGTATTCTTCAATGAGAAATTGCGACGTTTCGGGAAAAGGTATATGTTCTCGTCTACAGGAACACAAATGCTGATACGCTAGGCCAGGCAATATTCGCGAAAAAAAAAAAAACTGAACGCTTATTAGAACGCAATGTGGTACAACTGCACCAGCGGTTTATTCCTTGTGATTGGTGGCCGTCTGCGAGAGAAGCCGTTGCCTTGTTTTCCGAGCCATTCAGGACGCGTTTGCTTCCGCACTGTAGTTGGTGTTCTGACAGTAAACATTGCACCTGAAAGGAACTCCCTCAGTCACGAAACACAGATGATGCTACAAAGTTTTAACTTTCAGCTAGTCTCGGAATCTTTTCGCGAAATGTGTATATGTGAATACGTGATAACTAGAGACCTGCAAAATTCGCGGATTCATTCGGTGATATGCTAGAATTCAAACACACATACCTCTTAGATAATTTTGCTATTGGCTTACTGTTCATCTGGACGAATCTCAACCAGTTATAAACACTCAACCAAAGAAGGATCGAATTACAGACAAACCAGCTGAGACGACTTACAAGTCGGCAGCCAATGAACTTGCGTTATTTGCCCGAGTGTACAGGGGTATGTGCAGTCTATCCTGAAAGCCATCGAAACCGCGAATTTCGCAGGTCTCTATAATAGAAGTGCCGGGACGGAGCCACGGACGATTGCAAAATTTCGGTTAAAAGATTTCGCAGTAAGGAAATTTATTTATTTATTTATTTTGTTGAAAAACGAAATAATGTCAGCAACCTGTTCAGTTGGCCAACGCCACTTGTAGATGCGAAACATCGTATGACGGTTCGCGAGTGCAGAGCTGTGTACTTGAATTCGGACAAGGTCCGAGACGGGTCGTTACCACAACGCCGATCGTACAATAACGCCGAATACCATAACGCCGAATGCCAAATTGACCGCAACGCCGACAGCTAGAAAAACTGCTGTGTGCCACAACGCCGAAATACAGTAACGCCGAAAAATGTTGCTGCGGGGCACAGGAGAAAAATGAAAAACTACTGAATGAATTTGTGTGCTAACCTTACCAAACCTAACCTTTGTGGCAGTCCTGCAATGACATTTTTCGGGGTTAATGTATTTCGGCGTTGTGGTAATTCGGCGTTTTGGTACACAGCAGTTTTCTAGCTGTCGGCGTTGTAGTCAGTTTGGCATTCGGCGTTATGGTTTTAGGCGTTATTGTACGTTCGGTGTTGTGGTATTTCGGCGTTGTGGTGCGTCCCCCTCCGGGACGAGTTAAGCCGGAATCACAACGGCGCCATGGCTCGACGCACGAGGACGCGATACGGCAGCAGAATATCGCGTTCTTGTGAACACGTAGTTTGCGTGCGGCAAAGATGAACAATTAAATTGAATTTCTTTTTGTTTTTTGACGTGACAACGTCTAATAAATCGATGAACGCCGGCTTGACGCTTGAAAATGTGTCCCATTACGCACATTGACCCGTTACGCTGTGTCCCGTTACGCTCATTGTTCGCTTGCGCCGCATCTATCTCTCTTCCACTCGATTGGAACAACAATCGATTTTACTTTTTCGAGGCACATTAAACTTGAAACACTCCCATTCGTTTCCTACTTTTCCTATCATCGTCCTATCCTTAACAGAATAACACAGATTGGAAGAAGTTAAATAGTAAACATGTATAAAAGTTATAGTTAAAATAATCTGTTCGTTAAAGTAATAAACATATTTAAATTAATGAGTGCAAATAAAAGTAAATTTATCAATTAAATTGTAAATTTTATTTCACTCCTTCTTTGTATCCATACAAAATAGTGAATATTCAATAAAAATGATTCAATTTTATTCATAAAAGTATGCAATCATTTTTATAAATGTTTTGTTATGACGTTGTTACGTTAAACGATCGTCCGTAAACCGACTTTACAGACAACCAATTTTTTTTGTTTTTTTAATTTACTTGCCGTCACGTACGCATCGGAAACGCGACAGACAACAGTGCTTGCAGTTAACGTGCTTGCAGGTAACGTGTTTGTGCTTGCCGTGCCCACCAGTCATCAACTGCGTGCATGCTTTCCCATCCCGCGGTCGCTGTGCTTGTGCTTGTTTGCAATCGAAAAGTTCGAGAGAAATAAATATGTTCAGTTCAAACTGAATGTCCATTTGGAAACATAACTTCACCTGAACACGTTTCTAGAGGTTTCACAAATAAATTACGCCATAAAACCTTCGAAAATACACAAATGACAACAGTTTTACGAATCCATCACACTAACTGTTCTTCGGAAACAAACAAAAATAAATAAATTGAAGGGTATTTTAAGTAACGTCGCAATGAAAATATAATATATATTTTTTTCTAATAGAAAAGTCAGTCGCGTCCACCATTTATGTCGAGCTGACGTCATAGTTGCGTTGATTGTGACTGGTTAGAAAAAAAATATTTGCGTCCGACGCATCTCGGCCTTCGCATTATTCGACACGGACTGTACAGCGTGAGTCTGAATTCGACCGACCGATTTCGGCTACGTGTTCTTCGCGACGAAATAAGTTGAAAACATGCATACGACTTATGATATAAAAGTTTTTCTTAAGGCTGGTTTACGTCTTTGAAGTTGCAAATAATAAAGTATTTAAGACAAAACACCGAGCTTCTGTACTACATTTAACTGAATGATGATCTACAAGCACCGAAAGTTTTGTCACTGTAGCAAAATTCATTATCTGGAATAATTAAGTGTTGTAACATACCACAAAAATATATAAAAATAAAGGGTATTTCAATGAAATAATTTTGTTACAGCGACAAAATTCGTGGTGGTTGTATCACTTAGTTTACTTAAACATATTTCTGACTCTAATTGTTCAATAGTTAATATTTTTTTCCTATTATCTTCCTTTTAATAAAACTGTAACACTGACTGACAGTACCCTTGAGTATACTAAGGGTGCACTAAAAAAGGCTTTTACGAAAATCTGCTCAAATGGGAGTTGCGGGGGCTTTAAAGATATAAATTTACATATTTTACAAAGCTATTTTACATTATTGGTGCTTTATTCAACTCCCTGCTAACGGACATTGCATTGTTGTACCTTTTACGTCTCCTGGCGACGGTTATTACATTTCAATATATAAATTACTTTCAGATCTTAATCAGCTACGAAGAGGGATTTCGGGGTCGTTAAATATCAAAATTTCCCGTAATTCGAGTGTATGTCCCACAGACTTGAAACTTAGCAGGGATGTTCCTTATAACACGGAGAAAATCAGCTCCTAATTATTATTTTTGTTCTTTAGCCCGGACAACGCCGGGTCCTTCAGCTAGTTCACTTTTTTTATTTGTTATTATTTAGAGACCTGCAAAATTCGCGGATTCATTGACCTCTAGGATAGACCTGTTCATTGGCTAATGACGCGTGAGACGTCTCAACTAGGCTGTCCGTAATTTATTCGGCACTTTCTTGGTTTGGTGTTTCCCATTGGCTCACAGTTCCCCGGATAAAACGTGGGCTAATCGCAGAAGCGGTAGGAAGGATATAGTTGTTTTGATGCTAGCCTATAGCGATATAAATCCGCGAATTTTGCATGTCTCTAGTTATTATTATTATTTTTTTGAGCTCGAACTTCGAAGACGTGAACCAGCCTTGGGGAAGCAGTTTCAGACCGGGGGAACCCGTAAAGACGTTTCCAACTCATTTCGCCGCGGTATACTCGTCGGTGTAATTCAGACCCACGCTGTACAGCCGGTCAGGGTCGGCGAGGCGACCCCAGGGAACAAGTGTCGGCCGGCGCGGGCGCGGCTGTGGTGTGTATGTTTATGCCGGGGGCCATAATTCCCGCCGAAGGCCGGACGCTCTTGACGCGTCATCAGGCCCCGAACCGGCCGTGGCGCACGCGCGCCGTCCGTCGGCGAAGGTTGCCGCGGACGTACGTACGCCTGGGAGCTCGGGAAGCAACTGTAACAGCCCAGCGGGGCTGATTGGCTGATTGCGACCACCCGCGGGGACTTGCGGTATCCTCCACGGCGCTCCGCCGGAACGCGATCACGAACAAACAAGTGAGCCACGGCATGCATCAGTGGCGTCAGAGGCAGGCAACCACTGAGTAATTGTTAGAGACCTGTAAAATTCGCGATTTCAAATCCCTAAAGGATAGACTCCATTATCCTCTATGCACTAGTGCAAATGACATCTGCTGATTGGTTACCGACTCGTTGACCTGTTGACTGGAATGATCGTGATTCGCTAATTATTCTGTTGAAGATTTTTCATTGGCCCAGAATCCTTCAGATAAACTGTGGCACAATCACTGAAGCAAAATAATGTCAAAAGTATTTGGACTCTATCCTATTGCGAAATGAATCCGCGAATTTCACAGGTCTCTAGTAATTGTGTGCGTTAAATTAACTATTGTTAGGCCGTTCCTGTGACCTCTAGGATAGACTCCACATACCTCTATGTACTCGAGTAGACTCCACCTTTTCATTGGCTACCGACATGTAAGACGTGTTGACTACGATACTTGCGATTCAAACCTTCTTTTGTTGAGTGGTTTTCCATTGGCTCAGAGTCCTTCAGATAAATCTGTGCGCCTATCACTGAATCAGTACGAAGATAAACATGTTTGAATTTTAGACTATCGTGAAATGTATCTGCGAATTATTCCAGTCTCTAACTATTGTGCGTTAAATATGCGTTCTTTCATTTTTTATTTTTATTTTGGTCATATAAACCATAGGTGATTAGTTTGACTATTATAAAGTATGTTATTCAATAGAGTCACCTTTAGTTCAAAAATAAAATATTGCAGAAAAAAATCCAAAAATTAATAAATGTCAATATATATAAATAAAAATTTAAACGTTAGTTCGTTCCAAATCTTAAATCTCAGAAAGTTCTTCACCGATTGCTTTGAAAATTTGATACAAACGTTGCATTAGAATACGCGCGTGTTTATGTCACAACTGTGACAGGTAAAACGATAGATAAAACCTTAGTCAGGTAATATATATGTGTGTGTGTTTGCGTGTTCGTCTTCAGTTAGGTAAAAATAAAGATATAGATAGGAAATTATAGACATAGAGAGATAGATGTATATAGATATAGAGATGTTATATATATAAAAGAGGCTAGAGCGATGGATATATAGGCCCTATCGATTTAGAGAGGTATAGATAGGGAGGTAGATTGAGATATATTACATAGAAACACAGAGAGATAAAGAGAGATAGAGTTTTATGGAGCGATAAGGATACATATAGAGATATAGAGAGATTTATATATAATGAGAATTATTGTTGTATTTATAGAGGGAAATATATAGAAATAGAGAGATGCTTTGTATTTATAACTTCAAACTTTTAAGAAACGTGAGAGGCGTAGCAACGCATGCCGGGCATTAGCTGGTAAAATAATAACTAGCTGGTTTAAGTCTCTTCTGCGCTTTCGTTTCTGCACAGCGTGTGTGGGATGACTTGACGGGATTCGCATCAGATGCAGACAGAACAGGCTTAACGACAATGTAAATTATTTGCGTGTGTGGTGTGTGTGTTTGTGTGTGTTTACATGAGTGGGCAAATAATAAAAAAAAAAGTACTTTCTCCGCTTGAAAAAAAAACAATGCTGCGAAACCTTAGTGATGCAGATGTTTTCTCTTTGCTTGAGATATACTCGGTCGCACAACTGTTTCTTTATTAATATAATTAATTATATAATTCAGTTATTTTCTAATAAATTCTTTACTATGTGTAATCTTTAGAATTTTCCTTTAAATGTTTTTTTTATCTTATTTATATCATAACTACCTAACTCCTACTAAGCTTTCATAAAAATTTTTAATTTTGTTTTAAAGTTCTTAAAAAAAATTCAACGCTGGTAATAATCTTGTTCATAAGGATTATTTATGGGAGACATGAAGATAATCGAGATTCGCATAAAATAAAGCCCAAATCTGATAATGGAAAACGGAATTTTATTTCGCTAAGCATTTATTTACCGTTTACTAAGTTTGATGATTTTATTTTATTTTAACAAAAATAAAATCGGAAACCAATTTTAATACTGTACAGAAATTTTTTTAGAGTTTTGGAGGATTTATACGCAAAAAAAAAAAAACGAAAATAAATTAATTTAAGTGGCAGTTAAAGAAACAGTAAGCTGGCTTCTGTGCACAATTCTTGAACTACCTCGATATCTTATAGAAACGCAGCAACTTGTATTTTTTTATCATGATACCTTAACATTCACATTAAACTTATTGAACATCTATCTGCGACATGCTAGAATCTCAAGATTTGTATCTTACTGTTAACAATTAAAAATTTAGTTTTCGTACGTTTTTGTATATTTAGTAAACTCAAAACGATTATTTTGATTTAGAAAAGTGCATATTTAAATAACTTAGTGTAACCAAAAAAGTAATCATGAAAACGCGGTGAAACATGGAAATACATTTTTTTCAGTTCACCTCCAAATCAACATCTAATTTATTACCTACAACTCCCTGTCATTTATTCTTCATTAATTAAAGAATATTTCATAAGAACTGTGATCACCGCCCAACACTATAACAGGATTGAGGCGTATCCTCACAGACTCCACGTGAACATGCTGTTATTAGTAGGCACGTGTTAAGAAGAATCTTTACAGCACGGGTATTTCAATAAATATAATCAACTTAATTAACATGTTTAATTTTGTCTTAAATAAACTACATAGGAAATGACAAGTGTTCATTCAAACCCAAGGAACAAACCAACTTTGACTTTCGTCAAAAAAGAATAAGAGAGCGAAAGAGAGAGATGGTGACGAATTCTCAAACAGGTGGAATTCAAGGATGATGCAAGCGGAGTCGTTCCATTTACTGACCGAGTCCATCATTGGAAAATAGATAAATAACCGTATCAGTACGAATTAAAACTTTCATGTATTATCATAATTAGGGGAAGGCTGTTTTGGGAAAATATCTGAACGCCTATTAGACTGAGCAAAGGTGTACCCGCACTACCGGTTTCTTCCTTGTGATTTGCCGCCGTCTGCGAGAGAAGTCTTTGCCTTACTTGACCGGGCCAGTCAGGAGGCGCTGGCTTCAGCACTGGATTACTGTGATTGGTGTTGTAACGATCGAAGTAACACCTGAGAGAAACTCACCCAATCACGAAAACACAGACGATGCTACAGTGCTTTAACATTCAACTAGTCACGGGATCTATTCACGATTTATTCATAATATTTAGTAACCTATTATTTGGGGACATTGGTTGATGAAGGAAGAAAATGTTGGGGGGTGGGGGTTTACATAACTCCTAGATAGAGGCTGGAAAAATTCGTGAGTTCAATGACCTCCAGAATAGATTACACGATCCTTTGCCTACTTGGGCAAACGGCGCCCGTTCATTGGGTACTGAATTTTGAGGCTTCTCAAGTGGGTAACTTGTGAATGGATACTTCTTTAATTGTTAGTCTCTAATTGGCCAAGAGTCCTACATATTAACAGCGAACCAATAGCAGAAGCAGCACAGCGGTATAATTATTTGAATTTTAGCATATCACGAAATGAACCCGCGAATTTTTCCGGTCTCTACTCATAGCTAGGGACACCTGTATTTCGCGAATACATTTCGTGTCAAGGTATTTCACTAAACACTGTAGATTTTTCTAATAGTCATGGAAAATTGTGAGGGTGCAGCAGTACGGTGACCACATTCTAATTGGCCCCGTCAAGAGCGGGACGACACCTCTCACCGACCTCAGCCAATAACCACAGGATCAAAGCTACAGTATTTTGTGAAATACCTTGACACGGAATGTATTCGCGAAATACAGGTGTCCCTACTCATAGCTATATTCTCAGCCAGTAACAGTTTGTTAAAAACTTCAAGACGACGGAATCTACCGGATAGATCAGTTTTTGTCCTCTCACAGGAATTTTTCTCCGACATTTCTGAGAGTCAACGTTCCGTTAGTGGCGACTTAACCCCACGCGCGCGGCGCACTGCCGTTTTAAGCAAGAGTTCCAACACCTTCGACCTTGGCGAGTCCTTCTCCACGGGAAGCAAAGCGACGTGAGACAAAAAAAAGACGCTAAAACATTCTGTCCCCCTTCCCCTCCCCGCCGACCTACGGGCTTCTTCTTTTTCCCAAAGAGGCTCCCTCCCGGGTTGCCTGCACGCGCGAGGTTGTTACGTGAACGGCGCCGGTGACACTGCGACCTCTCCCCTGCGAAGTCACCGGTGTGCGTCGCACGTCTCCGCGAGATGGTAATCCTCCGCGGGCGGTCCTCCGAAGGACGTTTATTTGCGAGGTCCCGCCGGGGGGAAAATATCACAGAAGATCCCTTCCGAGACCAGTAGCCAACAGATAGCTTGTAACACTGCAAGAAACACACTGCAACAATGTACAGCACGTTGTCTATGGGTAGAGACCGGAAAAATTCACGAATTCATTCGGTGATAGCCTAGAATTCAAACACATATACCTCTTAGATAATTTTGCTATTGGCTTACTGTTCATCTGGACTAATCTCAAACAGTTATAAATAGAGACCGGAAAAATTCGCGGGTTCATTTCGTGATATTCTAAAATTCAAATAATTATACCGCTGTGCTGCTTCTGCTATTGGTTCACTGTTAATATGTAGGACTCTTGGCCAATTAGAGACAATCATTCAAAGAGGTATCCAACAACAAGTTACCCACTTGAGACGCCTCATAATTCAGTACCCAATTAACGGGCGCCGTTTACCCAAGTAGGCAGAGGATCGTGGAATCTATCCTGGAGGTCATTGAACTCGCGAATTTTTCCAGTCTCTAGTTATAAACCCTCAACCAAAGAAGGATCGAATCACAGACGAACCAGCTGAGACGACTTACAAGTCGGCAGTCAATGAGCTTGCGTTATTTTCCCGAGTGTACAGGGGTATGTGCAGTCTATCCTGAAGCCTATCAAAACCGCGAATTTTGCAGGTCTCTACCGATAGAGGCAGGCATTTTTCGCGAATAAATCTGAACGCATATTAGACTGCAACAAGGTATACCCGCACCAGCGAGCGGTTTCTTCCTTTTGATTAGCGGCCGTCTGCGAGAGAAGTCGTTGCCTATTTTGACTGGGCCACTAAGAACGCATTTGCTTCCGCACTCAACTACTGTTTTGGAAAACTATTGTGTTTGTTTCGTCTTTTAGTTTTGTCGTGTTTTTGTCTCGTTTCAACTATTGTGCTGATATTTTTTTTGGGTTCAATATTTTTGTGCTGTCATCATTTGTGTTTTTTTTTTCGTTCTCTTAGTCCATTTTCCTTTGTTTTTCTTTGTTTGTTGACCATATTCCTGTAATGGAATATTATGTGGTGTTTATATCCTGTTGAAAACAGCAATTTTTTGCTTAATTTGTGTTTTTTGTCTTTTGGGTTTTCTGTAGTTTTCTTCTACAGAAATACATGTGCTTAGCAATGGCGTATGTCCAAAAGCTTACATCAAGTCATGCACTCCCATTGCACAAATCTTTCAAAGATAATACTGTAACAATCGACGTGGAACTGAAATAAACTCACCCAACCACGAAACTCAGACGATGCTACAGTGTTCTAACTTTCAGCTAGTCGGGGAATCTTTTCGCGAAATATGTATGTCCCTACAAATTAAGCAAAAAATATATAATAATTTTAATTTTAGAGTGTCACGAAAAGAATCCCCGAATTTTTCCGATTCGCTACATGTGAAGCCTCAAATGTAAGAAGTTGTAGACGAAAATTCGACAGTGTGACAAGGCCTTAAACAAGCTGTGCGAACGGGGTTTTATTCTTTGGTCGGTGGTAGAGACCGGAAAACTTCGCGGTTTAATTTCTGGATAGTCTAGAATCCAAATGCGTTTAACTTTCTGCTGCTTCGTTATTGGACCACAGTTTGCCTGCAGGGCTCTGAGCCAATGAATAACCCTTGACGAAAGAAGTTTCAAATCACAAGCCTTCCAGTTGACAGTTCTCACGTGTCAGTAGCCAATGAGCAGGTGTGATTTTTCCGAGTACATACAGGGTCGTGGAGTCTAACATAGAGGTCATTGGAAGCGTGAATTTTTCCAGTCCCTGGTCGGTGGCATGGAGTGGGGGAGTATAGACTGTTGTTTCCTGTCTCTTACGTGTGATCGCCGCGACGTGTCGACGGAAAGAAGTGGCGCCAGGACTTCCGGTGTCTGTCCGACGGGTGGACGTGTCCTTGTCTGCCGGCTGCTGTTCCTCGCCACAGGGGAGCGGGGGACAAGTACTTCTCAGCCAGTGAACATAGTGCTGTGTAGCTCCTAGCAGACAGACACCCACCCTGTCTTCATTATTAGGGGCATGCATAGGGGCAGGCAGTTTTCGCGAATAAATATGAACGCCTATCAGACTGCAACAAGGTATACCTGCACCAGAGGTTTCTTCCTTGTGATTGACGGCCATCTGCGAGAGAGCTGTTGCCATTTTTTGACCGAGTCACTTCAGGACCACCAATCACAGAAGAAACAACTGCTACGGGTATACCTCGTTGTAGTCTAATAGGCGTTCAGATTTTTTTTCGCAAAAAAATACTGCTCCTATCCATTATGCACGTTCCGCCAGAAACACCATAGCAATCGTCCGTGCTTCGTGACTAGGCGAGTCTCTCTCGAGCGCGTGTCGACTGTTTTGCAAAACACCAATCGCAGTATGGAAATGATTCAGCGCGGAAGCAAACGCGTCCCGAGTGACTGGGTCAGACAAGGTGACGACTTCTCTCACAGACGGTTGCCAATCGCAAGGAATAAAAAGCTGGTGCGGGTATACCTCGCTGCAGTCTAATAGGCTATCAGAATTTTCTTTTTCTCGCGAAGAGTGCTTGCCACTAGTCATGGGTAGAGACATGCAAAATTCGCGAATTCAATTACCTCCAGGATAGACTCTACTACACTCTACACACTCTGGCAAATGCCACCTGTACATTGGCTGCTGACTTGTGAGTCGTCTCGACCGAGTGTCTGTGATTCGACACTTCTTTGAGCGAGGGTCTCTAACTGGCCCTCATTACTCCAGATTAACAGTGAACCAATTGCAGAAGCAGCGCTAAGGTATAATTATTTGAATTGTAGCATATCACGAAAAGAATCCGCGAATTTTGCAGGTCGCGGATTAATTTGGTGATAGGCTAGAATTAAAAAAAAAAACCTCTTAGATAATTTTGCTATTGGCTTACTGTTCATCTGGACGAATCTCAACCAGTTATTAACCCTCAACCAAAGAAGGATCGAATCACAGACAAACCAGCTGAGACGACTTACAAGTTGGCAGCCAATGAACTTGCGTTATTTGCCCGAGTGTACAGGGGTATGTGCAGTCTATCCTGAAGGCCATCGAAACCACGAATTTTGCAGGTCTCTAGTAATGATCCAGAGCGGAAGCGCGTCCTGAGTGACTGTGTCAGAGAAGGAGACGACTTCTCTCACAGACGGCCGCCAAACGCAAGGAAGAAACCGCTGGTGCGGATATACCTTGCTGTAGTCTAATAGGATATCAGTTTTTCTTTCTCTCGCGAAGAATGCTTGCCACTAGTCATGGGCTTCTAGTTCTTCAGGGCGTGTCGAAAAAATCGCAATCGAGTGGCAAGGGTGATTTAAGTGTAAATATTTTTTTTTAAATTTATACTGTTGCAAAATAATATCGAGATTTTTGTAAGTATATACTCAATTTATAGGCAGAGACTAGAAAAATTAAATGGTTAAGTTACCTCCAAAATAAAATTTACAATTCTGTGCATTATCGCGACAAATATCACTTTTTCATTGGCTGACTCGACTCACTTGTGAGACGTTTCTATATTGGTAGTCAGTTATCTACTATTTTGTCGTTGACAGTTTCTCATTGGCCATTAGCGAAAGTGGTCTAAAGATATTTGAATTCCAGCCGATCGGAAAATGAACCCGTAGTTATTTCCTGTTTCTAATTGTAAACAAAAAATTTAAAACATGCATAACTTGTAAGAATTAGTAAATAAATTGTTAGAACTGTTAGATAACTGATATTTAAGATCCGTTTAAGAGAACTTGTACACTCGCGCTTGCGTTTAACTCGCGAAATTGCAGGATTGTTGAATACATAACAATATTTAGGAGTATCTTATTACATTACGCGTAAATAAACCTAAAAAACGTAAAATTATTGCATTTAAAAAAAGTCTGATATCAAGTAGCTGGTTAATAAATACAACTATTTTGACTGAACTTATTTCATTAAAAAATATTTTGCTGCATACTGTAACATTTAAGGTGAGGTAGATGCAGGTACCGAATGTAAACGGTAAAATAAAGAGTAATTGATCTTCAGTTATGTTTATTTGAATTCTAGAAGGAAAATTCAAAGACTTATGTAATTCTCCATTTTCAATAAAAAATATTTCAATACAGAAAAGATTAAAATTTTTAAACAAAAACTTGAATCTTCACTACAAAATTATGACGTTTATATTTATATAGCTATAACGTCATAATTATTGTGAAAGGTAACCAAGATATCTGTTAACAAAATATTATATAGGTTGATAGTTTGAATTTAATACTATGCTCTGTACTTAAAATAATCCCTAAATATATTTGAAGACAAGAAACCATTGTTTTAGTGTTTTTTGTATAGTTTTGATTTTGTGAAGTTATTCGATCATAATTTTAATAAAAAAATAGCGGGTGCATAACATGGATCTATGCCAAAAAATGTACTAGAACCTTTTTTCTATAAAACAATTCTTTTAATTATCTATATTGTCTCTTTTAACTGCCATAGAAAAGTATTTTTATTTGCTTATTAAATTGTTCGAATATTAATATATATATATATATATATATATATATATATATATATACACACACACACACACACATATGTTCGGGTGCCTGCTTGAAAATGAACATTTCGTGTCATTGATAATTGTTTACATAGTAAATATTATTGCCCGCTTTTTTAACAACTTAATGCTAGATGTATTTCCATTTTTATTTACTCAGGATGATCACTTTTTTTTGTCAAACAAAATTTAAAATAAAAAAATAATTAATGAATAAATTTCGTAACAGGAATCAGATAACATTTTCAAGTTAGTTGAATTAATAAACGAGCATACTTTGGAAACAGATAATGGTGTAGTTAGTTAGTTGATATAGACACAAAGTGGGGAGTGTGTTTAGAACTTTATCATGAAAGTCAATCGTGAAAGGTTCTGCTGATGTTGGTTATGTTCAACATCATTTTAATAATCCATAATTATATTGTGTTTTAAGTCTACTGCTTTTATAAAAGCGCACGCTCATTAGCAACGTTTAGGTACTGGAAAATATTCACGTAATTCAATGACTTTCAATGTTGTCTAAACAATACTCTGTATACGCCAATTCATTGGTTGCTGAATTGTGAGCAGTCTCAACTAGGTTGGATTTTTCTTTTATAGAGGGTTTCTCATTGGACCAGAGCCCTCCAGATAAAAAGTGAGCTAATAGCAAAAAGAGCTCCAAGGTGCATGTATTCGAATTTTAGCCCATGGCGAAATGAATTCGCGAATTTTTTCCGTCTCAAGAAATTTTCAATATTTTTTTATAAACGATTTTTTTAGAAAGGTCATTCCTTAATGGAAAAAAAGCAAAAAAAAAGTAATGAAGCTCTTTAAAATTTCACATATATTTCACCAGTGTTTAAATTAACATATTTTTTCCCCTTTTGCGCTCGAGGAGTGTTAGGAATATGCAAAGTTGCCTTTGTTTGCGCGGCGACAGAAACTCGTGAAGGTTAGCGGAAGGATACATCAGCTGTGACTGGTATCCGCCACTGTGGTTTCGACCTGGACTCAAACACACGCACACGCACATGCGTTCAGGCAAGAGGGTTTTGCGGATTCATTCGGTAGCCAATTAGTAGAGACCTGCAAAATTCGCGGATTCATTGACCTCTAGGATAGACTCCACAGTCATTTAAATACTCGCGGAAATGACACCTGTTCATGGGCTACTGACGTGTGAGACGTCTCAACTAGGCTGTCCGTAATTCGGCACTTTCTTGGCTTAGTGTTTCCCATTGGCTCACAACTCCCCGGTTAAAATGTGGGCCAATCGCAGAAGCGTTACGAAGGTATAGTTGTTTTGATGCTAGCCTATCGCGAAATGAATCCGCGAATTTTGCATGTCTCTACCAATTAGACGTAAACGACACGCACATCGGCTGTTATTTCATGGTTTGCCTGTAGTTCTTTTATTGAACGATATTTTCAAAATGATAAAAAAATGGGGCGTGGCTGTGTCATAGACACGGCCGTGTGTTGTACGTGAATACGTGTACGTAACAGGTAATATTTTATATAGAAAATATAAAATACGCTATTTTATGTATGTTATAATTAGGGACATGCATATTTCGCGAAAAGATTCCGCGACTAGCTGAAAGTAAGAACAATGTAGCATCATTTGTGTTTCGTGGTTGGGTGAGTTTATTTCAGTTCCACGTCGATTGTTACAACACCAATAACAGTAGTTGAGTGCGGAAGCAAATGCGTTCTTAGTGGCCCAGTCAAATAAGGCAACGACTTATCTCGCAGACGGCCGCCAATCAAAAGGAAGAAACCGCTGGTGCGGGTATACCTTGTTGCAGTCTAATATGCGTTCAGATTCATTCGCGAAAAATGCCTGCCCCTAGTTATAATCATGTTTGAACACTAATAAATCGCGTATAAGCCGACATTATAGATTTTTTATAATATTTTTATATTTTAACACCGTATATATTCACTGTAACTATTTTACACGTTTATATATATGTAATTGATAGATGTTGACGAGAGCTGACGATTGAAACTTAAAAGAACGTAGCTTCTCCGAGTCAAAAGTTATACTAAACGGAAAACTCGAAACACAGCCAAATGACCTCATATTGACGGCGCTTCCCCCTCCACCGCACGCGATGCGTCACAGTCCTCACTTAGCGTAACGAATTCTTTGATCCTTTAGCTATCCAGTGGCGTAATTAAATTTTGGATGGAGATGATAGATATGTAGCTGCAACACCAAATTCTATCCTCCGATTTTGTTATCATTCGTTTTTTGAATTGCCTCCCTCTATGGAAGCTGTTTCAAAGACGTATTCACGTCAAAGCTACTCACTATAATGTGTGGTCCTGAATATGGGCGTAGTAAAGCAGTGACCTGCTAATTTCACTTTAATATTTGGTGGCAGTCAAAATAGCAAAGTTCTTTAAACAATTCTCAAAGCGAAACATTAAATAAATGAAAATCTACACGTAGTTTCCCGCCTGAAGCTCCACCCCAGGTTCAGACCTGATGCAAGTCTGCAAGGACATAAAAAATTCATTGTCTCACATTGCAAAATTCAAAATATCGGATCATATAGAATCCGTCCAGAAGGTAAAATGTGTCAGCAGCCAACGGACGATAGAAACCGACTTGTTTGTGTACAAGTGTGTGGGATTTACCACGGTTATAGAAAAAAAGACGAATATTCTCAGGTCTCTGGTAATGTTAAGTGATTTTCACAAGTGGTTCTTAATTATAAGTAGAGACCTGCAAAATTCGCGGATTCAGTGACCTCTAGGATAGACTCCACAGTCCTTTAAAAACTCGCGGAAATGACACCTGTTCATTGGCTACTGACCCGTGAGACGTCTCAACTAGGCTGTCCGTAATTCGGCACTTTCTTGGTTTAGTGTTTCCCATTGGCTCACAGTTCCCCGGATAAAATGTGGGCCAATCGCAGAAACGGTACGAAGGTATAGTTGTTTTGATGCTAGCCTATCGCGAAATGAATCCGCGAATTTTGCATGTCTCTAATTATAAGTAGGTGTAGGAATTTTTCGCGAATAAATCTGAACGCCTATTAGACTGCAAAAAGGTTTCTTCCTTGTGATTGGCGGCCATCTGCGAGATGAGTCGTTGCCTTTTTTGACCGAGCCACTCAGGACGCGTTTGCTTCCCCACTGAATTACTGTGATTGGCAGAGACCTGCAAAATTCGCGGTTTCGATGCCCTTCAGGATAGACTGCACATACCCCTGTACACTCGGGAAAATAGCGCAAGTTCATTGGCTGCCGACTTGTAAGTCGTCTCAGCTGGTTTGTCTGTGATTCGATCCTTCTTTGGTTGAGGGTTTATAACTGGTTGAGATTCGTCCAGATGAACAGTAAGCCAATAGAAAAATTATCTAAGAGGTATATGTGTTTGAATTTTAGCTTATCACCGAATGAATCCGCGAATTTTGCAGGTCTCTACGTATTGCTTTCTAGTGAGCTAACAGATTGTTTCGTGAAAAATCACTGCTTAAATTTAATATAAAGGAAAATAATAATTTAATGCGTGCCGACAACGACCTATAAATTTGAAGAGATGGTGAGATGGTTTTCCGTTGTAGTCCTGGCTCCATCCCTTCTTTCCCTGACATCCCTGACATATGTCGTCTTGAGTGACCTTTTTGTTACCTTGTTGACGAGTCGAAAATAAAACATAAACTATAAAGCACATCTTAAGTGGTGTTACACCCATCTGTGTTAATTAAAAATTATGGATGTGTAACATATTAGTTCTTGGTGTATTGAGAATTTCAATGAAAAAAACCGAAGTTGCATGGAACGGAAATGTGTAACTACGGTGCTGCATTATGACGCTAGATATTGCGAATAAAAGTTCACAAATACAATGGGAAATTAACTGTTTAATAAACTGTTAGCCAGACAAGCAGTATTTTAATAGAATTCCTTGTTGAAAAACAGGTGCAAACCTCGAGTTTTATTATTATTTTTTGAAGTCCTTTAGTATTTATCAGAGCCGTTTCATTATATAGTTTATAATTTTGCTCTGCAAATCTAACGATTCGGTAGTTGTCATTGCTGCTCCAGCCAAGGGCGCCCATACCCGGGGGCAGGGGGGGGCCGTGGCCCCCCCCTAGCTTTCAGGGAAGGAAAAAATATATAGTGTAGTCAGGTGTTTTACTTTAAAGAAAATTATTTAAATTCGGTATTATGTAGAAGTGGTTCAACACGAATCTATTATTTTATATCGTTTTTTACATGTCTACTTCATTTTTTGTTAGTTCAAGCATTAGTTTCTGCTGCTGCGATATAATGTGTTGTGTACAGGGAGAAAACGCTGTTCAAGCGCAACGCCCGTGGCGAGTCATTCCCCTTCGTAATCCTGCCCAAGCTCACTCGATAACACAACACAACAGATTTAGACCAGTCAGAGTTAGACGACGCGACAATTGACATGTGCTTGCAGACGGCGAAATGTTTTGCTACTTTTTCGTCATAATAATGTGTATGTTCACAAATAACATCTCAAAACAGAGATTTTTCAATAGTCTTTAGATCTACAGTTTTATGCATCTGGTCTAGATTTAGTTTAGTGTATTCAGTCAGTATAAATAACTTAATTGTAAATAAATAAGTGAAAAGTGTAAAGATAAAAACCATTGTTATTATGTAGTGCTTCTTAGTTTTCCTCATTCATCACATCCGCTCAGAAAATACACAATAATTTTTAAGGTAAGCTTACACCATTAAAGTTACTCAAATAAGAATTATTGTTCAGAAAAGTTTACAACGTAAAATTTATGTTGGAATTTTGAACTTAGAGGAAAACTTTATTTTTTCCTTCAAAAGTGTTTAAAAGGATAAGGATTCCGCTACCTTCAGTAGACTCGGAAGCAATTCACACTGGAATCCCGATTTTACGTACGCTCACGGTCGCTTGGATTGCATTCGTAAAAACGTTATCTTCATAAAATTTTAAACACCCCACCCGCTGAAGATACATGTTATAATTTATTGAACGGAATATATATAATATTAAATAGTAAAAACAATGACTGCCGTCCGCCCTCTGCCCTCCCCTGCGTTCCCCTTATTTATTATTTTTTTAACATTCCATAACTTGCCTCATTGCACGAGTGATATAAAGTGACCTCACAGCCACTAACCACAGCTGCACCACGCACTGCATCATGTTAACTTTTGTGTGGTGACAGATACATCAATACTGACCTGCTAGAAAAATTTCAAAAGCAGAGAGAAAGCAATGACGAATTCAAAACCATTTTCGAGGCAGTAAAAGAAGACTGTAATGAGCTTGACATAGATATAAAAATCCCAATATTGGCTGGAAGACAGACCCACAGATGTAACGTGAATGTCCAGTGCTCATCACCTGAAGACTATTTCAAAGTTGCAATTTACAATCCGTACATGGATTCTATAATTATGTCTCTTACTACAAGATTTGAAAGAGATAAAGGCATACCTCTCAAAGGTGGAATTCTTCAACTACATTTGATGAAAAAGGAGACGAAAGATTTCATGAGAAACATAAAAAGTTTGCAAAAGTTTTATCAAATCGACAACTTGGAAGCAGAAGCCAGAGTATGGTATGACGTCTGGACGAATACGGAATGTTTGGAAAAAACAAAGCTCCATGATATACTTTCAGAAACAATGTTTTACCCATCAGTACCTAAGGAGACTGCTTATATTCTACCAAACCATACCCCCACAACTTGCACAATAGAGCGTTCTTTCAGCACACTGCGTAAAGTGAAGACGTGGCTGAGAAGTACTACTGGCGAGGACCGTCTGTCCAGCTTGTGCCTTCTAAGTGTCCACAGGAAAAGAGTGAAAAACCCTGGTTTCGAGGACAAAGTGCTTGACTTGTTCGGCAAAAAGAAAATAAATTTACAGTTTGCTTTTTCAGATAAATATTATAGTCAAATCCGTAATCAAACTTATGCATATTAATTTATCTTAAAATTTGCTTTTTATGTCAATACTAGTGAAAAATTGTGTGATGTGTGCATTTTTAATTTGTTTTCTGTATTAAATTATGAAGGTAGAGAAGCATAAGATACTGAAATTTAAATTCTTATACTTTATTCATACTTAACAATTCTGTTAACTTAAATTAGGTTAATCCTCTATGATTGTGTTTAGACACTGATATGAAATTCCTCTTTTTTATCTTTGCTTGTTTCATAAAATGTTCATATTTTATAAATAACCCATTGACATTCATGTGTTGAACAATAAATTTAATTATTATAAGAAGATGAACTTGTAAGAAAGTTAATGATTGGCTAGCATATCCAGCGAATAGCGATAGCTAGGACATTCAGCTTATGTTTTGTGTTTTGACATCTGAAAGTCGTTTAAATAGCAAAGGAAAAGTACATTCTTTAGAAAAAAGGAGTATTCGTTCTACCACGGTTTTGAAGAGACATCGTTATTACCTACTTTTGATTATCCACGACATAACAATTTTGCACGATTTTATTATAGTTTCGACTGACATTCAAGTTTTTACTAATAAAGCTATGTGGCAGAAGTAGTATTAATGAATTAAATTATTGTGACATCAAATTTTAATCATCGTAGGCGATAAACTGCAACCACGATAGGGTTACTTCACGATCTATTGCTTGCTTTGAAACGAACTATCAAATTTTCACGACGGAAACGAATGAAACCAGTCAACTAAGTTTACAGCCTGCAAGACTGATTCCTGACGCTGTTCAACGTGCTGTAATGCCAGCGATCAACATTTTTGGCTAAAGAGAATCGAGCTGAGGAGAATAATTTCTGCAAGTTCATATCAAAACCGCTCCAGCCGGAAGGAAGGAAGGCCAACGATTGACCGACAGTGGCGATATAGAAGCAGTTGAGGGCGCTGTGTTTCACACAGAACTTCGAAATCGACCATTGGTGCGTACCGAACAAGACCTTTCCCACTGCGAGGAAGGAAGCAGCGGCAGTGAGCAGCCATATTTCCCGGACCACGCACAGCTCTGTTTCAGAGCCAGGGGTCATCTGTGTCGTCATACTTTCGCATGTACTGACGGAGGTTGGTTGCCGTCGTATTGAATAGCATTTGAACAATTTTCGGGAGTCCCTTGAACTATCGATTATCAAGTACCTAAATCAATTTATTTTCATATAATCTGAGATCACACTAATTTTCCAGAAGTTCATCTTCAATTTAATTTTATTGTGAATAATTTTTGGTATGAACTAAATTTTAATTTGTTCTAACTATAATGTTGATTTTGTGTCTGATCAGATGGAATTAGAAGTTGCTGTTTGATTAATAACTTAACTTTGCAATTTACTTTTGAGAATTTACCTTGTCCCTTAAGTGTAGTTCATATCCAGTGGTCCAATTTGCTGACACCATTGAGCAAAAATAGCCGTAAGCACTGTTTAAAGGCACTCATTGATAACATGATCTGAGCTGATAATATTAAATTGAGTTTGAAGTTACATGATTTGAAACAATTCCTTTTTTAGTAACTTATATCTTATTTGAATATTGTAAACAGATTTCACATTTGTAATTTGAAGCTTTACTATCACTAAATAAACTTATAGTCCTCGACTACTGAATCCATCTGTGCTAATTCTAAATGATAAGCAATTATGATTTATATCAAAACATACTAATATTCATTTAACTGTGAACGAGGGAATATTTTGTGTGATACAATATCGCCGTGGTAAAGGTAAACAACAGTTGAAAAAAAATTGACTATAATTATAAGCATAGTTCAGGCGTTACATTTAAAAACAACTATTTTCCTACTGTGATAACATATTTAAATCGTTTCTCTCCCAAAGTTAAATCTTTTGACCAACACGTTTAATCTTTATAATTATTTTAATTTAATTTGTACGCGACATTTATTTAGGGGTAAAGAGAGCAATGAGTTGAAGGACTGTATTCTTGATATTCGTGTTCCCGAGACGCTGCAAAAATATAAGGACTGTATTCCTGCATTTGTGTTGCTAAAAATTCACTTGTTACAATAAAATAGTTATTATTTAATTAATAAAGTAGCCAATAAAGCTTTTTTATGGCGAATGAGTACTGTGGTCTATTATTTTAGTAACAGGACAAAAAATTTTAACAGGGTCAGAACTGGAACTATTTTATGGCTAGTAACAGGCCGCAGTTAGTCTTCCAAAATATTAAAAATACTTCATACCCCTAAGTCTGGCCCCCCCCTACAAATTATCATATGGGCGCCCTTGGCTCCAGCAACGAATTCTAGTGGCGGTTGTGGAAACTACCACTTGATTCGCGTCAGTAAATGTTGTTTAAAACACAATTTGAGTATACATTTATCACATTCGGTGTTATTACAAAAAATCTCTACGTTAAATTTTGTGCCCGATTTTCGTATTATAAATGTACTTTCAACATAAAAACACGTGAATTTGCTGCTCGTTACCGAGGTTATAAATTACACATCTCTGGCGAGTAATGAAAGTCTCGCTCACGTGTTTTATTTATTTTTTTTGTGGTTTCTGACTGTTTACTAAAGATTGTGATTTCACAACGAACTGTTCACGTATCAGGATACACGTGATCTCTGGGCTGTTGACTATATATGAATTTGGAGCCGATTAGTATATATATATATATATATATATGTCTGTGTATTTGCAACAGGTTATTTTGTTAAACGACTTTAACTTCTTCTAGCTCTCAAGTTTGGGAATAAATATTTTAACACAGTTTCATTGCCTTCACGGAGGTTTCCATTACGAAACACAGCATCATTTTCATTCAAGAACAACCGGTTTCCGAGTTGGTGAATACACACGTAAAGAATTGGGCACTAAAGGATAACTGAGGCTCACGCGCTGCGGTGGTGAAAGTCATAACTGCCATTAGTAGAGACCGGAAAAAAATTGGCTGTTTTATCCTACAATAGACTAGAGTATAAATAAATACGTTTAACGTTTAGCTGCTTTCAGTGATTGGGTCACAGTTTATCTGAACGATTATGAGCTAGTAAAAAACCCTCAACAAATGAGGTATCGAAAGAAAAGCATCACAGTTGACAGGTGTCACGAGTCAGAAACCAATGAGCAGGTGTAATTTTCCCAAGTCTGTAGAGGATCGTGGAGTCTATCCTAGATGCCATTGAAACAGCGATTTTTTCCAGTATGTAGTCATTAGCAACTGAAAGAAAAAAATACTTTATTTCAGTTACTTTCAGGATAGATGCCACAGTTCCCTGCACACTCCAGCAACTAGACCTTTCCACTGGCTGCCGAAGAATGAGATTTCTCAACTGGATTGCCGTGGATTCGCCACTTCTAGAGTGACGATTATTTCTCAGTGTCTCACAGTCCTTCAGATAGACTGCGGCCAATAGCGAAAATAGCAAAAAAACTCTTAATCTATCGTGGAATGAATCCGTGAATTGAGCAAAATGCCACGCTATTAGGAGATAAATTTTACTCTTCACCCAGATTGCTCACTAACTAATACATCTTTGTTTCCTACTCCCACGGTCAGGAACTTACTCAGAAATTCATTTCGTTGAGAAGGGGGGGGGGGGGGAAGGAGAATAGATTTAATTTTTCCGATGTTTTCCTCTCAAGTACTTTCCTTTTGTTGGTGGGAATGGTTGATTGTTTTCTGTTGGCCAGACACCGGAAGTCCTAACATAACTTTTTTCTGCCATCGAATTATGATGATCATCAAACAATTATAAAATAAGCGATAGTATATTACTGCCCAGTCCTGCCACCACAAGAAGAATAAAATCCCACGTGAGCAGATTGGTAGCATAGCTTCTGATTTTATTCTTCTTTGATTGAGGGTGTCTCTTTGGCCAAGAATCTTTCTAATAAACTTCGGGATGATATCGGAAGCAGCTTAGAAGTATGTATTTACTTATTCCATGTGATAGAGAAATGATTTATCGAGTATTTCTTTCGGTCTCAAATGACAAATGTCTGGAGACAGGAAAAATTGGTGGATTCATTTCGCGATGGGCTAAAATTCAAATACACATACCTTTGAGCGACTTTAGCTATTGGGTAACTACTTATCTGGAGGGCTCTGGGCCAATGAGAAATCCTTAAGCAATGAAAAATTTTACCACACACAACCCGGTCGAGACTGCTCACAAGTCAGTAACCAAAGAGGTGATGTTATTTTCCCAAATTTTACAGAGGAATTCGTAGTCTACCCTGAAGGTCATTGAATCCACGAATTTTTCTAGTCCCTGCAAATGCCATTATCACTGTATTGCGACACGTGTCAGTTAGTGGTAGGTGCTCGGAGGAATAGGTTAGGAGAGTTTCTTCTGCTCTTCGCGCGCGCACTCAAGTGCGCTCTGAGCTGAAAGGCAGAAAGAAAGTGCAGCTGACGAAAGAGGGTGAGACTCTTGCGAGAGCGTTGACTTCCAGCCAACTTCTTGGCCAATCGAGGCCAAACAAACCAGCCAGCTGGTCCTCCACACCCGGCACACTCCTCAAATGTTTCACTCGCACACTGGCTGTGTGTAGCACTTGTCGGTGGAGAAAATCATTGTAAAAGGGACTTGAAAAATTCGCGGTTTCAATGACTTCCCTGTTGGACTTCAAAGATTCATCTGCACCCTCGTGTAAAGGTCACCTGCTGGGTAACTAGTGATTAGGTACTTCGTTATTTGTGGGTTTCTCATTGGCGCAGAGTCCTTCACGTTAATGTGAGCCAGAAGTAGAAACAACAAAAAAAAGGTGTAAGTATTTTGAGTTTAGCATATTGCGAAACGAATCCGCGAATTTTTTTCCCGGTCTCTAGACATTTGTCATTTGAGACAGAAAGAAATACTCGGGAAAAAGATTTCTCCATCAGATGGAATAATTGAATACATACATTTCTAAGCATTTTCCGCAGTCGTCCCGAAGTTTAGTTAGGAAGATTCTCGGCCAGTGAGACTCCCTCAATCAAAGAAGAGAGAAAAAAAAAAAAAAAAAAACAGGCTGCGCTACCAATCTGCTCACTTGGGATATTATTCTTCCGGTGGTGACAGTATTGGGCAATAACATACCATTGCTTATCTTATCATTGTTTGAACGTCGTGACGCTTCGGCAGAAAAAAAAATGGTGTTAGGTCTTCCAGTGTCTGGCCGACAGATAACACACCCTCGTATGCTGACTGTTGCTCGTGGCGGGCCTGAATACCTCACCCTGAACAAAGGGCTTACAAAGAAGGGGGGGGGGGGGGGGGGTTGGGGGTAGGTTGAGATTGTGGCAGTAGCCAAAGGGAAATTAACGTAGATTAATTTACTTAAAATTATGTGGAGATATTCCTGGCACCAGAGAATAATGCGAAAAATTGGAGGTCCATAATGATTGAATCTTCGTTAGTTAGACACACCCTAGATTTCGAGTCAAAAGTGAACATTCGACTCTATTCCATGTGTTACGAATCCGATAAGACGATAGTGTTAAGCTGATATTTTAATTTTTGTAATATGTAAAAATCACGAAAAAAAATTGTAAACCGGCCTAGTGTGGATTTTTGTTTGTGTATAAATAAATAAAAATAAATAATAGCATCTCAGTCAAGTGAAGGCCAATGGGAAGTACACTATTTTCTGTAGTACATGTAGGACTGTGGATTATAGCCTAGTCATCTAATATACTGTGAATTATTAGTGTCTCTATAATGGCATATTCTCTATTCCTAGATTCGAGATTGTATCGTTTCATATTTTGAGTTATTTTGTATTAAATAAATGAAAAATATCTCTGTACTTGCCTTTATATTTAGGGATGTTGTACACTTTAGACTAGTATTGTTCATAAATATATGAAACTAGCTGCAATGCCCGGCGTTGCCAGGGCTGAACTGAACTCAGGTTGTAGTAAGTAATTGTCTTCTTAATTTGAATGTCAAATGTGAAAATTAATTTATATCACTTTCAGATCCCGACAGACGTTGTTCTGCCAGTTTATAGTTATTTACCTGGTCTGTATGTAATTTAGACTTTATAAAGCAATATAGAAAAAAGCTGAAAAAAAAGAGATTAATAATATTGAAAAGATTCCATTATCTAGCTAATGCTCGGCCTGCATTGCAATGCCTCATTCAGTTTTGTTTTGTAATATGTTTGAAGTAGTTCCACATATACAAATCATCTATCCACCTCTCTATATATATTTATCTATATCTACATCTATATACATCTATGTATCTCTCTATCTCTATTTATCTCTTTATATCAACATATATACTTCCCACTATCACTATATATTCTATATATAAGTCTCTATATAGCTCTATACATCTATAGGTATATATCTTTATCTAACCCATTTCATTATATATACCTCGCTCTATCTCAACTTATCTCTCCGTACCTATTTCACTCTATATATAAATATATCACTGTATCTCTGACTCTCTTTTATATTTAAATAAATTGTGTCATGCGTGCGCACTTATACAACAAAAACAGACGAAGTGCCGCTATATAATGTGAAATAAACAAATTTTTTGAAACTATTCGTGCTCCAACTATTGAAAAATAGTTATACCGTCTCAGAAACCTTCACGGGCATGCGCATAACAACTCACCAAAATTTCATCGCAATCGGATGAATGGTATAGGAACGCATACGACACAAACAAACGAAAATTAAAGACATGACAAACACATCAAACGATGGTGCGTTTAAAATTCAAGGCAACTCTATCTATTGACGAAGATAAGAACAAAACTGTTATTAGCGCCTTTATTTTGCTAGCCGCTGCGAGCTCCACTAAGCGGACTGGTCTCACCAAGGAGAAAAATATTAATTTGCCAGACCTTACTAATTGTGTATGATCGTGTGTCAGACACAAAGAAATGACACTCACTCACTATTTGTATTTCTATGACCTATGATTTTTTCTGTTATAAAATGAAATTATCACTTTTTCACTCCCTTAGGGATGGAATTTCATATTAATATGGGGACTATGTGTTAATCCAGGTTATAAGCTAGCTGTAGGCCAAATTTCATTCAAATCCATTCAGTAGTTTTTACGTGAAAGAGTAACAAACATCCATCCATCCATACTTACAAACTTTCGCGTTTATAATATTAGTAGGATTTCCCGTTCACCGACGTCTGTTTCAATTTTTTTTAAAAGTTGCTCCCACCGAATGCAGTGTACCGAGAGGTGAGATGTTTACGCATCAAAAATATATAATAATAAAAAAAGTATGTAAGCCAATTTTTTTGCTGTTAGTGAGGCAATCGATGCCTGGCTAGTGCCAGCCGTGGGGCGCAGACAAGGGAGTGTTTGCACGTCCGTATGTTCGTCTGAGTTGGTTCCAAGGATCACCGTAAAGGAAAGGAAGGGGAAGGGGGGCGGGGTGCTTACAGGTTGAATTGGTATTCGTCGGCGGAGCCGGTACCCGAGCGACACGACACACACGACTGCCGGGAGGCGAAGAAGGGGCGTAGCGAGGCGGAGAGCACAGGAAAGTGTGTGAACAACCTGTCCATCTCTCTTTCTCTCTCCCTCTCTCACCCTCTCATCCTCTTAAAACAACAGGACGCGAGTGTTCACTCCTCTCGTCCGGCTCCCCTCCCCCGGGCGTGACTAAACACTGTTGAAAATGCTCACTTCGAATTCGCGACAAACTCTGGTTACAAACACACAGTCCTGAGTCTGAATTCGACCTACAAAACTTCGGCTCTGGGTTCTACACGACCAAAATAAGTTGTAAAAATCTGCACGGGTTGTAGGGCTGAAGCGTTTCCCCTAGGCTGGTGTACTTCTTTGAAGTTGGGGCTGAAAAAGGTACTTAATTGTAAGTAAAAGAGTATTTATGGGGCCCCGTCTAGTCGGGGTGTACGTGTGTTGGTGAGACGGGATGATAAGCGCGACGCTCGCTGGTGCTTCTAGCGCTGTGTCGCCTCTAAGCGCAAGGCTCTGGACTGGCACGCAGTCTTCTCGTCGTGCACAGGAAAACTGTGATATTTGAGCGGTGACCGTAACATTACATGGCGGAAAAATGAAGATAAAGGTGTAATGCAGGTCCCTTAAGTGCTTTCAATAATCTGTTCCGGCTTTTTACACCCTAAAATTACTTTGATTCACGCCTTTTTAGCCATTTTTAACTCTTTTAAAAATACAGTTTAAAAACTTAATGCGAAATCAAAAGTGCTTTTCGGTCCCTCAGTTAATTCTTAAATGCTTTTCGTAAACACACCCCACTCGGATATCTTGAGCAGTTTTCAAATCGCGTAGCTGTTCCTAAAACTCTGCACATCGCATATGTGCCCGGGCAGACGGCGCCCTTAAGATAATATAAAAACGGAAAAAAATGGATAATTGAATCAATTCGATTATGTTTACAACCATTTCTTTTTTTCCCTGTAGCAAACTTATTTTATTGAAATAATGGAAAATAACACCTTCATTTACTGTATCTTTTTGTGACTTAATAATACTCCAAATTATTTCAATATGAAAAAATTTCGTGACAGCAACGAAATTTGCGGTGATTGTAAAACTCATTTCAATCAAACCTAATTCATGCGTTCAGTGTTCCATCTTAAAATTTTTTTTTAATTAACGATAAAAAAAGTTGTTCAGCCCCAGTTTCAAATACGTATACCAGCCTTGGTAAGCACTTTAGACGAACGTTTATGTGTGACGCACATGCTTCAGTATATTACATATTCATAAAAAAAGGGAAAGAATAAAGGGAACAAAAAGTAGAAAGTGAAAAATGAATATTGAAGTGTGAAAAGTAAATATATATAAAAACAATACCAAAGCGTAAGAAAGAATTTTCCATAATATTCTAGAACAGTCGAGGACTATCTATGTGTGAGTAGTAGGGATGGCTTCTGAGAAATTTGACGCACATACGATAACGATAAAGAGAACGAATAAATTATATTTGTGATTGCACCAGACAACAAAAGATCTAATGTAGTGTATAATAATTAGAGACCTGTAAAATTCGCGGGTTCTTTTCGCGATAGGATAGAGTCCAAATACTTTTGACATTATTTTGCTTCAGTGATTGGGCCACAGTTTATTTTAAGGACTCTGGGCCAATGAAAAATCTTTAAAAGAAGAATTAGCGAATCACGATCATTCCAGTAAACAGGTGTTACGAGTCGGTAACCAATCATCAGATGTAATTTGCACGAGTGCATAGAGGATCATGGAGTCTATCCTTTAGGGATTTGAAATCGCGAATTTTACAGGTCTCTAATAATAATATACTTAAATAAAATTATTTAGTATATATAAGATAATATGTGTATGTAAGTATTTAAGATTTTTAAGTACAAAAAAGAAAAATGAATAAACAAAAAAAATGAAAAGTCTTTTAACACATGCTTTTATACGTAAAAACAGTACATAGTAGATATAAATAATAAAATGTACAACAAAAAAAATCCCCACAGTGAAGCTGGTACTTGCAGCTAGTAGGATATAAAAAAATAAACGATAACGTAGTTATAGAACATTAGATATGCTTGCACTTGAAACAATTTTTAAAACGTATTTAGAACATAATAATCATGGCTACCACCGCAGCCAAGTACTCGGTTTCTATTGGTCGCATCGATCAACGTAAACGGAAGAGCTCAGCATCGCCGAGAGATACGTCTCCGTTTATGTGTCATTGTATAACGGGCCTAAAAGCGAATGTATTTTTTTAAAAATAGGTTTATTATTTTTCAAGTCTAATTGTTACAAAAAAAAGAATCTCACTGTGCCTATAATATAAGTATTCAATATTTTAATTTTTATAAGTATTTTTCATGTTAAAAAAAATACAGCAGTTCGTTTAAACCAGATAAAACACAACACTTACGGTACGTCTTCTAAGCTTACCAGGAACAAATTGAACTTAGCGTTGAACTCGGCGCAGTGAAATGTGGGTCCCATCACAAGGAAGGAGCACAGTAGAGCAACCTACTGTTTACTGCTGGTAATTAAACTTTCACTTCCTAGATCCTGACCTTGGCAGCGCCCCCGGCCTTAAACAGCGCGAGAACAGCGAAATAAAAGCGAAAGCGCATCTTCACACGCTCTCGAGGACCTGATGAGAACCTAACGAACTAAAATAGCGCTTGGCAGAAACTAAACACATCTTTTAACGAACTCACCGAGACTACAAATGAAACAAAAAAAAGTAACATTAGCACTGCAAGCAACAGAACTCTGACATTCCATTACAAATGAAACCAAGTTATTTTGTATTAAGCCCAGTATTTTGCTAGTAACTGAATATGTGTCATAACATTATTAATCTGATAACTGTATTTCACACTGTAAAAAATTCTCTGATTATAAATAACAACGGTTACGCAGTCTGTTCAATATGTTGAAGTTACCTAACATTATTATTAGCTAGCCTACATAGTGATCCTTATGGTTTTAATTTTAAGCCAGTTATTTATAACAATTTCATGAAGTGCAGAAACAAACAAACATCCTACACGGTAACTTTTTACCCAGTTTATTTTCGTCTCTGTACTAGCAACCTGAGAGGGTGGAGTTAAATAATTCTTGCTGCAACCATCATTTATGTTTCTCAGTGCAGGAGTTAAATTTAAAAAAAATATATATATTTTAATTTTAATCCCGAGTAACGGAATTGTATAGTAGTATTTAATCACAAAAATTTATTTCTTGTAAAATTGTAACATTTTACTTCTTATTTTCTTAGTTCGCATAAATTATTGAATATTGAAAACTGTTCTAAACCAATTTAAAATTACTTTATTTGATAATGCACGTAGTACTATACAGATATACTATTTATTGGATATCTGACGGCCCGACAACTGAAAACTTGTGAGTTTTTTCGGTTCACATCACTACGCAGTTATTATTTATTATTATTAAGGGTTAGTGATTATTTAAATGTTTTTAAATAAATTTACAATATAACCATATTTATTTAATATTACTAACTTAAAGGCATATTTTTTATGTAAGCCCTAGCATGTATTGAAAGCATGAAATAATGTGTTAAACAGTTTTAAATCAACCATTCGTATGTAGCCTTCGTCTTAAAACTATTTATTTTAAGCATACAGTTCATTAAATCAATAAAAATTAGGGTTTTCCTAAACAATTGTAAAACTTACGTTTCTCTGGTTTCGGGAAAATCAAAACTTGAACAAATACAGTGTTTTAAGATGAAAACTACATACGAAGAATTAATCGAAAAATTTATACCACATGATTTCATGCTTTCAGTACATGCTAGGACTGACACAAAAAATTTCCTTTTAAGAAAAATATTAAATAACTACTTTGCTAGTAGAAAAAATCAATTTCAAAAGCAATTAATTGTGATAGGCCCTAATGTAAAAATATTTAAAATCATGTGCAAAAAATGTAATATTAGAAGCAAAATTAATTTATGGATTCACTCTCTTAAAGGTTGGTCAAAAGCTGACGGAATGCCCCACACCCAATGAATATATAATGTAAAGAAATAGCTATAAAACGAGTTAAAAATAGCAACTTTGTTCGTGTCATCCAGCTGTGGAACTGAACTGTGAACGGGACTGAACTTGCAGTGAGTGATAACAACGGAAATAGTCAGGCGAAAATAATAATTACACATATCTATCATACGTTTCAAATATAGCGGTTAGCAAAATTCACCACAGAACACAAGTTTCAATGTTTGCATAGAGAAACATTGGAAGAAATGGTCGTAAAAAAGTAATGGCCTTAAAATGTAATTACCCAACATTATAGGTAAATCTTAGACCTTGAACAATATCATGTTGTGTTGGTTAAGTAGGAGTCAAAAAAGTTGTTTGGAGGGAGGGAGAGAGAAATGCTGAGAAACGGGAGAATATTTCTTGTAAATACATCCTAGTCATTGGCGACATTCATATCGGACATGTGCGTAGACCCCCCCTCCCTCCTTAATTTCCGTGAAATAAAAAGCCCCTTACTATGGAGGCAATCATAAAAATGTAAATCGAGGATAATAGACGTAATAATAAAAATAAAAACTATATTTTTAAAGAAAACTTTTTTAATATTGAACAGTTAAAAAAATGTTTTAATTAAATGAACGAAGAAATTTGGTATCAAGTTATTCAAGGATCTTCGCAAATTTACGAGTATCTTGTACGTGATTTCACAAGAATAAATTTGGTATACAAGCAAAATATAATTTTTTTCTAAAACTCATTCAAAAAAAAAAAACACTCTAATTTCTTCCATGTGTGTATTTGCACTAAAAGCTTAAATCGAAAATAGAAATACGGCGTAGTCTCTACGAAGATCCAGCCATCTGAAATTACGAAGAATTATTCTTTTATTTGAGGGAAATTATTCGTTGAAAAGTCCGTAAATCTAAAGAAATTTCTAACAGTGTATAAATATTTGGGTTTATTGCACCTAGAGCACCTATGGTGGTATTTCAAGATTTACGGGAACGGTAGTGAATGAGCACTGCCTTGTTGGGATATCACAGTAACCTAACTCGCGGACCGTATTCCAGAACGTGAAGTTAAACAGAATCCCAGCAAGGAACCAAAACGGCAGCCGTTTTAATAAACGGTGCCCTGCGCGAGGCTAGAAACCTGTTTCGTTTTTCATTCTAGCGAACGTTTTGCAACCATAGATGCAATTGTTACGGCAAAAATGAGAGATAACACCAAAATGAACGGCCTTTCTAATTTCTCAAGTACTTTTTATGTCGCGATTATTTCTCGATATGAACATTAAAGTGTACAAAATGAACATCAAATTTCATTCGGCACGCCAACACTCTTGGTACGTCCACAGTTGATCACGAAAGTGACTATAAACGAGTTGATGGCACCAGACGCGGGTCCGCCGTCTGGACGAAATCAACGGAAAAAAATGAGCTCTGCGCATGAGCGGAATTCGGGCAACAGATAGGAAAAGGATAGGACACTAAAATCTGTTCCCTGGCCGTGTCCTATCGTGCGCAAGGAATACAGTAAGGCTACAGGTGTAGCATATTCAACACCTTAAACCCTTATTTTTGTGTCTTATAATACCGGCGTTAGTGAGATGACGTGTGTAGGTTGTTTACCACCGCGCGCAAAAATCCTTGGGCCGCAGATTCCGTGGCCCACCATAAATCGCGGTAACCCTAAAGGGTTTCTGCCTTCGATACCGGTGCTACTCGCTCAGGGCCGGCGCGTTAATATAGGCGAACTAGGCAACCGCCTAGAGCGCCAAGTAGCTAGGGGGCGGCGTAGCACGACACACAACAGCTAATATAATATGTTTAACGATTATTGAAACTAGATGAAAATGGATTTTTGTAACAGTTTGAAATGTTTATATTGATATAAGTAATTATTTAAAGTCCACGGTGACCTGTTTATGATTTGTAATAAGTAAAAAAAGTAAAAAAAAACACAAGCCTGCTTACATTTGGTTGTTGACAAAATCTTAGGCTTACGTGATGTATTTTGAGGCAAGGAATTTTTTTTTCTGGTGTCCGGCCGGGGGGGGGGGGGGGGAGGACTTTTAGGTTTTTCGCCTAGGGTGCCAATTTACCTTGCACCGGCCCTGTACTCGCTTCATGCGCATCACGCGCAGACAACGAGGTTCCGCAACCCAAAAGCAGAGGCACCGACGCACACGCCTACGTCATTCCTCTTCCCGGCTAATGCACGGCACATCTACCCCACGCGCGCTGCGGCGATCAAGCGAACCGCGCGGCCCACGTCATCACCTGGCGCGAACCATCGGCGGGAAACGAAGCTCATGATCTGCTCAGTTAAAATTTTTTTCCCCCACCGTGATTTTACGAAGAGACCACCATCAGCTGCGAATCACTCTCGGGGATTTTCGGTAATTCACGGGTGCAGACCGTAATAATTCGCGGATTCATTTCGTTCTACGCCCAAAAGTAAAGTAATTATTAGGGACCTGAAAAATTCGCGGATTCATTTCATGTTATGCTAAAATTCAAATAATTATACCTTAGTGATGCTTCTGCCATTGGTTCACTGTTAATCTGGAGGACTGAGGGCCAATTAGAGACCCTCACTCATAGAAGTGTCTAATCACAGGCCACCCAGTCGAGACGACTCACAAGTCAGCAGCCAATGAACAGTTGGCATTTGCCCGAGTGTGTAGAGGATATTGGAGTCTATCCTGAAGGTCATTGAACCCGCGAATTTTTCCGGTCTCTAGCAATTATCAATTTTTGCTGCTTCAGCTATCGGTTCAATATTAGGTAATACAGTGGACGCGTGATCAATAAGAAACCCTCAACAAAATAAGTATCGAGTCACAAGTTACCCAGTCGAGACGCTCCAGCCAACGAACAGGTGATCAGGAATGGTGTAAGCAAAAAATTATCTGTTGAAACCAGAGATTAGGAAAGTATACAGATGGAGCATTAGCCGTCAGACGTGCAACCTTTTTTTACCCCCATTTTATTTTTCTGATTTTCACTTACCAATATGGCAGACTTTGTTTACATTTGTATCAGATGGTTTTATTTTAGCCTGTTTTTACTAACGACTGTAGTTGTTATGAAGAAAATTAGAATACATATTACTGATTAATATGTTCATGTATATTAAAAGTCCAAAATAAATCTTCATAATACAAATGTAATGAAATTTTTCTCCATATAACCTCCAATAGAGGTACAGCTGATACATTAGTAAACAAACAGCCGCCATATTGGTGGTTGAAGTACACTGAAGTCTCCCTTCCCTTTTGGCTTCATCCTCCCCCCTCGACGAGAATCAGATTCTTTTTTTTTTCCATCTGTATGTTTCCCTAATCTTTTGTTGAAAACCAACAGGCAGACGCCTTTCGTTTCCCACCTCTTCCCCTCGACCAATGACTAGAGACCTGCAAAATTCGCGGTTTCGATGGCCTTCAGGATAGACTGCACATATCCCTGTACACCCGGGCAAATAACGCAAGTTCATTGGCTGCGGACTTGTAAGTCGTCTCAGCTGGGTTTGTCTGTGATTCGATCCTTCTTTGGTTGAGGGTTTATAACTGGTTGAGATTCGTCCAGATGAACAGTAAAAGCCAATAGCAAAATCATCTAAGAGGTATATGTGTTTGAATTCTAGCCTATCGCCGAACGAATCCGCGAATTTTGCACGTCTCTACGCAATGACACGTACCCGATGACTAGGGACAGGACAAATTCGCGGGTTCATAGACCTGTAAGATGAACTCCATAGTTCTACGTACACTCGGTCAAATGCCACCCACTGATTGGCTGCTGTCTTGTGAGACGTTCCAGCGTAGCAGCCTGTGATTCGATAAAGCTTTGGTCGGGTGTTTCTCATTGGCCCAGAGTCATCCAGGTGAATTGTGAGCCAATAGCAGAGGCAGCACTGAGGTATAACGATTTGTATTTTAGCCTATCGCGAAATGAATTCGCGAATTTTTCCGGTCTCTACCGATGACGACTCGTTAGCGTGGTTGGGCTGTCCGCTGACACACCTGCGCTGCTTCGGAGGACACTCTCTGTGGGCGTCGTCTTTCCAGCGGAGAGAGTTCAGCCGGCGAACGCACACACTCCGCGTTCACGATAAGTTCCCGCGGGCGCGGAGGTGAAAAAATTCCAGACACGAGTCGCCCATTTATTCTTCAAGGTACCGCCTCGCTGAAGTCACACTTCTTTAGGCGCTTCGTGGGGGAAAAAGTAAAAAGAAACGAATGAACGAAAAGGCATTCATGTGGACTGTCGACAGAAGTGTGAAAACTTAAAAATTTGCTTTTAAATGTGTAGTGTCGTAGAGACCTGCAAAATTCGCGATTTCAAATCCCTAAAGGATAGACTCCATGATCCTCTACGCACTCGTGCAAATTACATCTGCTGATTGGTTACCGACTCGTAACACCTGTTGACTGGAATGATCGTGTTTCGCTAATTCTTCTGTTAAAGACTTTTCATTGGCCCGGAGTCCTTCAGATAAACTGTGGCCCAATCACTGAAGCAAAATAATGTCAAAAGTATTTGGACTCTATCCTATCGCTAAATGAATCCGCGAATTTTACAGGTCTCTAGAATGTGACATAATTTCTAAGTCAAATGTACGTAAGAAAAGAATTTTTTTGGCATTATATCACTAGCATGTCGGTGACCCGAAACTATTAGTTTTGCCCCTATCAAAAATCGCTCAATGTGGCTAAAGAAGTTTTCACTTCAAAAATCATGAGAGTGAATTTTAACAATGCGCTCGCACCGTGCAAGAAATTTTCACAGGATAAAATAAAGGCTATATACAAATAAAATTATCTATATATACATAGAAATCTTATACTTTAGTGATTGATACTAAGTACTGGTCCATATCATCAAAAACTTTTTTTTTTGTGAATATCAGGTAAATACATTGTGTTTATAGATTTTGTTAAGTTAATTTTCTTATATAAGTGAGGTTATGTTCCCGTATGTATTATTTATTTGCATTATAAATAATTTGGCACATTGTTACTTAATAAATAATTTAAATAAATAACTTTAAATAAAAATTTTGTATACTTACTGATTTTCATTATTAATAAATATTTATTGCGATTATTTTACTAAATCAAATTATTAATGTTACACATATTTGTATTATTTTTAAATACTGACTATAAATTTAAATTTTATTTAAAATTATTTGCATACATACGTTACAAACCGTATATATAATATCACTCCAGTCCTTTTATTATTTTATTTCTATTATTTATATGCATGCAAAATTAAAGTTAGTTTTTTACTATGCCAAGTAAGTACAACTTCTAACGCACGAACATAAGTACACGCAATCATTTTTTTCTACATTTAAAATTACATTACCACGTATGCTCAGCTACTCAAGAATCAACTTGGAGTTCAAACAAAACCTCCAAACAGTTGTTAAGTATACAGAAAAAAAAAACTCTTTTTCCTCCCACCTTCTTCTTTTTGCTCTGTTTGCAATACAACACATAACACGAAGTCGGAATATGACGTACTTTCAACGGATGTATAGTTATCGCTGGAATCACAAAATAACTCTTTGTGTATTCGGCGTAAATTCTTCGTTAAAAATTGGTAAATTATCTGTTATTTAAAACGGCGTGTCATGCTCATAATTCAATAATGGAATTATGGCTCGTGATTCGAACTCGTCCCAGAGAAATGAGTGGGGCGTAAAAAGGAGGGGCCCCTACTTGAAAGTGTCTAAGGGCTAGATTGTATTAAAGCTCTGGGGGAGGGGGGGGCAGCAACACGAACATTGGTCTTAAGAACATTTTCGTAGACGTTATGTATTGTGGATTGTGGCACATGGTGAACTGCGGGCCCGACGCCTTTTAATGCTAATACTCGTAAATTATACAATAAAAATTATGATTATTAAAAATATATCCAAATACTTCTTGGCTTCTAGGATGAGGACACATACGCGTAAATGATGATGTGCACAACGTTTCGGTGTGTCTAGTTGCAGCCATCTTCAAGGTTGATCAAAAGCTGAACACATCAGGAGTCGGTTGTTTACAAACACACCTTTAATCAAACACGCAGACTTCCCTACTGTCATAAGGGTGAGGATTCACGTAGCCTACTATTCATCCGGGAAAAAAATTAATATGTTCACGCGAAAGCATAGTGCCGTTACAGTCACGATATTTTTCTCTTTTTTCTGTTAAAAATGGTTTAGTTTCCCGTGTGTAGTCATACAGTTTTATTTATTCTTTTGAACAACCAGGAACATAATTATGTCACCAACAATTAAGGTATCGATAAATAAATTGGCGGGAGGGAGGAGCATGGCCTTTCTGGATTTTACAGCCATGGAACTGACGCAAATGAAGGAAAAATTGGGAGAAACTGGACTGGATAAAAACACTGAGGCGTGGCTACAAACTCTCATTTCAGTTTATTTTTCCGATCAGGGTGCAGGTAAACTGATGTATGAGCCCGATATTTTTTACCTAACCTAAAAAAACAAACAAACTAAGTGTATTCTGTAGGAGGGGTCCGATTCAGGTTGGGACCTAAATGCGTCTCAGGCTTTACACCGGAATGACTAGGCGGGATACTTATCAGTGTTTACGTGTACATTTATTTTATGTACTGTATCTGAATAAATAATATTGTATTCGAGGTTCAATGACAACAAAAATATAAAAAAAACATATTTTAATTGTGATGCATTTTTAAAATTACTATAACTTGACGAAGTAGGCTACATAAGCTAAACTAACTTTTACTGTTGGGTTACCTAAATTATATAGTTTTAAACTATATATATATTAGCTGAAGTTTTTACATGGGCTAAACACATCATAATATAAGGAACATCACTATCGAGTTTCACGTTCGTAAAACATAAACTTGAAGAAAAAAAAAGGAATTTTGATTTTAAAGTCCTACTGATTGCACAATGTAGGTACGTCAAAGCTACGCATCAGCGAAACCAGGACGCAAAACTTCAGCTTCGTCTTGTGGGAAGGCAGGTAACCCCTGGACAAGGCATGACGGACGCACCAAACGATAGCGAGTTGCAAATTCGAGGCAACGTCATCTACGACCGAAGTTCTAAACCGAACTGCCATTAGCGTCCTTTAATTCGCTAGAAGCCGCGAGCTGCACCAAGCGGATGGGGTTTCGCCAAGGAGAAGGATGGTTAAGTGGCACCGAACTTACTATACGACCGTGTGGTGGCGGACATAGAAAAAAATGTCACAAGTGTCACAAATGCCAAATGACAGAAAATGCCACGACCTACCTCCTATGATTTTCTATTTCTATCCCTGAGGATAAGGATTTTCATAATTATATTTAGAGACCGGAAAAATTCGCGATTTCAATGACCTATAGGATGGACTCCATGATCCTCTATGCACTCGGGCGAATTGCATCTGCTCATTGGTTACTGACTCGCAGCACCTGTTAACTGGGATAATCGTGATTCGCTACTTCTTTTGTTTACATTTTTTCATTGGCCCAAAGTCCTTCAGATATAATGTGGCCCAATCACCGAAGCAGGAAAAATGAAAACCTTTTTTGGATTCTAGCCTATCTTGAAATGAATGCGCGAATTTTTCACGTCTCTAATTATATGTTAGTATATATCACTCTCAGCTATATGCAAATATATATACACGTTGCTCCAATTTTGTGTGAAAGCAGGACAAATATACATTAGCATTTGTAATATTATATGTACAAAGCAGGACGCGCACAGTCATTGTGGAGCTCGGATACTCACCATAGGCGTGCCCAGACATTTCCATTAGGGGGGGCCCTGCTAAATTTTTAAATCAGAAGCTGAATTTAGAATGTTACCTAAATAGCCTAAATACATTCACTCATTGCCGTGTTTATATTTTTGTGCAGTATCAACGAGATATGTTTACTGGGTAGTTAATATTTATATCCGTATATTTTTAACAATCTTGAAAATATGTTTTTTTCCATAGACAATGTTTAAAGGGTACTTACACATTTTCCCCCCTCGAATTTTCCAATAGCTTGGTCCAGATCTACCTTGAAATGAACTTCTTTTTAGTGAATGCAAACACAGCAATTCAAAGAACAGAACTTTAACAAACCTCTATTTTTTTTTTTTTGCTTTGCCATGACCTCGTGTTTTAAATAAACTAAGGCGGCTGTATTTCCAGAACGATAAAATGTTTAAAAATATTGATAATTAGCACGCTGCAACACTGAAAAACAGTTTGAGTGTCACAGTTCCAGGAATATACGAATATTAACGAACGAATTTGAGAAAATGCCGATCTGAGTGTTTACATTTAGGGGGGGGGGGGCATGGCCCACCTGCCCCCCCCCCCCTGTAGGCATGCCTATGAGACTCACCGCGACAGCCGGGCTTCCCCGCACGACGAGTGTGGCCTCTACGCAACCGGCCGGCCTCTCTTCGCTTTCACCGCCGGCCGCGGAGGGGGGTAGAAGGGAGGGAGGGCCCCCGACGTCTCGTGACGTCACACCGACGCTGCTGCTGCTGCTGCGCGGAGGGACCCGCTGCTACTACTGACGCCGCGCCGGCCTCGCGATGGTCTAGACCTCAGCGGGGAGGGAGGGAGGAGAGCTGATTGAAGGGAGGGGAGGGGAGGCGTGTGTGTTTGGCGGCCCCGTCTTAGAAGAAACACCTACTACTGTCCACCGACCCTGAGTCAGACACCACGTTCTTGCCGTCTTTCGTGTTTCGGCCCGGGTGTTGTAGGGAAGCCCTCATTTCACAGACGGGAGAACCACACCCGAAGTTCACCCGAAGTTCATGCTCGCTCTTTTTCCTTCCTTTCTATCTCATTGCATAAACCGGCGTGGCGTTAAATTTTGCGGTCGATTAGGATAGGTTAGCTACATTATAAATACTTTAAAATATTCTGGATGGTTGGTTATATTAGGTAAGTATAGCTACATTAAAAATACTGTAAAATCATGTTATGGTTTCTTAGCAAATAACTTTTTAATATGTAGCTATCCAGGGCTAGGAAACCGTTTACATGATTTCACAGTATCTTTAATGTAGCTATCCTAACCAAATCAACCGTCCACAATGTTTTAAAGAATTTGTAATGTAGCTAACCTAACCTTTTACAATGAACAAAAAAAAACGAAGATGGACGATCGGGAGTTTGACTCTCTCGTCTGTGAAAAGAAGGCTTTCCGGGTGTTGTAAGAGTAAAACAAGGGTCAGAGTTGACAAGCGCGGCAGAAATGGGACTTCTTGCTTATTAGACATGGAAAGAGATAAATTATTAACATATTTTTTTTAACTGAGCAAGATATAATAATTGAGAACAGTAAGAACGCGGGTATGATTTCAAATAATAAATAAATGCCTTTTTTTTCCGTGCCATGTCTTACCTACTCTCGCATCCGTTCACTGACACTTTGAGACGCCTCTTTTGGTGGTTTATTCCCACGTAGCCTTTTTAAATTTTATTTTAGACATGATGTTATATCCGGATGTCCGGCTGAATAAATTTGAAAGAACAAAAAAAAAAAAAAAAAAAAAACATTCCAGTCGAACATAAATTACACATATAAAGTCTGTCTCACAAGTCTATAATTCCTTTCGACATTTCAAATCTCAGTGTTCACGTCCCAAAAACAAATTACGCTAATAAAGATAAATTCTTAAGTCAATACGTTTTTCCTACATATTCAATAACACTATTAATTTAAAAATGAATTATTTCAATAAGGTTAATAGCTCAAATAAATAAATCTTTTCCACACGAATTAATGAATTGTAGATAATTTAAATAAAATATAAAAGTATTATGGCCGCGTCAATCTTCAGCCGTTAGTAAAACTGAGGAGTAGGTAGACACAAGCAGTGTTAGTACGAGAATTTCGTAACATCACTGTTGCGTCATTTTTTCCTCTCCTCTGCCGTTACCCCTTAAGCCGTTACAACTAGCATATTAAATGCTCCACTACGTACCCATCCCCCCTCCTTTACCGTCTTCCCATTCGACTGCTAGCGCATGCGTTGGAGTGGCGTCGCCGCTGACGCACTATCCTCCTCTACCGGTTCGCCCACCACATACCTAACTACTCCCCTCACGCGATAAGAATTTTCATAACACTTGAAAATTGTAGCCCCCTTCTGGAAAGAAGTTTCATTTTAATAATCTCCTGCAAAATTTAAATCTTTATTTATTTTTGAAGTGAAACTTCTTTACGGATGTTAGCGTAACGAAACGTGCGACACCCAGGTGTGAAGTTCCATATGGGCTGGAAGAGGGTGAAGGGAGAACTGGGAAAAAAACGAATAAAATAGAGAGTCAGCCAACTTTTAAGACTCTTTGCAGGTTCTTCGTCGACATGTTTGTTAAAATTGTGAACCTGGCGTGTGAACCTCAACTGTGTACATTATAGTTTAGTTTAATCGTTTAACTTATTCAATTAATTTTTTTTTTTACCATTCAAGTGTATCATTTAAGCGTGAGGTTTCACTTCTAACATGTATTGTGGCCACGCATTAATATTTATTTTTATGCTGTAGATGTTAAATATAGGTTAGGTCTGATAAATAAATTTATTGCGAAAATTCATTCTTCATTTTTTCCTCTTCCGGAAGGGTATGTTTTCGCACGTCTAGGTGATCGTATAAAAATCATAAATAAATAATATAATCTCGCAAAATAATATTCTCGTCGGTGAACTTCGGATGGGAAGCCTATGATGTACATTCTGTATTGCACAGACCCGAACAAGCCCGAATATCTACCTTCGGGCCAACGTCGCCATTAAAATGATTTGACAGTATTTTTAATGTAGCTATACTAACCTAACATAACCAACCATCCACAATTTTGTAAAGTAATAAACAAAACAAAAAAAAAAAACTGACGAAGTTGGCCGAAGGTAGATATTCGGGCTTGTTCGGGTCTGTGCAATACAGAATGTACATCATAGGCTCTTCACTTCGGATACGTTCGGGTCTGATCGGGGGTATGTGAATCGTGGGTCTCCCCGCGACGTCATCGGCCGCCCGAGTGGCACGTGGTTTCGATTAGCGCGCCGGCGCCAAGGAGGTTGGAAACAGCTCCACTGCAGCAGTGGTGCCAATCTGCGGGTAGTTCCCTGAATTTCGTGTATTTAAACTACTGCAAGGAAAACTGCGAGTATTCGCTGGCTCCCGATGAAATGAGGGTTTTTTTGTACCACAAGAAATAACACTGTTAAAATTTGAAGAAAAAAAAACCGTTTCTGCTGTAACCATTGGAAATAAGTGTTCCAGATCTAGCGTTTATCAATATGTGTAGCTTGAAAATTTATCAGCGTATTTAAGCACAGGTGGTAATCAAATATATATCAGTATATCAATGATTGAACTACTTAAGTTCAAGCTATTTGGACCATACATTTTGAAGTTCACAGCTTTAAGATCTTATGAAAAAATTCTACATAGTTGGCTAGGTTAATACTACATGTAGAATTGTTTGTTTTAAAATATATATAGAGCAGGATTAAGTTTTTATTAAAAAAAAAATGTTTATTGTTAACTATATTCATCTGTCAAAGAAGAAATGCCAGTTCAAGAACTATCAAAATCAGTACATCTTATCCTCAATAGAGTGTACAGTTAATTGTCTACCCTTTTATATGCATAAAGCGATGATAATAAAAATAAAGTTATAAATCCAGAAAAATTTTCTTTCACAATCCTCATTTCCATTTATTTCTGGCGTAAAACTATACTGCTTTTTTTTTTTTAAGAAGTGCGGGTGAAAGCGGGTATTGTGGCATCCCATAAGGGTAAAAATGAACACCAACATTGGCAACACTGGCGCACAAGCTCAGCGGCCGGTGCCCAGGCTCGACGAGTTTCAGAGCTGTTAGGTTGGCCGCCTTGTCCGGGCGCTTGACCAGAAGACTAAGCGTGGATAGGGACTGTTAGGGTATGAACCGACATCTCACGAAACTGCGGTATTTGTGGCTTGCTCCTTTATAGCTTGCCTTTCGTGATACTTGGCGTAATATCAGACGCGTCCGTCGCTCGATGCCAATCATCGGAATCTCTCCGGCCCAACTTAGCATAGTTTTAAGCTAGTTTTGTAATAGGGGAGTTGGTCATGCCGCTAATCGCTGTCGTGGCTGGCCAACCCCCGAGAAAAAAGCACACGACGATTGCGACCCTTTTCTGCATGGCTAATCCCCAGCATGACTAGCCGTATAGGCTCTGGCCTGTTTCGTATTTCAATATTAATTGCATTCAAACATGTACATAATGTGTTCATGTACAGAGAGGGACAATAGGTGTCCAGGGAATAACTCACACCAAAACGAGGCAATATCCATATTTGAAGAATTACAGTAAGATGTATACTTCTCGAAATGAGTCGTCGAGCTGTTGCAAAAGAGCTTAATAAGCCAGCAAGAAATAATTTTCCTACCCTAATTGTTATGGCATTAGGGATTTTAGACTTATTTCAAGCGGATTTAGTTGAAATAATTCCTTATTATAAAGTGAATATATTATAATATAATATATAATATATTATAATATAATATTCCTTATTATAACAATGAATTATAAAGTATCTGCTTCCTGATATAGATGTTTATTCTAAATGTGCTTGGGCAGAGCCTGTTAAAAGTAAATCTCGAATGATGAATCTGTAGCTATGGAGTGTATTTTACGTTCAACACCTAAGAACTTGCAGACCATACTTTTAAAGAAGCCACGTGGAGGGAGTTCACAGCAAAAGGGAGTTATATGTGGATTGATATGATACCGGCATTATAAAATGACTATAACAACAGCAAACACTTAACAAACGGTATGGCACCTGTTAATGTAAAAAATAACTCACTCCTGAAAACTGTATATATATTCTGATGCAAATAAACTAGATGTAAAAACCATAAAACTAAAGTTGGGGAATTAGGACATATTAAAAATTGTCAAATAAATTTCAAGAAGTGTATACGCCTAAATGGTCAACTGAAATATTTCGTATTACAAAAATATGTAATTATCGCCTAAGATATTATTTGGAAGATTTACGAAGTTCGGTGACATGTAGCGGATTCTATGAGGAAGAAATTCAGTCTCCCAAGTACCCGAACGATTATTTAATAGAAAAAATGATAAGATTACAGATGGCTAGCTGCGAGGCCAGGATGCTCGTCAAAGGTATTAAAAATGCTATTAGGAGGCTGGGAGCATTTAGAGACAGGACTATATCACACAGCTATATGGGCTGGGAAGGGTGTGGGTGATAGTGAGGGGGCGGTATGCTGACGTCAAAGGACGTGCGTCAGAGGTGCGTGCGCTGGGGGCGCATGGAGTGGATTGGACTGTAATGGGTGGAGGGTTGGGGATGGGTGAACCATTGCACCCTTAGGAAAATGATTAGATCTATGAGGAAGGGGGGTTGATGCTGACGTAGAACGTATCGTTTTTATTAATCAACAGCGGTAGTAAGATGTGTCGTGCCGACTATGGGGAGATTGTCGAGAGGGAGTCCTATGCGAGCTGGCAGGAGGGTAATGATGACGAAGAAGCTCTTGCGATGGACGAAGACGAAGAGTCCAGGGAAGACGTCGTGGATGTGCCTCCACTCTGATTCAAATAAACAGCAGGTTCCGTCCGGTATTAACAACAGGTTTAACTTTGGTAGTAAAGGTCGTACATTTTTAATTTTTTTCGGTTTTGCAGCAGACAGATGACGATTTATCACTTTTCTCAGCGCTCATCAAACATATTGGAACCTAATCGCAATAGCAGGTTTCCGGTATTCACATTTTATACTAGCTTGTAATGCCAAGAGTGACCGTTAAAAGGGAAAAAAAAAATAGTAGCTTTGATGTTCCATTGACGATTCTCAATGATCCTGAAGCGGAACAATATCAGCACCCACTCGCTGTAAGAATGATTTTCGAGCGAGCCGGATGATTTAATAGGAGCAGGCTATTAGAAGTAAAAATAACGTGTGCATACTTAACAATGATAATGAACCCCAATGCTCCCACCTCTCATATTATCATATCCTTACATCAAACTGAAGTAAAACTGCAATGGATCAAGTAATTTATAGCATTTTTACACATATTGTTTTTGTATTAACAGAATATTAAAAAATAAGTAGGAATCAAACAAATTGAACTTTTATCAGACAAATTAAACTATAAGTGTCTAAAACAAATACCACCATTCCTTAGCTATCTGTTTGTTTGACTATTTCTTTATCGCGCGAAAACTGAATGAAATGAAATAAAATTAAATGAAATTTTTGCCTGCAAGATTTTTGGTTAATCTAAACTCATGTATGTATAATTACTAAATTATACTCTTAACTTAGTAAAAATGTATATAAATATGGTTTCATGACAAAAATCATTATAAGTAAAGTTAACTAAGTAGAAGTAAAGATATGGATTATTGAGAGTAAACAAACATTTCCTGTTCCCTGTTACCATTTTACGAAATTCCACCCCAAAGAGGGATAAAAGAGGAAATTTCCGTTTTATTAAAAATATTTAATTTCATAAAGTATAGCAGAAAGGAATAAAGGAAAATGAGAAAAAATAATGAACGTAAAAAAAGTCGTGTGTTTCCCAATTTTTTAGAAATTTTATCGCTATGTGGTGGAAATGGCGTAAATCTAATTTATTAATTCAATTTCTGAAGCAAATAAATTTGTATGTAATAACCTATAAAATAAAACAAGTTGCATTAAGTTAGAAGTAGTGATTTATTTTCATTTATCATAATTGTGTCGCTAAGGGGTGAAAAAGGGGCAGAGGTTTATTCATTAATAACAAATTCAAATGTAAGAAAATAAAGAAGTTGATGTTAATGTGTTTGGTTTAAATAATAAATTTATAAAAACTGTAAACTTACACATGCATATTCTAAAATGCACCTCTAAAGGATTGAAAAAAGTGAATTTTTTTTCATACCAAAAAAAAATACTTCTCAAAGTTATCAAGCAATACTCAACAATCTACAGAAAAAAACATACCTGAATAGTAAAGTAATGTAATTTTGTCAAATTTACAAAATTAAATAGCTAAGGGATGAAAAGGGGGTAAGTTTTGTTTTAGAAATAAAATAATTCATACCTCTTAAGCTAACAACGTGGAAGCTAAAATATTACTTACAAATAACAAGTATTAAAAAAATTTGACCTCTTTTTACCATTTATCGAAATTATATTACTAATAAAGGTAAACATTAAGAATGACTAACAAATATAAAATACCTCTGGCTTTGGTATTCGTCATTGAAGGGTTGGATTTATGTTTACTCACGAAATGTTCTGAAGCAATCACTTATATATATAACTATGAAAATAAAATAATAATATCCGCAGAATAATCACCACATGTTGGCATGAGAAAATACATCACCTATATTATAAAATTTTAATTTAATTATTATGCAAAATGAAATAATTATTGGAACTTTAAACATAGCCAGTAGCATAATCCACATTGCTTTTGCCATGTCGGCCCATGTCGTCAAGCATTACCATTTTAAATTGTTTTTAATAACTATTTCATACGGAACTAATAGTTTTAATGGGCGGAAAAATGTACCACGTGTTTTTACCCAAAATGTACCAAAATTAATAAACATATAATAATAATAAGTAATTGTTTAACAAACATCCAGTATGGCTGCACGAACAATGCAACAACTGGGCATCAAACTGTGGCCCGCGGAGAATTCCAGGCCGTGCATTACTCACTGCCTCTATTCATGAAAGTGGAAAGTGGATTATGTGAATGAAGGATAATAAGCGACATTTAAGTGTGTTTCAGTTGGATAATTAGGCGGTTTTGCGGTCGGGGTTCAAATACTTGCTGTGTTTGAGGCAAGAAAAAAACATGAATCTAGTCTTTCAGTACTTGCCTGCGATGTGTAAACATCGAACATTGGTAACGAGCCAACTCGTGTGTTCTCACGTTGTTTATGCTGCAAATATATTTATAATATGAAACTCCTAACGAAATTTAAAAAAAATCGTTAAAATATGCCGAGCGTGATAAACACAATGAACAAATAAAATACTAGTTTTTCTAGTACGCAAAAAAATTTCTAGACGCAAATCACATACTTAATTTCTGAGCCCGCTGCTAGGATTCGCTGTCTGAATCGTAAACGTTGATTACCACCATCACCCGCAGATAGCAGCATGAAACAAACAGAAATTTTAACCTATTTGAAACGGCTCCAATAAAAGCGATAAAGACTTAAAAAATTTTAAACCTCGGATTTGGACCTAATTTTTGACAAGGATTATTAATAAAATACTGTCCATCTTGTTAAAATTTATTTAACAATTAAACTATAAATTTTCCGCTCACGTTAGAAGTTATAATTCCAAGAGCATTAATTAAATATTATACTGAAACACATTAAAACACATATTATAAAACTATGTTTATGTTTGTATGTTTGTTTTTGCACAATTATGAACTCCGTCTGTAAATAATCACTACAAACAATAGCCTTGTTGAGCTGATTAAACATTATAATTATATAAAATTATGAAAAAGTAAAAACAATTATAGTGTCAACATTTCAACCAAATCCCTTAAGATTGAAAATCTCGTGCTCTACCGCTGCGCTAATGAGCCCGTTGATATATTGTGAGGATAATATGTATTATAATCATTGTAATGCCAGTATTCTTCGGTATTTCAAAACTTGAGATTACTTTTTACTATCACTTTTAGTTTACCAAATATATTCCAGGGTAGTTTAACTATCATAAAATTTCATTTGGTCCACCAATACGTTTGGCATGTACCCCAATGTTTACTAAAATTAACTATATACGTGTTAATGATGCTACATTTGGGTCCATTATCTTTGCGTCATATTTTCATTCCATTTTCACGAAATTACTCCTACCAAATCCTGAATACCAAGAGCTACACTTAAAAAGAAATATTGTGAGAGAAAATAAATGATCCAATGTTACTTATGAGTGTCTGTACCTGCTCATCGCTTTTTCTGCACTTCACTCGCCTGCGGAGTATATGGTTAGGCTACCCGCCGTGCGAGTTTACGTTGCTGGTTGCAGCTTTTCCCCGGCGAACCGTGTCCGAACTCGCCTGAAGTACATATATACTGATTCGTATACATATACTTGTCCCCGGCAGTGACATCACAAGGGCTGTCCAAGCTGGCATTGAAGTGTGCAGTGAAAGAATATGTGCTTATCGCTTATATTGAGTTAAATATGCATCGCCATTTTGAAAAAAAAATCGTAGGTTATATTTGATACTTCATTTAATAATTATAAGACTTAAATATTTTTTATAAACTGGTATGTTATACATTAAATAAAACAATAAATATTTAAAAATGTTTATAAGGTAGTGTAAAAAAATTATTGCACGTACATAAATATCGTAACTTCGAAATTTAAGTAAACGTATTATTGTTGCTATCTTCAAATAATAACTTTAACTTTTAAAAATGGAGGTCATAAAAAAGTATTTCGTTGTTCGTAAACCCAGTTGTATTAGCGTTGAAAGGATTCCCTGTTATTTTATCACTGAATGGAGCCTCAAAACTAAAGGATCCTTTGTTTGAATTAGCATCGGTAAAGGACACATCCTTATTATTTATAAACAGTCATAATATATATAAATTGAAAGTTTTCGGATTGAAATAAAGAAGTCTTTGACAAGTAATATTTTTTGAAATTCGCGTTTTGAAAGCTACAAATTTCAGTTAAACATGGTTTGTTGAAACGTTGTAATTCAAAGCCCTTGAGAGCTTTCAAGAATCTGTACCGGTCGTTCCACGCCTGAAAATTACTTTGAAAAACCGCGATTTAGACATATAAGTTTAAAACGAAATCCGGAAACAGAATTATTAATCCGCCATCAGCTTATTCTTTAACGTTTTTAGTAAGCAGACACCACTCGGATATTTCGAGCATTTTTCGAATCGCGTGGTGTTTTCTGAAACTCTGCACAGCATATGTATGTACAGGTAAGCGGAGCCGTTGAGTGTGTTTTATGATGTACATGTTGCTGGCAATATAACAGAAAAAAACGTACAAAACTTCGTCTTGGCCTGGGAAGAATCCCTTGCGAAAGTTACCGTTTGTTTTCTATAAGCGTAACACAATTCAGTGCTTGGAAGATCCAAAACGTTAGTTTTATATAGGAAACTATGATATTATTTTTGAGATTTTAATTTTTGTAAAAGGTACTCTTCGCTAAATTCAAATCATGAGTAATACAAGGTGAGGAAAAATGGGAAACTCTGATGTCACGTAAAGTAATACTGATGTAAACAATCTTGGTTGCGCAATTTAAGGAAAAGGTCTGAACTCGGCCGTCAAAGTCCTAACGAATCAATAACGGTGATATCCGAACTTATTGGAAGCCTGAAAAAACTATGATTCGCTGAATACACGCCATATATATATATATGAACATTTTAAACAGTAGAAGGTCTGGTTATACGTCTTCTATAAATGAAATTCACGCGATTTTTTTTAAAGCGGGAAGTTTATTGCACGTCAAAATGATCATAACTGGAATGAATAAGTGGTTGGTTTATGTCAGTGACGCTTAAAATTAGTATAAAACGTATTAATTCTTGCACAATTTTTTTTTTAAAATCCGGTTTCGAAGTTGCACGAGCGAGCGGCGAACTTGGGTTACATTCGGGACTGAACCGGGTCTTGTGAATCTGAATGGCAACTCAAGCGGACTTGCCACTTCGTTCGAAGCGTTGCGCCACCGACCGCCGGCATAAAGCATCACCCGTCTTGCCCAACCGGGCCGACACGTGCGCCAGATGGCGGCTGCGAGATAAGCAGGTCGCTTTGCATCGCATCGGGAGCAACTTCAGCGCATGCGCGGTTGGTAAAACTTTCCACCGCGCATAAAACAATGAGTCACCGCGCTCCGAGAGCGATATCTATCCGCTGTCTCCCGGGTTCGTCTGTCGCGGGACAGAGGCGCAGCACGAACTTTTGGATTCGCGATAAATTTACAGAATGAGTCTGAATTCTACCTTCGTTCATCAAGGAAAATAAGTTGAAAACATCTAGACGAAGTGCTTCCAAAGGCTGGTATACATTTTTGAAGTTGAAGCTGAAAAACAGTTTTATGAAAATACTAATTAAAGCCCGGCATGCGTTGTAATGCCTCTTTATTATTTTTTTTGTAATTTGTTTAAATTAGGTACATATACACAACGAATCTATCTATCTCTCTCTGCATCTCTCTACCTCTATATATGTCTCTACAACACTTTATATATAATCATATTTCTCTATCCCTCTATTACTTATTCTCTCTATCTATCTCTCTATACCCTTCAAAATAAATTATCTCTACTTCTCTCTATATCTATAAGGATCTCTGTGGACACAATTCACAAGACATTGCAGGAGATTGAATGCCGCCTGGACATCAATAGAGATAAAAGTGTCGATATGTTTTGAGCTGATTCTAAAAATTTGAACTATTCTGAAAATTTAAAGATGCCACACGTGGATATCAGTAAAATACTTCTTTTAACAATCACAGTTTATAATGCCAACAATCATTCTCGATGAGGATTTATTATTTTCAAATATTTTCTAATGCACCAGCAATGAATGACCTTTATAGGCCCAATGCGATCAAAATGCCCCTGCTAGTGATAATGGATACATGTTTACATGTCACCCGATGATGAGTTTTATTATGCTTAAATAATCGAAAGTCCTTTTAGTCCATGCACACGCAATAAATAAAAGGAATATAGTGCTTCATATTATGTGTCCCTATTGTCAGATAAATTTATTCAATTCACATAACTAATAAGATATTAAAAGTAAATTTATCTATGTGATAAGAGAATAGAAAAGGTTTTTTTGTTAAGGAATAAGAAAAATTGCATTTTATAAAAGGAAATCAATTAGTTACAGTGATAGTATCATGAAAAAATAGACAGAGAATTTAAACCAACTATCATATAGTAATCAATGCTTATTTTAAATCACTTTCTTTAATAAGGTTTGAACATATTATTCATATTAAAATTTAAATTTACTGTGGATCTAAATTTAGATCAGAGGCTTTTGTGGCTAGATTTATTCAACATATCTAGACTTCTGTATTCAGACCAGATCCCTTGGAAAATACTACACATATATAATGAATAAGGCCTCAACCAACACTGATTCCTAATACAAGTTAAATATTGCTTCACGATTAAAGATTTTCAGCCTAACATTTAAAGGAGAATTGCCTTGCGTCAGTATACGTGTGTATGCATGTGAACATTTGATATTCATAGTCTTACATAAGGAAAAAAAATATTGAATTTGTCTGACGGTTGGTGTTGGTTTGAAGCTCCGTCACTATCGACAAAGTCCCAACCTTTGACGGAGGCCTCTTTTTAAGGTAAAAAATTTTAAAAAAAGTTTGTTGAGGGAAAGAGGAGCATGTTAGAATAGTCAGACAGATCGTCTAACATGCCGGAGAAACCTCACCAAACGAGAAATGCAAACAAAACCAAACTTAAAAAAAATCGGTAGCAAACTACTTTTTCCCGTATAAAAATTTACAAGGCAAATTATTTTATAAATGTTATAATAAAATATATTTAAATTTTAGCAGTTTTAGATTGGAGGAGGTGGTGTTATCTTTTAGGGAAGCCATGTCCAAGCTACTGCTACTAACAAGGTTAAATAACCGGACTTTTTCATATTTTACTGAAAAGGAAGGAGTCAGAGAGGTTTACCATTTTAAAATATTTAACAAATTCTTATTTATATAAATATTACTCACCTCAGTTTTGAACTTATCATAATATTTATACACTAGCTTATAGCCTATGGCTTCCCTCTTGCAATATTAAAATATTTATGATTTTATATCATTGTACAAATGTGTGCATATTTCTCAAATTTTAAATAAAGAAATAGACTAAATAAAATTTTTGGTTTACTAAAGATTTATTTTATAATACAAAAACTTTTATGGTTGGAATTTAAAAGTAAGTAATTCGTGAGCCATTAAAATTTATATGAAAACAAAGTGTGCTGATTTATAAGCAATCGTTTTAGGCTTGGATATATTTACCTTGTTGAAATAAAACGCTTCTTCTCTTTATTTTAAGAGGAACCCTTTTTTTAATTTTTGAAACATGACATTTCTTGTTTATTAATATTATGAGATAATTAAATTCTTCACTTTTTTAGAGATTTCAATTTAATTGTAAGATTTTTAGAACAAAATCTTTATTTGAAATGCCTGATACTTGTATCAACATTCTTAACCAATATTTTAGTAGATTAGAAGATGTGCTTTATATTAATGAAAAAAAAAAGCAAAATTATCAACCCTCTCCTTTTCTCCCCTACAAGGATGCCTGTGTGAAAATTCAGAACTACATATTAAGTAAATAGGGCAAAAGCCTTTGAGCATTACAACAAAATACATCTTATATTTATTACTTCAAATGTCATATCCAAAATATTTTTAATAAGATATATTTTTAAATTTTTTTATTTCTTTTTGTCAAATGAGGATTCCCTAATGTTTCTCTTTCTTAAACAATATTCGCCCCTGTTTCAACTTTAGCAATGAAATTTCAGAAAACGATCATTTAATTTTTTCAATCAGAAAAATAGAATTTTTCAAATTGTGAAACCATTTTCACATACTTTATAGCCCATTAAAATTAAAATTCGGAATGTACTAAAATATAAAAGATGGAATTTTTATGTTTATAAATTAAATTTAATATTTTACCTTCACTTGTTTAGATTCGGTGTTTATAACAAAACAGGACATATTAATATTTGAACCCTTTAACGGAAACTTAAAGAAATACAATAAGTTATTTTATATTCGTGTTATTCTTTATTAGTTTCTTACTTATAATTTTTATATTTACGAAAGTAAGAATTTTTCGTTTTAGAAAACAAACCTAACCCCCTTCACACTTCATAGAGGTTAAACCTGGGAACATTGTAAATATTTATTTTATTATTATTATTTCGGTTTTACATAATTTATTTTAGTTCTAATTGCTTAACCAGTTTATTACATTCAGAGAAACGATTTAAAAAAACTCAAATTACTCTATTATCAACTCTTAACCAACGAATTTATAAAAAAGGAAAATATATAATTAGTAACTCTGAAAGTTTTAATTCTTAATTTATTATTACTGTAGCTTTAGAAAAATCGTAAGCCTAAATTTTCTTACTAAAATCCAAAGTACTACTTTTAAAGGCATTAGGGACAGAATCTTGCAGAATAAAAAATCTTGGCAGTTTTGGTGTGTTAGAATTGTTATAAAATATCTTTTCTTTGGCTTGATTAGCTTCGGAGATACGATTAATAGCTTAAAAACTATATGTAATCCTTGTTCACCCCCTAAGAGGTAGAATTCTATGATTAATAGTAACCTAGTGCTTAAGTTAGCTTTTCGACTACTATTAAAAGTTTAAACGAATCCCCGCTAATAATTTTTAATTGATACCGTAAAAAAGAAAAATTAATATATAAGAGAAAAAAGACAAAATTAAAAAAAAAAACATAATTTTTGTGTTCTAAATAATGTTAAAAGACTTCCGATATATTTTCAAAAAAAATATATCCAATGTTCAGAATTTTTACCTCAAACATGTTAATTATTGGTACAAACTTATTAACGTTAAACTCGTATAACGAAATAAAAAATTGGGTGAAAGTTATTGAAACACTTCTATTTATTTTTAATAAGTATAGTCTTCAGTATATATCCTCCTGATGCGATTCCTAATTATATTAATGACCACGTTTGAAAATGCAGCTTCCTGACACAGGCTTGGTTACACTACGTAAGCATCACGCCTGCCTTCTAGGCCCGCGCACTTAGAGCTGACAGTCTCCTGTGTCTGGGACAGGCATGCCAACTGCACAGAAGTGCTCTATCCTCACAGAGGCTTAGTAATACTGTCACAGTTTAGCCTGCCGTCCCCGACTGTGCACTGGCCACTGAAGGCTTTACAGGCGTGCCAATAGGACATTACTTCTCCTTCCTCAAAGAGGCTTGGTAACATTGTCCCAGCATCAAGCCTGCCTTCTAGGCCCGCGCACTTAGAGATGACAGTCTCCTGTGTCAGGGACAGGCATGCCAACTGCACAGAAGTGCTCTATCCTCACAGAGGCTTAGTAATACTGTCACAGTTTAGCCTGCCGTCCCCGACTGTGCACTGGCCACTGAAGGCTTTACAGGCGTGCCAACAGGACATTACTTCTCCTTCCTCATAGAGGCTTGGTAACATTGTCCCAGCATCAAGCCTGCCTTCTAGGCCCGCGCACTTAGAGATGACAGTCTCCTGTGTCAGGGACAGGCATGCTAACTGCACAGAAGTGCTCTATCCTCACAGAGGCTTAGTAATACTGTCACAGTTTAGCCTGCCGTCCCAGACTGTGTACCGGCACTGAGGGCTTTACAGGCGTGCCAACAGGACATTATTTCTCCTTCCTCAAAGAGGCTTGGTAACACTGTCCCAGCATCAAGCCTGCCTTCTAGGCCCGCGCACTTAGAGCTGACAGTCTCCTGTGTCAGGGACAGGCATGCCAACTGCACAGAAGTGCTCTATCCTCACAGAGGCTTAGTAATACTGTCACAGTTTAGCCTGCCGTCCCCGACTGTGTACTGGCCACTGAAGGCTTTACAGGCGTGCCAACAGGACATTACTTCTCCTTCCTCATAGAGGCTTGGTAACACTGTCCCAGCATCAAGCCTGCCTTCTAGACCCGCGCACTTAGAGCTGACAGTCTCCTGTGTCTGGGTCAGACTTTCTTAATGCTTACTCGCCAAACCTTGTCTTTGGCCCTGTACTTCCCGCAAGCTATCCACTGCACCCTGATAATTATGTGGCTGTTTGGCGCGCTTGCTAGCTGTTGTAAGCTGGTGCGAAGATAAATTGGGACTGAACTGAATTTATATTTTTGAATACATTTTGTACTAAACAGCTCTCCCACATTATTGAACTTGGTGGCTGTGATTCATTTTTCAATTTAGTTAGATTTACTTTTACCTAAATGACTTTTAAAACGCCCAGATTTTTATGACCTACAAAGAGAAGTTTCTTAAATAATATTAAAATATCTTTTTTACGATCCTTAAAAATATCAACGCAATGTGAGCGCTTAATACGGCAATTAAACAATATTATCGTAATTTAAGTATAAGTAGAAAAAAGAAATATGAAATGTCTTCATTTTAAATAACATAAACCAATAGAACATGTAAGACATATATACAATATATGTATATATTTGTACCTCCGGGAAAAATGACACTATGTCCATTTTTAGTACATTTGAGATTATTTAACATTTTTATATACACCATATTATTTAAAATTTAAGCATTACTACTTCTAACCAACTAATATGTAAGTTAAGAAATATGATTTATATTTAAAATAAAGTTGAGATTGTTTCAAAAATCGTTAAAAAATAATAATTTTGTGTAAAGTATGTGTAATAATGTAAAATTATTTACATGATTATTCTAAGCAAAGCTATAACCAAAATAAAATATAATGTAAGTGTAAACGATGTAGAATCTTAATAAATTGGAATTTGGTACATGTTTGTACAAATTTTTAATTTGGTTACTTCGTGAAATGAAAATGAGTTAAATGCGATTCCATCAAGTAAAAATTATGTCCTTGAATACACTTAAACAGGGGGCGTATAATAGACGTACTAAATTTATACTAAAAATTAAACTGGCCTATAACTTAACATTTTAAAAATTTAATCATAACTGATTTTTTATTAATTCAATTGTTTTACATCTGAAGCAAAAGTTGGTCTTTAACATTAGCAAAAATGTTTGGAATTAAAGCATAATTTTCTTTTAATTTTAAAATACCAGCAATTTATTGAAATTCCGCTAGACCCTCTATAAAACATGATACATTTTAAAGAGTATTAAGAAGGAATCAATTTTATTTAACATTTTGAATTAAAATTTCCCTAACGTCCTTAAAGTGGAGATTTTTTTAAAATTTGATCGTAATATTACCTTATATTTTACTTTTCTAAAGGCTTTCACTCACACGCCAAGTTAATAATATATTTCGTTTACTTTTAATTTCTAATAATCAAGGGATTTTCCTGTAATTTTTTTAAGTTTTCTCTATTGCATCTATTGTTTGGGAACAAATTTCCTCACGAGATTTTTGTTAAATGTTATTTTCGAGCTTTAAATTTCACGCAAATAATCATTACGAAGAAACATTACGTCATATTTTACCACTTTTACATAATTTAAGTGAAAATATTTTGAGAAAATTTTATCCGAAAAACAAACGCCAAAGAGCTAGCGTGATAAATTGACAAGATAAGCACTGAAATAATATAAATAAAGATAAAATTAAATAGCCAACGTGGCACACGAAGTCTGGGCTTAAAAAGTTAAAACATATAAAGAAACAGTGGGTTGCAAACAAATAAAAATATGTCATAAATAAATGAAAAATTTCTACCTGTAGACTTGTTTCCTTTGATTACCTGAATGTTGGTTTAAAAGATGGCTGGTCAGCAATAAAATGTTTGCAGTCCAATCTCGGAAAATTTTTCCCGATTCCTGGGTGAAATGAACTCGTAGTAAACAACATTCATTTGTTTATGTTTTGTTAGACCCCAGCACCAAAGAGATTTTTGTTTTGATACTATCTACAAAACGATTCCTACCAGAGAGAATCTAGCAGAACAATGTATCTATATTCATATTAGGTGTACAGAGAGAGAGAGAGAGAGAGAGAGAGAGAGAGAGAGAGAGAGAGAGAGTGTGTGTGTGTGTGTTTGTTTGAAAGAAGTAAACTCGAACAATATTAACAATATTTTAAAACTTATTCCACTTTAATATAGCTACATTATTCCAGATGGACCAAGACTTCGTTATATATAAGATTTAAATAAGTATAACATGGGACGACCCGTCTACTCGCAACCACCTCCTTTTTGGTGGCTTCCACAACACAAATCTGTAATTCCATGCGCAAATCTGGAAGATTCGCATTGGAAAAAAGGGAGCGGGTACATGATGCCCTCGGCCCTATGGCGAACTTCTATGAAGAGAGGTTGAAGAAACTGGTGCAGCGTTATGAAAAGTGTTAGGAACTGAATGGCGATTATGTGAAAACATGAAGTAGTCATGTAGTAAACTAAAATTGTCATAAATTTTTTTTTCAGAATATCAATGTTTTTTTTAAATGACTAAACGAAGCTTATCTGACGAATTACTCTCATACTTATTGTAAATAAAATTATATTAATTAACTGCGAGCTGGCACATCGGCCCTCACTCCAGAAGGGAAAGAGATGTAGGTCGCCTGTTGCCAGTAAAAGGTTGTCGGCAGATACCGAAATGATCAAATCAGCTTCGAGACAGTTTCAACAACAGTTATTGCCGGTAGACAACAATAGCTGGAGAACGCAAAATTTTTTAAAAACACAACGATGAAGATGAACAGATATTATGGCCAACACAACGAAAACACCAACGAACACAGTAGGTTTCGTATGACAAAACAGTGGCGACGTTTCGGGAACTGGCATCTGTTCCCGTCATTAGGAACAAACAGACTGATGAGTCTGACGTTTTGAAAACGTTGTTAGCTTACTTTGTTCGTCTGTGCTGTTATTATTTTTTTATGACTAAATTCCTGCCATAATTATTCTTGTGCTGTCTGATTTTTAAAGTTTGAATGTGTTCGTATGTACTGTCATCGCTGTGTTGTCCATATTACCTGTTTAGGTTCATAATTGGGTTTATCTGTTTGACAAAAGCTTATTTATGCTTGTTATTTGTGGGTTTAAGTGTTCATTTACAATTTTTAATTTCTGTTCTTAAATTTTTCAAAGGGCAGACAGTGTAAAACTGCATAGGGGCAGGAAATTTTCGCGAAAAAATCTGAACGCCTACTAGACTGCAACACCAGCGGCTTCTTCCTTGTGATTGGCGGCCGTCTGCGAGAGAAGTCGTTGCCTTGTTTGCACGAGCCACTAAGGACGAGTTTGCTTCCACACTGAATTAGTGTGATTGGTTGTAGTAACAATCGACATGCACCTCAAAGTAACTCACCCAATCATGAAACACAGACGATGCTACAGTGTTTTAACTTCCAGCTAGTTTCGGGATCTTTTCGCGAAATTTTCATTGCCCTAGCAATGGCATATGTTCAAAAATTTGTCTTAAATCAAAATTCCCCATTGCATTTATAATTAAAAGAACGGTGTGAAAGAATTCACATCAAAGAAAAACTGATGTAATACTACCCCGCAAAATGTTACCACTGAGCCAACTAAAAACCAAGAAAATTTTCATGTTGTATCGGTGTTTTCTGAGACTTTGTCCATCCGAGGTTGCTGCGTTTGATTTTATCAAGACCACGTAATAAGGGGTGCAATATTAAGGAATTAAGGGGGCCGATGGCAGCAGGATCTGTCGTCCAAGGGTCTTGCGCGTTTGAGTAACAAGTAATTTCTCTAGCTGGTCTAAACCTATGTGCATGCAATAAGGGGAGAACTTTATAAAATTTAAAAAGTTTTCCTTAAAACATATAGCTTTGGCCTTTTTTTATTGTTATATTTATCACTAGCGCTCCTAGTATTGAGTACTGAAAAAAAAAAAGACGGCAGCATCGCCCTCAAGCAGATATTGAAAATAAATACAGTGGCTCGGTCTCCAAAAGATGATGCTATTATTCCTTGTAATAATATGTATATACTTGTTATTTTTATATACCTTATTTAATTCTCGGTTTCTTAAATGTCAAGATGGCTGTGCGGTCAAAGTTATATGTTTTACAACTCAGGGGTCCGAGCCGTCATGGTTCGAATCACCTCGCTTCCAATGGATTTTGTATAAAATATTAAATTTAATACGTAGATAAGGGTCATAAAAGCACCGGTAGTTGATGGAACATCGACCTTACGTGCATGAGACAGGGATGTTGGCGCACTCTAGGAACAAACAGCAGAACCAAAGTTGGCGGACATTACGTTAATTTAGATGGCTGCCTTCAGCAAACGAAAACAACATGGTGGCTTTGACGTCATTCAAGACGGTGAACTCCAGTAGACGAAAACCAAATGGCGACCACCAGCAGACGAAAATAAGATGGCAGTATTGACATAATACAAATAATACAAAATGCAAACTTGTACCTTGGCAAAGGTCTAAGATTAAGTTCAAGGTCAAAGGTCAAGGTCAAATATCAAAGGTAAACGTCTAAGGTCAAAATAATGGTCAGAAGTTAAGGTCAAGGTCATTCAAGATGTGGGCCGTGACGTCACAATTCAAGATGGTGTCGACAGTCATCATCAATCCGCATCAAGTACCCAGCCGCCGGAGGAACCCCAAAACTACAATATGCTCAATCGTTTGACTGCTTGAGGATAGATTAGCAAAAGTACATATTCTTGAAGGAAATTTAATGCTCAACAACTTTATTTCTTGCGGGTTTCCTGTAAAATGGCAGGCAAAAGATATGGAAGGGGAAGTTTGACCAAGAACGTGAGGTGCTAAAAATGTTTCAGCAAATTTTATATTTTCACCGTCTCATTTCTCATTTCTCATTTCTCGGAGACGGTAATACGTAAAGATGAAAGTAAATAACAAAATTTAGTAGGGAATTTAATAATCTTAAATTTTTGAATGCATAACAATTTCTGTGCGACGCACCGTTTTCGAGATATGCGCCAAAAACGAAACAAAAAAGGACCTTTGAACTCCTCCGTTCCCAGCACGGCAATGATATCAATGGGACTTTATTAGACTCTGTTCTCAAAACGTCTCCCTACACATTCCTGAAACTTTAGGAACTACATGATTGAATGCATCAACACCAATGTTTTTTGGTCTAATTTTCCTGGGCTATTAAAAGGGGATACCGAGCTAGAAGTAACAGCGAGCTTTGCACTATCATCCCACCTTACACAGAAACACCTCTGAATAGACATGATACTTAAGTATATATTTTCCAAAAAATAAAATAAATAATAATACTGTACGCTTCACTAACCATTAAACATAACTTGCTGAAATTACAGAATATTTAGTATAAATATTCGTGTTTTGGGTTGAACTACTGTTGCTTTCACTGTCCAAATATTGTTGGCTATTATAAGAGTTTTCGTAACTTTCTGTAATGGAAATAGAAACGGCTCGTGCTTGCTATCTGGTCTACATCAAAATTTGACACAACGAAAGATGATGCAATGCTAATGGAGCATTGAATAAACGAACGAATAAACTTATTTTAAGATACCAAAATACAAACTAAATATATCATATTCCAGCAGTATAATGTGAGAATACAGTTATATTCCATAGTACGATCTAAAATCTCTAGTAGAGACCAACGCAGTAATTTTGAAGATACTTATTTCTCTTACTATGAATAAAAAACGCTATTTTCACTATTCAATTGAATTTTTTGCTTGATTTGTTTTTCTACTGACAGTTACAGTTATTGAGTTCATGCTTTTAGATTAAATGTTTATTTATTTTTTACACCAAGTATCGGTTATTTTTTTTTACAGCTGTTAGCATTTTTCCAAAAAAACGCCCCAAGTGGCTGAGTGCACGAGAAGGCTATAAAACATAAAGGCCATATAATCTATCACAGTTATGACAGTTGTTATAGTACATATATAAAATTTATAAAACAGTAAAATAACCCAATATATATTTTTTAACAAGAGAGCATATCAATTTTTAACGGTAATTTGTTTATGTGAGTTATTATTTGTTGACGATTTATTGCTAGTGCAGTATGAATCAAACTGTATTTTTGATATGTAAACATCTTAGCTCTCGGTATACGGCATTTGGTAGGAGTAATTTCGTTAAGGAAACGGAAGACAATGAGCGGAAATGTGACACGAAAATAGCGGACCCACGTGTAGCGACGTAAAAACGTAAATTGTAACTTTCGTAAACATTAGGATACATACTAAACGTAATGGTGTGCCAAATGAAACTTCATGCTAGTGAAACTACCCAGGAATATATTTGGTAAACTAAATTAGTCATAGTAAAAAGTAATCAAATGTTTAAAAATACCTAAGAAAACTGGCAGTACAGTGATTATAATACAAATTATCCTTTGAGATTCCTGATTGACTTAATATCACCGCGGTAGAGCGCTCGCTACTTAACATCAAGGGCCATGGTTCCAATTAAGTCAATCGATTTTTTTAGCTTTTATTAATAAAATATTATATAATAATTTCGAATCAGCTTAATAAGTTTAAAATTTGTTTGTAGGATGTATTTACAGACTCATTTCTGTCTTTCAAGGAAAAAAAAAAAAACAATTATATAGGCGAACTTAGTGTTATAATATGTGATTTAAAATGTTTCAGGTTAATATTTTAGTAATGCCATAGAAGTACCTATAACTTCTAACGTGTGCGGAAACTTTATAATATTTAGTCTTTGGTGAATTTTAACAAGATGGGTAGTATTTTAATTATTGGCTTTAGTGTCTGCACGTCAAAATTAGAAGGAATATGAGCTTCAAATCAAATAAAATGTGTCATTTTCGTCGTAATTATGTTAATATATATGGTGATTAGATCAAATTATATACTTATATTGACATCTGCTACCACGACAAATTTTTTTCTTTTTAATGAAAAAAGAAAGAAAAGAAAATTACAATGCCAGTGTTACAATTACGCCATAATTTAGATGGGTGTAACATTTTTTAGGCGCTCTTTGTAATTGGAAAAGTGAATGCATTTGAAAAAAAAAGACTTTCATGCCCAATAACGTTTACCATCTAAATAACCAGTTATTCAGTTGGAACCATAACTTCCATAACTGGTATTGGATAATTACCATTTCGCACATTCCTAGTTTTGCTATCTGCGTTTAATGGTGGCAAGTAAAGTTAACTATTCAGGCAGCGAATTTTAGCGGCGGGCGCAGAAAGTATGTGTATGTTTCGCATACATAAATTTTGTTGTTTGAAAAGCGACTACTTTATTTTACAGTTAATTTATCATGCTCAGCTTTGTTTCAAAGAATTATACGTTAAATTTCGTGTCGGAGATTCGTATTATAAGTTTATTTGCAACATGAACAACATTAGATCACATGAATTTGCTCGTTACCGAGTTTTGATGTTTACAGATCATTGGCGAGTACTGAAGAACTCACCATTTTTTTTACTGTTTTTAAAATTCTCTTTTTTACCGTTTAGAATATCATTAAAAAGCACTTAGGCACTTTATTGATATAAATGGATTCAATGTTGCGTTTTAAAAGGACACGTAGAGGGATTATTAGTGAATAATTAATAGAAAAGAAAAAATCAGAAAATTTATTTGCACAATTTCTTATAATTAAACCATATCAAAACACAACAAAAGTACTTTGTCTTTAACAGATGAGATGATATATTTTATTTATAAGAACGTATAATAAAATGACTAGAAATTATATGAAGAGCGCAATCACATATACACAGTACATTTAATATCTCTCTTCATGACTAGATAAAGTTAACATTTTATCGCACTGAAAATTCCTTTACAGCAAATATACATTTCATCAAATGTGTCTAAACAGTAATTATCAGAAACAACACGTGTACACAATCAGGAAAATTGGTAAAAATGTTTTTTGTATAATACATCCTCGTTTAACTATACATAGAACAATAAATATATAATGAGAAATATAGCAATGTCAAAATATATTGTTACACATATACAATGCAAATATGTCAATGTGATCATGTTTTCAAATATTCAAGCAGAAACACGATTAAAATACTTAAATAATCTGAGGGAAGTCATTCGAGTATAGTGTTTGATAAAGTATACTGAAAGTCAAAGTTCTGGCTAACGTGTGAGACGTAGGTCTATTAGGATTCTGAATCTAATTGTTTTTAAAGAACTGAATAATGATATAATAAAATACAAAGAAATTATTTAAAGATTTGGTTCCGAATTAGCAGTTACAAAACTTCCAAACACTTTCTTTGTTTGACACATATTCTTACCGGAATAATATACAATAATCTTAAAATAAGCATAAAACCAAACCGTATATACTTATGAAAAGACAAATAGATATATTGAGTACCCAGAATTTATGTACAGCATCAGGCAATTTTAAATCATATAATATAGTGCTTGTAAGTATCATAAAAAAAATTTCGCGTTCAAAATGATGTTTTGTATTTGCATACAAATGTTTTTGCTTGTGAAAACTAATTTATCAAACTGTTCCAAATATATGATAACATTATTAACAATCATTATAAAGGAAACAATTGAACATAACATTGTAAAAATACATATAAAGTTATATTAATGAGATAAAAATTAATTCAACTGTTTACACTATTATATGATAAACTTTCAACAACTTAACACTTTTTGGTTAAAAGTAGTACGAACTTAGAACTTAACTCTGGTAAATATCACATAATTCTTGCTGGTCGTTACACTTGACTAAGTGTTTCAACACCACTGACTTAAAGTGGCTTCATAATATTTACTTAACTTATGATAAAGATAATATCTGTTCTTTGCAAACACACGAACTATATGAACATCTTTAAGAATAAGTATAATGTGAAGTTTTGTCATTATAACTTTGGTAAACTTTTATGGTAACCATTATTGAGAAAATAATTTGACTTAGAATATGAATACCTTTTCCCACACAGCATAACATATTACAGTAAACTAACAACTTTGGAATCTTAACAAGCCACACGTCTTAACAAGCGTATACATGATATTAACTTACACATATCTATGTTTATTTCAAACATTGTAGAGTTTTTTGAACTAGGTACATTTCGTCCTTTATTGGCCGTTTTAATACTTGAATTTCCAATAATTTTTTTTGTCAGCATAAAGGGCAATATCGCATGTTCTGCGAATACATCATATACAGACTTCTGCTTGCAGTGCATATAAGTTTATTAAGTACATTTATGAGTGTATAAATTAATCATAAAAGGACAAACATATATTTTTAACATTTTATACTATCGGCGTATAAAAGTAAATACATTAGTACATATGTACAAATATTTTCAAACTATAGTTATCATATAAATTTTCAAATTTTAGTTAGCAATGCTTCATCTTCTTCAGCAAATCTACATATTTACAAACTCGCGGTTGGTTTATCGCTTAGTGTCTGGAATCATTTCCGAAACCGAAACAATCGCCAAGAAAATAAAATATTTATTACTTGTAATGACTTGCACAGAGCAAATAATGATTGTAAGTGGATCTCAGAAATACAAATTTTATAGTTTTTTATTGCGCCTAATAACCGATTGCCACAAATTTTCTACCGCGCTGTTCACAGTCTATGGTCCAGAACATCAATTTAATGATTTTATGTCAGAGCTGGCCGGGTGGACAAGTGATTGTCTGGATGTCACGTGACTGACGGAAAGAGGTGACTGACGATCATTATTCATATTCCCCGTGACGTCAGGGACATTAGCTTCGTTTCTCTCACCAAAATAAAATAAGCACGGTTGAAGAAAGTAAACTCTGCAAGCAGAAGCTGGTGTCTACCTGCTGGCATCATTGGTCCACGATGTGTATGGGTTGCTGCTGAGGTAGTGTCCTTTCTACGTGGTTACGTAGGCGTACCACGCACCTGGAAGCGTAAAGTTCAACTCGTGTTACCGCACGCAAAATGTGCAGCTTGTACGAGTGTGTTGCACAGAATCGCAACGGCGCTGATGAACTACCAGTTATAATGTGTACGTGGATACTAGTCGCCATTGTTGTAGTTTTGATATGTGAAATTTACAGCGGCAAATAAGTTTCTCATGACAATCATTGTAACGTTATTGTATTTTTTATTTGTATAATGTGATTTCTCCTTTTAGAATGCAACACACAATTAACTAATTTTGGTTGCAATTTATGTTAATTCAGCGACGTAGTCTAATTTTAGTTTTTACGTTAACGTGGCAGAAATAATTACGATCGAAGGAGTTAAAATTTATAGAAATCACAACTTATTTATGAAATTTACTAACAAAGAATGCCCTTAAAATAAACAAAGAGTTCTTTGTAAATTTCAGATGGTTGGAGATTCATTGCAGCTACGTCGTAGTACGACTTACGAGTAATATTTTTCTTTAATAACAGTGCACATATGCAAGTAGAAGTGAGAAATAGTGTTATGGCTGTGGATTTTACTAGCTTATGAAGATTTTGTGGATTTTTTGTGGATTCAATCTAAAACAAGTGAACTCTGAACCCAAAAAGTTACGAAGAAAACCGCAGACTTACGAAGAATTAATAATACCCAGCATTCTCCGTAAATTTAATTTGAAAACCTTTAACAGTCATATAACTGATAACAGGACATCATCTGGTGTGTACCGTATTTATGAATATAGTTGGTGGGCTTTTTGGCAAGGGGGAGTGAATCCGTTGGTACTAACCGTACCTCGAAGAATGACACTCAAAATAAATCCATGCAACGCAGAAGTAACGAAGTACGTGGTGTCGTGGGGGAAACTGAAAGTCAAAGGCCGGCAACGTCCACTGAAACTTCATTCAGTTCTGAAATCAGGATTTAAACCCATCCGGGAAACAAACCCTGACTGAATTGGGGGCAGGTGGTTGCTCTGACCACAACACAGCCACGGCTCCGGTATCACGCTGTGGAGTCATTGATTGGTCTGCCTTGTCGTTGTTCGTGGTGTCTTCTCCTCGTACTGAGGAGCAAATAAACGCAGTCTTATCACACAGGCCCTAGGCTACAGAACGTGCTACCCGTAAACTGTACAAATCGCGAGCTTCGAAAAAATAACAGGGAAGCAAAAGATTTTGCAGTGTCATTAGCCATGGACATAAACTTACAAGACTGCAGCGGTGTCCTTCATAGCTTATATTAGACAACCGGATTCACTCACATGTATAAGGGTTAGGAGTCGAAGAAAAAACTTACACATCCATGTATGTGTCCGCTTAAGTTGCACGGCATATGCCAATGACAATATTTCGTGTTGTGTCCGTGTTGCACATGTGTGTCTGTGTCATTAAGCTGAGTGTAAAAAATTCCGCGCCGCACTCTGACATCGGGGCCACTATAAAGAGGATTATCATAAATACGCCGAAGGACGAAAAAACGTCACCATTTCACTGCTTTCGTGTTACAAATGAGGGTCAAATAATTTTTTTTGCCTAGCCAGGGAAGAATTATCCATCTATACAGTGGGAGGAAGATTACTTGATAAAACTGTGACGAACAAATTTGATAGAGGAAATATGTCTGCTAACCAGGGAATAATCAATCATCTATACACACGGGTAGACAAACACTTAAGACTACACAGGAATAAAATAGGAAGTTGTGTCTCGAAGACTGGGAAGAAAATGTCTATAAGCCCAAATGACGAGGAATACGGTGGGTAAAGTAATTAGTTGAAAGGAGCATTGGGCACATACTTTCTGGACATAAACAAAAGTGGCCAATAATCTGCGAAACAAGTATAAGTAAATCTAACATGTGAGAGGAGTACAACAAAAAGACGGGTATTATAGTCGGTGTCAAGTAACATACATCCAATTCAGGGTTGCTGAGTTAAATGAGGAGGAATAGAGTAATTTGATTTAAGGGGGACGATATAAAGCACCTTGCTCGGGGGAAGAATTAAACGTACACCCGGTAGACATTAACTAGTGATGGAAAAATAGAATAATGAATTGGAAGAAGAATCTAATGTACACCCAGGATACGAGGGTGAAAGTGGTGAAGTAATACGACAAATTGTGAAGGAGGAACCATTCAATCTTAATTTGAATTAGTTGAAAATACTACAAATATTTGAAAATGACTGATAACTTGTTGGAACTGCAACACTTGAATGAGTTGATTTATACAATTGGTATCTTTAAGTGAATGTCTCAGTTTTACCTATGGATTTCATTAATTACAGTGGGTTCCAACTCAAGTTCATTGTGAAGTATTCTGATTTACCAAACTAGTAAGAAGTAACAGTAAACCTACGGACTTTTTCAACAAATAATTCACCTTAAATTAACTAAGCGTTCTTAGTAGATAACTAGATATTGACATAGAATAGATAACAAACTACCTCGGATACAAACTTTCAGTTTCAGACAGCCCAGCTAACCAGGAAAGAGGCCACTGATTGGCCGGCAGTCCGAACAAATCACAGAGGTCCAGCTTCGATTCGCTAAACCCACCAACCAACCAGAAGAAAAGAAGCTACAGTTGCATCCAATAAGGAAACACTCCTCTCTCAGACGAAAGTATTTAAAGGCAGGGACAATTTCCAAGAACCTCAGTTGGCAATTGCTGCCCTGAATATGGCGACTGCAATATGGACCAGAACGGCAGTGAACTCTCAGCCTTCGACGCGGCTATAACCCACAAGCCAAGCAACGTTAGTTTCTACGTTCCATTGGAAATAGGGTTATCTGTTTCGTAAAAGGAAGAAAATAATCTTTTTTGTAGATTATTGTAAGGTAAGAGGGGCAAATAAGGCCCACTTACAAAATAATTGCTTGTAATTATTTTAATATTGGATATATAAAAAAATATTTTTTATAAAAAACGTTTGCAGATTATATTGCTACATGAGGGTTGTACAAAATTGACTATAACATAGATAATGGAAATTATGTAAAAAGAAATGTAGATAAGTGTAACTGGGCCAAATTACCTGTAACAGCATATAATAAGGCCTGCATGTATAACATCAAAATGAAAACTTATAAAGTGCAGAAATATTTGTAAATAGTTATATTGGTTTGACAAACAAAATGTTAACACGAGGATAAAAATAATAAATCTGGAATACTCAAATAAAACTCATAGCAGACAAAATGTGTATATATGTGCGCATTATTGAATTTAATCTGATCTTAACATCTAACTTGGGAGTAAAGGATACTGAACTTAAGAAAAAACCTTAAAAAATTAACCATCGACACCATAAGCTTAAACCATAATACAAACTGAGAAATAAAGACAACATGTAACACAGTTATGGTAAGTTAACAACACAAGCTAACATCAATAAATTCCATAAGTTACTCATTACAATCAAAACAAATAAAATCATCATCATCAATTGTGAGCCCAACACAGTCCTCGTGGACCCAAGTATTGCAGGAACGGCATGCTCGCATGTCTGCAATAAAATCTTCTTGGCAGACACCACACAGCCATTGCTCTTGGGCAGCCCCTTCATCAGCATCAGCATTTGAAGTGGACGGTTGAGCCATGGTTGTAGAATCATTTTGCTGCAACGATTGGGTGGAATGTTTTTCAAAAAGGTTTCTTTTCAATGTTAGAACTTTATAGTTGACAGCCTTTTTTCGTGAGACTTTGCTACGATTAGGTTTTATGTTAGGTGTACCCACAAGTTCTTGAAATGGTGACTTGCTAAGCTTTTCCAATCTTTGAGAAAGAGGCATGTCATCGTCTGATGCATCTTGGTGTGATACAAGACTGGGCGCAAAATCTTCATCAGGTATCGCAGCACTGTTAAATGGCCAAATGCCTGTTGCTTTAAAACCACTGGCAATGTTTGTTAGTGTCATACATTTACTCCAAACAGGAGTGAATACATGAGAAAAAGTCTCCTTAGTAAGCTTCCTATTTGGCTCCTCGGGATCTTCTTCCCAAAACAAAAGGAGCTGCTGGTCCCAGTAGTGTTCAAAAGACCGGAACACTGCCTTATCCAAAGGCTGAAGCTCGTGAGTCGTGTTGGACGGCAAGCAAAACAGAGTAATATCATGTTCTTCAGCTTTATCGACAATTGAAATGTCAAGGTGAAATTTTGCTCCATCAAGAATGAGCAGTGTAGGGCCGGGAGGTTTGAATTTACTAAAATGTTCTAACCATTTAACAAACACTTGGGTTGTCATAGTGCCTTTTCCTGTCATTTCCACAGCTGAGCCAGGCGACAATCCATACCTAAAACTTTGTTTGTACCTTACACCCTTCAACAAAATCATTGGCGGTATCACTTGGCCTAAAGCACTCACACATGCTACAACAGTAACGTTTTCCGCATGTTCTTGAGCTACAAGATGCACTCGCTTTGCTCCTTTTTGTGCCAATACTGACTGTTGATGATGTAACGTAAGTCTAACCCCTTTCTTGTCCATGTTAAAAATGTTTTGCGGCTGACTTTTTAAATCCAGAGTATCAATAGTGTCGGCAAGCTGAGTGAAATAATCGCCAACAATCACACGATTCAGTTTCTGTGCTCTAGCTGGATTTAATGATTGTGCTTTTCTGTTAGCAAGACGTGGATGACGGCGCATGAATGAACGGTACCATTCCCTACCTGCTAGCTGCTCCTCTTTGTTGAATGGGTGTGGAATACCGTGCTTTTCAACAAATTTGTAAACACACCTGCGTAGAATTACCGGTGTGAGTGGGAATCCAATTTCACAGAAGCGTATTATTCTTTTCTCTAGGTCACATTCTTGATCAATTGTTAGAATGCATCGTTTCCCCAGCTTATGCTCAGATGACCCTCATTTTATGTGATTCCTCAGGGTTCTGCGTGGTATACCCAACTTATTTTCCACATACCTTTGCGATTTCCCCTGTGATAGTAACCTCAGAGCTTCTTGCATCGTAGATTGGTCCCACTTTGCTCTCAGTCCTATGCATTTCTTGCCCATTGTTCAATAATCTGGAACAACAATTTTATTTTTGATACATCAAACAATAAGTGTTGGTTATAAGTTATTTTCTATGCATGTTGTAGATAGAAAAATGTGTGGCCACTAACAAGAAACGAATTTACTTGCGGATAGTGATTAAGTATTTATTTGAAATTCATGTTTAAAATAAAAATCGAAGCATGGCAGCAGTAACTGTCATATTTTCTTTAAATTCTAGATTTTTAAATATTAAAATTAATATATCTGGACAGAGATTAACATGTTTTGTTGAAATTATATTTTATTAAAAAGATTTCTTTAAAATTTACACTAATCACATTCATTAAAACTTTACTTAACAATAGTCAAAAGTTATTTTAGAATTGAAATTCATGTACGTGAAGTGTAACATTTTTTTAAAACCAATGGCAGGTAATAAGGCCCACCTCGAATAACACTGGGCTTTATTTCCTGTTAGCACGCCATTTTTGTTTTATTCAACACAAAAAAGAGGAATAGTCTTAACCTAAATTTCAATGCATGATTGCATTGTTAATAAAGTACACTAATACACTCTATCTTACCTTAACTTATTATTAATATATTGATTAAAATGTAGAGCTTCTTTTCTGTAGAAATTTTATAAAATAAAGCAAACACTCACCTCCCGTTTCTTTGACGTGATGTATACTGAACACAACGAAGACTACGAAGTTGATGAGTTTGTCGTTAGATAGCACTACTAGTAGCTTCATGACGGCACTCTCAGCGTGCAAGATTTTTGGCGGGATATATTTTAAAAAACAACTGGGCCTTATTTCCTGGTGGGCCTTATAACCGCAACCTACCTTATATATTTTTTAATGAATTGGTTTATTCTCCAAGAGGATTATTGTAAGTTCTTGTTCAATTTAAATTTACGAATATCTCTGGATATTTTGTAAGTAGCGTTCTTCAGGAGCGTAGGTACACAAAAAGTCCTTTCGGATGGAAGAGGGATATAACCTCTTAGCCTGCACTTTTCTTTCAAGTAGTTTCCTTTTTTTTTGGTTGAAATATTACTTTATTTCAGGAATTCTTAAATTAAATAAGTGTGAGGGGGAATATAGACCCTCTCCTAATACTCTGGTGTTTTTCGTAAATTAAAGGTGAATACTGCAGCAACATTTTTGGTTGGTCACGTGTCACCGATATGGACCCAGAGTGAGCTCTTCGAAGACGGCGGGAGTGTCATCGCCCCAAAAAAGTGGAAACTGGTGCGACGAGAGGCAACACAAAGAGCGGGACACCAGGGGGAGGGGGAGGCGGGGCGTTGCTCGCGGGGGAGCCCCCCATTTAGCCGGGGGAGGAGTCGTCGGCGTCGTCGCCGTCGTGGGGCGCCATGTCGACGAGGCGGAAGGTCTCGAGGAACTCGTTCAGGTCCACCATGCCGTCCTTGTTGATGTCCATGCTGCGGCAGATGTCCAGCTGCTGCTCCTTGGAGAAGGGGTTCTGCAGGTGCTGCTCCAGCAGGGCGCACGCGTCCGCGAACTCCTCCTTCGAGATGTAGCCTGCGGGGGATTGTGGATCACGTGATAGAAGTGAGACCTCTCTGGAGATTCCAACCTCAACTCGTTAGTATGCAGTAAGGGGTAAAACGGCAGAGAGAGAAAGACAATGTTATAACTAAACATGAACTAACAAAGTTATTTCTAACTTAAAACTACACCCTGTTGTGTTGCCCTCTGCCCAAATAGGTACTCCCTTACTAGATGTCTTTTCTTTTGTCGTGTTTTTGTCTCGTTTCAACTGTTGTGCTGAATTATTTTGGGTTCAATATTTTTGTATTGTCATCATTTGTGGGTTTTTTTTCGTTCTCTTAGTACATTTTTCTTTGTTTTTTTTTTGTTGTTTGTTGACCATATTACTGTTTCGGAATACTTTGTGGTGTTCATATCCTTGTTGAAAACATCAATTGTTTGCTTAATTTTGTGTGTTTTTGTCTTTTTTGCGTATTTTTATTTATTTATTTTATTTATTAGTTTTTCTTCAACAGAAAAAGTTCTTAGCAATGGCGTATGTCCAAAAACTTATATCAAGTCAGAAATAGTGTATACTCACCCGAGTTGTCTTTGTCGATTATTCTGAAGATGGCTTCCAAACTAGACTTGTTTCTGTACAGAGTCTCAACCACCGTCGCTTCCGACTGTAATAAAACAAGAGTGATCAAACATTAGCTTCATTTACGTGTCATCACACGACAGAACAGGAATCTTCCTTACGTTTATTTCATTTTAAAGGATACTGCTTATTAATAACTTGTATTACTGTGACAAAATCCACAGCATATTCGGCGCTGAAGTATCTTTAACCATATTTATCGCAAAAAGTTTTGAAATTATTATTCCGAGTGAGACATGAATGTCCAACGTTATTCTAAAAATTATAAAAAAAACATTACATTTTCTCCTATCCACTTATAAATGGCCACGTCAGCGTAACTCAAAGAAGTTGGTATCAAACACCACTATCAATCTACTCTTTTCCCGAATAGAAAGAATGTGTCATTTACAAATGTAACCCTAACAAAAGGCTAATTTAATATCAAGGCACCATTCAGTGAGAAAATACCCGTTAAAGGATATACGAATTCTTTCGATAATTATACAACTGGCGTGTCAAAAAAAAAAACTTTTTTTCAGCTATTTGTATTTTTCGACAAATTTGTAGCAGTATATATTAAAGGAGTTTTTAACTTTTACAAGTTTAAGTGAATAATTTGATCGTAATAACTAAACATAATAGAATGAAGAATGCAGTAAGTTGGCTAAACGACAGACTTTCGTTTCATTTTTACTAAAAGATGGCACTACAAACTCCTTCAAAGCAACAGCAGCAACGACACGAGCGACTTGTTCTTTCGCGCAAGACTATCCTGTAAGGATACTTGCTACTATTCGAATGGTCAACAAAAACTGCTGAAATCCTTTAAGGGTATATGTTCTGTTTCAGGTCATTATCTTATATTTACGTTCTACACGGTTAGACTTTCCATTTTGAGTGGCTGAATTTTCACAAAATGAAAACACATGCACGTCGAATGGTTTTTTTTTATTACAATAAGCTGCATTTTTCACGTTTACGTGTAGTATGGATAAGGAGAATGAAATTGAATATAAAACTGGAACTTTTTAGGCTTAAAGTAAATTTTACTGGCTGCTATGTGATATAGTTCCATTTATTTCAGAAAAACAAAAATTTACATGGCCTTTTAAAATAAAAAAAATTCATATGATATTATAACGGATGGATAAAATTTTATATATATTTTTTTCCTGAAAGCATTTAAAACCATAACACGCAGTATTCACAGCATTGCCTTTTAACCCAATTTTTTTTAATTTTTTTTTTTAATTTCATTCTGTTCTCCTTATTCATACCGAACAGAAATGTTAAAAAAATTAACTTTGCCAGCTTATTGAGTAAAAAAGTATGCACTTAATATCTTTTTCATTTTTGTTGACGTTAGGCCACTCAAAATTAAACCGTGTGAAACGTGTGGCATGGCTCCGCCACTCTCATTAATTAATTAATTATTGTACGTATTTTTTGTTATTACAGCAACAATATTTTTATTTACCTATGTTTAGTTTTTAATTGGTTTATATTTATTTTTATAGACAAGATAAAAATAGTTCAGAATGTTCAATGTTGGCAAATTATTTTTGAAAATACGCTTGGAATGGACTAGAAGCTCTGAGGTGAACGACGCCGACGGTTTATTTAAGCTTAGACATTAGTTAAATGGTTGTGTTTTTTTTTTATTTTTATTGTTAGTGTGAGCGGAGACACTTTAAAGTATTTATGTTTTCACGTGCGCGAGCATTAACTCGTGGAATGATGCGAGTTGGTGCGACTAGCGTGCGCCGGCGAAGGGCCGCGAGGGTTGGCAGGTCTGACGTCAACCAGTCTGCCCGAAACAGTGCGTCGAGATGCCCCCCGTGAGTGGACGTGGTGAGTTTCACGTCTGAATGAGACACACTCGCAACAACGCCTACTGATCTTGGGCCTCCGGGATAGTGGAACTACTGCTATGCTTTTGTGGCCGTGAGAAAGTATATCAGCAGGGGGCTACGGGAATGGTTATGAGCGTGCCTAACGTTCTTTTATTTTAAATCGTAAAAACGGTTGACACCAATATTAAGTCTCTAGGTAACATCAGGGTCTCTAGTGATGACGACGCGTCAGGAAAAAAAATATATCGTTCGCGTGAATGAGAGAAAGTGTGATATGTGAATGTGAGAATGTATGAATATGAAAATGCGTGAGTGTGAAAACGAGTGAATGTGCAGCAGTGAGAAAGTGTGAATGTGAGAATGTGTAAATGTGTGAGTTATGAATATGACAATGTGTAAATGTGTGAATTTATAATGAGTGAATGTGTGAACAGTAGAGACCGGAAAATTTCGCGGATTCAATTACCTCTAGGATAGCCTCCATTATCCTATGCATTTCTCAAGTAAACACGCGTGTTCATTGGGTACTAAATTGTGAGGCGTCTTCACTGGGTAGCTTGTGATTCGACGCTTCTTTGATCGATAATCTCTCATTGACCCAGAGAGCTCCAGTTAAACTGCGAGCCAATAGCGCAGAACCAGCAGAATTGTACACATGTTTGAATTTCAGCCTATCACGAAATGAATACGCGAATTTTTCCGGTCTCTAGTGAACAGGTACTCACGGCCTTCTTGCCCGGCAGGTGCTCCTGGAAGGTGGTCATGTACTCCACGTTCTTGGAGACGGGATCCTGGCTCACCAGCTTCTCTCGCAGCATCCTCCACGGGATGGTCAGCCCTGTGCGAGACTCCATGGCGCTGCACCACTCCGTCACCGTGATGAAGCCTGGTCCGAACAAAGTCATGAGCAACGACTACCTACGAGGGTAGTACACTGCAGAGTGTTTTAAAATAAATCATACGATTTCACACAGGGGCCAAGCCAGGGGGGGGGGGGGGTGTTTAAGGGTTCTAACCCCCCACCCCCTTAGCCACCATTTTTTTTTCTTATCTGAAAGCAGGTTAGCTAAAAGCCTGGGTGTCTTACTGCTATCACCGGCCACTGCACTGGAGGGGAAGAGTAAGCGAGCCCTACCGATTCTCCTTCCCTTCCCCTACCCCTGTCACGAGCAGAAGCTATAAGGTTGTGACGCCGTGACGGGTCCCAAGTTTTCAAATATCGTACACCTATTGTATTTAACCAGCGCGGTAATTATAAGCAGGTGGTGACTGGGTAATTCTTCAAGCTAAAGCTAATTGTTTTCAGGAATAGGCCAGTTCTGCCGAAACCCAACCATTTTTATTCCTTTTTTTTGTATTGTCGAGCTTCAAGCATGATTTATGATTTTGAGTGGATGTGGACAAGGCACTTGGATTGATTAAAATATCTTTAATTAATTTCTTACTTCTTCACTGACACAATTTTTTTTATTAAAAAATTAAAATTTTTTGTACCATTACAATATTTAAAGTTAAGTACCGAAAACTGCTCAAATATTTCCGGGGGAGGACCCCCTCCCATACACAAATCCTGGCTACGCTACTGATTTCACAAGTATACAATATTCACGCGAATAAATATTTAAGCTTCGGGAACATTAGAATATACACATAACAATATGCCGATGGTAATCATGTTGAACATTTTGTATCACACTAACACTTTTGTCGAAACGGAGAACGCATTGATCTGTCTTTGTTGCGGCTACAGGCTTGTGAACTCGGATGAATCTTTCGAAATCAACCTGTACTGTATTTTTTCATGGCCAAAAACCTTCGCAACACGTTAACCTCAAAAACTTTTTTTAACCTGTCATTTTTAATTTATTTTTTTCAAATTATACATCACAGGAGGTTGTAATTAAACTGGTTGGAAATCATCTGCGTCGAATAATATCACCCATTTATCTGCGGAGGGAGGACTTCAGTGATAATCAAATTCTCGTCCTTTCTCTCTTTCACCCTTACGGTTATACGTCTGCCAACCGCCCGCTGGTAAATGAAATTTACTGGTACTTCAACCGGCTTCCCAAAAAAAAAAAAAAAAACGCCGTTCCTTGCTACCTCCCTTCCCTCCTCCTTTTTCACTTCCTTCTCAATCCGAAAATTTCGTTCCAAGAATTTTCATCCATCGTGGCGAAAGAACAAGAGACGCGCAAAGATACGGAGGGGCGAAAAGGCAATTTTTCCCCTTCGGATAGAAAACCTTTTTCCCCCCTCCACCCGACCAGGGCGGCGCCAGGGCGGCGGCAGACGACGGAGTAGAAGGATGAACTGTCTTCTGGTCCTCTGGCGCGTCCGCCGCAAGACACGCCGGAAGATATTACGTAGTTTTGTCTCTCCGCTCCGGCGTCCGTGACTGGACCACGCCGTTCCGCTTCGCGGGCGGTGCTGTGACGCGAGTCCGCCATCTTTGAATTTCTGCTCCAATCCTCTGTCGAGTCTGGCTCTTGGGCGTAGCCAGGATTCGCAAGAGGGTTCAAAGTTGGGGGAGAAATGAAGCTTTAACAAGAACACATATTTTTATAGGCTTGCTTTGTGGCTTCTTGGGGGAATGGTATGACACGCTCTCCTCTCCCAATATTGGTTCTCAGAAAAGTAGGTGGTCTGGTGTTCCTACCAGAACAGTTTTCAAAAGATGATGCTTTAATACACATCTTTGGCTATCTGGGACTTTCAAAGTACTTTTTTCCCTTTAAAAACGTGAAATTTTTAAATAAAACGTGACTCTTACGCACGGTAGATCCTTACACGATGTACTTCTGCTTGTGATTGTGTCCTAATACGTGTTCAAAGAGAAGGCTACTTACTCCACAATTTTTCTTATTCAGGGGTCATAAACTGAGCCATTTATTCGTTATTTCAAACTGATGAACGAGCTTCTTTAGAGTGGGCTACAGACCCTACCTGACTACGCCCTTGGCTGGCTCCTAGATCCCTCTCAAATCACGTGACATTGTACTACACGATGCTGTTCGAGAGCATTTAGCATACGATGTCTCTTTTCATGTACCTAAATTTAGCCTCGAGTTCAACATTTGTGGTATTGTGTACCATAATTATCGTGCGCACAATAGTAAGGACGTGATGTAACATACTTATGGTATGTCATACCATACTTATGGTATTTAGTACCGTACATATAGTATTTCGTGCCAAACCAGTGGTATGTATTACCATACTTATGGTATATCGTATCATACTTATGGTATGCCGTACCAATCTTATGGTATGTTGTACCATACTTATGGTATGTCGTACCATAATTAACGCGCGAACATGGGAAAAAAGACGGCGTCGCTCACCCGTGCCGTCTGGGTCGGCCTTGCGGAACTCGTCGAGCAGGGATTCGCGCGCGGCCAGCACCTTGCCGCTGAGCTCGCGCAGGGCGGAGCTCTCCACCAGCCCCACGCGCTGCCGGAAGGTGAGCTTCTTGGTGCGCGCCGCGGCCGTCGTGAACTGCACGAAGTGCGGGTCGAGCTGCGGGCCCACCAGCTTCACGTAGGCGCCCTTGTTCGAGCCCAGCTCGTAGTAGTTGGACGCCGAGAAGATGGTGATCAGCTGCGCCCGGAAACCGACGGAAAACACGTTGTTCTGTCCTGAAAGTCTGCTCGTGGACTTGACGTGCCGGACGTGACGGCAGACACTCCAGTCCAGAACCTCCCTGGAGCCAACAGGGAGATAGATACGCCATCTCAGTTTTGGGAGGAGCTACAACGAGAGGTTGAGGTAACCCGTCCCAGCATCGTTGCCACCCTCCGCCCCTTGACACATTCAGCTAACCTGTGGCTGGCTCATAGTGATTCCCATTCTGAGAGCATCACAAGGTGCTTATCCAAGTTCATGGAAAACAACACAAAGGTGCGTGGTCAGCACGCTCGTTAAAATTGAAACTTACACGTAAACGAATATGTAAAAAAAAAATATTTTTGAACATACGTCATTGTATACACTGTATGTCATAATAAATCTTAATACCGGACAATTATGTAACCATGCCGATAACAAGCCGAAATCAGGCCATGTCAAAAAATATAAAGAAAGACACAGATACCACAGAAAATTCCGTGAAAGGAATGAGTCAAAAAACATTTTACAGCACAGACGGACACTATGAGATGACAACAAGACAGTCGCAAAGATAACAGTAAATATAGACGAAAACACAGCGAGAAACATAATAGCACTAAACAGATAATGTGGACGACACAAATACGCACTGGTGAACCCAACGATGAAATTTAACAGATATTCTGGACACTACAACGACGACGGCACAAATTAACACAGTGGGCTTAATAAGATGAAACAGTTGTGACGTTGCGGGAACTGAGATCTGTTCATATCCTCAGGCACAAACAGACTGATCAGTCTGTTCCCTAAAACTTTGTACACTTTACCTTGCCCTGTTAGCATTTGTTTAAGCTCCGATGACTACATCACCATTGCTCACCCCGCCGTCTTTGAAGCAGTTTCACTTCAACAACCCAGACTTCGAGGGGTAGTAACGAACTGTATTTTTTTTAAAGTGAAACTTCTTTACAACCGCTATGGGGCAAGTCGAGGCAATGACGTGTTCAGAATGTCAAAAAAAGAAGAGTGTTATGGAAAGTGTAACGATCAGGAATAGAGTAGTGTAACGGCATTGCTATTTGGCATCATGTTTGTTCCACGTGATCTTAAATTGTGACACTAACCATTGTGGCTGGTTTACATCAATTGCGCACTACACACATGATCTCTTAACATCTTAACACTACTTAAAACTGAATTTTTAGGTTTATTCTTATTTTGAAACACATTAATTACTAAGAAACTTTAATAAACAGTCTTCAATACATAGTTTTTAAAGAAAAAATTTAAACCTTTAAGCGCGTGAACACCACACGCATTAAATGTAAAACTTCACGGATAAGGGGATAGGAATGTTTAAGAATGCGCACAAGAAGTTGAGTGAGAAAGTGCACGAGTGTGGTGTGATTTAAAACATGACGTCGAGCACACCAAAATCCTGATACCTCCCCCCCCCCTTTTCCACCATCGAACTCACCACTCGAGATAATTGTTGCTCTTTTCAGTGTCCTCTGAGCGTTTCAACGTGGTTTAATTAGCGAACATTCGTGTCTCCGAGTTTTATAGAGCGGGAGGTAAGAATCTTATAATAAATAACGTACATACAGAGCTACCTACTGTGTCACTTCTCCATTGTTTTTCTAAAATTCGACCGTTAAGGGGGTGAAAAAGGAATAAGATTATTTTAAGACTCGAGGATATAAAATATTAAGTATAAACTCACGAAGTAATTTATAAACAGACAATACTTACTTCAAGTGTTTATGTTGAGTGAGTTTTGCACTCGTATTACAGACAAGAGAACTGATAAAGCACGTGTGACGCGTTCACGGCAAATCTGAGTGAATTCCTGGTAACGGGTCACCCACCGATTATAACCGGTTCACGTGTTGCCGATCCAGAAAATAATCAGTGGTTTGCAAAGCCCGTTTCCTCTCTCTTTCGGCGTGCGCGAAAATTGGTACGCGTGTTAGAGGAGAGGAAGCCTATTGAAAGGGAGGCTGGATAAAATAAAATATTAGTTGAGGTTACAAATCTGGTTGACATCGGCGTCATTAAGTGACGGACGTAGAGTGAAACGATAGGCGACGGAATGGTCTCATGCTGGGAACAGAGATAAACTAAGGAAACCAACCGGTTTACTGCAAAGTCCGCCAAGTTTCGCACTCGAGAAAAATGCAAGGTTTTATTATTTTTACCGCCGGGAGTCAAACCAGGGACCCCCTTGGTGGGAGGCTAGTGATCTGAACACACTGTCATAACTGAAACAGTTTATGTCAATATACACAATAAGTTTTTTTTGCACTAAATCTAATTAAATTTACATTGGCTGCTCAAATTTTTTAATCAAAGTGTACATTTTTGTATCAACTGTAAATTAGGAATTATTTTTTATTCACTGACAAAACATTTAAAGCAGGCCTTTATCAATAAAATAGCCAGAAGCACTAAATTATTGAAACGTGCATTTAATTTTTGTATTCCAGCTAGCTTTCCTTGTAATTATGCGATACAAATAAAAAAACATTGGTAGCCAATTATGCAAAAAAATAAGCAAGGGTCGTATTCCCTTAACTTCCTGAAAAGCGACAAGTTGGACAGAGCTCCATGTGATTGGTTGGATACACTAGGTAAGTATATATATATCTGTACTTCGAAGACATAAGACACTATGTCACAAATACGATGATAATTCTATGAGAGAAGTTTAATCATTTATATACTCAACTATTTAATACCAAAAATATGTTAGTTTTTGAGATAACCCAGATCTTAGTGTAGTTTTACAATATAAATCACGTCAAACGGTGGTCAAGTTTATGGTTAAAACTATACATAGTGCCTTATGATCCCGAGGTACAGATTTATAAACTATCAGCTACTGTCTATCAGTTGATTCTAAACCCGAAGATGCCTGCTGCAATGCAGACCGAAACGTCGGTCCATACTATCACTGCGATGTTGCCACAACCTAAGGGCTAAGGTGTTTCAACCTGTCGCATACTAGGAATATGAATAAAGGTAAATACAGAATGTCCATAAAGGAATGTCCCAATTTTAACGGTATGTTATAACAGTTAAACTCTGGCAAATCATTAGGTAGCAGCGGAACGTAGACACGATCTTTTACTAAGCCCTACGGGGGAAAAAAAAATTGCATGGCGTTTTCGTCAAGTGGAAAGAGCGTTGTCGTCTCGACCATTACAACCAATCCAACGGTCAGTGACTTAAGACAATCAAACTGCAAACGAAACGCACGTCGAACTGAAATTAGCAAATCGCAGAACACAAAAAGCTTTACGTTCAGGAGTCGCCATTTTGCGTGGGTGGCGCTGCAAGCGATAAAACAACAAAGCATTACCCGCGCATGCGCTTATATAATAATGGAATAATTTTATCAAATTAGTGTATTGTCATCGGTCCTCGATAAATTTACAATGTTTGAATGAAATCTGGCCGTTTAAAGTGGGTCAAAATCGCACCCAAAGGAGTCGGTTACAAACATACAAACACACAAACAAACAAACATACATACAGGTGAAGTTAATATAAAGCGCGAAAAAGAAAACTGTTTGAGTATACTCTTTAATTGTGACCTCGAACGAAAACTCTGACACGCTTACAGTTGTTGATACTATTGAAATTTATAACTGGGGCATTCATTTGTGGAGATTCTGTAGAATAAGATGAATATAGATGTGTAGCCTAGAGCAGTGGCGTAGCCAGGATTTGTGTATGGGGGGGTGTTAAGAAGCATGACCCCCCCCCCCGTATTAAAGCGGGTGGTCCGGGGGTCCTCCCCCGGGAAAATTTGGTTTTTAAGGTGTAAAATAGAGCTATTTTAGCAGTTTTCGGTACTTAAATTTAAATATTGTAATGGTAACAACTTTATTAATTTTAATATGAAATTTGTTTGAGTGATGAATAAGAAATTAATTAAAGATTTGGTGCTAGGGGGGGGGGGGGTTGAACCCATTAAACCCCCCCCCCCCTGGCTACGCCCCTGGCCTAGAGAGATGGACGGAGCGAAGGAGAAGGAGAACGAACGAGCACCTTGCCGCCGTGGGCGATCTCGTAGCCGCCCGTCTTGCACTCGTGCGAGCGCACCACGAACATCAGCTTGTGCTTCTCCAGGAAGCGGTCGGTGACGTCTGGCCCGAAGTAGGTCCCGGCGCCGCGCAGCGTGTTCGGCACGCAGCCCTCCAGGTTCTGCGGGTCGCTCCACAGCACGTCGAACACCTGCGGTTCGACACACGGCCCTCCCTCTCCGACTCGCACGACGTCGTTCACCCCGACTCACACGTTCGTGAATCTTCCGAATTTTTTTGAATTTATATTTTGAAGTTATACTTCTAATGCGACTTCCAACAAGGTTGCGTTAAACGTTTAAGGCTCCTGGGGAGGGGGAATAGAAAGAAAGAGAGAGAGAGAGAGAGCGTGAGTGAATCCTATTGTAAGGAACTAAGTAGAGAGTAAGAAAAAAATAAAGATCCTGACAGTTTGTAGTGTCGCCATATTTGTTTCAATTTTCAATACCCTGTTTGTATATTACAATTTAAATTGCAGAAAAAAAATCGTTTCATAGACACATAAATAGTGAGTGTGAGTCATTTCTCTATGTCCACGAGGTCTCGCCGCGTCAATTTTCTCCTTGGGGCGAACCCGTCCGCTTGATTAAATAAACAGCTTTTATCGTTGAATGATTTCATGATTTATTTCATGAAAATCTGCTCTCATAAAAAAGTTAGTTTTATAGACATTCAATAGGTCTCTCTCTCTTTCTCTCTCTGAAAATCAATCTATGAGTCGTTACAAATTTATTTCCTTAATTTTTTTAGTTTGATTTGATACAATATGATTTCACTAAAAATCAATTTCTACCGCTTCCGATTTTCATTTACACATTATGAAGATTCACTTCTTCCGCGCGGAGGGACTCCACGCACTATTTTTGCATGCAATTAAAAACTATTTTTTGATGATGCCAAAGAAGCATAACTTCTCACGCGCGTACCTAAGTACACACACCCATTTTTTTTACGGTGCGCGCGCACCCATGCAACGAAATCTTCACAGGATGAGAAAAAAAGGGCTACATACAAAAAAAATGGCTACACTCAAATAATTTTTTTTTAAAGATTACACTTTAGGGATTGTTATTGAATATTAGTCCATATAATTCAAAACATTTATTTATTGTGAATATCAGTGATATAATTTTCATGTGAGGTTATGTTCTCGTATGCATATGATGTTGCTTGTAAGCTTCCATTGTTTCTGGAAGGTAGTGTCTGTGGAGGGTTTAGTAGTCATTTGTCCGTTTTCATGGGAGTGTTAGTGAGGTTATGTCCCCTGTGTATAATTTATCTGCACCATAATTTACTAAATTATTATTTAATAAATTATTAAATTAGTTATAATAAACATTTACCATATTTATTTATTTTGATAGTTAATTAAAATTAATCCCGATTATGTTATTACATTAAATTATTAATTTTATAAACGTGCTAATATTAATATTTAATGCTGAGTTTTTTTCTTTTTAAATTTTAATATGATTGAATTTATACTCTACCGTACTAATAATATTACTCCAGTAATTTTGTTATTTTTTTGTTTATTATTTGCATGAAAAATTAAAGTTAATTTTTTTTTTATCACGCCGCAAATGCCATTTAATGAACAAGGAGCCATTACCCCAGTGTTTGTGATTTACCTATTAGACCCTAGGAGAAATATTAGAAATAGCGCCTTAGCAAAAACACCCACCGAGAATTTGGTTTTATGCTGGGGATGCGTAAGGAACAGATATGGCTCTAACTACGCACTCCCATTTAGAAACGTCCCTGCTCCCTTTCACCACGATACAGCACCAGGGGGGGAGGGGCACTTGCCACAGGTCGTATACGCGCTCAGATCGACCCACCTTAAGCCCTCCGGGGCGCTAATATAAAGTTATGGGACGATGTCTAGCAGGTTTACTGCTGCGACAGGACTTTAATGGCAAGGAGTGGTGAAAGTCGGAAGGAAATAAACATCTTTTACAGTTCGCCTTCTGTTCGGCAAGAACTCAACACGCCCAACTCTTAGCTAAGATATGGTTCACATGTCTTGTTATAACAAATAAAAATAAAAATATTTGTCAAATGTTATACCTGCGTTTCACGTCATTAGCCAATTATTTAATATTTTATGCTTAAATATTCAAAAGTTTAAGAAATCACATGACTTAAAAATTAATATATATGTAAATTTGGTGTATATGTTTGCACAGTTAAAAACGTCTTGCGTTAGTGGTTAAATTAGTACTAGCTTTATAATAAAATCCTTAATAATATATCTTAAATAAATAGGCGTAAAATTCATTAGACCAAGATTATATTTTTTCCAAAATGAAAACATGTTATAGCCTAAGAATATTTTTTCACCAGCTACACAGTATCCATTTAATACACAGAAAACATTTTTCTCTACGTTACGAAAGATTTATTTGGAAACCAGGTACAAATAAATATTTTTTGTAATACCACAACAAAAATATTGTGAATTTGTACAAATATTGCTATAGTTATTTTTGCATATACGAATTATGTTTATTCGAGATGATATTGAATATTTATTACGAAAATTGGTGCATAATTTTATATTTCAATTGAAGATTCATTCAAGCAAAATAATTCTAAACCATGGACAAGATATTCGAATATTAAATAATTGGAAATTATTTTGTTTTATAATACTTATTAATGTGCGCAGTTAATACCGGAAAGCTATTCAGGGAACGGTTTTAAAATAACTTTAACTATTGAAGGTACTGATACAAAACAAAGCATAAATTCCCGTGTAAGATCGAACTCAATATTTCTGCGAACACTATTTCGCATTGACACAGTTGTTTTCCTGTAAATGCACAAGTTTATATACACCTGAAATATTTCACGTGAATATTTCTGTTCCATTAAAAAAAAAGTGTTTATCTTGTGTATTGAATTGAATATTATGGTCAGTATTACATGGCTGAGTCATTCTAGAATACATGTGGGGAAAGAAAAACTAGAAAATATCGAACATTTTTTTATTTAAGCCAAATAATATTTTCACCTGTGTATACGGTTTAAGTTGTAAACTGGCTGATTGCAGGATTTTGTTCCTGTCTGAAAAAAGGGTAAATCAGTAAATTAATAAATCGTACACGGACAAAAAAATCATTTAAAGTTTTTAGTTCGCTTATGAAAATAAGATAACTGTTTCATTAAAATCAAGCTTCTACAATAAATGGTACAAGGGCTAGAAACTATAATTTAAAGTTTTTAATTTGCGTATGAAATTTTTTGAATTAAAACTGTATTTCAGTTCTAAAAATTAGCTGTTGAGCCTTTTATACTAATTGGTTTTATTTGTTGTTATTAATGTAAAACTATGTTTCAGTTATAAATATTAGCTGTTGAGCTTTTCATATTAATTTGTTTTATTTGTTGTTATAAATGTTAAAACTATGTTTCGGTTATAAATATTAGCTGTTGAGCTTTTCATATTAATTTGTTTTATTTGCTGTTGTTATAAATTATAAAACCATGTTTTAGTTCTAAATTTTAGCTGTTGAGGTTTTTATACTAATTTGTTTTATTTGTTGTTATAAATGTCAAAACCATGTTTCAGTTCTAAATATTAGCTGTTGAGCTTTTCATACTAATTGGTGTTATTTGTTGTTATAAATGTTGAAACTATGTTTCAGTTCTAAATATTAGCTGTTGAGCTTTTCATACTAATTTGTTTTATTTGTTGTTTTAATAATGTTAAAACTACGTTTCAGTTCTAATTATAAGTAGAGTCCCGGAAATTTCGCGGATTCCTCTGGCCTCAGGGTAGAATTCAATGTTATAGGTGTGCTCGACTCATGTTTACTTTACCATTGGTTGATTTCATAGCGAGAACATTTTTATCCTTGTTATTTGTGACTACCTGATTCGCTTACTTCTCCCCTAGCTGGACATCGTTGGCTCACGGTCGTAGAGGGGCGTGTCCAGATAACTGCGGTCCAATCATGAACGCAGTGCGACAGTGTGGAGGTTTGCATTCTAGCTTGCGACTAAATGAAAACGCGAAAATTCCGTGGCTCTAATTATAAGCTGTTGAGCTTTTCATACTAATTGGTGTTATTTGTTGTTGTTATAAATGTTGAAACTATGTTTCAGTTCTAAATGTTAGCGACAACCACCCGCCCGCATCCATCCAGCGAATATCGCGGTACGCGCGCGTCTCTAATTACGAATTATAACCCGCCGCTAATCGATGCGCACCGCTGGGCCGGCGAGGGCCATCGGGACCAATTAGTTTTCCGACCCCCACGTCATCTCTGGAGCCGTGCGCCGGCCTCAGATTACCCGCCCTTTACCCCCCTGCGCGGCGGAGTCACGCCACGTTTCAACTCACAACAATCACACTTCAATTAAGATAGTTTAAATCATAGTAATGATTACACACTTTCCAGTAGAGAGAATAAGTACCTACATAAAAACTGGCATTGCCACAGCCTTATAAATAGAGACCTTCAAAAATTCGCGGATTCATTCGGTGATAGGCTAGAATTCAAACACGTATATACCTCTTAGATAATATTTCTATCGGCTTACTGTTCATCTGGACGAATCTCAACCAGTTATAAACCCTTAACCAAAGAAGGATCGAATCACAGACAAACCAGCTGAGACGACTTACAAGTCGGCAGCCAATGAACTTGCGTTATTTTCCCGAGTGTACAGGGGTATGTGCAGTCTATCCTGAAGGCCATCGAAACCGCGAATTTTGCAGGTCTCTACTTATAAATACACTGTTAGAAATTTCATTGTACTTTTACGAAATTATTACGATTCCTTTGGAAACCAGTTTCCAAGAAACACGTCTGCAATGCCACAAGAAATAATTATTGTGAATTCGTAAGACAAATCGCTGTGGTTATTTCTACGCGCATATATATTAAGTTTTTTTTGAAACAACACTGAATATTTCTTGTCGCACTTACGGAAATTGGCGCATAATATTTATTTATTTATTTCGACTTCAGTTTGGCGCAGTTAGAGCGTGTACGCATTCTCTTACGCAGAACAATGTATAATTTCGATACGTTAAAAAAAATTTTAAAGGTACAACATCCAAGTTAGTTGTGGTAGAAGTTAAAGAGAAATATTTGTCTATAAGTGTGAAGGCGTTCATTCTGGTACCAGAAACTAACTCGAATTTGGCAGGTTTCCACTCATTCCTACTACACAAAAGTAGAGCCATGCATTTATCGCAAAAATATTTCCGTACCAGCTGTGTGTTAAAACGTTGTATATTTTCCTGTGTTTCATGGTGGTCTGGTTTTATTTCAGGTGCTTGTCTACTGCCAGCACACCAATCTTAGCCAACCAGCGTGGATGGAAACTCTTCCTGAATGGCCCGGCCAATCAGGGCAAAGGCTTATCTTGCAAAAGGCTGCCAATCACAAGGGAACAATTGCTAGCACGGGCATACATTGTTACATAATAAGGGTATAATAAGGGAACAAATTTATTTAAAAAAAAAAAAAAACATTTTTCTACTAGAGACCCTTACTGATTCATTTATTCGCAAGTTAGAATCCAAACCTTCACAATCGCGCACTGTGTTCATGATTGTACCACAATTACCGTATTTGGACACGCCCCTCTACGACCGTGAGTCAACGACACCCAGCTATGATAGAAGGAAACGAATCAGGAAGTGCCAATTAACAAGGATGAAATGTTCCCGCTAAGAAATCAACCAATGTGAATTAAAACATGTTTTTAGCTCACCCATGTATTCTATCCTGAGAGCTAAATAATTTCATAAAATTTCCGGGTCTCTAACCCCCTACCCATTAGATAAATGTCCATGTGTTAAAGGTCCATAAATTTGGTTCAGACAACCTTTTGTATACGTGAACGACTTTTGTGTAAAACAAAAACACTAAGCGAGGATTTAAATGTGTTAAACGTAGAGACCTGTAAAATTCGCGGATTCATTTCGCGATAGGATAGAGTCCAAAAATAGTTTTGACATTATTTTGCTTCAGTGATTGGGCCACGCTTTATCTGAAGGACTCTGGGCCAATGAAATAATCTTTAACAGAAGAATTAGCGAATCACGACGATTCCAGTCAACAGGTGTTACGAGTTTGTAACCAATCAGCAGATGTAATTTGCACGAGTGCGTAGAGGATCATGGAGTCAGTCCATCCTTTAGGGATTTGAAATCGCGAAATTTACAGGTCTCTAGTTATACGTCACATTTGCATTCTGGATGGTCTCACCTGTTTCCACTCCATCTTGTCCACGACCTCAGCTCCGGATGCTGTGCTATCAGACACGGGTGGCCTCAGCAGGGACACGTACTGTGCACACATCACATGCAAGTTGGTACAACTTCAAGTCACTGTACTTACACCTACTGTGCACACATCACATGCAAGTTGGTACAACTTCAAGTCACTGTACTTACACCTACTGTGCACACATCACATGCAAGTTGGTACAACTTCAAGTCACTGTACTTACACCTACTGTGCACACATCACATGCAAGTTGGTACAACTTCAAGTCACTGTACTTACACGTACTGTGCACACATCACATGCAAGTTGGTACAACTTCAAGTCACTGCACTTACACGTACTGTGCACACATCAGATGCAAGTTGGTACAACTTCAAGTCACTGCACTTACACGTACTGTGCACACAACAGATGCAAGTCAGTAAAACTTCAAGTCACTTTACTTGTTACGTTCATTAAATGACTCATCCAATGGGGAAATTCCATTTAATACAATTTCTTGGACAAACAGCATTGCATTTTTGCACTGTTTTTTTTTCATGGAAAAAATTCATAAAAATAAAATAAGAAATAAAAATAAAAACACGAACCCACAGAGAAGAAGCCTAAATCAGCTGATGTCAAATAGATGAACCTAAACAGGTATTATGGACAATACGACACCACAGACAAACACATTCAAACTTAAATATCAGACACAGAATCCTTGTGCTGTAGTGCAGTCTTAATATAGCTTTAATTTAAATAATTTTATAAACATTAATTTTATAACAGTATATGCTAATCTGCGTTCTCACTGTGCTTAACAAAGGAAATCTTCAAGTATCAAAAATTGTTAGGTTAAAATCATTCCTGGGAATTTATAAATTGAAACTGTAAACTCCATTTCCCCTTTTACATACTTGTACTGCCAATTAACTTTTTTCCGTAAATTCATTTCTGTGGATTTAATAGAAATGAATTATACTTGTAACCAGAAATGTAAATAACATAAGAGTTTAGATGCTTATGGAGACAATTATCCCCTGCCAGGGGTTCATGTATTCGGAAAGTGATCATCCAAATTATTGGCAGGCTTTTGATTTGTGGCTGTGGTAATTCCCAGACGTAACTACAAACAGAAGAATTTGAGAAAAAAAGTGTACGAGGGAAAGATAATAATGAACCCCCTGTAAACCCACTGAAAACATCGCGTCCAGTTCTGCCAGGATTCGAACCCGTATCAACCATGATTTGTGAAAACGGGACCTCTTGGCGACTCGAACGTCTACATTGTTAGCAACTGTCAGAAACTTGTTGAAGTACACGCGCTTCGCTACGGCAGTATATAGGCAGAACACCCTCACACCGCTCATTATACATGCCCCACCTAATGTGTACGCCACTACCACGCTTCGAATGTAATATATATACATATATATGTACTATATATAGTATATATATACTATATATATAACGATTCTATGCCCGTCGCAATGGAGACGCAGAATCCATCAACCATGCAATAGCGTTGCCATGAATACAAGAAAGCATCAACACTGCAAACTCGACACACACACACAATCTCTCTCTCAAGACTTGATATACTTTGGCGAGGCATTAAAACACTTAACTAACATAGTAACAAAAAAAGTCAGAATTGAGTATAAAAATGAACTAATCGACAAATCCAACCAGAAGTGCAATCAACCGATCAAATGGTCGTTTCCGTGGAGACGCAGAAGTTATAAACAATGCGCAAAAACCTGTTACCATGGATACAACGCTCCAGATGTATCCCACAGGAACCGTGCATTTTTTCCGAAATAAAAAATAGCCATTGTCATTCTCCTGCCCATAAACTATCTCAATGCAAAAAAAAATCATGTCGATCTGTTGCTCCGTTTCTGCGCGCAAGAAGGACAAATATTTTTTTTAAAAATTGATTATAATATTATTATTAGTTTGGATTACTAGCCACGTTGAAAGTTTATACAAAGAAAAATATTGATACTGAGATAGTGCCCTTATTCACCTTTGTTTATTTTATTAATAAATGTAGATAAATATATATATTTATTTATTTGTATAAAATTACCCCTTTAGAAATTTTCGCCATGTGCGCATGTTAGTTTAATGTGCTTGGCTACAGAAGACTCACAAAATAAGTACTAACAGACAAACCGCAATACATAATGTAAAAAACTTTGTAAAATTAACACATGAAACATAAATTTGCCAACAAACAATCCCACATTTACAAAATCTATCGGTTGAAACAATTATTGACCCCTTGGAGTAGGTTTGTAAAATGTTGTAATCCGGAAATATATATATATATATTTTGCTATTTCCAGCTGGCGAATCAAAAAGTGGAAACGCGTTACCCCTACGATTGTGGACAGGCAACCAACTTCTCTTGCTTGAGTTGCGGGTCGCTCGTCTTCAAGGCGTTCAAGTCTGACGGACGCTCGGGTTGGTATAAGAGGTTCTTTGAAGAGTTTCGAGATATCTGGCTGACGAATGTATAATATAAATACCCCGGTCACCAAGAGAACAGGAGAAAGGTAAAGATGTACTCAAAGACAGAGAGAGAGAGAGAGAGAGCGAGAGAGATAAATAAATAAAGAGAGAAATAGGATCAAGATACACAGGATATTGCAGTGCCTGTCGTACTTGGAGTCTCCTTGAAGTAGCGCGGCAGGACTACACCTCAGGGGCCAACATCTGCCCTGGATTCCTTTCCTCGTGAATTCAATCATGTAAAAAACATCCCCTTACCCGACATGATACCTGGGGACTCAGCTGCGAGTTGCAAGTACAGTAGCTTGTACTGAGCTGTGCAAAACTTGAAAAACACATCGAACAGTTACCGTGCTACACTTAATTTATTTATTTTTTGCTTCGTAAGTTAACTTTCGTCGTACTAGATATTATAATTTGTGTAATATAAATGTGCTATTCGTCACTTTATTCAAGGGAAAACTTTATAAAATTTAGATAAGTAATAATTGTTTTAAAAAAATTTCGGTTGCTTTTCAAATCCTGTGTACATTTTTTAATTAATAAAGTTAATTAAAAGAAGAAATTTATAGCTTTGTTTTTAAGCGTTACAGTGTATATTTTCACGAAATGTTCGTTTGCATGTTTAGTGTCGCTGGTTTTAACCTGAATTAGATTGGGTTAAAAGTATAAGTATGTTTTACCAATGGTTAAAAGTATAAAACTTGCCTGTAAAAAATAAGAAACCCTCGTGTAATACTTTTTTTTTTAAATGTTTATAAAGATCGAATGATTTGGGATTTTTTGGCTGAAGTACATGTTAAGAAGTATCGTTTATGAGTCAACCAAATTTTAAGTAATCATTACGAATATAACTGAGGATTTTAAATATTTTGATTAATTTTTGACATAATTATATAAATATTTACTGGGAAGTTAAAGTAAGTATCTTGAAACCAAAAATAAAAATGTAATTATTTGAAGAATTACTGTAATAGCTGTTAGTCAGTTTAAAGGTATCAAGTATTCGTTTGAAAAACATATTTAACCTAATCAAATTTTAGTGGCATTTATTGAACTACATTACAAAACTATTTTTTTTTAATGTTTTGATCTTCATTTCCATGGTTACTGTTAATAAGCTACTTTTTTTTAGAACCTTTCTGATAATTTGAAAATATAAATCAGAAAATATTTAACGGGTTCAATAATTATTTCGTAAAAATCAAAACGATGTATCGCTCTTCAAAACAGAGACGTCAGGTGGCTGTTTATCTGCGAGGACACCGGAAATCAACAACGCAAACTTTCGTTCTCACTAGAGACCGGAAAAATTCGCGGGTTCAATGACCTCCAGGATAGACTCCAATATCCTCTACACACTCTGGCAAATGCCAACTGTTCATTTGTTGTTGACTTGTGAGTCGTCTCGACTGAGTGACCTGTGATTCGACACTTCTACGAGTGAGGGTCTCTAATTGGCCCTCAGTCCTCCAGATTAACAGTGGACCAATGGCAGAAGCAGCACTAAGGTATAATTATTTGAATTTCAGCATAACACGAAATGAACCCACGAATTTTTCAGGTCTCTAGTTCTCACACACTTGACTTGCAATCATTCGGACGGCACTTGCGACGTCGAACCCCGGCGACAGGCACGTTCTTCGGTCGGGAGGAGAAATTTGGGAGAGAGAGGAGAGAGGGAGGGAGCGGCGACAGAACCCACAAAGCCCTTCCAGCGAAGCTGGGACCGAGTTGCGCGCAGGTTTTAACTAGTTTGGACTCTGCCCTGGCTCCGCTCTGTCTCTGTCGCCTGACGCCCCGTCCTTGTTTGTTCGACTCGTTGAAGAGAGTTCCTTCTCTGTGACCCCCCTTCCCCCCCCTTTAACACACAGCCATGGCGGCGGGCAGGCAGCAGAAAAGCCCCACGCGACTAGAACAGAAGGGCAGAACAATGTCCTCTCCTTGCGCGGGACATGAATAATGTCCCCACCACTCCTCACGACACCCGTGTACAGTTCGTTCACAAAACCATGGACCCAGTTATACATTTTAACGGTATAAACTGTAAGCTTTGTAGAGTTTTTTGGTTCAAAGGTCACAATATAAGAGTAACCCAAGGCACATGCGCGAGAACTGCTTTGTTGTTTTCTCGCTTTGCAGCGCCACCTGCACAAAATGGCGACCCATGAGCGTAAAGAGTTTTGTGTTCCGCTGTTTTATTTAGAGTGAATATGTAATATCAGTTTAAAGTTTAAAGTTCAATCGTGATCCCCCGTGTGAAAAAAATATCCGTCGATGATCGGGATGAATAAAGCACTTTTTTCGCTGACCAGACATAACCCCATGCGAATTTTTCCTTTGGGGCTCTATAAAATACCGTGTCTATGTTCAGCCGCTACCTAATGATTTGCCAGAGTTGAGACACAGAACTGAAGAGGCTATTGTTTCCATTACTCCGGATTTGTTAAGCAAAGTGTGGGAAGAATTGGACTTAAGGTTTGGATGTATGCCGTATAACTAAAGGTGCACATATTGAACATTTGTAAGAAAAACTAGTTTAGTTTACCTGAAAATAGATGTATTATATGTTGTAAACAATCTAAATTAAACTGTTTTAATATACCATTGTAACTGGGACATTCGTTAATGGACGTCCTGTATGTACGAGGTACGTTCCATAAGTAAAGAGCGTGATTTTTTAAAAGCTCTTATTTATTGAAAAACAATCACATTAGAATATTATCTCTTTTAAAATGACCTTTCAGAAGGTATACAGCGATCAACGATTTTTTCACTCTTCATCGCAATGGGCAAAGTCATTATCTGTACTTTGCGGAGAGCGCTGGTCACAACTTGTTGAATGTTTTCGATTGTTGAACGTGGGGCCTTGAGGTACTGGCTCTTTGTGAACCACTCTTTTCGCATCTAAAAACTAACAAAACATCGTTTTCACGTGTGATCTGCTCTGGCGCGCTTCATCACGACAATGCACTATGCCACACTGCCCTGTCCACACGCTCAGAAACACGTACCAACACTTCCCCAGCCACCCTACGATTCCTCGGATTTTTTATTCCTTTTTTCCCAAACTGAAATTGCATTTCAAGGGGACTTATTTCGGGACAATCGAAAACATTCAACAAGCTGTAACGAGCGCTCTCCGCGTAACTCTGGCCATTGATATGAAGAGCGGAAAAATCACTGGAACAGCTGTATAGCTTCTCAAGGACCAAACTTTGAAGGAGATAACATTGAATTGTAATTTTTTCTCCCCAATGAATATGCATTTTTGAATATCGCTCCCTTATAAGTACGTACTTATTAAATCTATGTGACGCCCTATTAGTAGATAGCATCCGTGCGAAGCGGCGGCTGGTTAGAAGTATTATATATATAGCCATAAATTGCAGTAAACATGTTGTATTGCACTTAGAGGCTAAACCCGGTCACGGGTATTTTATTTTAACCCACGCATTTAATAAACAGGTCATTTAGTGAATATTAAAAATTGTTTGAGAAATATTTAAACTAAATGTAAATTATGTGATTTAATACAGCATCGTTAATAGTTTATCTGACCGGAAAATATAAGAAAAGAAGTAGACAAAAACCTCGCGAAGAAACAAAAAAGGGAAAAAAATAAAACCTTTAAATTTAATTAATATTTATATTAGTCAATTAGTTCAACTCGAAGAGACCCTGGGAAGACAGCAAGAAAACCGGTTGTAGGGGTTAAAGGAGGCTATTAAAACTAATGAAGGAAAATTAGTAGATAGCTCCGTGACGATAATCAGTTTGAAAGCAAGATGGTCTGTCGGGGATTTTCAAAGGAACAGATTTAATCCGCTTAAGAGTTGCCCCCGCCTACAAAAGACGAGCAATTAACGATCCCATAAAGCAATAACTTCCTTACTGTGTGACACACTCAAAACAGGTTCAAGTAAAAACTTAACTTCAGCTAAAATAAATTAGTATTTCTGATACATGTATGAGAATTAATGAATAAGAACTTTACTTCTAGTCTCTATTGGGATCATTGGAGCCTAGGAGCCCTAATGAGATGAATGAATGGGCTCACTTCAAGTGAATATATACAAGCGGACTTTACTTCCAATGAAAGTGATGTATAACAATAATTAAGATCAAGTGCTATCCCTCATTGCTTATTTACGTAGGTAAACTGCATGTGTAAATCTTATCAGCATGTGTAGATCTTTGTAATGTAATAATCACTTGAATGTTTTAGGTGTAACTAGAATGGGAGAACAAATTTACAGCTACTTGTATAACTGGAAAATATTTATAACATTTATTTGCCTGGTATTTATTTTATTTTAATGTGACAAAGTGGAACTTTCCAATTTCACAAGATTATTGAAAACAAAAAAAAAGTAGTCTCTGAAGGCAAATTCACTAGTTGCCTAGTAGTACCACTACTAGTGAATAAGGAAATAAGGACGCCACTTCAGAATTGGTGCCATGATAAACTCTAATCTAATTCTACTGATAATCAAATCAAGTTGAGAGCTAGCTTGTGATCAAAGGACTTCAAACTAAACGCTAATTCAATGCAGAAACACTCTTGATAGAAACACTCTTTTCAATACGCGTTCAGAAAATTAAATAAACATGATAATTGGAAAATCGTAGTGGGCTGTAGGAATATACACGCAGAGAAAGCAGTGGAAAGGTATGTGTTTGTGACCATGAGAATTCCAGCCAGGGGTGTAGATCTACCGCCAGGAGAAGGGGAATACCAACATTCATTATGCTTATTTCAGCCACTCTAACATCCTCTTCTCAAAAAAAGTAATATACCTATGTATAAACTAAATGACAAAATACAGGAAAATATATCTGACATAAAACTGAAAGTTAATGAATGTTACCAATAACTCTTACTTGTAGCACTTACTAAAGTAAATTGTATCTTACATTTGGACCGGGAGGCACCACTTATTAATATATGTGATTTTAAATAAGGTGGTGATGACAATGACTCTCTCTCTCTCTCTCTTTTAGTGCACTGTCTCTCTCATGCAAGTCCTTCCGCCATACAACTGTGAACTTAGAAATTTAAAGCATTTAAAATTTCACTTTTTGTTTCACCTTTTTGGGACAATATCAAAACTTTAACGACTTTTTTATTCTTGGCGAAATGAAAATTTTATTATCCGAGGCGGTGTTGCGATATTCAGTCAGAAAGTGGAGAAAAAAGTATTTTCAGAATTTTGATTAAATTCTCTTTGTAGTCCAATAAGAATAACAAAAGGGGAAAATATTCCGTTCAAATTAAAATTACCATTGTAATAAATGTTATAACGATCATAACTCCACTTATTTAAGTATAAATATGTATCTGTAACCACCCGCAAGGAATTATCTAAAATACCTTCAAGTTTTTAGAAGATTAATTAATGTATTCGGACCTGCGGAAATTACCACACTCTGGGAGCGCGGTGGCACTAAGGGTGACATTGGCTCACGGATCACACGCCTGATCGCCTCTACGTGCCAGGCACAGATCTGGCGTGCAGTTCTGCGTCGGTAACGCATCTCTGTGGGACTTAAAGCTATGAGCCAACTATTATTTGGCGTTGCATTAAATATAAAGGCTCTCTGCTCGTTTTATCCTTCTAAAAATACTTGCATGACAAAACTTTTAATTCTTAAAAACGTGAAAAAAAAAAAAACCTCGAATAACTTTACTCACTGTCAAAAAAAAGTGTTTAAAGATAATCAACGAAACAAAATCATCATAGAACAGTCTTAAGGCTCAGGTGTCTGAGGTGCCAACCGCCATTATGGATTGTAACGTCACGGCGGCCATCTTGGATGACCTCAACCTTTGAACTGACATTTACTCGGCGGCTATATTTGAGTCCGCCATTTTGAATTCTAGAACATTCCGCATCTTAGATTCTATAAAGGTTGCAATTTTAGTTACGACCGATATATTAGATTTGAGAACATTGCACTTTTCGTTACGTCCGCCATATTGAAAATCCGTAATACTTAAAACCAGAAAATTTGAATAAAATTCAAAATTTATAAAAAATTTAAATATTAAAATTTAAATAAAAAATGCTTTTACATCATAGAGTACTCGGTTCAAACCCGGTGAGGTCATTCGATTAAAAATGGCGACAGATCCTACTTCCACGGAAGCCACCATCATCAAATATTGTCAAAAAATATTACTTGGTTCGGAGACGCTTGACCTATGGGCATGACATTGTACGTGACCAGTTCAAAATGTTCGTCGAGTATCATCGAAAACTATTTCTTTGTTCCAATTCGCTTGGCCTGTATAAAGATTTTTTCTTGTTTTTTATTATTCGTGGCGATGTCTTTTTTTTGTGGCAATTGGTCTGGGTTCTTCTGTGGCATATGCACTACAAACGTTTTCGGGGGAGAAAATGTTACTTTGGTGAGCTAACAAGTACTTTTCATGTACTGGGTTACGATTTCGAAAAACGTTTTTACTGTTGGATGGCCGGAAAGCAGTGCGTCGTGTGCCTAGAGCGAGCAGCTATACTGCCACCCGACACTTCTGCTAACTTTCAACTATTTCGCGTTGGGTCAACGTTTACTTCTTGCAGGTGTCGGTAGAAGTGCTCCATCCGCGCCTGCCTCTTGCCTTGAGAATTTTTCAAAAACTTTGTTGGTTAACATGCTTGAATGTAGGTACTTTGATTAGTCGTACGTGAATATATTTATCTTCACCTTGTATTGGAATGTTATTTTCTACCCAAGGCAAAAAAAAAAAAAAAAAAAAAACAAAGTTTGCGGGTGGGTATCAATTACAGGGTCCTTACCACATAAGTGACTGGCACTTGATGTGTGCTAACTCTTCTGTTTCATGTGATATTGACGTTTTTCAATTACTGTATTCCGGACTTAAGACTGTTTTAATGTATAATTTATAAATTTAATTAAGTCTGTACTGCCTGGTATCAAACCGTATCAAACCGTTAATTAATTGCTGATTTTTTTATGAATTTTGGAATTTTTCCCGAATTTCTAACTAAAAAAATACATTTGTTCAAGATATGGCGGATATCGTTTCACTTGACTGTCTGTTAATAAATAATACTGCACTCTAGCGAGTGAAATTTAAACTAACATCGTGGCAGCGTCCTCTAGCAGACGAAAATAAGATGACAGATCCAAGATGGCTGCCATGATGTCATACTGGCTGATGCAACACATTCCTTAGCATTTGTGGTGGAAGGTCAGTCTGCCAGTGGCTTCCGTGGAGGAAGGATCTGTCAACTGTTTCAATCGAATGATCTCGTTGGGTTTGAACTGAGTACTTTAAGATATAACTTTTTATTAAAATTTTATTATTTGTATTTTTTATAAATTTAAAAAATTTCCTGATAAAATAGCTTAAAAATTACGGATTTTCAAGATGGCAGCCGTAACGAAAAGGGCAAAAATTTAAAATCCAAGATGATGACCGTAACAAAAATTTCAAAATTTTAAGAATGAATACAATATGGCGACCGTAACGAAAATTGCAACATTTTTAGAATCCCAGATGGCGTAATGTTCTAGAATTCAAAACTGTATAATCCAAGATGGCCACCGATGTAAATGTCAAAGGTCAAGTTCAAAAGATGTTGTTCATCCAAGATGGCCGCCGTGACGTCACAATCCATGATGGCGGTCGGCTCCTCAGAAACCTGAGCCTTAAGCCTGTGCTCGGACATACTATTTTATACTACTCATTATAAGATAGGTATATATTAATTTCGAACGGTTTTTTAAAAAGGACGTTAACTCCAAAAACTATACATTTTTCTCGCGACCCAGCCAGGCGGCTATTTGCAATGCGGTGTGTGCGAGGTTTGTTACGGACGAGAAGCTTTTAATTCACTAATCCCCGATTAGTCCCCGTAATCTCACGCTCACTCGCGCAACTCCATTTTTAGAATTTAAATAAAAAAAAACACAAATTTGGCGTGTACTTATAAATTTTCACGATTCGAGAGTATTTTAAAAGTCGCTGACCTAAGCCACTCAACGCTTCAAATTTAGTTACGATCATCTATCCTACCGAAAAAAAAAAGAACGAGTTTTTGAGAGATTTTTTTTTCTTTCGTAACACACTCAACCTAACCCACCTTCCATTATTAATATAGCAAAACAAAAAGAAACTATGAGAATTAATAATTAACACTTTCAAAAATCCACACGAACGATAATAATAAATGATAAAGTACAATATGTTCACATTTAGGATCAAAATTTTTACAAACATGGTGACTAAAAATCTTTAGACTCCTGTATTTGACTCTCTACTTTATTCGTTACTAGCTGATGCATCGAGTCGTCGCTACAGCAGTCTGCAGGCAAAACACTCTCGCATTGCTCATTACTAGAAACTTGCAAAATTCGCGGATTCAATGACCTCCAGGATAGACTATACTACACTCTACACACTCGGGCAAATGCCACCTGTTCATTGGCTGCTGAATTGTGAGTCGTCTCGACTGAGTGTCTGTGATTTGACTCTTCTTTGAGCGAGGGTCTATAATTGGCCCTCATTACTCCAGATTAACAGTGAACCAATTGCAGAAGCAACGCTAAGATATAATTATTTGAATTGTAGAATATCACGAAATGAATCTGCGAATTTTGCAGGTCTCTACTCATTACACATGCCCCTCCTCGTGGGTACGCCACTGTCGCGCCTCGGATGAAAAAAAAAGCTGAATCTAATTTCGAAAATTATCTCATGAAACAGGGAAAAAAATTAGAATAAAGAAATCAGGCAAGAAAAATAAACTAAGAATTATCAGTTCGCAAGGACCTTAAAATTCTATTTACGTAACCAAAAATAGTGTGCCGGGATGATGGTAAAGATGATGACAGACCGACTGTATTGAGATACGAAAAAAAAAGAAGAATAAAAAGTCAAAATTGTTATAGCCATAGCCAGGAAACGAAGAAAGCAATAACGATGCAATAGCCGTTTCCATGATGATTATCGGGGAAATTTGTTATAAAGTTGCTAAATACATAAAAATCAAACCAAAAATCTTAGACACTTTTTTTTTTGAAAATCTCTTAGAGGTGCAAAAAGAAAATCAACTTTCCCCCCTCCTTGGAGCATCTGTGCCACATTTTATGGCTCTGGGACTCACAATATCCGCTCTACGCTATTATAGATTAACAATATCTCTATTTTATTAATATAGGTGGATATAAGATAAGATACGACCGCTTCCTGTCCACTCCTGAGTGTTGTACTTCACGTTACGCTCTCATGAGTAGAGACCCGGAAAATTCGCGGGTTCAATGACCTCCAGGATAGACTCCAATATCCTCTACACACTCGGGCAAATGCCAACTGTTCATTGGCTGCTGACTTGTGAGTCGTCTCGACTGGGTGGCCTGTGATTCGACACTTCTATGAATGAGGGTCTCTAATTGGCCCTCAGTCCTCCAGATTAACAGAGAACCAATGGCAGAATCAGCACTAAATTATAATTATTTGAATTGTAGCATAACACGAAATGAACCCGCGAATTTTCCGGGTCTCTACTCATGAGTCATCGGCTGTGAAGAATTTTCACTTGAAAAAAAAAGAAGGAAAATGCATGAATTAGTCGAGAAAGATGAGTGTTATGAAAGGCGGGGAGGGGGGTTGTATGACTCGGGTTCAATGAATCTTAGGCCCGGTTTATAAGTTGCGCAAGAAACGCAGCAAAGTAGCAAGAACGAAACACGCAATTAACGCAAGAAAATCACGGTCGTTTATAAAGAACGCAAGTCACAAGACGTTCCTAACTCTCAACTAAAAATAGTAAAACGCAGTGGCAAACAAATTTAAACACAAGGATTCTTTTGGTTTTTAGTATTTATCATGAAAACAAAATATATTGTCAATACTTTTATTTACCTTTTATTTAATTTAACTGCGTAAAAGTTTAACAAGTTAAAACGCCGTGTGCATAGTAAACAGAACACGAAACACTTCTCTTTGTATCATGTGCCGGCGGAAACGCGAGCCAAAAAAACTCAAGGAAGCTAGAAGTTGGAGCAACACTTGCGTTGCGCCCTTACGCTGTTGCGAAGCTTATGAACCACGCCTCATGCTCGTTCTTTCAATAACACGAGAACGGAGACGGAGGAGATCTCACGGAACAAAACAAGAGTTCCCGCAACAGCGCGCAGATGGAGACGGACCCATTAAACGGATTAGCTAAGCGATGCTGAGCATTTGGCTGCGGTTTGAAAAACGTTAAAAAATTGGTTCTGGTGATCATTTACTACTTACGTGAATTCTGCCCGAATCTCGAAGAATTATTATATTATTATTATTTTTGACGTGACAACGTCTAATAAATCGATGAACGCCGGCTGCACGCACGAAAAAGTGCCCCGTTACGCGCATTGTCCCGTTATTCTGTGTCCCGTTACGCTCATTGTACGCTTGCGCCGCATCTATCTCTCTTCCACTCGATTGGAACAACCATCGATTTGACTTTTTCGAGGCACATTAAACTTGGAACACTCCCATTCGTTTCCTACTTTTCCTATCATTGTCCTATCCTTAACAGAATAAAACAGATGGGAAGAAGTTAAATAGCAGACATGTATAAAAGTTATAGTTAAAATAATCTGTTCGTTAAAGTCATAAACATATATTTTTTGAATTAATGAGTGCAAATAAAAGTAAATTTATCAACTAAATTGTATATTTCATTTCACTCCTTCTTTGTATCCATACAAAATAACGATAATTCAATAAAAAATTGATTCATTTTTATTCATAAAAGTATGCAATCATTTCATCAATGTTTTGTTATGACGTTGTCACGTTATACTTCGTCCGTAAACCGACTATACAGACAACCAATTTTTTTTATAATTAAAATCAAATTAACACTTGGTGGCCTTGGGATGTGACATCTGCGGCACTCGTGGAAGCTGCAGACGCGACAATGGAAGTCGAAGGGCGGACGGGCGGACGGGCGGACGGACGGACGGACGGTCGGGCGGGCGGGCGAGCGGACGGACGGTCGGGCGGACGGGTGGACGGGCGGACGGACGGACGGACGGACGGTCGGGCGGGCGGGCGGGCGGACAGACGGTCGGGCGGACGGACGGTCGGGCGGGCGGGCGGGCGGACGGTCGGGCGGGCGGGCGAGCGGACGGACGGTCGGGCGGACGGGTGGACGGGCGGACGGACGGACGGACGGTCGGGCGGGCGGGCGGGCGGACAGACGGTCGGGCGGACGGACGGACGGTCGGGCGGGCGGGCGGGCGGACGGACGGTCGGGCGGACGGACGGACGGTCGGGCGGGCGGACGGTCGGGCGGGCGGGCGGGCGGGCGGGCGGACGGATGGACGGACGGGCGGACGGACGGACGCCGAGACTGACCTTGTACCTGTCGAGCGAGCGCACCCAGTCCAGGTCCGTGGCGTCGGACACCCCTCCGTGCACCACCAGCACCTTGTTGTTGACGACGGCGCCGAGTGGCAGCCAGCGGTACACGCCCTCGATCAGCTTCAGCAGCCGGTCCGAGTTTTGCTGCGGCACGAGGCACACACCGCTATCACCGGCCGGCACCCCTGCACGCTACGTCATCACTAGAGACATGCAAAATTCGCGGATTCATTTCGCGATAGGCTAGCATCAAAATAACTATACCTTCGTACCGCTTCTGCGATTGGCCCACATTTTATCCGGTAACTGTGAGCCAATGGGAAACACTAAACCAAGAAAGTGCCGAATTACGGACAACCTAGTTGAGACGTCTCACGCGTCAGTAGCCAATGAACAGGTGTTCATTTCCGCGAATATTTAAAGGACTGTGGAGTCTATCCTAGAGGTCAATGAATCCGTGAATTATGCAGGTCTCTAGTCATCACAGGCTCCACAGATGTGATCGCGACGGAAGCAAACGAACCTGAACCAAAGTTCATAAATAAGAGACCTGTAAAATTCGCGATTTCAAATTCATAAAGGATAGACTCCCATGATCCTCTACGCACTCGTGCAAATTACATCTGCTCATTGGTTACCGACTCGTAACACCTGTTGACTGGAATTATCGTGATTCGCTAATTCTTCTGTTAACCCTTTAAGTCTATTCGTCCACTAAAGTGGACAATTTATGTCTCAGTGATACATGGAGTTATTGAAACCTTGAATATATGTGTTAAGGTGTTCCTACAATCTAGTAGACAACATATTTATGGCTATGAAGTAAATACTTTTTTAACATTTATTAATTATAATTAAATAATTTTATATTAATATTAAAATTATAGCGTGAGATTATTACAAACAAAAAAATCCAAAAAATTAATTTAGTTACGATAAAAATTTTAATTAGGTATATCTTAGGAATTGACAAAGTGTGACTGAAATGGTTAAAAAAGATTTTTCATTGGCCCACAGTCCTTCAGATAAACTGTGGCCCAATCGCTGAAGCAAAATAATGTCAAAAGAATTTGGATTCTATTCTATCACGAAATGAATCCGCGAATTTTTACAGGTCTCTATTCATAAAGAGAAACTTTGTAGTATAAACCGTTTAGTGATCGAAAATCAGGTCTTTCTCACTTCCATAGGGCCCGTTTCGTTACAAACGTAGTTTAAAATTTTCGTTCTGTAGATCGAATGATTCAGTATTCGACGTAGCTGCTCCAGCAGCGAATTCTATTAGCGGGTTCGGAAACTACGTGTGGTTGGCCTCCAGAAAAGGTGGTGGGAACAATTGTTTTTGCATATATTTGTTACGTTATTTTAAATATTGATACGTTCAATTTTGTATCAGAGTTTTTTTTATAATAAGTTTATATGCAACATGAGAACTCATGAATTATCTCATACCGAGGTTAGATGTTATACATCTCTGGCGAGTACTAAAAGGCTGGCTCACTTTTTTTTAAAGTTATAAATATGTATGCGCGTTATGAAAAATGATGAAAGTGAATTTTTACGATGCACGTGCACCATGAAAGGAAGGTTTCACAAGATGAAAAATGGCTGCATAACAATGAAAATTTTATATGTGCTTATACTTTACAAACAGTATTATATCACTCAAGTCCTTTAATAAATTTATTTCTACTAATAACTTGCATGCAAAATTCAATTTAGTTTTAATTGCGCCAAATAAGTGAAACTTCTCACGCGTGTACATAAGTAATACACGCACCCATTTTTTCTTCAAAATCTCAAGCAGTATTCAGTGTGTTTCTCCTAATATTATGGTCCAAGGTAAATTGTGCAAAGTCCTACCACGCTCGAATAACACCTTAGATTTTATTTAAATAGAGGACAATGAATCAAAGAAGTATTCTTTTATTTTACATTTGTAGAACTATTTTTTCCAGTGTTTTGAGGTGACACAATGTTTATTAATTTTTTTATCCACCTGGAGCGACCGAAGATGTAGCTAAACAGTATGTTTGTTTTAACACCGTGTGTGGAAACTTTTAATCACGACGTTTCAAAATTATGCTTTTAAGAGGTGAGAAAGTGGGATATGTTTTTTAAATTAAAAAAAAAAAATACAGGTGTAATTTTTGTTGGTCAAGTAAGCACGATTTCATAAAGCTCTAAATAAAAAATAAAATTTTTTAAAAAGACAAAACAACAGAGTACCTGAAGGTTGGTTAAGAATTTCCTGAGAAAAAATTTAATTGGTGATATTAAATGCTAAAACAAGCCATTTTTGTGGAGAACATATGTCCAAGAAAGAAAAAAATTAAATTTGGCGCGCATCTAGGCACAACTCCAATGGCTGAGTGTTCACGCAAAAGTTTCAAATTAAAATGGAATTTAAGGTTTTCAATCCTTTGAATGTACAAATTTGAAGTCTTATAACCAGCTTTAAACATTCGAATGTAGATAAACACAAATTATAGGCAAAATAAGAAATAATAGAAGTAAAATAAATAAGAAAAATACCTCCATAAACGTGTAAGAGTGTAAAGATGCATATTAGATGCATATTCTAGGGTTTTTTGGACGAATGTTTTCCAGATGCGTAAGGTTTTGACTTTCCTTCTCCGAATGTATACTGATGATTCTAAATTTTTTCCTTGCAAGAAAAGTATGAGGATTTCTGTTAGGTTTTTAAAATTTAGTTATCATCATATCTTTGCTAAGTAATTATACCCCATATACAGAGGACTATATAAAAACCACATAAAATAAATATAAAACACAGATAAAAAAACTTTTATTTTAATACTGGAATTTGATTTTACAAAATAAATGACGCTAATTATGTATACTTAACCTCAAGAGAAGCAGTACACCATATTTTAAACGCACAAATGATTCATTTACAAGCTAATGGCTTAATATTGTTTCTGAGTTACAGAATCGTTTGAACTAACTGAAATATTTTATCGCAAATTTTAAGCCAATGTGTAATGGCTGTAAGAGAGTAAGCCCACATAGGATTAAGCATCAACAACGTTTTAGGAATATTTAACAACGAGCCATTATTTATTACGAGCTTACGTGTTGCGACCTTAACAACATGTTACCGTGGAGCGGCAGAACTAGGCTCTAACATGGAAGGGGAAATGACTTACAAAAATAGTTAATCATAGCCTGCAATTAACGTTGAAGTACACGCTACAATAAAAAAAACCACACTAAGTCCTACGTAGCTCAGGTTTGCGTAAATGTCACCCTCATCCAAAAAAAAAAAAAAAAATCTTAATGCCAAATGATGTTTGGATGTATCAGGAGCTTACCTTGTACTTTGTTTTCATCTCTCTCACGAAGCCATACCTGAAATAAGAAAAAAATAACGTTCAATAAATGGAGCTAATTATTGTTTTATCGTTACTATCCTAAATTAATGAGTCAGTAATTTCGTGTTTATAGTAATGAAATAATATGAATTCATAATACAAAAATTATCGATATGAAAAAAATTATATTATTTAAGTAGGTGTTTTTAAATAGTTTTAAGAAACTTAGGGATAATTTATATTTCAACTTTAGTGTGAAATAAAAGCTTATATTCACGTAATATGGTCTGGAAGTAAAAGATTATATGCAGCCTTTCATCGCAAAACTCTTTATTTTAAGATATCAATCAAATATTTAAAAAAATTCTATCCTTAAAAGTTAATAAGAATAAATTAAAATTATTAAGCAAACATAAGTTTTATTATTATATGGAATATCCTAAAAATTAAAGAGTTTTCGACAAATGCTGCATAAAAGAAAATCTATAATGTATAACAAATTAATTCTTGCTATTAATTTATGCTTCAAATTAAAATTAATTTTTAAGGTTCTCATAAACTATAAAATAAAACCTATTGAAGTAATAAAAATCATATTCTATCAACAATAATAATTGTAATATTCATGCGAAGTATGTATATCACCGACAAAAATACAAAATCATAGAAACCAAATAATTTAGAAAAAAAAAGGTTAAACCATTTTCAGTCAACCTGCTTTTATGCATCCACCCTCATTAAATAAGCAAAATACCTAGTAGTTGGTTTTATTTTCACGGTTCACTCCTACTCATAGACGAGATATTTCAAAACGTGCCCATAGATAAATAATATATGGTTAAGACAACCAGCTCTTTAATTGCATAGAATACAGATTAAAAGTTTAAACTTCTGAGTGTTGTCCGATTATGTTCATCGCTGAAGAAAACCTTTTTATCTTCATTTACTTGTAAAATTACTATCTCAATTATAAACTGTGCAAACTACTGTGTAAACTGATGAAATTTTTCTGACATAATAAATCTGTTAAAATGGTACATTATAGATTAGTATTGTATTTTTTTTTTCAAGTAAAATTTAACTTCATGTTTTTGTGTAAGTTGGGGTGGGGGGGGGGGGAATAGAGAAATTGACGTCTCGCAAAACATAGGGATACCTAGAGACGGTGATAAAAAACAACACTAAGGAGGGATAACTGGAAGGAAAACGCCATGCTAAGGCCCAGATTAGGAAGTCTCTGAGTTATTTCAGAAAAAAAAAAACGTCAAAACCGAAATAACGATGGGCGCAGCTGAATTCGAACCCTGGTCCTCTGCAATACGAGTCCAGCAACAAGCCAACGATCCCCCCTTTTATGGCTTTTTCTTACTGACATACAGTATCATTTCCTATTAACCGTCAGCATTTCGATAGTAGAAATATCTTAATACATATGCACAGTAAAGTAATTTTGCTGAGTGCTTTGTTTATTTTATTAATTTAATTTATCGTATTTATTGGCAGCAAAATTAAGGCGATACGCCTATTCTATCGAACACTTAAACACATTAAACAGTGCACATTAAAAAATAAAATAATAAAGCATAGCATAAAATACTTGATAAAATTACAATAGAAAACTAACTTGAATGTCAGATAAATTTACATAGTTAAACAGAAAATAAAAATAATATTCCTTTAAAAGTAAATAATACAAACATACACGTCCAGCTTTATACAGTAGGTTGTAAAAGTAATCCTTGAACAACTTTAAAGATGTATATTTATTTGTTGATACTCACTTTTTAAGTAGATAAAATAACAAAAACTGACGTTCAAACGAGTGGTGCTTAGTCAAAGTATTACTGTGCGTTTCTTTATTAGGAGAGGGAAGGTTGTATCGTGCATGAATTACAGTATAATTAACAATAAAAGAATCCGAACAACTTGACAGGATTAAATGGAGTTTGTTTTGTCGGCTAAATATGTTAGTTAAGGTAATTTAAATGTACAGAAATAGTCAATACAAAGTACATTTTATATAAAAAAAGACAAATAATTTTTCATTAAATAAGGGAAAATCTGAAAATTATTAAAATCACACAAGAAAAACCTTAATAGTAACCAAATATTATAACGGAAAACATATTACAATTTTAAGATGTTCTAAAATTATTTAAACATTATATGATGCAGTTGTAAAATAAAATCATTGAAAAGATTTAGTTTTAAGATTTGGTTGTATAGGTTTTTCTTAAGATTTTAATAATTTTTCGGTAATTTTTCATATTTGTTTCATTTTTGCTTTCAAGACATTATTTTAGGGGAAAAAAAGTTTACATTCATTTAAAAACTATAATCTTTATTGACTTTTTCAGTACGTTCAGGTTTCCGTAAAGAACATATTGTTACGAGTATACTACTGGGTTCGTAAGGGATAGCCCAATTAATTAGTGCAGTTTTATTTATTACTAATGTCTACACTATAAATCTATGTCCACAACAATTATCCTAACACTAATCATTGCAACATTAAATATTTCCACTGGAGCTTCGCTCGACAGTGGTTCGCTCTTCTGTGCGCCTCTATCCGCTTCCTTCGCACACTCACCCACACCGCGCCGCAGCACAGTCCTCAACTATCGCTCGCCAGGCCTTCTCGCAGGTATCGCCTCCCAATAGGTCCAGTTTTCTCACCAAAGGCCACTTGCCCTCTTCACCTCTCGCTGGTCGTATGGGTATTGCCAGTATCACTTCCCCCCACACCCTGGGGGAGGGGGAGGGAGACCCTCTTCCCTACTCACAAAACTCTCCGATCCCTTGGAACACCCGTGGAGGCCGGCGTCGTCGCTTATATACCCGTGGCGTCCTTCTCGAAGGGACGAGAGAGGCTGTGACGTTCCGCCTCATCCCGGGCCAAGCCAACGCCCGAAACACCCAGAACAGCGACGCTTATTCACGCCACTCCTCGCGGCGGCCTCTGTAAGCCCGGAATCCCCACACCACTAAAGATGACAATAGCCTGATTTTGGACTGTGCGTGGGGAGCGGAGGGTTAGTGAGGATCATTGTAATGCGGCCAGGAACGCGTGGCATGCCTTACGTCAATGGACGGCACGTGACGTCAGTGGCTGTCCACCAGCTGCTCCAAACATGGCGCGCATCGCGGCCTTGTCTCTCGCGTTCGCAACAATATCTAGCAGACAAAACAAACCCCATCGAATTCTATCAGGTCGTTCCGATCATGTTATTATTTGACATTCTCGTCATTCATGCACGGTGCAACCTTTCCTATCCTCATACCCTGAAGTATGAAAACTGACTTTGACACACGTTAGACTATACAAATTCACACGAATGCCTTACTCGGGACTCAGGAATCGAATATAATTCAGGAGAGTACGACATTTTCATGATAGAGAAAATCGGATTACTTCCAAAGTTCTTTGATTTCCCCCGAAATCCAGCGTTTTGAAATTCCTACTGGATTATGGAATACCTAATATTGGGGACGGAAATAAAGTCCAGGGAAATTTTGGCGTAATAATATTTAAAAAAAACTAAAAAAAATATATGGCAAAATAAAATAATTATTGAAATTGTTGTAACGTTATACTAGGAAATAACACTTTCAGACTGAACTCTATTTTCCAATGAAAATTCCTAAATTACCACTTCTCGGCCGTGATGCAAGTTTCAACGGGTACCATTTTCGCGATTTGCTTATCGTACTGTATACTTGTAGAATGTAAGAAAATTAAAATGTGCAAACCTTGGAAAATTATTTGCTACACTTGTTTCGTCTGTTCGGACGCGCCACTGTCTTGCTCCTCACGTAGTGGTGGGTTCTAACGGTCCCATGTTTCGCTGCGAACATGTTCGGCAATGTTCCACAGAAGAAAAGGACAGATTATTCCGACCTTACGGCCGGCATTCTCACGTTCCCCTCCCACATACGCGTCCTAATGGGGTGGGTTGGGAATAACATTCCAGTTCGCTTTTTTACAAACATTCCAGAGATTTTAAGGAAAAATTACAGAACTGTAAAGGATCACTCCCTGTTGTTGATCGGGAAGTTATTAGAGCTTCGGCAATGACCAGCTCCTGGGGCCACCCATCCCAGCATGGTCACCGCCCCAGCCCCTCTTTCCGCACTCAGCTGACCAGACAGTCGGCTGTGTCCTGAGAAGAGAAGGGCAGCAGCACTTCTCGTCTCCAGACGCCGCATGCAGGGGGCTCGGGTTAGGAGTGTTTGACAAACGACCCCCCTCCCAGCCAAACCCGCGCACGTGTTTGAACTTCCCGCGCGGATTTCTGTGCAGCGCAAACAAAACCAAGAGCCTCCCCGATTCCACCGGAGAGACAGTCGCAGGAAGGCACAGGGGGTGTGGACGAGGAAGGATCGTGTGAGCGAGGGAGGGAGTAAAAAAAAGAAGGTAGTGATGGAGGGGAAGTTCGGTGTTTCGCACGAAGCGCCTCGCCGTGGACAAAGAGAAAACTAATTACGTGCCCCCGCAACCACCGGACCGACGCGCCCCTACTAAACTCCCTCCCACCCTCCCACCCCCTCCTCAGACAACCACGAATATTGGATCATGTACGGGCCGAGTCATCACACGGGCGACTCAATTACGAAGCAATATCTGCTAAACTGGCAACACCGCCTCACCACCGCCTCCTGCAGAGATTACGTCGCTGTAGTTTCTGGTTCGCGGATGACCCTAAGGTCGTTAACATCATGTTTGGAGCCGCGCTTGATAGATAATATGACGCATTTCGGGGCTACACCAACCTCGTGTCTGAAATATAGTTATCTGATTTATTTTTTGTTGGGGGGGATTAGTGTCTGAGCAGAGTAATGATGGGATTCAAGAGACATCGACACAGGGATATTGCTATGGCGTGACTAGGGACACTATATGAAACTAAAGTAATATATATATTTTTTGTAAATGGAACAGAAATATACACGTAAAATTACACATATATGCACATCTATACGTTTAGATGAAAAAAAAAACTGTATCACTACAAAATAGTGTTCGCAGTCATACCTGTACTTGGTTCAGATTCTCACCCGGGAATTTATGCATTATGTTGTCCCAGTACTTCCAATAGTTAAAATAGTTTGTAAACTGTCCCCCTAATTGCTTTACAGTATTAAGTGCGCACATAATAAACACGGTAAAACAAAATAAATTGCAGTTTGGAATATTCGATTGTCTTTTCAAATGTGTGAAAAAAATTATGCTTCAATAAAACATCAATTAAAATATAAAATTATGCACCAATTTTCGTAGGAAAATTTAGTATTATATTTCGAAAAACGTATTTCATACATACAAAAATAACTGTAGCCATGTGTTGTAAAAAGTTACAATAGATTTCTTAGTGTAAAGAACTATTTCTTGGCAACTGCTTCACAAAGGAATATTTTGTAAAAGTACAGAAAAACTTTTTTTTTCTCTGAAGGAACGCACACAATGTTTTTATCTTCAAGCCAATTCTCTTCAAACCGGCCTTGAATCGAATCCGTGACTTTTTTTTTGTTTTTAATATTTCTTACGTTGATTATTTTCATTAGCATAGAACAATAATTCTGTCTTTATGACTGTTTGTTTAGATTAATTTATTTAATTTTAAAGTTTTATTGATTTTGAAATTTTTGGTAATGAATTTGAAAGATGAAACTCTACACTCATGTTATGACCGGGACTCCAAGCCAGAACCCCTCGCAACAAGAACAGGTGTATATCAGACTGCTCTACTGAGCTAACATCTCCGGCACTAGGATAAAAAAAAAATCAGTATTTTCTGTCATTATTTCATAATATTATAAATGTTCTGATCACAGAAAAACATTTTTTGCACTTCTACAAAAAATTTCTTTGGAAACAAGATGCCAAGAAATAGTTTGAAATATTACAAAATAAACATTGTAAATTTGATGAAAAACACTGCCATGGTTATTTTTACATATATTAAATAAGTTTTTCGATAAAACGCTGAGCAATTCTTACGCAATTGGCGCATATTTAAATATTTCAATTGATGTTTCATTCAAGCATAATTTGATTTTAATTTTGGCAATGATAATGAATATTCATAAATTTTACTGTATTTTGTTTTACGGTTCTCATTAATTTGGGAATTTAATACAGGAAAAATAATGAGGGAACAGTTTATAAATAACTTTAACTATTGAAGGTACTGAGAAAACACAAATTACGTATAACTGCCCTGGTAAAATCCGTACCCAGTATTACTGCGAATACTATTTTGTTTTCGTGTAAATGTTCAATTTAATAATATCTGTAAGTAATTTCTTTTCCATTAAAAAAAACCGTGATCATTTTTCTCTTCCCAATTGGCTGAAGATTGAAACCTTGAAGTGGGAGAGGGGCGGACACCCAAAGTTAAAAACCAGAAAATTGTTACTTAATTTGGGAGCATAATTTTTTTAACTGACATTGCGAGCGTTTAACGTGATTTCTGCATGTAGGAATATAAGTCCTCTAACTATTACCGGCGATGAAATCCTTTTACAATGTTGTTGAAGACATGCTTACAAAATAGTAATAGCTAAATAGAACCAACTTTGCTGGAGCTTTTAAAATTCATTCAGTCTTCCACTTCGAATGATGTTCAGAAAGATTGATGATATTTAGCAAGAATCAAATAGCACGCCAAAAATTCTGGCACATGTGCAGGAATTGTAGAGGAGGCGGACACATCGATGAACATTTGTCCAGTAACACTTCTGTTTATCGCGTGTGCCGTTACCGCGCACAGTTAGATAAAATGGATCCCGTTATAGATGGAACGGTATCGGAGAACGTATGCGTGGAATATCACACAACATGTGAAATCATCGGTCACCAGAGAGAACCAACTGGTTATGTGAGCCCGAGAAAGCAGATGAACGTGATACCCATACTGCATTTAGAGAAATTTACTTTTGAAAAAAAAAGTAACGGGCGTTTCTGCGAGTAGACTGAACGTCAGAAATATTTAAAAAATTATATTCACGCTGTGTTTTTTTAAAATAAAGATTAGAAAAATAATCAAGAATATAAAGCACCAATTTAAGTGATGCGTTTCGCAATGTGTTTTTACTTTCCTCGAGAATCATTTCTTATGTACCTATCCCAAAATCCTTGTATCACTAGCACTACAGGTTCATTTGAAAATTAAAATTACTGAAACCTCAAAATTACAATTGTTTCAATGTTTTCTCGTGTCATGTACACGTTACAGGGAACCAAACAACAGAATGACAGCTTAAACTGTGATGGATTGTATTTGAGCAGTCAAGCTTAAATTGGAGAGGAAATTGTGTTGTCACTTGTGCCTTGCGTCAACATTAATTTTGATAAGTGGCGGAAATAAGGGCTCTTAAGCGTAGCTTTTATAGATTGAAACGTGAGAATATTTTGTCTTTGAGCTCGCGAACCTTCCGGAAAGGGGAAAAAATTATATTATTTTTCGGGCGAAGAAAACCATTTTACATATATTATGTTTTAGTTTAAAATTTCAACGTCAACAAAGAAAGACCAAAATCGTAGCATTTCGTGACCAGAATTACTAACTATATCTTGGCTTGTGGGTTTAGGCCACGTCTGGGTGATTATGGTGTGTTGCGACGTTTCGGCATGCCCTGGTGCTGCCATCTTCAAGGGTGATTAGCAACTGAAGACCTGACATCACCAGTCAAAATACTTAGTGTAGGTGAGACCAGAAATGAAAGTTCCTTTCAACTTACTCTGTGCACTGTATTTCAAGATACACCACACTTTTTTTTTTCTGTAAAATCACCTGATTCATCGAGCAGGGCATGTGTCTCGTTGGATAAATGTGTGTACGCTGGTTGTGGCGTAATGCTTAGTGAATGTACGTGTACATGAGAGGCGGAGGGAGGAAAAGATATGGCCAACTACCGTGATATAGGCCGGTATTGCAAGACACAAAATAAAAGGGTTTAGATGTTGAATATGCAACACTTGAACCCTAACCGTATTACTTGTGCAAAAAAAAAACGCTCCCAAACATTATATAGGACACAGCCAAGCCCTTATTTTTAGGGAACAAATGTTGGTGTCTTATCCGTGACCTATCTGTTGACCGAACTACCGCACATGCGCAGAGCTCACTTTTTTGTTGATTTCGTCCAGATGGCGGACTCGCGTCTGGCGCCATTAACTCGTATATAGTCACTTCCTTGATCATCGACGGACGTTTAGCGTATTGTTGTGATTAATGAAACTTTATGATGGAAAAACTATCCTGGAAGACATTTTGTACACTTTAAAGGGTCATAACTAGAGATGGTGATTTATAGCATTTAAAATAATAACATTTAGCATTTTGAATTTGAAATTTAGCATTTTGTAGCATTTTTAAAAACAAGATTTAGCCAATTCTCTCATTTTACATTACTGAAGAAAAGTATATTTTTAAAAAGCATTAAATAATACACATATTAATTTATTAAAAACCACAGAAATACAGATTTAGCACTTATGACGGCAATAATTTGAATACTTAAAATTACAATAAATTTTTTTTAGCAGTGTTCATGGCCATAGTTGATGTAGAGTGCACAAATAATGTTATTGAAACTCGTTTTTTCCCCCAATTTGTTTTTCGTTTTTTCAATTTTCGCCTTCTTTTGGTTTTTGATCATGCAAGAAACAGTTGCTTCTGTTTTACCGACTTTCTCTTCATCCGATTTCATGGTGAATCTTTTATTTTTTGCAGCCTGATGTCCCTCAGATTTAATGTTCTTTTCAAGTACATCTTTTTTTTCCACTCCAGACAGCGATTACATAAATTGCACATTAAAATATTCGTATCACTTTCGTAGAACTGTTCACTTTTGTATTCATTTATGCGATCGCGAATGGAAATTACGTTTCGTCCCATTTTTACCACGAGAAATAACAGTATACAACACATTCACGAGTATGCACATATTTGTAAACACACCACCTTCCACAGACTACACAATAACGCGGCTTTCACGTGAAACACAGCCAGAAAATGGAACTTAGCGCGGCAAAGCAGAGATCTCGCAATATGGTGGCCTAAAAACTAGTACTCTGCAAGATGACGGACAATCTTCCAGCTAGTTGTTCTTTGCTTTGTTTACAATCGCGAGGCACGGATGGCCATTCTTCATTCAATATTTACGAACAATAGTAGTGAATGACGTGACAATAAGTTACTTGTGCTGAATACGCCATAAAATGGTTTCTTTTGATACTGAACTGAAACAAAATACAATCAGTAAATAAATTGTGTAGAGTGAAGACGAATCTACGTTTTTTACCTTGATTTTGCATTTATCTCGGAATAGTCTAGATTTCGCATTTTATAGCGGAAAAAGTATAATTTAGCATATTTTCGCATCTATTTCGCGAAAACGAAAAATCACCATCCCTAGTCATAACAAAATATAATCTTAATTTAAAAAGTTCTTGAGAAAATTAGAAAGGCGGTTCCATTATTTGGGTGCGATGGTGCTGCTGTCGCAAGTAATTTTGCCTAAACAATTGTATTTATGGTTGAGAAACGTCCGCTCAAAAGCAATTGAACCAGTTTCTAGCATTTGTTAAAAACCAGTTTCTAGCGTTTTTTTTAAAAAAAAGGTTGACAATATGATTTCTTACTGGAATTCGGTTTGGGCACGTTCTGGAATACGCCCGCGAGTTTAGTGACGAGTGCATCCCAACGAGGCAGTGCTAATTGGCTACCTTACCCGAAAGTCTTGGAATAACGCCCATAGTGTCGCATTATCTGAGCAATCAGAGGCTTGTAATTTTGTGCTGAAAGGCGTGTCCTAACGAAACTCGGACGCAAAGCTGTGCCAGCCGCTTCAACGAAAAACACGAGACACAAAAATGGGTAAGAAACCCATACGTGCAAGTTCATGTGAATCAGGCCGACACCCTGGTGTTTTGGCACAGTATCTATACAGAGCCATACTGTGATTGGTCATGTGCGTAGCCGTGATAGGAGGATTTTTGGCTGATCAGGATGAGTATGCTATTAAAGTGCTGCAGCATGGACTGTGGATAATTCTGATACGGTGGCCAATCAAGATTATGGTGATACGTTATGATATATATCAAATTATATAAACACTAACTTAAGTTATATTTATATTGTAATATTTATTATATTTATATCATAAATTATAATATAAAACTATAAAAAAATATTTGTTATACTTATTCCAACTAAAAAAAAATAACAATTTTCTCTTCAATGGTTGAGTTTGAAGTTTGGTTACCACTTCCTGAAAAACTACAAATTTTGACAGACAAACATTAAACTGGTTTGAAACATTATTTTGGACATACTCCGTTGGTAGTTTACACGGCATACCATATAGAAGAACTAACGATCGGACAAAGAGAGATGAATACACAAACACACACACGAAAAAAAGCATAACTCAGCCGATGTCAAATTTTAAATGTACAGACAGTTCATATAAATACATAGAATGAACTAGTAAGAACAATAAGCGCCAACGAATACAGTGGGCAGAAATCGGAGAGACAGTAATTATAGTTGAACAACAACCTTGGATAACGCAGCGATAAACAGAGGACCACAAACAACGATAATATCACGAACTCATGAGAACCCAGCGAATTAATTAATCAGATATTCTGGCAACACAAAGGCGACAGACAATCGAGCAAAGTAGGTTTTCTAGGACGAAACAGTTGCGACGTTTAGAAAACTTCAATAAACGAAACTAACTATCTATAACTGTCTGAGTTTGAATTTGGATAGAAAAAAATCGAAGGTAGTGGAATCGGTAGCTAACCTGTAGCACGTTTTATTCCTTTCGCAACAGGGAACTTTATCTTCAAAGTCGTCTAAATATGAAACTTTTATTACGTGCAATAAAAATCGACAAACTCGCTTGAGTGTTCCTTGCTCCTGCAAAAAAGCTCGCTCAACCAACCGATAAATATTTCAACATTCAAACTCCTTGCACTGAAGTTGGATGTTCGATTTCCGATTTCCGTTACACATCACCGCAAACGCTAGCGATGGCTCTAAGCCACTTCTGCGGGTCGAACTTATAATTTATTCGACACAGTTTTTAACTATGCATGCAGCGAAGGTGGAATTCTTTCACGAGTTCGTACTTTTTAGCAGTTGGAAAGGGCGTAAGTATTTAGGTTGATGTGGGTGGCCGTAAGGAAGGCCATAAAACATAGTTTTGACCTTTACGTTTATCAACCCCGTTTCACAGTCACGATTTTGCAAGCGCAAGCAGGGCCCTTAGTGAGGGACTTCTTAATTCCATGGGGGAGGGGCCAATGGCGCCCCCCCCCCTGAGATCTAGGAATTTAGTTATTATGTAAGGCACACGAAAGTTTATAACCAAGCAACTAAGGTACCGTGGAAAAAAAATTATTTATAAACAATTAAATTAACCGGTAATTAATGATTGAATGTTAGACGTAACCACTTAGGTTCAATTACAAGCCACATCACTACGATGCCGAAGTTAAAATAAATAAAATTGGTTGGCTGTAAAGTCGGTTTACGGACGATAGTTTAACGTGAAGTCATAAAAAAACATTGATAAAATGATTGCATACTTTTATGAATAAAATTGAATCATTTTTATTGAACTATCACTATTTTGTATGGATACAGAGAAGGAGTGAAATGAAATATATAATTTTATTGATAAATTTACTTTTATTTGCACTCATTAATTCAAATATGTTTATTACTTTAACAAACATTAATTTAATTATAACTTTTATACATATTTGCTATTTAACTCCTTCCAATCTGTGTTATTCTGTTAAGGATAGGACGATGATAGGAAAAGTCGGAAACGAATGGGAGTGTTTCAAGTATAATGTGCCTCGAAAAAGTCAAATCGAGGGTTGTTCCATTCGAGTGGAATAGAGATAGATGCGGCGCAATCGTACAATGAGCGTAACGGGACACAGCGTAACGAGACCAAGTGCGTAACGGGACCAAGTGCGTAACGGGATACTTTTTCGTGCGTGCAGCCGTCGTTCATCGATTTTTTAGACGTTGTCATGTCAAAATTTTTTTTTAAATTGTAGCATAGTCTGGCGCTGGCTTCTAGGCTGAGGAGCAAGGAGCGGGTCAGTGACCGACCGCCGTCTTAGATTGTGACGTCACGGCGGCCATCTTGGATCACTTTAACCTTAAAATGTAACTGATATATTATAATTTCTGTCTAGTTTTGCCCCCTAGTTTTATACCTAAATCTAAAATTTAATATTTATATAAATTCTTAACAATTTATAAGAAAAAAATAAAAAAATGTATTTCGTACGTCATGGACTTTGAAAGTACTGGGTTCGATCCTGACGAGGCCAGACAACTGACCCTCGCGCACTTTGACCGAGAAATATATTATACCAACCAAAATGGTATCATGACGGCCAATTGGGATCCGCCATCTTATCTTTTTTTCCGTCTGCTAGAGAGTGCAACTGCCATTTTGTTATATGTTTTTTACCTACTAGATTACAATACTATCAATAACCAGACAGTCAATTGTCGTAGCACCCTCCATCTTGTTGGCCATCTTCGCCTCAATCTTGTATATTCGTAATTTTTAAACGAGAAATTAGAAAAAAAATTCTAAATAACCACCGAAACCATAAAAAAAAAGTTTATGCTATGGTTTTGGGAAAATAACTAATTTTCATTGATTTATAATGATGTGCTGAAAAATATTTATCTGTAGACGAAATCTAAAAATAAACTGAAAATTCGAAACTTTTTATCACACGATTCCATGCTTTCAAAACATGTTAGAACTGACAAAAAAAAATTTCCATTTAGGTAACTAGCAATTAGAACACTTTTTTTTATATAGAACACATGTATTTATTTATTTTAGAATTAACAATGTTTCCAAACTTCTACATTTACTTGAAAAAAACCTGTATTACTACGAAATAGTGTTCGCCGTAATACTGGGCTCGGACTCTTACCGGAGCATTTATTCCTTGAGTTGTCCCAGTACCTCCAATAGTTAAAGTTATTTGTAACCCGTTCCCTGAATAGCTTTCCAGTATTAACTACGCACATAATAAGCACGGTAAAAAAAAAATTGAAAATTTGTTGAATATTCGATTATATTTTTAATGGTTTAAAAACAAAAGTTATGTTTGAATGAAACATCAATTAAAATATAAGATTATACAACAATTTTAAGTAAGACATATTCAGTGTTATATAGAAAAAATAAGGTATTTCATACATGCAAAAAAAACCATAACTATGTGTTGTAAAAAAGTAAAAATATCTTTCTTGTAAGTTGGAAACATTTTTTTTGGCAACTGGTTTCCGAAGGCATTTTGACGTGACAACGTCTAATAAATCGATGAACACCGGCTGCACGCACGAAAAAGTGTCCCCTTACGCACATTGTCCCGTTACGCTGTGTCCCGTTACACTCTTTGAACGCTTGCGCCGCATCTATCTCTCTTCCACTCGATTGGAACAACCATCGATTTAACTTTTTCGAGGCACATTAAACTTGAAACACTCCTATTCGTTTCCTACTTTTCCTATCATCGTCCTATCCTTAACAGAATAACACCGATGGGAATAAGATAAATAGCAAACATGTATAAAAGTTATAGTTAAAATAATCTCTTCGTTAAAGTAATAAACATATTTGAATTTATGAGTGCAAATAAAAGTACAATTTATCAATTAAATTGTATATTTCATTTCACTCCTTCTTTGTATCCATACGAATTAGTGATAATTCAATAAAAATGATTCAATTTTATTCATAAAAGTATGCAATCATTTAATCAATGTTTTGTTATGACGTTGTCACGTAAAATTATCGTCCGTAAACCGAATTTACAGACAGCCAATTTTTTCTTAAGATACAGACAATTTTTTTTTCTGTATGGTAGTTAAAACTAAAATGGATTTAAACCGTGTGCGAAACCACGAAACCACGAAACATCAGAAGCAAAATATTTGATGCTGCTGGCCCCCACTCCCCATCAAAAGCCGCTCACCTGGCGTTCATGATGAGGTCCTCGTGGTTGCCTCGGTTCAGGTAGACGCCGTCGGGAAAAACCAGCAGGCACGCTAGCAGCAGCAAGAGCACCTCCAGCCCCTTCTTGCCGCGGTCCACGAAGTCACCGTTGAACACGTACGGGTTCTCCGCGGACGGCAGCCCGTTCTGCAACCACCAGCGGATGAAATTAATATTATTCACCTCTCCCCAACCCCCGCGGGGCAAGAACTCACCTTGACACTTCCCTTGAGAAAAAAAAAATAACGCAACCAAAACTGTCATGTCCGCCATCTTGACCTCAGCCAATGCTTTCACACACTAGGGAAGAACCTACGAACTAAAGTGCGCTCTACTGTAGTATCGCAACCTCTATGGACAAGTTACTGCCTACAGCCGCCCATAGATGGCAGAAACGAACATTGATAAATAACATAATACACTGATACGTTATATAATCAAGGATTCACGTAGGATGAAGAAACTGTATTAACCACTGAGCGTGCGTTGCGTAACATGTATCATGTACGATGAGATTCACTGCCTGAATTGTGTTTGTAGACGTGTAATGTAAGGACAGGTCGGGCGCTAAAATATGACCTAGTTGTACATGCAGCCCGGGCAAACTTGTCATGGCGGAGATCCTTATTCTGGAGCAATCTGGGGGATTAAAACTACACCAGTATTCTGAGAATAATTGTTTCTCTTTCCTCTCTCTCTCTCTCTGTCTTCCTTCTTTCCCTCCCGAGCTAGCGTCTCTTTGGAGACCACGGAAAACCCTCCCCTCCCTCACAACTGACCCTGCCTACAGGAAAAATGTGGCCAGGTCGTCGGCGCACATGAGGAGCTTCCCAGCCAGAGGAGAAGCCATCAGCACCACAGTCCCTGGACGACACCTGGGACACGTCAGAACCTTTCCCCGACAACACACCACACTGCCATCACAGATTAATCCCACATTTTCCACGTACTTTATCTAAACATACAGATGGTTTATAAAATATATTTATTTGCAGTTATTTTTCATTTTCAATACATTGCAAGTTGAATAGTTAAACTTCTGACGATACAAATAATTCAGTTCATCTGGCTGCCAACGTATTTTTTTTTTTTTTTTTTTTGTGTTCTCACGCTGCGATATTCAAGTAAATGTGTTAAGTAAAAAATACGCTACCAGATTAGCAAACCCCCCTCCCCCCCCCCTCACTTCGGCACATACCCCGTCTGACCCCTTGTAGTTACGTCCCTGGCAACGACAGCCCGCTGTCCAGCCACGACGACGTAGCAACACAATTTTGATTTAAGTGGTGGAAAAATCATATCAGCTGGCTTTTCTTAATCTCATGTAAAAAGTAACCGAAATTAAACATCAAAAAATGGATTGTAAGACTGTTCAGATCGTTGAAGCTACAAAACTTAATCAGGTATTACCAAAATTGTGATTCAAGAGCTGAAAAGGGGTACCTATTAGCGTTTTTTGTTTCGTTATCAGATAAGAAAGAACTTTTTTTTTTTATGTAAAACGCGCAATTGTCATCAAATAGTGCAAGTATTTTACCTGAATGGGTTTTTTTTTTCGAACTCAGATGTAGACAGTAATTTTGCACTTATTTTAAATGTCAATTGTGTACATCTTCGTCAAGTATTACCAAACTTCTGCTGATAAGAATTGCGAAAGGGCAATGGGGTGTTTTTTCCAAATTCATGTGGACAGAGCGATGCACGTAGTTTTTCTCATAATCAGATTTATACAGGAATTTTTCTTTTATTTTAAAAGTCAAGTTTGGAAAATTTTATTACGTAGAACCAAAGTACTGACTTAAAGGTTTTACAAAGAAGAAATGGGAAGTTTTATCGAAATCAGATGCAGATAGTTATTTCACTTTAATTTTTGATGTCAAATGTAGGAAATTTGGCAGAGTAGTACCAAAATTCTACTTGGAGTTGGGGAAGGTGGTAGAGGTGTTTATTTTTTATAATTTAATGTAGTAGATTTTTCAAATCCAACCAATAAAATTAATGTTCTTCTTCGTTTGTACATTAAGTGTATGGATTGAAGGTTTTTTTTTAGTTAGATGCAAAAGGTAAATTTCTTCCTATTTTGAACGCCCAGTGTGCCAATTTTCATCAAGATGTATCATAATTCTACTTGAAGGGGCGAGAAAGGGTGTTGAGGTTGTTTTTCGAAATATTGTGTAGACAGGAGTTTGAGGTAGTTTTTTTTAATCACATGTAGGAAGTTATTTTCCTCTTAATGTCAGGTGTGCAAAACTTCATCAAGATTTAGCAAAAACTAATTTAAGTGTTAAGAAAGGGTATGGAGGTTGTATGAAATTTTATTAAGAGACGAACGTATAGATTTTTTGTGAATCAGGTGTTCATTGTATTTTCCGCTTAATTTTAACGTCAAATGTGCAAATTTATATAACGAAATGCCAATATTCTTTTTTAAGGGATGGTAAAGGTTATGTGGTGGTGGTTGAAACCTTATGTGGAAAGGGAGATGGAGGAGGCTATTTTGAAATCAGATGAAACAGTAAATATCCTCTTGTTCTTAAACAAACATTAGGTGTCCGGTACCTCCTGATAATCCCTTAATATCTTTAATATAATTACTATCTTAAAATTTTTGTTAAGTGTTAAAAAAGAACCAAAGTTATTCCTTAATGGGTGGAAGGGGGTGGGTTAGGTTTTTCGTAATTTGATATTAGACAGTAACATTCCCCTTTTACTACATTAGTTCAAGACAGTAATATTCCTCATAGTTTAGACGAAAAATGTGCAAACTTTTATCAAACAATACAAAACTTCCAGAACGTCTGCTTTATGGCGTGGGTGAGAGGAGTGGGGATATATTTTTATTTCCATGAAAAATTCACAGCCTCTTTTTTTTTTTTATAGAAATAAATTATAGACAGTAAATTTTTCCTTACTTTGAAGGCAAAGCGAACAAAATTTCAACAATAAGTGTCAAAATTCTGTTTTAAGGGGTGTAAAGTAATGTTGTGGTGGTTTTACGAAATTTCATGTAGACAATGACCATCCTCTTGTTTTGAAGGCCTCGTGTGCAAAATTTCATCAGTATATATATATATGTATATATATATATATATATATATATATATATATATATATATAGTAATCAAATCAATAGTAAGGTTATTTATGATTACACAACATAGATTTTTAGTCAGAGTATCTAATGATTTGGTGCAGATTGAGGATGTAAAAACCTTTGAAAAATTGTCTTTAACTATAAAACTATGACACGTTTTGAATTTTTTATATTTATAACCGTGATTAATTCGTCGATCAACTGTTCTGTACTTGATGTTAAGTTATAGAACATTCTGCGTACTGATTCTTTCCACATTAACGCTGTAAGGTTTAAGTTGCATAGAATATCATAATGACCTATGATTTAATTACGTCTCCATTGTATAAAAGTTAGCTCTTTTATTTTTATTAATTTAGGTTAGTATTCATGATTTTTAAAATAAATTAATAACTACGAGTTCTTGGCGACCCTCATATGCTTATATTAAACTTATAATTTTTTATTATTTATGCTTGTAAACGCTTCTTGATTTTCTTTTTGCTGGCAGCGAGTGGTTTGAGGTTGGAGCTTAGAAAAGATTCTCTCTTATAAAGAAACACGCTTTCTTGCCTCGCTCTGCGTTCGAATTCAGAGCGTCTAGCGCTGACGTTGCCCTACACTTCAACACACTTTTGAGCTCCGTGGAGTTTCAGCTCTCTCTTCTTATTTCTTTATTTGTTTATTTGGCGAAGAAGCCGAAATGGTGGCGAAATGGGCCACTGAACCGGCAAGACTGTGATTTAGTTATAAGTGGGTTTTGAGCCTTGCGGAATAGCGCGACTTCTGCAAACAAAACACGCAGTCTGTGCGAACGACGCATTGACGGACGTTTTAAATAAATTAATGGCGCAGTACCTTACCACAGCATTCTGGAAATAAACCTTTAATACACTGATCCCTGCTAAGACACCCGAGTAATCCGCTTTTAGGTAATATTATTTTTGTAGTGTTTTGTTCTAAAGTACAAGTTTGGTAAAGTTAGGTCTGTTACTTAAATATTAGCCTCGCCAATTTTATTTCTCAATTAATGAAATTTAACTCCTTTAAGCACGTCGAGGGTGAAATTTTAGTATGTAACCAAATGTCTGCGCACCGTGCTACTGAATTTTAAAAGAATCAAGTTCGATACACATGTGCGTTTTCGTCCAGTTGTGTTCGAACGCATGATATGTAAAGTAGCACGTGGCATGTGTTCATATGAATGGAATATATTTCAGGTAAGAAATTTAAAAATAGCAAAAAAAACATGATATTAATATAGTTATTTAATATGAAAATTATAGATAACAATACAATAAGATATTATTTAAAGGGTGAAATAATCGAGGACAGTTTTTGAAAGCTGTTTTCCTTCAGGTTTACTTATAATTTAACAGCCGAGAAAATTGTGTTAGAGTATACATGGCGTGGATCATATCCACCACATTGTTTTTTTTTAATATCACGACCGCTGCACTCTCTCTGCCTTCTGATGTCAACTACACACATTAGTTTATTTGTTAAACTAAATGTTGCAGTCAAAATGTCACACGTATTGTAATACCTTTGGCTCGTAATTCGCAGTAATAATAATTTTGCATCTGTGGTAAGTCTCAAAATTAACCTCCTTTTGTTTTCAACGCACGTACGTAAGTAAACGAACCTTTTTTTCTTTTCTCCATGAGGGTTATTTGGGTGGTCGTAATTAAAATTGAAATTTGGCTTGGTTAGGTAATCTAAATTTTAAAAATTCTGAAAATTTATTAATTCTTGCTAAACTGTTTTTTTATTCCAGCCGCGAAGTTGCACGAGCGAGCAAACGTCGGTTACCTATGTTCGAAACTGATCGAGGGTCAATGGATCTTAGGTTTGCCCTTCCCTGGAGACAGAGTCCCCATATATCGACCGGCATCTCGGGTTCTCCTACTGACACTGAGAGAAAGAAGAGAAAGAAAGTTCCGCCAGCGGGATTTTGGCGTTCGGCGTCTGGTAGAATTAAAGTTTCAGGTCCCCTGGCTTTCACTCCTTTCTCTCTCTTTCTCTCTCTCTCTTTCTCTCTCGTGAATATCTGACATGAGGTGTCGCCAGAAGTGGCTTTGAGGGCCGTTAAAAAAAACTGCACGGAAACGGAGACGAATCTCCCGGCACATTTCACTATCCGCGTCTGCTGCTTCCTCAATACACGGGAACGTGACAAATGGCAACAAATGAGAAATTGAATTTCAAGGTTACGAAATATAAATTGAAATTAAAAAAAAAAATCATATATAATTTTTCGACATCATAGCACGCGCAGAATTTATGTATATAATAAAAATAAACGAACAAGTTATAATTGAACACTAGATAGTCTTGAATTTGAAACAATTTTTTAAGGTATTTAGAACATAAACTATCATGGCTACCACCGCAGCCAAATACTCATCTTCTATTGGTCGCACGGAGCAACGTAAACGGAAGAGCTCAGCATCGCCGAGCTAATGCGTGCGGGTCCGTCTCCTTCTGCGTGCTGTTGCGGAAACTCTGTTCCGTGAGATCCGTCTCCGTTTATGTGATCCGCCTCCGTTTCCGTGTCATTGTAGAACGGGTCTTTGGCTGGAGCAGAGCTGGCTGACCCGTTGTCCATATGTTAAACTATATTTAATGCTATATGAAAAAAATGAGTGGCTACCAAAATAAAGTGAATTAATTTTCACCGGTTTGTTTGCATGGTTATAGCTTAGGAAACATTTATCACGATCAATTTAGCTATGTTAGTAATGGTTTATTAAGGCTGATATCTAGCGGGTGACCTCAAAACTATTTCAAAAAACCAAGTATCGGTCTCGGCAATCAGAGATCCTCCCCCATGGATTTTAATCGCCGAGGCGAACAACGATGGATGTGTGTGTATGTGGTTGTGTGTGTGTGTGTGTTGGTGTGTGTGTGGGACCAGCCGCCGTAATGTGTTCCGCTGACTGCAATCCGGGAAAGCAGCAGTGTTGGCCGAGGCGGAACATAGCAACGGTCTACCCACAAGATGCTGGCGAGCATGAGAACATGAGTGTTGGCCCTCAAGCCTTGGTACGACATCTGAATGCAAGTTGACACAGGTCTGATCGACTATCATGGTGCTGGTGTTAGCAGTCTATCTTTTTGCGGTTTGGTGTTGTTGGTGCTAGGAACTTTGAGGAAAAACCACCGGTACAATTTGATGTAATTTTATTGTACACGTCGCGGTGATTACTTTTGCAACTTGAATCAGCTGGTAACGGTAATTTTGGAGTCATTAAAGGTTTTCCATCGTTAAGCGCTGTTTAATGGAACTTCTGCTGAGAACAGAGTTACGGAAATACATCGTTTTAAACACTTGGTAGCTGATAGTCACTGTTGAAATTTACGCACTTATAATAAAGGTACTGAGTTTAGATAAAATATGAACCATAAGTGCAAGAATAATACTTTTACATCTTTTTCATCGTTAGTGTGGAATAACGAGGGTTAACTTAAACTGACACTAATATTTTGAGTAAACCTGGGTTGGAATTTCGGTTAGGAATATTTAATTTAATTTTCCATTTGCATAAAAAATATCTTTTAGTATTAATATATTGAATTTTTTCTGTTTGTATACCCATGACTTGAATGCTAATATATTTAAATGTAATGTTTGGCTTTTAATTTATTTTTAATCAGCTTGTATTTTAACGATATAGTATTATATATAATTATATATAAATTATTTTTTCATGTAATTGTTTAATTGCATTTACAAATGCACTTGAATGAACAAATCACATCCGTGTTAGGATAAATAATGGTAAATAAATTATTTGTTTAAGCCTATGGTATTAATAAAAGTGCAATACATTTTCAAGATTTTAAATTTAGCGTTTCTTATTGACGTGACAACGTCTAATAAATCGATGAACGCCAGCTGCACGCATGAAAAAGTGTCCCGTTACGCACATTGTCCCGTTATGCTATGTCCCGTTACGTTCATTGTACGCTTGTGCCGCATCTATCTCTCTTCCACTCGATTGGAACAACCAATGATTTGACTTTTTCGAGGCACATTAAACTTAAAACACTCCCATTCGTTTCCTACTTTTCCTATCATTGTCCTATCCTTAACAGAATAACATAGATTGGAAGAAGTTAAATAGCAAACATGTATAAAAGTTATAGTTAAAATAATCTCTTCGTTAAAATAATAAACGTATTTTAATTAATGAGTGCAAATAAAAGTAAATTTATCAATTAAATTGTAGATTTCATTTCACTCCTTCTTTGTATCCATACAAAATAGTGATAATTCAATAAAAAATGATTCAATTTTATTTATAAAAGTATGCAATCATTTCATCAATGTTTTGTTATGTCGTCACGTTAAACTATCGTCTGTAAACCGACTTTACAGACAACCAATTTTTTAAATTTATTTTTGCTTAACTTCCAAATCCCATAATCCCTTAAAAATTAACTTTGAATCTGCTTTTGATTTGTTCAGGTTACCGTCGTTCTCAGGGGTTAGGGCGCTTGGCTTTATCGATTCGCGTGGTTTGTGGAACACCAAACCACGCAGCGACGAGGTACAGTAGTTGGTCTATCTTGGTAATGATGTGGCGCCCGTAGGTGTGCAACAAAGGTTCACACTGGCTAGCTGCGTTCTCTTTATACTTCTCTAACCGGGCTTCGCTATTATTACGTTAGGCCTCCCCTTGCGTGGGCGAATCGAATTGACCAGGACAACCCCCCCCCCCCCTCCCTAACTGTCGACCACGCGCAATGGACCTTGCGATTCAAGCACATGGACTGCCAGTACAATAGGGGCTTGTTTATAATTCGGGTTATTGAAATTAGTGTCCGTCAACGACTGGTACTGCAGCTAGTGTGCGACGGTGGAACGACGAATTACCACATCGGTACGTAAAGATGTAAAAAAAAAAAATAATTATATTCGCTAAAGAATTTGTTTGCTCACTTTAATCAATTACTTTTTTTATACGAGTACACAATAACCTGCACATTATTCATAATCAAACACAAAATACCAAAAACCAGGCTGGCTTGTTTTAGCAATTTCACATAGACTTAAGATTTAAACTTCATAAATACCATATACATAATATAAATTTTCCTGTTCCATCAAACGTACAACCTAACACTTACTTTTGATCTAGTTTATTTAAAGCTATGTTTACAAATACGTTTAGGTAGTAAGTTTGTTCGATTTAAACATAGAATCTACGGATTCAAGGACACCTTTTTCAACGTAATGACAGGAAAAAAGTATACGTACACCTTGCATTTATTAAAATAACTGAGCTGTATATTTATTTTCATATTATTCCAGATGAAGTACTTTAATGATTTTAAACGTGTATGAATTAGAAAAGGAGCTGATTCTTATGAAACTTGGATTTTCATTTTACTGTATTGTTACCAGTTTTATCAATCTATTTTATGTCTCATAAAATATTACTTCTGGAAATCGCGGGAAAAAAAGACTTTACGTAGAACAGACTTGTACCAAAGATTACGGTATTTCGTCAAACCACTTAAAACACAAACCCGGACGAAATTTTCTTTAAGTTCTTTCTTATTTATCGTTGTCTTTTCAAGTATTTAGATTATTTTTTAAAAATAATTTGGATTATACTCTTGCAAATGGGATCTAAATTAAGTTTATGGTTAGTTAATTGCCATGTTCTATACATTCAAACCTTTTGAGAACTATTGTTTCGAGCGCAAATAACTAACCGACTTAGTAATTTCATGCCTCTCGGAGCAATTCTCCTAGCAAGAGTGTAAATTGATTAGCGCGGTGGCCGACTCTGCTTCCGCTGTTATTGGGTTCTGGTTCCGATGAATGGGGAATTCATAACTCTGAATGGCACGCTGATTGGCTCTCGCTGACATACCCCATGCCTCGGAGCCAGTGCTGCAAGTGACTTCAAACCCCGTACATTCTGACGAACAAACACGAATGTTGCCCACATCTTTGAAAAAAAATCAAATATTAGTCGTATTTTATATTTAAGGACACAACTTCCAATAAAAGAAATCCTAGGAAAAAGATTTTATAAAAAAATGAATAAAAATGTTTACCAACTGTTTATTTTTATCTTGTTCACAGGCAAAAAATAATAACTTTTTAATTGTTTTATCAAAAATTACGCCAAATCTAAATGTTATGACCTTCGAGGGGGCTTTGTATAAAAAACCAAAATATATATATAAAATTAATAGATTTTCAAATGGGAATTTACGAAACTGTGTGTATGTTTGACTGTTTTAACTGTACGTAGATTTTATCAAATGGAACTTTGTCAACAATATTATAGATTTAAATGAAAAAACGTTAAATAGTCTACTAGGGGAATCTAAAGAACTTTAGAAATATTTTTCTTAACGTAACTTCCCCGTATAATTCGCGAAACATAGGTTAAATAAATAAAGCATAGTTTGATAATCCTGATAAAAGTTAATTCAATTATTAAAATAAATAAGACAAAAAATAATAAGCAATCAATTCACAAGTCTATGTGCTTGGAAATGCTGAATGTTGGTTCTGAATATTTTTGTATTGTTATGTGTATTTGTAACTACAAATTGAAACATAGAGTGAAGTGAAATTAAAATAAATTGCCCAAATATCTCCTGTTAATTACAAGGAGTTAAAAAACATTTTTGTATCAAAAACTTGATAAGGTTATAAAGAAAACTTTTGAATAAAGTATAATTTAATTTTGTTTTATAGAAAAAAAACACTGGAACTATTATCTAAAGCCCGCAAGTCAAGCAAAGTTTTAATTTAGCTTATCCAAAAAGCCCTTAAAAATTAATGGTATTTGGTTTTTCTTTGGCTGTGAAAATTTTTTTCCATTTTCCTGAACGGGAACAGCAATTAGCAGCGCCCTCATCGATTGAGATCTTAAGCAAAATGGATTACCTTCCCGCTCCCACGAGATAGCTACAGAGCGGAAGCTCAACTGCTTCCGTTGTATCAGCTCTTCGTTGCAAGATTATGCGCATAAATTATTAAGGTAAACAGGTTAATCTTCACAGCTTTGTGTTTTAGAGTTAGGTTTCCCAAAGAGCTTGTGGCACGTAATTTGCATATTTTTTTGTTACTCTCCAGAGCACAAAGCGAGCCAAAGTAACATTTGTGAAACTTGATAGGAGAATAAAAAAAACTGCTTGTTTAATGATGCTACTGTGTTTTCCATCTACCTACCTCCATATTCTCGTGGCCAGAAAGAAGTAACATATTTATTATTAATAAATTTATTCCAAAAGGGAATTTTTTTTACGACAGCCACAGGTACTTAAAATTGTAACTGAACCTATGTTCGTTCTTCAGGCTCAAAAAAGTTTTGAACTTAAGCTTTAATAACCCTTCGCTTAATGCTTCATAATTTTTTTTGAGTGAGTTACTATGTTATGATTCGATAAAAAACAATCTCTTTAGACATAATTGGCAACCAAAAAAAAGCCAAATATATTCTAAGGATTTTTTGGTTCTGAGGTCAGATGTTAGATTATATTAATTATAAAAACTATTAAATAAATTAATTTATATTACCTCTTAAGTTATGGATTCAAATAAATTAACACTTAAAAGTATAACATAAAAAAATTGAAGCTTTGAAAATTAAATAGGCACCAAAATAAAAGATAAAGGGAAAAAGAGTGAGTGAGTTTTTCAGTACTCACCAGAGGTGAGTAATATCTAACCTTGGTAACGAGAAAATTCGTGTGTTCTCATGTAGCAATAAAACTTATACAACCAAACTCGGACACAAAATTGACGTAGCTGTCTTTAAAATAACGCTGAGCGTGATAAATATACGAAAATTGTGTTTCTAACTACATTACTTGAAAAGAATCAAATATAGTTTCCGCACCCATCGCTATAATTCACTGCCGGAGCAGCTACGTCAACTACCGAACTATTCAATTTGTAGAGTGAAACTTTAACATATATAACCAAACGGCTCCGATAAAAGCGAAAAATAGGCCTATTTAAAAAATTACACACCAGCTTTAACGACAAGGAACTTTATTAAAATATTGCCCATTTAACATTAAATACTATAAAGTTTCCCCTTTTGCTTTGTAAAATTTTGTTTACGCCATCCGCCACAGATGGAAGCACCGTGGTTATACGTTTCCGTGCCATGTTACATTCACGAAATTACTCCTACCTAATTCCGTATACGAGAGGTAAAATTTTAAACATAAAAAAACCCGGGGGTTTTGGGGAATTTATCGGCCATTGGTCTATATTAAGGAACCAACCATGCATTTACATGGGGCGATTTCAGAAAAAAAAAAATGATGTCTGATTTGTAATTCGAATACGGGGTTTCTGGAATCCGAGCCCAGTATATTACCACTTTGTCTCCCCACTCTATTGTTATCTAACAGACGCAACAGGTAAAAAAAAAAAATAGTGCGTGGAGTCCCTCCGCGCGGAAGAAGTGAAACTTCGTAATGTGGAAATGAAAATAGGAAGGGGTAGAAATTGATTTTTAGTGAAATCATATTGTATCGAATCAATCTAAAATAAATCATGAAATCATTCAACGATAAAAGCTGTTTATTTAACTAAGCGGCCGGGTTCGCCCCAAGGAGAAAATTGACGCGGCGAGACCTCGTGGACATAGAGAAATGACACACACTCACTATTTATGTGTCTATGAAACATGATTTTTTTTCTGCAATTTAAATTGTAATATACAAAAAGGGTATTGAAAATTGAAACAAATATGGCGACACTACAAACTGTCAGGATATTTATTTTTTTCTTACTCTCTTCTTAGTTCCTTACAATAGCGCGTTCGAGTGCCACGCATTCACTCTCGCTCTGTCTCTTTCTATTCCCCCTCCCCAGGAGCGTTAAACGTTTAACGCAACCTTGTTGGAAGTCGCATTAGAAGTTTCACTTCAATAATTAGAGTAAATAAATGTAGTTATTATGCCATTGATCGCTGAACGCAATCCACTGCTTCCAGATTGCTTGCAGAAGTGTGCAAGTGGTAAGCGTGAAAGGTGCGGTAAGTGGACAGAGCTGTACCGCGAGACACGGCTAGCCGAAAAACAGGAGTAAAGAACTAGTCGCATGCAAATTCCTCGTCGCTGAATCTACAACATTTACGCCCTAGACCGGAATTATCAATGCCCGCGTGCTTGAGGTTACACTTCTTTAGCGTCGTTGAGGTTTGAAACTTCAGTTGCACCAGAAATGAAATGAAATGAGCGCGCGTTACACAACCGAAATCATCTAATAGGTTTTAAAAGAGTCCTATGCACACGCATGCACAAACTGGAATAGTCACGAGTCGAAGTCGACAAGATGGAGGACCCACCGCTTGGCAACATCATGCAACCGTATATAGTCACTTTCGCGAATATCGGGGATGTACCTACTAAGCGCACTGGTGTGCCAAAGGAGAATTTAAGGTAGTGTAACATTTTTGAACAAATTTTGTAAATTTGAATATTTATAATAGTATATAATCACAACTTAAAAAATACCTATAATTTATTAGCCAGGAAATTGTGTTGGAACAAACATGGCGCCAAAGATATTTAAAAAAATTCGTTGGATCTCTGGAGCATTACGTACGCGGTGCTATCTTTTAAGTTTTTTTAAAACTTAAAGTTGCAGTCCATCTGATACATTAAAACAAAATTAACCTGAAATATTTTAAAATACATATTATGAAACTAAGTAGCTATATGTATGAATATTTGTTTTTTCTAAAACGACAGAGATCAGTTTGTAAATATTTCTTTCAAAAACAAATCGTAACCATATTAAGCTGATTAAATATTTCAGATTTAACAGTAAAAATTTCATTACAAAATTCTTTTCTTAAACATGCTGTTGAATATATTTGGACTAAAAATTTACGGTCTCTCTACAGTATGACGAAACCTGCACTATCTTTTCATTTTAAAGTTTTCTAAGGATTGTCAGTATTGTAATGCGTATTTTTTAAGTTGTCATTATTTTTTATGACTATAAATTTTCAACGTGAAGTATTATAGGATAGTTGTACTATTATAAAGTTTTATTTTTTTATAACTATGCGCGGTGTAAATTCTGAGATGTTCACGAAAGTATTATATACGGATGAATCACGCGGGTCTACCATATTTTCAAGATTTATAAGACTTCAACAGATGGCAGCACTGTGTTTACACATTTTCGTTTAAATCGACTTCCATTCCATTAACGAATTAAATTTTACCAAATGCCGTACACCGAGAGTTAATATGTTTACACATACAACAGAAATTTTCTTTTCATTCTTTCTTACAGTTTTGAAATAATAAAAAAAAAATCACATTTAGTATTCGTATAGCAATTTTTCGTAGATTTTTAACCAGTCTTTTAATAATTGAAATTGCACTGTGAAAATAAATTTACAAACTAACATTCAGAAAATGCCGATCAATAATGAAGAAGCAAAATTCCATTTTTACGTTTTATCAAACTCTACGAATCCAGTATATACTGTGTTATATATTTTTCTTCTCTGGGAGTTAATTATTAAAGGCTATATACAAGACAAATATTATTTTAGGTCGTATGTTTTTGATCTGATTATTTAAAAGAAAGACGAGGAAAAAATTCGCTGTTTTCCTTTCGTTTACGGACGCGGGTATGGTAATAGGAGTAATATACAATGTTTTTGAAAATTTTTAGCAAGTAAGCTGTGTATGAAATAATTTTTATTTTAATGCGAATTGGGAAGAAATCGATAAAAGATGAGGAAGAATAATTTATAATAGTTTTAAATTAAAACTGAGCCACATTAACATATATATTTTTTTAGAATAGACATACAAGAAAAATATAATTTAAATCAATATCATATACATGTTTGTTTTCAGGAGTGCCGAGTTCGGTAGGTGAATTCAGAAAGCACGTAAAACGAGGGGAACAAAAATGAAAAATGTCTCGTCGCTCTCCGCGCACTAATGCACCGACAGTACGTTTCGGAACGATCGTCGCGCCAGGAGCAGAATGGGCGACACAGCGGCGGGGCGCGGTCGTAAATTTCGTCGAAACTGCAGCGACGCTCGCTTGCAAGCGACGCGTTTCCCTTCTCGCTACTTCTCCGATAAAAGCGAAATATACGAACAAAAAAAAAAAACCTTTCGGCTCTACCTACAAGCAAAGGTAGACTTCGAGGTTCATACATATTGCTGTACATTGGAGCAAAAAATGCCAAACTAAAAACAACAAAATGTTAAACCTTGAATAAGTAAATTTTGGTGACATAAAAATATTTTAGTAAATATATTATAACATATTGAAAATTTTTACGTCGGCAGTAAACTAAATTGATACAATGCCTTCTAAAGAAGTATTTTTTTTGTTCTTCAACCACTTTTTTGCTCACCCTTGAGCTGTTTGGGTTATCAAAAAACTATCCAAACAAAAGTGTTTAGTACCGCTATAAGGATGCGTAATATATCTAAAAGGTTGCAATATTTTTCATACAAGAAAATGTTAAGTGTATTTCCAATTTTTTAAATAAAATAGCACCGTTTGTACTCCCTTGGTCCAAATTTGCCCATAAACGACCACGGCAGAGAGTTTCCAATACTATGTTTGGAAGTGTTTTGTACAAAAACGTGGCAGTTTTCGTGTCCGTAGGAAAGTGATGAAGAAAGGTTTTTGTATACTTTTGAGTTGACGATTGTTTTTGGGTATAAAGGTCCACGAAACGAAAAGCTGTGGACATTTCCCGGAAGTCGCACAATGATAACGACTGACAAAAAATTTAGTCTTTCATCAACATCTACCTAAATATAAATTTTTACAATGATTAAAATTACATTGTTATTACGTTATTTCTATTGACACACCACATTAAAAAGTGCCGTAAAGAAAAAAAGTAAAACCAATAACTTTGCAATATGAAAAAAATGAGAACTTATTTCCAACATCCATACCATACCAGTGGTATGAAATAAATTAATTAAATCCAGGCATAGAACAAAATACCCACTTTTTTCTTAAAAATAAAAATTCATCACTTAAGTTTCATAAAATAATTTAAAAAATTCAAATAATACTTCGAAATAATATTACAGATCTACAAATAATATGAATTTTGAATAAGAAATTTTCATATTGTCAAAAACCAATAGCTCAGGGACTAAGAAAGAAGTAAAAGAATATATTAAATTTTCTCCCGAACAATTAAGTTTTTAACAAACAGTAACTTATGTTTCCGACGAACAGGTATGTATTATAAAAAAAATTAGTTGGTGTGTGAACGATGACTAAACCGTTGTGCAAGCTCTGTTGAATAGTATAGTGGTTTGGAACTAAAAAAAGGGGTATTATTACTTGCATTGTTTTGTCAACAGATGAGCATTAAATTAATTAATGCCATAAATTTTAATTGAAATTTCGATTTTTTTTTTCACACTGAAACACCGTCAAATCCGCGCTTCCCTGTCCAAGAAACCATGAGATTAAACGCGGTTTTAATGCATGTAAAACAATTTATTTTCATCTAAACGTCATATCGACTGCAAGTTAATTAGAGACAGTAACACGCAACGTAATTGTCGAGGGATATTCTGGAAGCAGTCAGCCGTGGCAAACCGTATACAAAATCACTGGAGTGATTCCGGTAAAGCAGCGAGGAAGAAAAAGTAAATCGGGGTTGCCGGACCAGGAAGCGAACCTGGAATTTCTGGAATGCAAGTCCAGCGTTTCAAAAATGCGCCACCGCTTTCAACGTGTAAAAGAAAAAGGAAATCATTAAATCACTGTCCTCTACTAGGGCGTATACCAGGATGATAAGCATGGTAAAGGGGGAGTTTCCTCCCTTACAAAGTGCGAAAAAGAATTAAACGGAATAAAATATAGACATTAATTTATAATATATAATAAATATAATAAAACATAACTTAGAAGCACCAGTGGTGAAAACACGGTTAAAGGGTTACTCATGCTAAGCATTCTGTCAGGATTTTTAGAGAAAAAGGAGCATGAAGCTATAATTAATCCTCATTAACTATTGTTCAAAAATATAATACCCTAAAAAAATTTCCTTTCGTCATTGTTTATTATTGTATGGCACTACGGATACTCCTTCCCAATGTAAGAGCTTGAATTCCGAAAAATCTCTTTCCCCCTTTTCGCACCTTCTTTTCCGATTTGAGGTAAAGAATGAATTAAATTTGCGTGATTATATATAAACAGGCTAGAATGTACATCATTATAAATTATGCAGAATGTTGGCAACTGTGTCACGCCCAATTTTAATTTCTATGATAGACCAGAAACCAATAACAAATTTACAAAATTTATACGAGACACGTAGTCGGAGGGAAGGTAAAACGAAGAAGCAGCCAATGAACAAAATCCATTAACTTCAGTTGGTATAATTGTGAATAGTGTATCTTGGAACCTAAAATAATGTAGGTCTCAAGCGTGTAATATACGGTGCCCTTATCAACTTCTGTGTTGCAAATGTTAATAAAAAAAAGTGTACTAGTGTAAGCGTTAATACAGTATACTTTATCGATTGGTTATCATCCCTTTTCCCAGCCCGTTATTCCCATATTTTATATCTCCCGACCACACCCCACACATTTCCTAAAGGATCTGCGGCAACGACCATGGGAAAGCCACGGCGAAGAGATAGGTAGCGAAAGACCAATAACCAAGCTAAAAAAAAAGAAAAGAGCTCAACTTTTTCTATATTTTATTTTCTGCTCGTAAATGTAACTTATGGCGCGGTGGTTTTCGCAAAAGGCAAGCCACGCACTGCCGTGCGAGATGTCTGGTCTGTGCCTGGTCAATCTAATAATTTTCGAGGGATGAAAAGTTCAGACTTTCGAAGGCAATATTTTTTTTTAAGTTGGCAAGAATTGGACTTCGCAGTCCACACGTGCTAGCCACAATGTTATCTGTTCATCGGTTGCATTTTACAAACATCATACTCATCATCAACATCATCATCATCAACTGCTTCCAGCCTCCGGTTGGGTCAGAAAAGTAAAAATTTCTTTATCTTCCTCTGTTCCTCCACAATTCCTCCTCCTTTACTCTGTTTCAACCGTATCCACTCTCCTGAAATCGTTTAACTATCTGCTCTTCCCATCTCCCCCTTGGTCTTCCTTCTTAAAAGATTTCATTTAGAATATCAGGTTTTATTAAATAACAAACTAAAGTTGAGATCTTTACATTTACTGGTCCAACATTTAAAGATTCGAGACCTATTTATAGAGAAGTTATAATTGCCACAGAAAATATTTAGAATAAACGAAGTTTATCAATGGGTACCCTTACATGTAAAATTAATTTTAATTTGTGTTTTACATCTTTATAGTTGCTTTTATATATTTAAGTCTTATCTAATACATCCAATGCTCGAAGTTATTATAAAGAAAGAAGAATTGTTTTTTTTTCTTTCGTCTGTAGATCATCATGGGAACTGTATACTGTTTCTAGGCAGCCTCTATTTTTCCATTCTCTGGCCATGGCCATACCATCTCATTCTTGATTTTTTCCATTACCTCTTCAAGTCCTGTACTCTTGCTCTTGCTTGGACCATCTCATTCCTGATCCTGTCTCGTCACTCAACTGCCCACATACTATTCATAAACGTCATACTTATTCCCTGATCTTCCCAGCATCCCTATTATCTACAGTCCAAGTCCCTGCTCCATAAGCGACTGTGGGCGCGTAGTGGTAAGACGCCCGAAACGCGCACATTAGGGCGCTAATTTCTCTCATCGACATGGACAACATTTTAAGGGTATTATTATTGGGTCGATTTCGTTTTTAGAATTTTATATTTAATGGTTATTGGCTAAAAGGAAATAAATTCTGTTTTTCAAATTAAGAGGATACAATATTAAACGTCTAACACAATGAAATACATCCTATTGTTATATTCCTGGAACAGTGTCATTTTGAGCGTATTTTTTTTTTTTAATGAAATGTTGGTTACTTGATTGACTTAAGTAAAATTACTCATAAAGAAATCGGTTGCCGATTGCGTATTTTAACTGCTGTGTGTTATTGAACGGAACATATAATTACTATCCAAAATTTACTTTATCCGAAGTATTATAATAATAAAATATTATCATTTATTTAATTTTGAATTTCGATACATAAAATTCAAGTGATTAGTGAAAGTTTGGTTTAAATTCTGTTCTATTTGAAGAATTAGCGTGCAATTCGAAGTTATTTTGTTTTTATCGTAATTAACCACCAACCCTGACCTATTCTTTCACCGGTCACAATATTGTGAAGTGATTATAATTTCCCTGAGGACTGTGGAAGTAATTTAAAATGTTGTATATGAATGACGAAATTAATGCATGTACCTACAGATAACGAGATTATGGTAATCTTGATACGATGGCCCAATAATTGGATTTTAAATATTGATTTATCTGGGGTTATTTTTAAATAACCCAAGGGAAATTCTGGTATTGTTCTTCACTATATGCCAAAGCCGATTATATTTAAAAAAAACTGGTTTGTTTTTATGCGTGTTTTCCGTCTTTTAAGACCCTCTGTTAAAGATAAGTCAAGTTCTTCAAATAATTTCCAGTGATCGTGAAATTAATCCTAACCCAACTTATTCTAAGTTCATTGACTTGGGAGGGGTCTGGGTTAAGGAAGACTAAGTGCATCTCGGGCCGAACCCTATACCTATACATTATCAAGCGGTGTACCAATTATGCAGGAAAGGTAGCATACATCAAGTTCTTTAGTTGGCAGCGTTTGAAGTCATGACTATCTCCCCGACCTTAATTCTGGACTATAACTGGTCAAGTTGAACTTACTGCAGTGTGCAATAGGGCATGTTAAGAAGGGGACAAAAGAGGATGACCCAAAAGAAGAGTTTGGTTGGACAGAGAAGTTTCTAGACTGACAGAAATTTCACCACCCACCAGGCTGGCAGGAAGTTCCTAAAGCCTACAAATAAAATAAGAATTATAGTGTACTATAATAAAATTAACTCATTTTTCATTTCCGAAGATTTTTTTGGCGTTAAATCAATAGATCGTGAGTTGGTATATTGGGCCATAATTCCCGAAAGAATGGAGCTGCAGGTCGCCTGTCGCCAGCAAAATGCTGTCAACAGTTAGCGCAGTTATCAAGATTGCCACCGCAAAAGCCCTAACCCCGAACACCTACGCAGGGTTAAGCTATTTAATTCGAGTTAAAAACAAGCCAATAAGCAGCTTTTACAGTGCAGATTTCTTTTTGTGTATGTAACGGAAACATTCGTTTTATTAGTACATTTAAAGAAAAAAACAACTGTCACTACAAAATAGTTTTCGCAGTAAAACAAGGTTTTGATTCTTACCCAGGAATTTACGCTTTGTGTTGTCTCAGTATAACTGCAAAAGTTAAAGTTATTTGTAAACCGTTGCCTGGATAGTTTTCCAGTATTGACTGCGGACGTTAATAAGCATAGTGAAACAAGAAATGATCGAATTATTGAATACTGATTACTATATTTTACATGTTGTAAAAAAAATTTTAAAAAAACATTAATTCAAAAATTATATTATGCTGAAATTTTTCGTAAGAACTACTATGTACTATTTCGAAAAAAATTATTTCATATAAGCAAAAAATAACTATAGCCATGTATTGTACGAAATTGTAATATTTGTCTGGTAGTGTTGCAACATATTTCTTGGCAGCTGGTTTCCAAAAGGAATCTTTTGTAAAAGTACAATGCAAGTTTTTTTTTTCTCCGCGTGATCATCTGGCAGGTACCAAAGCAGAGGGATCCGTGGGATCTGGTCCTCTGAAAGCTGCTGATCCCAGGACCGGACGCGATGACGTCATCTCGGCGACACGCGATGCTGCTGTGACCCCGTGTTCAAGCACAGTCTGCGGCTCGGCTCGGCAGCAGGTCCACGACTGAAGCATCCCCCGGCCGCGCTCATTAACACGGCAGCGACACGACACAGACGAGGTGTCTTTGACGTCGTCGTCCACCGAGCCTCAAAGGACGGGGGTGTTGGGTTGTTGCGGGGGAGAGCGAAGGGTAGGCGTTGAGGTAGGTAGGAGGACGTTTGGGGGGGCGGTTAGAGCTGGGGGAAGGGGCACGGAATGAGTATTGGATGGAAGAAGGACGTGAGCTGGAAGACGGCGGAGGAAGAGGACGGAGGAGAAAGGATGGACGAAAGAAGAGGAGAGGTGGAAGTAGGATTAATGGTGAAATGTTGAAGAGGGAGATGTGCAGAAAAATAAAATGAGGAAGGATGAGGTGGAGAAAAATAGGGAAGAAGTAGGAGGACATGGAGCAAGGAAAATAGACAAGAAATGGAGGAAGGGAAGACAAGAAGAAAAAGAATGAGAAGGGATATATTGGTCCAACCCCGCACTAGGTTAAAGTCTTGGCACATCAAAATTTTAAGGTTTTGAAGTTTACCGCCATATTGTTATTCACATATAGATACACAAATCTGATTTCGTAAATTTAAAGACAAATCTTCCAATTGCGCAGAAACTTTCAGAGCCTTTTCAGGCACGTTAGTTTTTGCGACATTGGGTGAAAGATTTTTCGTGATTTGATATTTAAGTAAACAAAATTACTGGCAGGACTTATTGATTACATAGGAAGTCTTAAACAGCGACGAGACATTTCCAGCAAGCTGTGTCGGTTTCTGTGATTCAGACAGTCCGCAGTGGCAGAATCGCGATAATTACTAGTGGCATTTACGTTCGCATGCGTGCGCATGTTTTAAGTAAAAGACGGCTCACAGCACAATCGAGATCCTTCTGCAACCCCTCCCACAGGCCAAATGAACGCATCAGTCAACCACCCGAGGCAGTCTCTCGGATTAGCGGTACCTACGGTCAACTGTGGATTATGACCAGAGACACGGAAACAAACATGAATACTTCTGAGTTACATTCACGATCGGATCACAGTTCCCTAGACACTGTTAGCCATTCAGCCACCAACCAGCAGTGGAGTGGCTGCATCGCATCCACCCAGTCACAATAAGGGGAGGGAAGTTTCTGTATTGAGAAAGTAGCCATTAGTTGAGACCGGCAAAATTCGCGGTTTCCATGGCCTTCAGGATAGACTGCACATACCCCTGTACACTCGGGAAAATAACGCAAGTTCATTGGCTGCCGACTTGTAAGTCGTCTCAGCTGGTTTGTCTGTGATTCGATCCTTCTTTGGTTGAGGGTTTATAACTGGTTGAGATTCGTCCACATGAACAGTAAGCTAATAGCAAAATTATCTAAGAGGTATATGTGTTTGAATTCTAGCCTATCACCGAATGAATCCGCGAATTTTGCAAGTCTCTAGCCATTAGGAAAGCAAATGTGTCCAGAGTATACATAGACTGTGGGTTTTTAACTTGACGCTAAAATAGTCCGAGATATTTCCGGGTGTCTAGTGAAGACGAGCGGGGACGAGTGACTGTTCAGCTGCAAGAGAGGCTTCGTTTCCTATGAGAGGAAGACCGCACACAGGGAAACAAGTGAGTGGAGGTTGTACGAGTGTTCGGGTACAGATGTACACGGACAAGGACCAACAAGTTACATCCGAATCAGACTCCAGTGACACATGCAGTTAGTAAAGTTTTAAGTTAGTATTCTTTTTGTGGACAGACACTGGACTAAGATTTAGTGTGAAGTGTGCACAAGAGACCGATTTGCTGTCATTAAAACCATAAATACCCCAGGCATAGCAATATGTAAGCGCAAAAATAAACACGGATATTATAAAACGTTTTAGTCAAGCAAGCTATAGATAAATTTTACAATTTTAAAAATTTAATTAATATTTCTGTAAATGTATCTTGGAATAATGGTAAAATAGGGCTTCTTAAAAAATACAACATAATATTTTCAAGAGTCGTTACAATTATACATAAATTACCTGAATCGTCAACAGACAACATGCGATGATGGTAATCTTCCAGGTTAAATAAAAACAAACCTCGCCTTCGGAGGTTTATGTAAAATAAAATAAAAACCTTTGAATATTATTAAACAATAAAAAAATTGATTGTGTTTATGCATATTCTTAATCTTTTATTTACCTATATTTTTAGAGCTAATGAAGGTAGTTATATGTTTTCAATATTGTAATACAAAATTATTAAATAAACCAAATAATTTAATAATCAGCATAGTAATTACATGATGATTACTGGAGAATATTAATGATAAAAAAGGGTCAATTATAATAAAGAGGGAAATTACATTAGACTGAAAAGTAGGTAATACTTTTTACTCATTTCATCACTAATGTTCTCCAATAATTATCATATAATTACTATGCTGTTTATTAAATTATTTCGTTTATTAATGATTTTGTATTACAATAATGAAAACATGTAAATGCCTTCATTTGCTCCCAACATACCAATAAAACTGCGATGGTGAGTTCCGACAGGACAGAAAGTGCGAATGAAGCGCATTGAAAATAAGAGGAGCAAGGTTATTCACGACTAGCAATAATGCCCTTGTGAAGAAAACGTCTTTCAGGCTGAACTGCTTGACATAAGAAAAGTAAAATACCAAAATATTAAAATTTTAATTAAAAATATTACAAACCAATAAAATTAAACTCATTGAAAAATTAAAAATATTTAAAATTTCCATGATGTTTAACCCAAAGTGGCTCACTAAGCAAGTGACTGGGATGGTTGTTACGTATACTGATTGAAAAAAAATATTGGATTTATATTACACTCATCTCGGTCATGACCTCTGAAAAAAAAAAAAATCCCTGGAATAGGTATGGTGCAGAATACTGAAAAAAATTCCTTCTCTGTTCTACTTTATTTGTACAGAATACCGTGTTAATGCTGACATGAAAGCTTTCAAATTAAACACGTTTCACCCCAGATTCAGTTGCAGCTTCGCTTTTTATTGTAGTTTTTTTAATTGCAAATAACTGTTCTTTCTTTATATTCTGACGGATTTGGCTTGGACATATGTTAATTATGTTTGCCACATCAAATTTTGTATTGGTAAAATCAGTGACAGTCAATGAAAGCAAACGAGAGTGATTTGATTTCCAAACAAAACAAAACACATAAAACAACATGTATGTAATAATATTAGCACTAGTAACTTTTAATTAATTAATTATTGTAAGGTAAATATTTTTTCAGATATTGGTGATTTTTATTAAATTTCAACAAAGTTTTTTGCATAAATGAGAAGACAGTGTATGTTAGACATAAACAAATCAAAACGTTTGTTAACTAATATTTTTAAAAATCGTGAATTGAAATTAAGTCCCCGTTGGAGTAGACTTTGTCAAGTATAATTCGGTAAACAAAGAAGTTATTAGACTGGGTTTTAGGCCATTACGCACTTTAATATGAGTATTGAAAAAATAATAAACTCCTGAACATTCTGGCACAGATTTATATAAGGGCCTAATCTTAGAATGGTTCCAATGGCTGCAAAATGACACGCCAAAACGTCGGGCACATCATCATTTAAAATATGGTCTCAATCCAGGAGCCAAGATTTAGTTAAGGACTAAGGCAACGAAAGCTTAGATCTACATTTAACATATATAGCAGTAGCTGACTAACTTCGATATCAAGATAGCTGTTGCACTTTTTACTGGCATTGCAAGATTGATTCTACTAAAAAAATAACATTGTCATATATAATAATAGAAGAAGAACTCAAACATATTCAACACATTTTTAAAACCAAAACCAAGCATCTAATCCATATAAATTTTATGTATATATATATAAAAAAAAATTTTATTCAGTTAAAAATAGTTTGAATTAAAATAGTTTACTACTGAATTTTTTTATTTAATTTCTGTATTATTGTTACAATTTAATAATGTGTGGAGAACTGGGTTCATAAGGGATAGCCCAATGGAGTTTAAATACAGTTTTATTACTCACTAATATTTACATTTATAATAAATAATTGTACTTAAAAATGTCCGCTCTCAAATCAAGTAACCAACATTTCATTTAAAAATACACTCAAACTGACACTGTTCCACGAATATAACAATAGGATGTATTTCATTGTGTTAAACGTTTAATATTGCATCCTCTTGATTTGAAAAACAGAATTTATTTACTTAATAAATGTTTATCCTCAAGTCACTCAATGTCTGTCAAGTTCCGCAGTCCGCACTCCTCACTGGAGCTTGGCTCATCAGGGGGTTCGGCCCCTTACCTCGTGTCTGGCCACACACACACAGTCTAGCGCTACTCGGTCGCCGCACTCTCACGATCCAATCAAACTCCGTGTCGCGCCACTCTCCCGGGGGGGGGGGGGGGGGGAGAGTATCTCTCACCCTCTCCGCTGGTGTTGCACTTCACCTTCGCTCGGAATCCTCTCGGAACTCCCGTGGAACTCGCTCGGAACTCGGCACACCCCGCGGAACTCTGTCGCCAAAAAACTCCCGCAGAGGCTGGCGTCTCTGCTTAAAAGGGGCCCGCCTACCTGGGCACACATACGGTGTGCAGAGCTTCAGGAAAAACAACGCGATTTTCAAAACTACTCAAGATATCCGAGTGGAGCCTATTTACGAATAGCATTTAAGAGTTCGTTGAGGGCCGAAAAGTACTTTTAAATTCGGATTAAGTTTTTTAACTGTATTTTTAGAAGCGTTAAAATGCCTAAAACGCGTGTTTCCAGGGTAATTTTTAGGCATAAAACAATCAGTACAGATTCTTGAAAGCACTTAAGGGGCTTGCATAACACCTTTATCTTCATTTCTCCGCCATTTAATGTTACGGTCACCGCTCAAATTTCACAGTTATCCTGTGCCGACGAGAAGACTGCGCGCCAGTTCAGAGACTTGCGCTTAGAGGCTATACCGCGCTGGAAGCACCAGCGAGAGTCGCGCTTATCATCCCGCCTCACTAACACACATACACCCCTGACGAGGCGGGCCTCTTAAGTAGTCTGTGGCGCCCTTCCCGAACCGACGAGAGCTGCTAGGACGAGCCGCGTCATCCCGGGCCGACCCGACGCCCGAAGAGTCGAGAATAGCGTCGTTCGCTCACGCCACTTCACGTGGCGGCTCGCGGAATTCCCAAGGCCGCTCAGCGATAGATAACGGCGCCGAGGCATTACGCCGCGCGGGGAGCGAAGGGGGAGGGGATATAGTGACGACCTTTGGCCAACCACCGCGAGCTACACAAAGCGAACGGGTTTCGCCAATGAGAAAGATAGGAATTCTCAATGCAAAAATGTCGTTATCATGTAATATCTCCAGCTTCCTTCATCGTGGCGAAATAAAATATACACCAGTTTTTAAGTTAAAATAAAGCTTATGGAAACAAAATGGTTCATCAAAATCGTTCCAGTTTTTTTTACGTTATGCTCGAAGAAAAAAAAATCAAAGAAACAAACAGATACAGTTTTCAAATAGTATAGACTAACTGAAGTTTCCGGGGTTTCCCGGGCTAAACAAACCCATCTTAATTTAAGGAACTACCGAGTTTCAAGTCTGTAGTACATACACTAAAAAATCAGGAAAATATTTGTTTTAAAGTCCCATTGGTTGCTCAATAACGGTGCATCAGGGCTACGCATCAGCAAAACCAAGAAGCCGAACTTCAGCTCCATTTTGTGGGAAGGCAGGTAACCCCTAGGCAAGACGTGACGGACGCAACAAACGATAGCCCGCTAAAAATCAAATCAACGCCATCTATTGACGAAGTTCTAAACTAAACTGTTATTAGCGCCTTTAGTACGCCAACAGCCGCGAGCTTCGCTAACCGGATGGGTTTCGCTAAGGAGAAGGAAAGGAATTTGCTAGACCTTACTATACGACCGTGTGGTGGTCTTAGAGAAATGACGCAAACTCACTGTTCGTGTGTCGATGACCTACCTCCAATGATATTCTATTTATATCCCTTAGGGATGGAATTTCATAATTATTTGTCGTCTGTGTAACTCTACAGCCCATAAACAAACTATATGCAAAAAAAAAAAACATTCTATCGATACGTAGCCATTTCAAACCGTATACCTGTATTTTGATTTGGCTTTTTGACGCGTATAGTCCGACATTATATATTTCTGATTATATTATTTTAGTTTAAAAACCAACAATAATCACACAATCGATAGATTTTGACGAGAGCTGACGATCGAAACTCAAACGAACGCCGTAGCTTCTCAGAGTCTAAAGTTATACTAAATGGAATCTCGAAACGAAGAAAAATGACTTCCCCCTCCACCACGCGTGATGCGTCAAAGTCCTTACTTAAAGTAACGAATTCTTTGATCTTTTAGCTATTCAGTGGTGTAAATAAGTTTGGTTGGAGATGGTCGATATATAGCTGTAACACAAAATTATATACTCCGAATTTGTAATAACTAGTTTTTTTTTAATTGCCTCCCACTATGGAAGCAATATTAAAGACGTATCCACGTTAAAAAACAATCGCACTTACGCATTTATAACGAAGTCATCCGATCTCCCAAAAACTACGAGCTGGGATTGGAGTTGCGCCGCGGGCTGGCGACTGACCTTGTGGAACACCACCAGCAGGTCCTCCAGCTTGCCGTGCAGGTCGCCGCAGATGGTGACTGACCTTGTGGAACACCACCAGCAGGTCCTCCAGCTTGCCGTGCAGGTCGCCGCAGATGGTGACTGACCTTGTGGAACACCACCAGCAGGTCCTCCAGCTTGCCGTGCAGGTCGCCGCAGATGGTGACTGACCTTGTGGAACACCACCAGCAGGTCCTCCAGCTTGCCGTGCAGGTCGCCGCAGATGGTGACTGACCTTGTGGAACACCACCAGCAGGTCCTCCAGCTTGCCGTGCAGGTCGCCGCAGATGGTGATCTGCTTCGAGATGGCCGTCGACGCCTGGTTGAGGTTCGGCAGCCGCTTCAGGTGCGCGATGGCGTCCTTCAGGATGGACGCCACGTACTTGGCGTGGAGCCGGTGCTGCTGTGGCGCGCGAGGCGGGACACGTAACACAAACACACACACACAACTTAGTCTAACATCCCAAGAAAGATCGACCTTCACCATTTTGATAACCAGGTGAAAACTATATTTTAACAATTAAAATATGTTTGTGAACGTGTACCAATAGGGTTGTCGTAAAAAATGTTCATGGGTATGATTAATTAAAATTATAAAAAAATAATTATTTTTTCAAATTTTGACTCTCTTGGTTGCCTAACGTTTCATAGTCTAATCGAAAGTATACAACATTCGCTCTATGCAGTTGATCGGTAGCTTAACCTTTTACTGTTCCCTATTACCTGGTAACCGCGTAAAAAAAAAGTAATATGATATTAGTAATTATTGCGCTCATCTGCTTACCGCGATGAATATATGTTAAAATGTAGGTAATTTTATTGCGAGTAGAGTAGTTATAGGGTTGCTCGTGAAAATCTGTTAATAGATAACGGTAGCCAGGCTTTGAAGATTGAAATAGAACTCTTGCTTCCCGGGCAACCAGGAGGGTTTTCAAACACAACATAGAACCACACAGCTTAGAACAGTCATATTTAACAACTCTAGAAAACTTAAAACTTTTATACTAAGAAACACGCTATGACAGATCAAAAAAATTAAAATCTTCATAACTTAGATAATCTTAGCTTAGATCTATCGTAACTTGGAAACACGTAACTTAAAACAGTCATATTTTAAAACAATTATTGTCGAAAAAAATTAACTCAACTTTTCTAATAAATATTTATATTAGATAATAATGAAATATCCAATTAAAACCGAAAAGTATTGACCAGCACAAAAAATTAAAAATAATTAATAACTTATTGTTCCTTTTCTCAACGGTATACTTTATTTTTCGCAAAAAAAAAAAAAACTAGACAAGCTAGGTAAATTGAAATAAAACGGTTATTTGGCGCGGTGCACTGCCGGCGCAGGGCCCTGCTAAGCGCGGGGCATGCTAGGCGCGAGACACGTCTAGGCGCGGGGTACTACTAGGCGCGAGGCACTTCTATGCACGGGGTGATACTAGGCGCGGGTAACTTATTCGCAGGGTCCTGCTAGGCGCGGGTCACTTATTGGCGCAGGATCCTGCTAGGCGCGAAGCCTTGGCAAGTTACCCCGATCACCCGGCCCTGAGGCCGCCCCTGTTTGACATACGGAGCTAGGCACTGAGCCAACAGTTCGGTACATATTTATTTATAATACATAATAAAATTGATGCGGAGTCTCCTCTGAACATGAAATAATTCAATTATGAAATTAGTTTTTTATTTGCTATTAATAAGTGATGCAGAGGCAGTCAGTTAACATTACAAATGGATCAGAGGAAAAAAAAAAATTCAACGTATTCATTAGTTCCAAGCGAGCCCGCACGCAGGCACGGCTAATTATTTGAAACGACAAGACTATGTATTTATGTATATATGTATATATGTATATATACATATAAATTTAAGTACTCGCCAGATATGTATAACATCTAACCACGGTAACGAACAAATTCACGTGTTGTCATGTTGAAAATAGACTTATGATACGAAACTCGTACACGAAATAAAACGCAGAATTGTTAAAAAAAAAAATAATAATGACGAATGTGATAAATAGACCAAAATCGTGTTTTCAATTAAATTTCCGGACACAAAACACACATAATTTTTTCGCACCCGCCGATAAATTCTCTGCCTGAGCAGCTACGCCGACCATCGAATCATTCCATTTGCAGGCCCAAATTTTTTAACTATATAATGAAACGGCTTCCACAAAAGGCAAAAAAGACTTGAAGAAATACTAACCCGCTGCTTTAGACCGAATTTAGACAAGGAATTTTATTACAAAATTCACTAAACATTTATACAATAATGTTTCCCTTTGGCTTTGTGAACTTTGGTTCGCGCCATCCGACACAGACGGCCGCACCGTGTTTAAACATTTCCATTCCATGCACGATATTACTCCTATCAAATGCCATATGCCAAGAGCTAACATTTTACAAAATAAAAATTTATAAAATTATGCAAATAATTGGTAGAATAAATATGAAGCTAAAGATAAAATGAAAAAAAAAAACTATTACAAGGATTAATTGCAAATATACGAGCTGTTTAATAATGGGTTTAAAACGTGTAAAATCTGGTGCCGATTTCAGCAATAAATTCAAGTTAAGTTTGACGGAACAAAAATAAAATGTTTCGTAAACACTAGTGACTCGTACACACCGGATAGCTAGGGACAGTGAATTTTTTCGTAAATATTTCAGAACTAAATGTATGTTAAGTAACCGTGGTATTTCTGGATTTTTTTCCCCGCCATCTATCTACTTAGATTGCAAGGAATTCTCACACTATTACCTAATCTGCCCAATATTAAGCTAGTGGCTTGTGGATTGGAAACATTATTCCTCCTAATTTATTATCTACTATTTACGGTCCATAGCCCGGCACATCACACAGAATAAGAGTGTAATAAAAATACTTTAGAATTTTCCAGGAATAATTTACAATAATTTATACAAATTTAACTTGCTACAAATAATTTAGTGGGAAAATATTGCATTTCAGTCTGAAATGTAACATACCATATAAGTCAGAACCTGCAGTTACTAAAACTGATCTTTATTTTAATAATACTGCCTTTTTTGTTTGTGTGCAAGGAAGACTCTTGTTTAGGACGGGAAAGGCACACAGAAAATATCTTTTATGTTCAGAAATGCTTATCAATGTATTGAAACTGAGCACATTTTTATGTGAACTAGTCTTGCACAAGGAATGGTCTTTCAGGAAGTAGAGATATTCTCGCGCGAGACGGTGTTCATATTTGACATGAACTGCGACTGTGTGGTTTCATTTGGGGTATAATGAAGCGAGGAGGTCAATTATGGGGTAAATGATGGGAAAACCTGTAAATGTTTCCCTCAAATAAAAATAATGTCCAGGAATTCATTTGAACACTTATCTGTTTATTACGTCGTGATCGGAAAATAAATTAAATTTAAAAAAAAAATCAAGGAGAAAAAAAAATTTATAACTGGATAACTAAACTGTTTCCTTACATGCACAGTTAACAAGATTTTTCTTTTTCTTTATATAGCGAAGAACCGTGCAAATTCAGAGTTTGCATTTTTCGACCGTGCAATTATTCACAATTATTAATGATAAAGGAAAATAAGATATAAAGTTACCTGCCTAGATATATGAACAGTTTTATTGCTAGAACCAAGAGTAAGTTTAAATGTTTCCTGGGATGTAAGCTGAACTAATTTTCCCGTCTTTGTTTTCCAGGTGAAATAAACGTGCTCATTAGGTGGAAACTAAAATTGCAGCTACAGCAGCGAGCGTTATTTGTCCATTAAATTAAGTGGTGCTTATGGTGAGCAAAATAAATAGACATACCTGCAATTCAAACAAACTTTATTTATTTTTTTCGTTTTCATGGCAGAAATTTTTTCAACGGGTTGTTAAAATATAATTATAGCAAGGAAAAAAAATAGAAAATTTTAGCTATGCACACATCGGTGGGGGAGCAAAACGTGAAAAATAAAAAAATAAAAATACAACTCCACAGGTCTGAGCTCAGCAAATATTACTCTTCAGCGCGAAACTCTCTAATGAACAACCGTTGGCTGGCTACCCAATAAAGGTATTTTTCCTTGCATGGTTATTGTGTGTATGGAAGATAACAGCAAAAACAAAACAATTAGAAAAAAACATGTAAAAAATTATAAACTTTGGCAACGATGTCAACTTAACGATGGGAATCTATATGTAATTAAATTACCATGGCTGTTTATCATGCAACTTACAGGAGCAAAATCATATTTTTCTTTGCAATACATAATAAGGTTTAGTAGCATTATGTGACTAGTGAGGTTGTGAAATCGAGACACCTATAACTACTGCAGTCAGTGTAAGCATAATTATCGTAAATCGATATTATTTTCGCTATTTTAAAACCTGTGCTAACAGTCTTATCTACCAAATTAAATAACTTTGTAACAAAGAAATTGAAAACATGAGAAAATCATAAATTTCTACTAAACGACGGTAAAATAAATCTAACAATGCGGTTAGCCCACCAAACTGTCTGAATCTGAGCTATTAGGGTGAATAACATGTTTAGTTCCATTTAGTATAAATCTAAGAATGCAGCTACTCACCAAAATGTCTGAATATGAGTTAGTAGGGTAAATAACATGTTTAGTTCCATTTAGCAAAAACTTCAGAGCTATCATATACGTAGATATCCACAAAATGATTAAAATAATACTCACTTCTTTTCTAGAAGTATATTAATTTTTTTAAGAATGAATGAAAATTGATACTAAAATTAACTAATTGTGTAATTTCTGAGAAGTACAAAAAATCCCACTGATTTGATGATCATTAGAACTAAAACAATACTAAACAATGGTTAACATCTATTTAGAAGACATATGATCAGTTATTTAAAAATTAATTAATATTATATCTTATTGGACTCTAGAGTTTGTACGATCCAGGTATGAGATATAAACGATACTAAAATTGGATCGAGTAACTAAAACGAAGTAATTATACTACCAGACTGCTTGAGTAGATTAAAATATCCAAAATGTCATAGTAAAGTGAAGAAAGTTTTTCGGGTAAGGATACGAGTTAAATGTGGACGTATAAATTTTAATGTTTCTCGGACTCTTCCATAGAGCGGGAATGTTTATCACACATAACGAATGAGTGTCTATTCAAAAATATTTCTGACAGAAAAACGCAAACCTTGGCAGTGAGAAAACTACCATCACTTTCTATTTTCAAAGCCAATATTGGCCACTTATCGACAATTATTTTGCTAGCACAAAAGTTGAGATAAAATTTTAAAATTTTGATACCTTAAGAAAATACAAACCATTATTTGCTTAAAGAAAACGTAGATTATATAAATTTGAGGTTAACTCAAATCACCCACCGCAGTTTACACTTTATGTAAACATCTTTAATATAAAGAAACTAATATTACATCTGTAACGGAGAGAAAGAAGTGGCGGAATAAATAAATGGGGAAAACGAGAATAACACCGGAGAGCCTAACTAAAACGCCAAGTTTAATACAATATACGGGAATAAAACCCGTACATCAACGTTGTAAGGTAAGTTACCCGACCACAATGTCACTTTTTACTAAAAGAAACAGTTTGCAATCGAATTGTTAAATTACAATTATAGTGTTTTTCACTTTAAAGTATTCTTGCGGAACGAAAGCGATTTGATTGCCATCAGCATGTATTTTCTTGTTGATATATATTTGCATATTCAAAGCCAGAGGTTGTGTAGGAAGCGAAATGTTTGAGGTGGGAAACTAAACACTAAATTTGCATTTTGCTTTGTCGACTTTTGAATATGCAATGAGTTCGTCGTGTGAAGACCCTAAAACGGTTATTACGTTTTAAACGGCCGCGCCGCTGTGACGTCAGGTGGGCTCAAGTTACACGGTGGTTGGTAGTCGCGCATGCGCAAGGTGATGGCAGGGCCACTGGTGATGGCCGCGCCACTAGCGGTGGTGAGCGGCGAGGACTGTTAAGGTGGCAGAAGAGAGACCGTGTGGTCAGGCGGTAGACGTTACGCGACGTGCTGGAAGTCTCGGCGAGCACACAGTGAAGGGCTAAGAGACTTGGAGGGGACAGCAATCGAGGGTCCCTCGGGCAGCAGAAACGTAACCGTTCGACAAGGAAGCTTGCAAAGGGGTGACCGGCTCTTCAGTGACCCGGCTATGAATAGTGTAGTAGAACGAGATGCTGCCGATTGGGCTGCGCTGGCGCCGTCCATCCATGGTGGTGGTCAGATTGGGGCGACCAAGAGGATGACGTCTCCATCAGCTGCAACGGCCGCAACGTTCCGCAACGCAGGAAAAGTAAACGGACGCGTCGGACAATAAGGTGGGAGAAAACTATTTAATAAAACTTTTAGGACGGATCATTTCCCAGAGGCTTTTCAAAAGAGTAAACTATTGTTAACTTGTTGTACCAGTGTAATCGCGTACTATCAGTTCCATCAACGTAACTATAATAAAATTCTGGAGGATAAAAAAAAAATTTTTTTTTTATTAAGTCGTTAAGTCCACCTAGGGGGCATAACGTAGGTGCGCCACTCTGCTTCTTCAGAGCGGAGGTGGAGCTGAATGGGGCGGTTAAACCGGTTAGGTGCCACGTGTCTCAACAGGGTAAGAAGTAATCGACCTTTTTATGGGACCTTGGTTACGAGTGTGGCACTAGCGTGTGTAGTAATAATCGTAATCATAATGTTCTCCGCCACTTCTTGGGCTCAGAAGCTCAGTAAAGCGTCGCTGATCGCGATGCTGAGCGAGGCGGGCGTGGAGCATAACCCCGATGAAGGCATTGAGGCATTAAGGGTCAAGGTGCGAGAGCTTATTCGCCGGGATGGCGATAAAGATCCGGGGACGGCAGGCAGCGTGGGAGAGTTTATTCCGATTGGTTTAAAGGTACAAAGTAGAGTCACGACTTTAATTGATAAAATACCTGATTTAAAAAGTTTGGAAATAGATCATGTTATTCGTTTCTTAATTGAGCTGAATAAAATGTTAAAATTAGGTATAGGCACTCGCGACATGTGGTATGGTGGAATGATCGCGAAGGTTCCGGAAAAATTCAGGGAAATTTTTGCGGAAGCCACGTTAGAAGTCTGGACCGCTGATAAATTATTTAAGGTATGTTTGAGTAAAGTTTGTTCCAGTTAGTCATTAACGAAAATACGGCTACGGTATTTGGAGCGAACACAGAAAGAGGGGGAAAATTTGCCAGATTATGTCACTGACATAATACGTCATGTCGAAATTCTCGGTATGCCTGATGAGGAAGAGAAATTGACAGCGATTATAATGAATAACTTTCGTGAGGAATACGTGAGGTATTTTATAGGCGCGACACGTCCGGCTACGTTAGCGAGTTTGCTACAGCTAGCGGAAGTAAAGGAGATGGAGAAATTGGATAGCGCTAAGTTATTTATGCCGTCTACGGTAGCAGCAGGCATGGAAAAAACCAGACAACCGTGTAGTATTTGTCGGCGAGTTAATCACACCGACTCGCAATGTTATTAACGTAGTAAAGATGATAGGCCCCGAAAACGGGACGTAGCTGTTGCTGGGAGACGCGACCACACTAAAATTGAGTGTTGGAATTGCGGGAAATTAGGTCACCTGAAGGTGGAGTGTAAGACAAAAGGGAAATATTCAGAGGAAAAGAAACAGACTTTACAGGCCGTAGAAAGGGAGGGGAGTCACGATAGTAGTCATGAGGAACAAAGAACGCAAACTACCGGAAACGAAAACAAATGTATAAAAAAAAAATGTTGGGAATGCGGGTCCAATAATCATTTACGTGCTGACTGCACGACGACGACGTCAGAGAATATAGGCGAAAATGGGACCGAGTGTTGGGAGTGCGGTAACAAAGGGCACCGACGAGGAAACTGTTTTTTGAAAAAGTTTGAGGTACAAAAGGGACCGGAACCATTACGTAAGCAGAAACCGCTTAGTTCTATTACTGTGCCTATTATGATTGGAAAAATCCCCGTGCATTGTCTGGTGGATACGGGATCTTCCAGTACATTGATAGGAAAAAAATGTTGTAATCAGTTACTCCGGGAAAATGAAATTGGGGTTATAAAGGTGAAGAAAATACCACAAGTGAAATTCACCACAGCTAACGGGGGGTTTTTGTTGTCAGAATGCGTCGTACGGGTACCTATTAGAATGGGCGAGTTTACCTGGAAATACGAGTGCTATGTACTCGATGATATAAATTATCCTGTAATTTTAGGGATAGATTTTTTGTCTCATACACAGGCGATAGTTGATTTTCGTCGAGGTAAACTGCGTTTCGGATTTAGTAACAAAAAAGGGCAGGAGGTCGACCTAGAAATAAGTAAAGGAGAGAAACAATTGTACCGGGTTGCGGAGAATAAAGAAAGAAAGGACATGATTGAATATTTTCAAGAAAAATATGCCGATGTTTTGACTGACAAACTGGGACATTGTACGGTTTTACCGTATCGTTTTCATCTTAAGGACGCCGAGCCAGTTGTTTGTTTACCGTATAAGGTGGCTGCTGCCAAGGTCAAGCCGTTTCGTGCGATAATCGCAAAAATGTTGGATGAAGGAGTAATTGTAAAGTCAAACAGTAAATATGCTAGTCCGGCATTTTTGGTGCCGAAAGGCAAAGGGAAACCATCGGCGTATCGCTTAGTTACGGATTTGAGGAAGGTAAACTTGAAGTTATGCGCAGACCCCTTTCCGGCCCCGAGTGTGGATATGGCGTTATTACAGCTCGGAAAAGCGAAGTATTTTACTATATTAGATTTAAACCAAGCGTTCCTCCAAATCGAGTTACATCCGGACTCGAGAGAACCCTTATCCTTTGTTACGCCGTGGGGGCACTACAGCTGGTGCCGCGTGCCGTTCGGATGTAATAATGGTGTACAGGCGCTATCACGAGTACTAGAGCAGGTGTTAGGTAAATATCAGTATGAGTTTGTTTTTAATTATATTGATGATGTCTGTATATTCAGCAAAGATTGGGAAGAACATAAGGAGCACATTGAAAAGGTATTGAAAGCATTGAGCGCGGCGGGTTTAACGGTAAACCCAAATAAAGTAACGTGGGCTCAGGAACACACGAAATTTCTAGGATTTATCATATCAGAAGGTCAGTTAAGATTAGATCCCGATAAGGTAGCCGCGGTCGTAAATTTTCCCCGGCCAACAAATTTAAAAGCCGTTCGCAGATTTTTGGGGATGTGTGGGTACTATGCTAAGTTCATTCCGGACTACGCGAATAAGACTGACGCTTTAAATTTGCTGAAAAGAAAAGGAATTGATTTCGTCTGGGCAGACGAACAAGAAAAATCGTTTAAATTTTTGAAACGCGCTTTGACCACGCCGCCGGTACTGACGCTACCGGATTTTGAAAAAGAATTGGTTTTACAGACTGATGCCAGTGGTATTGCGGTAGGTGCAGTATTAAATCAGCGGGTCGAAGGGGCTTTAAAACCGGTAGCTTATGCTAGCCGCTTACTAAATGCCAACGAAAGGAAATATTCGACGTATGAAAAAGAGTGCTTGGCATGCGTGTTTGGCATGGAAAAATTCAGTGAATACTTAGAACCGGTACAATTTCAAGTAGAAACGGATAATCAGGCACTTACTTGGTTATTAAAATCACAGAAGGCATTAGGACGACTTAGCCGGTGGGTGATGAGGTTAATGCGTTTTAATTTTACAATCAGCCATATCAAAGGTACCGATAATAAGGTCGCGGATTGTTTGTCGCGTATGTTTTCTGAGGAGCGCCCCGACGCGGAGGACGACGTCACGAGTAGTAGTGACGAGAATAACTACGATAGAGGTACATTATGTATCTTAAATCAAGTACCGGCTATCTTTGTAGATCTAAAGACGAAGCAAACGAACGACCCAGAGTGTGAGAAAATAAAAAAGAAAATCGAGGAAGGGAGTAAAGAGTATGTAGTTAGAAGCGGATTGATAGGGAAAATTGATAAAAGGGGCCAGTTTGGAGTGTTTTTACCACTGGAATTGCGGAGGCTCGCATTTCAGTATTATCACGACACGTTTTTCGGGGCTCACCAAGGGCGAGAACGAACCTTGCAGCGGATTAAGCATGAATTTTTTTGGCCCGAGGTGAATAAAGAGGTACAAGCATGGGTGAAGGAATGCGATATTTGTCAGAAAACGAAACCAAGGAATAAAAAACCGCAAGGAAAACATCAGGCGTCAGTGGCGAGAAAACCCTGGGAAAGAGTATATATGGATGTTTTCGGTCCTTTACCGCGGAGTAAAACCGGATTTAAGTATATTCTATTGCTTATTGACAGCTGTACCAAGTTTGTATTACTATTTCCGATGCGTCAAACGCGATCACAGGATATAATAGGTATTTTGACGGAAAGAGTTTTTCCAATATTCGGGTCACCGTTAAACATGGTAACCGACAACGCCACGTATTTTGTGTCACAACAAATGAAATGTTTAGCGATAAACTGGGGGGTAAAGTTTATTCAGATAAGTGCGTACCGGCCCGAGTCCAATGTGGCGGAGAGGGCCAATCGTGATCTGAAATACGCCTTGAAGGCATACCAAACACACGCTCGTGAACATACTCGTTGGGATCGTGGTCTGTATGAAATAGGATTATGTTTTAATAATGTTAAAAGTGGGGCGACAGGAGTAACACCGGCTGAAATGTTTTTTGGCAGGTGCTTGTACCATCCGTTGATAAACGCGTGGTGTTACAGTTATGTTACAAGTGAGGATGATAATCGAGTATTCAGTCAACAAGACTGGGAAATAGCCCTAGATAAGTTGAGGAAGCATAGGGAAAGACTTAGGGAAAGATATAACCAAGGTCGTATAGAAGTAACGGTAAAAACAGGAGATTTGGTTTTGGTGGAGACACATTATCTGAGTAACAAAGCGCAGAATTTTACGGCGAAATTAGCGCCGAAATATGTCGGACCTTATCGAGTCCTGAAGTTTTTAACTCCAGTGACTGTCCAATTAGGTGAGGTACAAGACAATACCATTGTTAATAAAGTTCATGTTTCTCATCTAAAACATTATGTAGCCCAGAATGATGGACAGTAGCAATATGTAAATAATTGTATACTTTTTGTAATTACGATTGTATCATGTAAGTCAGGAATATGTGTGAGTTAGTTGTATTAGTTTCATAGCTAATAGTTACAAAAATATTGTAATTAAAACCATTGATAACAAAAGTTTAAAAGCCTCTGGTAGGTAGGGAGTGCAACTTGTAAAAAAAAAAAAAAAAAAAAAAACCTCTGGTAGGTAGGGAGTGCGATTTGTGGGGCTTCGAAAAAAAAAAGGCAGTATAAGTGGAGGGAGGATAAAACGGTTATTACGTTTTAAACGGCCGCGCCGCTGTGACGTCAGGTGGGCTCAAGTTACACGGTGGTTGGTAGTCGCGCATGCGCAAGGTGATGGCAGGGCCACTGGTGATGGCCGCGCCACTAGCGGTGGTGAGCGGCGAGGACTGTTAAGGTGGCAGAAGAGAGACCGTGTGGTCAGGCGGTAGACGTTACGCGACGTGCTGGAAGTCTCGGCGAGCACACAGTGAAGGGCTAAGAGACTTGGAGGGGACAGCAATCGAGGGTCCCTCGGGCAGCAGAAACGTAACCGTTCGACAAGGAAGCTTGCAAAGGGGTGACCGGCTCTTCAGTGACCCGGCTATGAATAGTGTAGTAGAACGAGATGCTGCCGATTGGGCTGCGCTGGCGCCGTCCATCCATGGTGGTGGTCAGATTGGGGCGACCAAGAGGATGACGTCTCCATCAGCTGCAACGGCCGCAACGTTCCGCAACGCAGGAAAAGTAAACGGACGCGTCGGACAATAAGGTGGGAGAAAAGTATTTAATAAAACTTTTAGGACGGATCATTTCCCAGAGGCTTTTCAAAAGAGTAAACTATTGTTAACTTGTTGTACCAGTGTAATCGCGTACTATCAGTTCCATCAACGTAACTATAATAAAATTCTGGAGGATAAAAAAAAAATTTTTTTTTTATTAAGTCGTTAAGTCCACCTAGGGGGCATAACCCATTAATAACCTTAGTCTATAATAATTTGTTGGGTTTAAGCACAGAGTTTATTTTAGCCATGGTTAAGAAAATAATCAACTAAAGAAATATTACATATGATCTTACGACTAAAATTTTTTTCTCCATTTCTGCTACCGCCGCACAGACTAAATTATTAAAAAAAATATTTAAAATATAATTCTTTTTTAAATTTTAATAATTTTTCTAAGAATTGAAACAGTCTTGGAACGACTAATTGACTCTTGATAAAAATACCATGTTAAAAATAATTGAATTTAATATTTTATTTGTTAAATATCCTAAAAAAATATTGGTTGAAAAAAAAACTTTTGAAACATGTACCTACTGTTTTAAAGCACACGGGTTCCAAAGTAAGTTACTTACCTTCTTTTTCCTGAAGGATTCGATGAGCGCATCCAGATCCTGTCTAGTTAGAGGGCTGTTGATATGTATCCCCTTATAGACATTATCCAGCGTGCTTATACTGACACAGTCTTCAACTTCATCTTCAAAATTCGGGCTAGTAGTCGCTAAAAAATTAACAACCAAACAATTATATATTCTACGTAACATGCACAAATATACATGTTTTTTTTTTTAGTTCAATGTTACCAAAAAATGTAAATTTTCAATAGAAAATCACACTGGTCGAAGAAAAAAACTTTGAGGTATCAGCAGCTCATCATCTTATTTCGAAGCATTTTATTTCTTAATAATCAACCCTATATTAATCTCACTTGAGAATATTCTGGGTATTAATTCCAGACAGACATTTGCTTAAAATATAACACTTGCACAGAAAATTGCAGACCTATTCGGCCCAATGATAAGTAGGCATTGTGACGCTCCTCAAATGGTCCAGAACCTCCACACACACAAACTCCCCCCTCCCCCCTTCGCAATACTTCAAGGTAATTTTTCGGTCGGTCATTCACCCGCTCTTCAGCTCCAAACCACAAGCCTTATTACACAATCCTCAAAAAAAATGTTTCATCACCATTGAGTTATTAGACGGCTTTACAAATATATTTGTCAAGATATAGCTCTTATATTTCTTGTTTTGTCTCAAAATTCCTCCAAAGATATTTAATATTAATTATATAACAGCGGTAAAACGTCACGCAAGTGTTCATAACATTATTATCACTGGTGTGATTTTTACAGCTCGGATACAAATTTCATTAAACTGTCTGGTGGGAAAAAATTGTGAGCCAACCACGATTGGAAGAGAGAGCTATCATTACAAGCTTTTATTATCCTTCACATTTTTTTTTGTCTGTTTAGCTCAAATCTTGCAAGTTAAATTCAAACCACTTCCGCTTGAACTAGAAAGTTGAAGTTTACGTATTTTTTGAGTTCTGATGAAAGTAAAATTTATTTGATACACAGAGATTATGCCATTTTGAATTTTGGTTGCCATATGAAAATTCGTTGTTATTATTATATGAAAAGAAAAAAAGGGAAATGCATAAATAACGTACTTCATTTAATTTTGATTAAACATTTATAAAAACTGATTCCGCCATTTTGAATTACGTCCGCCATATTTAAATTCAGTAATCATTATCAAAAATTAAAAAAAAATGGTAAAATTTATTTAATAAAATTTTAATAATACATCATAATAAAAGCTGTTTCTTAAATAATATTTTTACATTAAATTAAATTAACCGTTTAGATTTGATGACGAGGAAACGAAACCACCAACTCGGCACGTGAGGCCTGGACTGGAGGCATCACCTTCGGGGAGGGCGGGGGAGGGGGAGGGGGGTTGCTTCCTGAGCCAGCGCCCCGCGTGACGGAGTGTCGTCGCAGACCGGCGGTCTTCCGCCGAGACGTGAGACGCACGTCATCAATCACGGCGGAGGGGGACACATAGCGTCCGTCAGGCGATCTTGATGAGGCGTCATCCAGCACCATTTGTCCCGGCGAACGGCCTTCTTCTCTCGGAGGAGTCTCGGTCAGGAGGGGAAGGTGAGGAAGGGGGAAGAAGGGCTTTCCCTGCAGGAAATTAACCCCGAAGCGGAAGGGCCGAGAAGGTCGCTTGCCCCTTCGGGTGGGGGGGGGGGGGGGGGGAGTAATTTTCCCTTTGATCGTCTCGTCTTAACCAAGAGGAAACTCACCTGTCACAGGTCGTTCGCGAACATGGGGCCATGGATTTCATAGACGGCAAAAAAAAAATTGCCAAAACAAGCTATTTTGTAGTGAAACTTATTTTTTGCTGAGCGGACTACAATTTTCGAGCGTCGCGAAAATTCCGATCGCGCGAGGGGAATAGTTAGATAAGTGGTGGGGGGGAATCGGTAGAGGTAGAAATGACGCAGCATGCTTGCACACTCGCACACTTTTTAACCGCAACAACTTTAATATACGCTATTGGAGCAGGAATTACCGTGGCTGCTGGCACCAGACTTTCCCTGCCTCCAATGTATACTCGTTAAAGGGTTTAAAGTGTTCTCATTCCGATTACGGGTCCTCGGACGAGTACCGTATCGTTATTTTTAGTCACTACCTCCCCGTGCACACACTTGCAAACTTTCGTACCACTTGCGCACTCGCATACTTCATACATTCACATTGCATGCTTGCGCAATAGCATAATTTAGCGCTCTCATACTTGCATTATTTTTTATTATCTGAGACCTCAGCCTATGTGAATTATGCTTTATGAACCTAAAAAAAATGGAATAAGCAAGAAGTTTCACTTCAGTCGCGCGTGTACTCCATGCACACATTTGGTTTGTTAATGAACGTGTGTCCAGAAAAGCAACCTTACAACGTGAGAGGCGCGAAGAGTGGCTCGCAAATTTGAATTTCCCGCCAAATAATCACTGTACTGTACAACCAGTTGCTGGTTGTTATTGTTATAACTGTGAACCTCTGCGCCACGCTTGTCACCTGCTCACCGTGGAGCATATGAACATTAAAATTCACGGCACTATGATTGCACGTTATTTAAGCGACTAAGGTGGTGTATAGTTCTCTAAGACACCAGAGTGGTGTCCAGTTTTCTAAGCCATTAGGGGGTGTTCAGTTCTCTAAGCCACTATGGTGGTGTCCAGTTAGCTAAGCCACTAGGATGGTGCCTATATCTCTAAGCTTCTAGGGTGGTGTCCAGTTTTCTAAGCCATTAGGAGATGTTCAGTTCTCTAAGCCACTATGGTGGTGTCTAGTTCTCTAAGCCACTAGGGTGGTGTCTAGTTCTCTAAGCCACTAGGATAGTGTCCAGTTCGCTAAGCCACTAGGGTGGTGCCTATATCTCTTAGCTTCTAGGGTGGTGTCCAGTTTTATAAGCCATTAAAGGGTGTTCAGTTCTCTAAGTCACTATGGTGGTGTCTATTTCTCTAAGCCACAAGGGTAGTGTCCAGTTCGCTAAGCCACTAGGGTGGTGCCTATATCTCTAAGCTTCTAGAGTGGTGTCCAGTTTTCTAAGCCATTAGGGGGTGTTCAGTTCTCTAAGCCACTATGGTGGTGTCTAGTTCTCTAAGCCACTAGGGTAGTGCCCAGTTCGCTAAGCCACTAAAGTGGTGCCTATATCTCTAAGCTTCTAGTGTGGTGTCCAGTTTTCTAAGCAATTAGGGGGGTGTTCAGTTCTCTAAGTCACTAAGGTGGTGTCTAGTTCTAAGACACTAGGGTGATGCCTATATCTGTAAGCTTCTAGGGTGGTGTCCAGTTTTCTAAACCATTAGGGAGGTTTTAAGTTCTCTAAGTCACTAAGGTGGTGTCTATTTCTAAGACACTAGGATGATGCCTATATCTGTAAGCTTCTAGGGTGGTGTCCAGTTTTCTAATCCATTAGGGAGGTTTTCAGTTCTCTAAGTCACTAAGGTGGTGTCTAGTTCTCTAAGACACTAGGGTGGTGCCTATATCTCTAAGCTTCTAGGGTGGTGTCCAGTTTTCTAAGCAATTAGGGGGTTTTCAGTTCTCTAAGCCACTATGGTGATGTCTAGTTCTCTAAGATTCTAGGGTAGTGTCCAGTTCGCTAAGCCCCCAGGTGGTGTCCAGTTCTCTAAGCCACTAGGGTGGTGCCTATATCTCTAAGATTCTAGGGTGGTGTCCAGTTATCTAAGCCACTAGGGTGGTGTCTAGGTCTCTAAGCCACTAGGGTGGTGTATTGTTGGATGTGAAATTCAAATTTTCCCGCTAATTTTCACCTCTCTAACATTGCAGGGTTACTTTTTTCTTGACAAATGTTTATAAACAAACAAAAACTTATTTTGGTATTCCCTGTTTCGCTACACATCCTTTATATACACAGGATGAGTCTGAATTCAAACTAAAAACTTAAGCTGTAGGTTAAACATTAAAATATATGTTGAAAACAATCAATGACTTGTATATAAGTAATTGAAGTTGGAGCTGAACAAATTATTATTTTTGAGTGCTTAACTTAATTGAAAAAAGGTCATAATTATTGCATTGCATTGTAACACTTAATCCTCACTGTTTAAGAGAAAAAGATAGTATAAAATTAAAACGAAAATTACAGGAACGCTTGGCGTTATGCAACATGCACAACACCCAGTAAGCTAGAGATGCTGCAAATCAGGGGCCCTGATTGTTAATTGAGGTTCACGAGTAAAAAAGTATGTACTTTGAAGAAAACTTTTAATTAATAAAACAAGTTGGTTTTGGCGCTGATAATTAATATAAAGCCTTTTGAAACCACATTATACTGCTGCGTCATAAAAGTTTATGTTTAAGTGGAATGTTACCTTCATTATTTCATCGAAATCATTCATGACTCTTTTCCAACACTCTTTACACACAAGGCAACTTTGCAGCTACTTTTTCATCTACGTTGGGGTTCCAACGTCATACTGGATACTTCACATTTCAATGAATATCTAAGAAGCATTTGACCAGGGTTTATAATAACCAAAAGGGAGTATCGCAGCGTATGTCGTCAGAGATTTCGGGAACAAATGAGAAATAAAACCATGATAACTGGAATGCGTGTATGACTTTTAACCATAGTGTTACTTTGCCTTGTTACAAAAAGTATACACTATTTTACATCAGGTTAGTCGCATTACTCCTTGGTTCATCAGTTGCATAAAATTTAAAAAAATATATATAAATATTAATTGTACATTTTCTTGTAAGAATATTGTGGTGACTCGCCCGTACAAAAACACTAATCAGTGCGCTGTTAGAAATCACAGTAAACTTACACCAACGAAGGTTGCACCACGAAAGCACTTAGAGTTCTGCGTTGTTCCAAGATGATTGGATCGCCGTAGAAACCACAGCGTATAACGACTGCCGAGTTCTGTGTTTCGTTGTGAACAGGGTAAGAACGGACTTAGAAGGAATATAATTGTTTCGCTGTGTATAAAACGCGAAATTTAGGATTTCGTAAAAGATTTAAAATGGTACTTGCAAGTTTACAAAGTTTTCCTTACGTTGATTCTTGGATAATTCGGTGTAACATCTTCAAAAGTTTACCCGTGATTTGTTTTTTTTTTATTATTCCACAGATGAACACTTTGTCCCGTGTGCTGAAGTCTATGCATATCCGAACATAGACGCAAAGTAAGATTTTTTTTAGACAGCCTGGAGGGGTAAGTTCCTTCAGGAATTTCGTCCCTAAGAGCACGTTGCCTGTAGGGCTTCAAGCCTTCGGGCGGCGGGTCGATGACTTGGACACGACAGCCAACTGTTCTCGTCAACAAGTGCAAGGCCCTGTGAGAAAGGGCAATTAAGGTCGATGACCACAACACCAACATCCCTGTCTTTGGAGTCGGGATCCTCGGTAGCCGAGATCGCTAAGGCGTTAATGCGTGCGTGGCGAGAGGATCACGGGCTGAATTTCAAATACTCCCAAGTAGAATAGGAAAGTATGTCCTGGGACACGGGTTCTGGGTGTGGAACTGTATTTACAATTTTTTATTTGTGTGGAGCCGGTCCGCCATCTTGGATTGTGACGTCACAGCGGCCATATTGGATGACCTTGAACTTGAACTTTGACCATTACCTTGACCTTCATCTTGACCTTTGACCTTCAAAATTTGCCAAAAATTCCTCAAAATTTCTCAAATTTGCCAAAAATCGCCAAAATGTCCATTTTTTTGGAAAAAAAAATCGCTAAAAAAACCCTCAAAATCCTCAATTCAAAAATTGGGTTTTTAAAAATATTTTAAATCAAATTTTGATTATTAATTTTTTTATAAATTTAAAAAAAATCATTAAAATCGGATAATAAATAAATATTTCCAAGATAACGTACATGACGTCATACTCGCTGACGATATATATACCTCGACATGTGTGGTTGGAGGTCAGTCTGCCAGCGGCTTCGGTGGAGGAAGGATCGGTTGTCGTCATTTTTATTTTTTTGCCCTCACCGGGTTCAAACCCTGGACTCCAGGCTCCATGACATAAGTGTACATTTAATTTTTTTTAATTTTTTTAATTTAATTTTTATTATTCAATTCGATTGATTAATTTTTTTATAAATTTTAAAATTTTGCCCGATTTTCCAACATAAAAATTACTGATTTTCAAGATGGCGGCCGTAACTAAAATTGCAACGATGATGTCATAATCCAAAATGTTGGGAATAATCCTAGATTACGTCAGAGACTTATTTAGACATGGATGCTTAAGCCTCTTTTAGGAATTTGTGTTCTTTCTGATGTAAAAAGTTTTTTGAGGTTTTCGAAAGGCTAATTTTTGAATTGAGGAATTTTTTGAGATATTTAGCGGGATTTTTTTCCCCAAAAAATTTATATTTTGGCGATTTTTGGCAAATTTTGAGGAATTTTGGGCAAATTTGAAGGTCGAAGGTCAAGGTCAAGATCAAGATCAAGGTCAAGGTCATGGTAAAATTCATGTTCAAAGTCATCCAATATGGCCGCTGTGACGTTACAATCCAAGATGGCGGACCGGCTCCACACAAAAAAAAAACCTGTACACACAGCTCCACACCCAGAACCCGTGTCCCAGGACATACATTCCTATACTACTCTCCCACTCCACACTTCCCCCCGGTCGGTGATTTAATTTATGAGCACCAGGTGGTTCGTATTCCTACACAATATTGGAGCTCCGATCGCATTTACACGCCTAAATCATGTTGGTATATTGCAGTTTAATATCGTTATTTTTGCTTTAGTGCAATTCATAAACTAATGTTTCATTACATGTATCCCCAATATTGTAAGTCCATAATTAGATCCTCAGATGATGAGACTTTGGTTACAAAAGTATAGCATAAATTTATATTATTTTTAACAGCTTTAAAAATTATCAAAAAATGATTTCGTCGAATAAAGAAATAATTAATATTTCTAAATATTATTATTTATTATTAGAACACTGAGTTTAAGAACATATTTACTATCATAGAAGTTATTTTAAAAAGGTTTCTGAAATATTGGAGTTGGTGTTAATTGTTGTATATTGTAAAACAATTTTGTACCATGCAAGTATATGTGATTTGTTTTCAAAATCATGATTAGTAAATAAATATACTTAAATAATAAAACAGTTAAGTGAAACATTTATAATCACCTTTATTTTGTTTTTTATAAAATTTATCAACTCGGAGTCACCAACCATTAAATAGTAAATTGAAAATATTTAATATATACAATTTTCTAATGATATTATCTTTCTTAGACATATACCTACATAAACATTGCATATTATTTTCGTAGTAATTTTTTGTTATAATATATGCGTTTCATATTTTCTTCTAATTGATAAAAAAACACACAGGTACTTAAATGAAAAACGATGACTCACTATTAACTTAATATTCCATGTCTCCACAATCAACATTTAAAAATATATTTTCACACGTACATGGAATGATCAAATCTACGAAAACGTCCGAACATGGAAGGTGGAAAACTCTGCGATGTTTTAGTCCAATCTTTACGGTGGTATTTTAAAGTTGTATCTCAAAGTCCAATAGTTTCTGTATCTGTCGGTTAATGATATTAAAATAGCATTCAATCCACGAAACGTCACACCTGTTTTGTCGCATTGGACGATTCGTCCCTGCTGTCTTCGTTGTGTCATTCATTGCCTAGTAATTTTGACCTTGATTTTTTCCGTCCTTTTCGTCGATCGTCACGGAGTGATGTGACGCAGTGGCGAGTCTCTGGAAATGAACTAAATCTTTGGTTTCAAAAAATTATTTTTGTCATAATTAGTATAATTATTATGCTAAAAATGGAAAATAATCAATAACACGACGTTAAAAGTAATAAACCACACATTTAAAAAGACATTTCAATATCAATTATAAAAAAAATTGGTTGTCTGTAAAGTCGGTTTACGGACGATTGTTTAACGTGACGTCATAACAAAACATTGATGAAATGATTGCATACTTTTATGAATAAAATTTAATCATTTTTATTGAATTATCGCTATTTTGTACGGATATAAAGGAGGAGTGAAATGAAATCTACAATTTAATTGATAAATATACTTTTATTTGCATTTATTAATTCAAATATGTTAATTTTTTTAACGAAGAGATTATTTTAACTATAACTTTTATACATGTTTGCTATTTAACTTCTTCAATCTGTGTTATTTTATTAAGGATAGGACGATGATAGGAAAAGTAAGGAAACGAATGGGAGTGTTTCAAGTTTAATGTGTCTCGAAAAAGTCAAATCGATGGTTGTTCCAATCGAGTGGAAGAGAGATAGATGCGGCGCAAGCGTACAATGAACGTAACGGGACACAGCGTAACGGGACACAGCGTAACGGGACAATGTGCGTTACGGGACAATTTTTCGTGCGTGCAGCTGGCGTTCATCGATTTATTAGACGTTGTCACGTCAAAAATATTTATTTGTACTAACTTCATACATATAATTTACACGAAAGAATTCGTATCAAAAACTACGTAATAACACAACACTTTTAAAATTATTGAAATTACATTACATGTCACCAATTGTTATCTCACAATGTTTTTATAACGTATTAGAAAAGTCACATGGAAATTTTTCGCGGTGTTCAAAACTACTGTTAGCGGAACAAACGGTAAACAGCTATTTCTTCTCTCTCTCTCTCTCTCTCTCTCTCTCTCTCTCTCTCTCTCTCTCTCTCTCTCTTCGAACGCCATGGAAAAGTTAGCGCTCGCTGGCACGCTGCAGAACGAGCACCAACTAACTGCAAGCCGCGCCGAGAAATTGAATTGCGCGCTTCTCCCTATTTTATGTTACACATTTCCGTCCCATTGACGAAATTACTCCAACCAAATGCCGTACACCGAGAGCTAAGATGTCACACGTCAGAAGTCGCCATTTTCTAAAGGGAAAAAAAAATTTGATACTTTATGTGAATATCACTGCGTGTCGGGTTTCCCATTACATTTCGGAGCAATGCTGTGTATTGATTTCCATTCAGGTCATATCACTGTTCGCCATTATATTCCTCATCACGCTGACTGGAAAAAGACGTCAGTGGTGCAGATTTTACAGCGAAACTGAAGGATCTAACAGAGTTTTTTTTCATTACACACTTAATTAAAGGGTTGTGTCCCGTTTCAGGTCATTATTTTATTATTACGTTCTACAAGGGTTAAACTTGGCAACTTTTTCAGAATCTAAACTTACACGAATATATATATATATATATATATATACATACATCGAAATCTTTTTGCGTAATTAGCTGGCAAAGTTACATATTTTTTTTTTTAGTTTTTGTGTAATAGGTATGGATTAGGAAAATAAGGAAAATAAAACTGGAATTTTTAGTTTAAAAAAAATACTGGCTTCGTTAATATATGGTTTTATTTACTTCAGGAAAAAAAATTATCAAACTTTAACTAGCCTTTTAAAATCCTCAAAATATTTTTGATTTTAAAAAGCTAAAAAACAAAAATTGAATAAGTTTTTCTGAAATAAATTCAAACATACCACGCAACAGAGACCAGAATTGCCATAAAACACAAAATTTTCCGTTATTTTAAAAATTCAACTTGGCTAACACTATGTATGTGTATATATATTTTTTAATTTGGCTACACAAAAAGTCTACAGGTTTAACCATAATAAACGTAAATTAAAAATAATGGCCTTGAACGGAACATAAATCCTTAAAACCCATCACGGTGACATTTTTCGGCGTACCAAACCTAGAGTGGAGTCGAAGCAAACTAAAACTGGGAGGAAACTTGGACAGAAAATGAGAATTAGGTTGTGTTTTGTTTTCTGGCTGTAACACCTGTACTGGACTTATATTTTTTACAGTCTTGATCTTGTGAAATTGAGTGTGTTTAGGGAAAAATTCCGAACTGGGATCATTTAGTTCAATGTGAGCGCAATTCCGATTGAAATGTTACCACAAATGTTTGATGTAGTCTCCTTGTAGGTTATATGTCAAAGTCCCCGATAGTAATCTCAGCCATATGTATGTATCCGTATGTATCTAATATTTACTTTCCATTCATGGTGGGGGAAACAACAGAGGTACAACTGCGGCTGCAACTGTTGCCTCAGTAAATTTTGAGCTAAGTCTAATTTGGATCTGAAAAAACGTATTCACAAAGTCCAAATAAATAAAACCGTCACAAACTAAAATACTTGTGTTCAAAATCAGAAAATGTTTGGATACTGAACAAATGACACTTTAAAATTAATATAAGGCAAAAAAAAATGTTCAAGAAAACTTTTTTTTTAGATTTTTAAATCACGTTTGCGCAATATTATGTAGCTCATTTACAAATCATATCAAAAGTAAAAAAAAATATTTCAGTAATTACTAAATTAAAGTTAGGAATTGGAACTGAAAAGTTTTCTGTACAATCACCTAGATGAAATCTAGCTATAAACCTTTATTTTGTAGACTATTTTTATACTATAAGTAATGCAGCGCCAATTAGTTAGGGTATTATTAGAGACCTGCATAATTCGCGGATTCATTGACCTCTAGGATAGACTCCACAGTCCTTTAAATACTCGCGGAAATGACACCTGTTCATTGGCTACTGACGCGTGAGACGTCTCAACTAGGCTGTCCGTAATTCGGCACTTTCTTGGTTTAGTGTTTCCCATTGGCTCACAGTTCCCCGGATAAAATGTGGGCCAATTGCAGAAGCGGTACGAAGGTGTAGTTGTTTTGATGCTAGCCTATCGCGAAATGAATCCGCGAATTTTGCATGTCTCTAGGTATTATGTACAGTAGACTTAAAGTGATATGAGCTCCAAGATCACGGAGTTGTAGACTCTGTGCTCATACGTCATGAGTAGAGACCTGTAAAATTTGCGAATTCATTTCGCGATAGGATAGAGTCCAAATACTTTTAAGAATAATTTGCTTCAGTGATTGGGCCACACTTTATCTGAAGGACTCTGGGCCAATGAAAAATCTTTAACAGAAGAATTAGCGAATCACGATCATTCCAGTAAACTGATGTTACGAGTCAGTAACCAATCAGCAGATGTAATTTGCACGAGTGCATAGAGGATCATGGAGTCTATCCTTAGGGATTTGAAATCGCGAATTTTACAGGTCTCTAGTCATGAGTAGAGACCCGTGAATTTCGCGGATTCATTTCGTGTTATGCTAAAATTCAAATAATTATACCTTAGTGCTGCTTCTGCCATTGGTTCTCTGTTAATCTGAAAGACTGAGGGCCAATTAGAGACCCTCACTCATAGAAATGTCGAATCACAGGCCACCCAGTCGAGACGACAGTTGGCATTTGCCCGAGTGTGTAGAGGATATTGGAGTCTATCCTGGAGGTCATTGAATCCGCGAAATTAATGGGTCTCTAGTCATGAGTCATGTTGGAGGGTTAGGATCGAACCGTCAAACCCCATTACACTAACGTGTGTATATATGTATATATGTTTGTATCCATGCATGTATGTATGTATTCATGTATGTTTGTATGTTTGCTTGTATGCATGCAGGTACATAAAATTTTTTTAAATTCCAACTATATAATTTGATTAAATTTTGTCAGTTTAATAAGTAAACAAACTGAAGCGAAGACAAGGCTTCCAGAATGGCAAGGAAATTTGTTTGGAATATAATCCATCAGAATGAGGAACAGCAGGAGCTGAAATTCATTCAAACAATAGAAAGACATTCCTTGGGCGGCGAGACGCTATTTACATACGCAGAACGTATTGTTCCGAGAATAGCCAACCCAAGCAAACGTTCTCTGCTATTAATTTTGTTCCATATTTATACCTCGAAGCGTTCGGAAGGCCCGCCTTTGTATTTTAGGCGTGTGTATGTGTGTGGCTTGAGAAGAGGAATATTGTGGGGGGGGGGGGGGGGGGGGGAAGGACGTAAGCGGAGACCTATTCACGAACTTCTCCTGGAAATGTCTAGGCGTTTAATCGACATGGCGTGCCAGCCACGGCGTTCTACGATAACGCAAAACTGATTAAATGTCATGGCAATTTCGCTGTCGTGAGTTACCGGCCCTCTAGTTACTAACGTGATAGTTTATAATTTTTTTTCACAAGTTCAGAGTATAAAAAAAATATTATTTCACATTTTTTCTATTATGAAAAAAATTTGGTTGTCTGTAAAGTCGGTTTACGGACGATAGTTTAACGTGACAACGTCATAACAAAACATTGATGAAATGATTGCATACTTTTATGAATAAAATTGAATAATTCTTATGGAATTATCACTATTTTGTATGGATACAAAGAAGGAGTGAAATGAAATCTACAATTTAATTGATAAATTTTATTTTATTTGCACTCCTTAATTCAAATATGTTTATTACTTTAACGAAGAGATTACTTTAACTATAACTTTTATACAAGTTTTCTATTTTACTTATTACAATCTGTGTTATTCTGTTAAGGATAGGACGATGATAGAAAAAGTAGGAAACGAATAGGAGTGTTTCAAGTATAATGTGCCTCGAAAAAGTCAAATTGATGGTTGTTCCAATCGAGTGGAAAAGAGATAGATGCGGCGCAAGCGTACAATGAGCGTAACGGGACACAGAATAACAGGACAATGTGCGTAACGGGACAATGTGTGTAACGGGACACTTTTTCGTGCGTGCAGCCGGAGTTCATCGATTTATTAGACGTTCTCACGTCAAAAAAATTGTTGATTCCTGAAAATTATAAAAACACATTTATGAACGATGCTGTATTAAAATATGGTTCCTCAGTAGTAAATATCAGTTTATTTAATTTACATGCATGCAACATTAATAAAAAATATTTTGTCATACAGTAGCTACTCAAAGAAAAAATATCTCTTTAAAAAAGTTAAATACATCAACGCATTTACTCAGAACCTCCTAAAATCTACCGAAAATTATCTTGAATTAAAAATTTATAATTTATTTTGCTTGTGGACATACAACAAACGTCTGTTTTAGTGTTACATATATGATTATAAAAAAATTTTAATATTATAACTATCACAATGATTTCGAGAGGTAAAGAGCACTTGTGTTTTGCCTATCTTAGATTCTGTTAAGTTAGAGTTACACTATAATAATTTTTGATTGATTAAGGTTAAAACTTTTTTTAAGTCTTAAGCTTATTCACTGGAATAACGCAAATACTAAAAGAATGAGATGCGATAAAAATTTAAATAAGAGGATTTTTTTTTTTTTCGAATATTCTGTCAAGATGTCTCACAAATGTTTTAAAGAAATAACACAACGGTACAGCTGGAGAAAGGCTGTAGTGACACTCATAAAGGACTTGAATGGACTCCAAGAGTAGTCAAATACTTGGGGAAGAATTTATTGAAAAGCTGACAATAAAATACTGGCGCGAAGTTTCCAGTCGGTATCCCAGCAAATACCATCTGCGCACAGTCAGAATTGTTCTTTGTGAAATTTTTTGATCTTATCCAGTGTGTTGATTTTTCTCTCTTTTTTTTTTCGCAGAGACAGGCTGAAAGCAATTTAAAGAAGGCGTCAGGAGGTTTGCTCGTTCGAAACTGTGACGGATGCCGTGGAAAAAATAAGGACCATATCATATGGTTCAGAAATATATTCGTTTAATGAAACTATTTAAAGCCTGAACGTTACCTTGCCCTATTGTTTATTTTATTGCGAGAGCTGAATACGGAAATAAACGCATATTATTGGCTGAACAAATTGGTGCAAAGGGAAGAAAAGTTAATATAATAATAAAAACTACAATGGTGCTTTCAGGAATCTGTAACGGAAACTTCATGTCTAAAAAGATTCTGAAAATGAAAGTTTATGCTTACTCCAGTCTAAAAAAAATTACAGTTTTAAAATAGTTTTCGAAAACAGTAGTCCGTGCTGACATCAAAATTATCATGAGTTATATTTGAAAACAGAAACTCTAGGACATTATCAGTTTGTAAATAGCTTTGTTATTCTTAAGCTTACGGGGCCATGTTGGTTATTTCGTTTTATTGTCATTACTTATTACACATAAACGGCTTTGCTTGCATATTCATGAAAATATATCTCTTGGGTTTCATGTTCCGTCACGACTTTTGAGACTAAATATTTTCAGTATTTGCAGAAAATGGAGGTGGAAAAAAAAAACTCGGTGTATAAACACACTCGATGATAATGAAATCATGAACACTTGTAGGCTGACCAGATATGGACTATTGTCGCTTTGTTAAACAAATGCTGTTTCCGAATAGCAAGGTCGTGTCCTTGACACTGACTTAAAGGATAATACGATATTCAGGCTGCATTCAGTGAGAAAAAAAAGCCGTAACAAATATCCGAATTCTTTTTAAAGAGCGTAGGGAGTAGCTTTCGTTGAGAAAACTCACACAACAGTTCATGTCATTTGTGCAGTGCAATAAAATTGTTGGTGACTTAGATGAACTTTTCATGCATCGATTATCTATTGCATGCACAACACGTTTTTGTTTTGTTTTAAATCTGACAAGTAAAAAATTGACAACCACACATTTTCAGGATAATCTTCGTGGGGTTAGGAATCTGAATTGGAGTTATAAATCTGTATAGGAGTTTTTTATTTTTTTTTTACTTTTTAGTCTGTTTTAAAAACTTGGTAGCCTAATAATTTTTGACGTGACAACGTCTAATAAATCGATGAATGCCGGCTGAACGCACGAAAAAGGATGACTCATTGTCCCATTACGCTCATTGTACGCTTGCGCCGCATCTATCTCTCTTCCACTCGATTGGAACAACCATCGATTTGACTTTTTCGAGGCACATTAAACTTGAAACACTCCCATTCGTTTCCTACTTTTCCTATCATCATCCTATCCTTAACAGAATAACACATATTGGAATAATTTAAATAGCAAACATGTATAAAAGTTATAGTTAAAATAATGTTTGTTAAAGTAATAAACATATTTGAATTAATGAGTGCAAATGAAAGTAAATTTACCAATTAAATTGTAGATTTCATTTCACTCCTTCTTTGTAGCCATACAAAAACAGTGATAATTCAAATAAAAATTATTCAATTTTATTCATAAAAGTATGCAATCGTTTCATCGATGTTTTGTTATGACGTTGTCACGTTGAACTATCGTCCGTAAACCGACTTTACAGACAACCAATTTTTTCTAAAAACCGTGGTAGCCTAATAAATATTTTTCCTCTGTTTTCCCCCCACTTGGGGAAAGAGGCGGGAGGGGGAAGTCTGCCCCCTGGATGCGCCCTTGCACGGAGTGGAGGGGTGGACGGGTGGATGGAGTACCTGTTGAAGACTTGGAGGAGACGTCGGATCCGACGCCTCGCGCCGCTGGGTCCGGCATGTGGGTCAGCAGGGCGTTGAAGAAGTTGTACAACTGGAACAAACAGGAACCATCACAATGCGACAAGCTCCCGTGAGGGTAGTGCGCGCCCAAAATAAATAACAGTTAAAAAAACAAAAAAACACGCTTTATATAGAAAACCAAACTAAATAAATAGAAAATAAATTTTAATAAATTTGAATTAAGAATAGTGTAAACAATTTTAATAAAAATAAATTAATAATAGTGTATATAAGAAAAAAATGTATTTTATTAAAAAAAAAGCGTGGGGTGCATGGTGTCAATAGTTATAAATATTTTATTGACATATATGAGTAGAAGGATTAAAATTTCGATAATATCTTAAAAAGCACCCCACGCGAAATGGTTTTCTTTACAATTTGCGAACTATTTTCTTTCAGTTTGTCTTTGGCGCGATATAAACAAAGCCTACTAAATATTGTGAAATTACATACATTGACAAAAATCTTATTTTGCAAATTGAATAATGGAATAATATTATCAAATTAATGTATTGTCATCGGTCCTCGATAAATCTACAAAGTTTGAATCTGGCAGTTTAAAGTGGGTCAAAATCGCGCCGAAAGGTGTCGGTTACAAACATACAAACAAATAAACAAACATACATGTGAAGCTTATATAAATCGTGTAAAAAAATAGACTTCGCTTGCATCGGAATCATCTGGATTTGCAGCAACTATTTACATTAAACGTTGCCGAACAAGAATTACCAGATTTTTTTATAATGTATCAAGAGCATCCGGGTGAGGCAAACTTTTAAAACTATGTAAAGTAATCATTTCGGGACGGATATACAATGGAGCATAACATGTCATTAGAATCATAAGATAGAACACTACAAGATCACCGATGTGATTCAGAATTAATGGAAGGAGAATTAGTTAAACTTTCTTGAGAGATTCTCTGCAAACGCTTCCAGTTAATTCAAAATCAACTCCAGCAGATAAAATCAATGTTTTTTTTTAATAATTATTATTTTCTGCCCTTGGGTAAAGAAAGTAAAATTATGAACAAAATTGAGGGTTCAACTTCAAATGAGATGAAGAAGCAAGACATTTTGCCAAAAAATTCTTACAAAAAGTGAAAGCGTTCATTTATTTGGCTGTGTAACTGGCCAAATTGAACTTTCAAATGAGTTATATAATATCAACATTACACATGAATTATTAGATAAAATTTATAGGAACTTTGTTAAAAATACACTAATTAAAATTGGTTATTTGAAAGATACATTTTAGGAGTAATAAAGGATGTACAAAACGTGTCAGGAAATAAAGTACCGTTTGGTCATTAAAAAAACTCATGAAAAAAAGGTTTAATTAATATATTTAGTTTACTACATTTCTACATCACATTTTCACATAGTCACCACTCAGTTCCAAACACTTTTCGTAACGCTGCACCAGTTTCTTTAACCCCTCTGCATAGAATTTCGCCCCCTGAAAATTAAACCAGCTGGCAATCGTAATTTAGTAAATTTTGCTGTAATGTTTTTTACTCACGTTTCATTAAATCAACCAAAATTGAAGCCCTTTGCGTCCCAAAAAAAGGTAACCATCATTTTTCGACTCTAGTACGGAGATTGCTAAAACTTTTTTTCCGGTGCGCCTGGTAGTAGGCTACACGCATTGCAGTACTCTAAGTCCATGATGCCTATAGCAGAGGCATCCCGTTCCATTCCCAGGTGGCGAGATTCTATATCAAGTTTAAAACTTACGTTCTGCAAATCGAATGATTTGATAGTCGACGTAGCTGCTCCGGCAGCGAATTCTAGCGGCGGGTGCGGAAACTACGTGTGATTCGCGTCCAGAAATGTAGTTGAAAACACAATTGGAATATATTTATCATGCCCGGCATTATTTAAAAGAATTATACGTTAGTTTGCGTGTCTTGAGTTTTGTATCATAACATGAGAACACACGAATATTCTCGTTATGGAATTTGGATGTTACGCATCACTGGTGAGTACTAAAGACTAGTTTTCATTTTTTTTTTAATTATGGTTTTAATGAAATAACACATTATTTGATATAATTATTCAATGAAGATTTCGACTGATATAGACAAGTAAAAAATTACATTTATCCCTTACCTGGGACTTTGAACACGAACTCCAAAGGCGGATACAGGGATATTTTCGGGGGAAAGGGGGAAAAATAGGAAGAAAAATTTAAAAAATATAAAAAATTTTAATTTGTAAATGTAGGTATTTAAAAAATATATGAAACTTTTGAAACCAACACACCGTCATACGGGTTTTCAGTAGCAGCCGTCGGCGACGCAGATTATCACGCAGCTCACCTTGTATCTCCCAAAACAACGCAATGCCCGTCAGATACTGATATTTAACAAAACAAAAAAAAAAAATTCCCAAATTCCGATGGCGGGAATGAGGGGGGAATTATATATTCCCTTTATCCCCCCAACACTGCGTCCTCCAACGTTGGACCGCTCGCACCAAACACCAGCGTGCAACTTTGCTACGACACGGAAGTCGGTTAAATTTCCTTCCCAAATCTACTGTTTGATCGGTTGGTAGTATCGAAGAGGTGTTCACATCGCTGGGATCCCCAGGAGTTCCACCCAAAATTCAGCACCGTAGAATGCGCCCTACCTTCGTCTGAGCGTCAAATCCTGGGCGCGATGTACACGCATGGGTTGACGTTGGAGAAGGTCAAAGTTCGCCGCAACCTCCGCTGCAGCCAGCGAGGGTGCGCGGGAAGTCTTCTGGTCTTGGTGGTGGAGAAGGTATTCGCTACACGTTACCAGTGGCGGTTACAGATTTTGTCGTGAAAACCGTCTGTTCGCTCGTTACAAGTGATAGTCGGTTCGAACTTTCTTGTGTGACCAAAATACCGCCAGATTTGAGTCGCTAATAACTACGAAACTAATGATGCGTCAACATTGGTTGTGCCCACAACGGATAGATCAAGTCTCTACGTGTTTGTCACGCAGTATTTGTTTTGCCTGTGACATCTGTAGTCACATGCACGTGATTGTTACCAAATAATTAAATATGTCATCTCATGTGACTCGTAAATAAGTGTTAGGTATGTGTTATGATTTTATCCCGACGTTTACCCGAAAATTCTACGGCACGGACTCGAACTGCGCCGTAATCTGGTTTTTAGTTTTTTCTTTTGTTCGGCGAAGGAGGAAAAAGAAAGACGATTATTAAAAATTTTATAAAAAAACTTAATTTAATAATATGTGTTTAAAAAACCTCCAGTATCAGCGCCACTAACACAGAGACATATTGACCTACAGAATTAGCCGCAGGCATGTGTGAGAGCTCATCTCGCATTACTCAAAATATCATTCCACCTTCACTGACCTATTCTGAATTTTTTCCCCCCTTCACCTTAAATACCAGAGTTATTTCAATTTACTGCTGTGTAAGATTTTATTCGTTGACAGTATTATTTTTTTGTAGTTTAATGGAAATAAATTGTACTTTAAACATAATTTGCGAAAATATTTCGAGTAAGTTAATATTCCAAATAAAGTAGTATATCAAATTATTAAACTCATTGTAAAATAAGTTATTTCTACACTGTTAATTTTTTTCATTGACTACCAAAGCAAACTCATTTGTTCTTAGGTAACTTATTTTTTGAAAATCTACTAATTCCCTAAAAAAAAATTTAACTGTGTATTTTCACAATTAAAATATTTCCTTTCAATATTGTAACACATTAATTATTATTTTGTATTACGGATGACAATATTTGGGTGAATGGAATTTGAAAATTAATACCACTATTGAATACGATTTTTTCATACATATACGATTATTAATAATTTAATCTCTAACACGTTTATAATTTTTAAAATATTTCCTTCAGTCCATAGTCTCGTTAAGTTTAAAATGAAAATGTTGAAAATGTTTTGCTATTTTTTTTAGACTTCTAACAGTTGAGTTTTGTTATAAAATTGAACGAAGATTACATCGATGTTATCGGAAATTCATAACAAATGGTTTCAATGTTTACACACATTACAAGTAGAAGATTGCAATTCAAATATACGAATAGTGCGAAACAAAGAAGTGCGATAACAAAAAGCACGTCTGTTCAATTTCCTGGTGTCAGGGTACTGCAACCAATTTCAGAAAGCTCAGGAAAATATGCCAGTGAACACTTTTCAATTGTTTTACATTTATAATACTCATCGGCGCATTCGAGCAAAAATGTTTTTGAATGTTCTGACAGCAACTGTTTGAAACAGACCCCACTAGAATCGAAGTTATGAATTTTTTAAGATAATGGATATTCATTCTCTTGACGGGACTACAGGGAGAAAACATGTAGAAACTTCCATTGCTGCTGACAGCATCTTCATTCTTCAAAAACTTTTCCAAATGTTTCCTTACCGCTGCACAAAGAGTTCAGACTTAAATTGGAAACCTTGTGTTTGTGAATGATGTACAGGTTTCATATCTAGCAAATAGTAGGCTGTAAACATTGGGTATGTGTACGTAAAAATAACGAAGATAAATATAACATTAAACCCCTTCTAAAAAAATATTAATATTGCTTTCAATAGTTTGCATTTTTATAAAATTAAATGTGAACTAAAATTAAAAAAATATATTTTAGTAAATTCAAAGTTTTAATGGAATAGAACCTATTTCAATTTAAAATTTTCACGAAAAAGTTTTATCTTAAAAAACTTAAAATAAATTTCGGTGTTGCCAGAAAATTTTACAATCAAATGTCTTAAAACTTTCGCGGACTATAGAAATGAAATATGTATTTTGTTGGAAGAAGAATAATTCAAAAAATGAAACTTTTATATTAATTTTATTGACTTAAAAACTGAGTTATGTCAACGCAGTTTTTTATGTAGATTTTTTGTTCTGCTTGTCACTTGAAAAATATTTTTTTAATCCATTTCCACGTTATAACCTATTTACAATGGAAGTAAGCAGTTAAGAAGTAAAGGAGCTAATTTATGCAATATTGTTAATACTTGAAGTTTATCGGGACAGCAAAACAATTTTTGTTCATAATGCTATTTAAAGTTAATTCCTTTCAGATGTTTTGTTATCATGTATGTATAACAATACTTAATACATGATGGCAAAGTTGTGATTCTTCCTAGCGAGTTTTTTCCAAGCTATTAAGCAATTTTAAAGGTTGATAGCATTTATGCAGATATGATTTGTTTTGCTATCAAATTGCTAACCGGTTGACTTCAACTTCAGAACAGACACCAACTCCATACATTTATACCGCCATGTTATTTACTATCTTATTCAAAACTGCAGCAATTTAGCTCGAAACATAGACCATCGACATTTTTGGATGGGTGATTGATTATACGTAGGTAGAATCAAGACCGTTTCGCGGATTCATCCGGTAGCAAAGTAGACTTGAAGCACCTATACTTGAACTTTCTCTGCGTTGTTTATTGCATTACAGGGATATTGACACTCCCTTGATGACCCATGCATCAGTTATAAACCAGGAGAAGTTGTTACCTAATCAAGACCAACCTGGCAAGCGATCCAAACTTGTTATCGACCAATGTTCACAGTAAAAAAGGGCTCGATTTTATATAGGCAAGTCGAGTCTAGCCTAAAGTAAAATAAATTCACAGAATAATTGTGGCTGTATAGTAAATTGCATGGTGGTCTAAGGCGGTGAACAGTGGTAGAGTTTAAAACAGATCATAAGATAATTGTGACCTCAAACGTAAGCAGTACTAATAGTTCTAAATGTATCCACACCGGTTGATACAGCTACATGCGATCTTAAGAGGCCATTGAACTGCAACGTTTTTTTCCCCTCGTGCTCGGCCCAAACATTCTGTTTACTTGCGGCCCGCCGTGTGAAGTCGGTGAGCCACCATTAAACAACCAGCCATGAATATTCATCTAAGATTTGCGCATAATTCATTACAAGCACCGGAGAGTGAAAATAGTGAGGGTTCTTTAAGTACGCGAATATTTAGGCGCGGGAGATGTTAACCCTACCGACTATATTTCATAAAATGCGATATACTGTACATGTGAAAGTTTTTTAAATTAAATGTACATAACGTTTTTGTTTATAGATATATATTTCTATCTAAGTATTATTCTTTACTCTTCAATGGTATCATAAATGTAATATTGTCAGTTTAAATTATTATTTTTTTACACTAAACACGACCTATTTCTGGATTAACTTCAACTAAATTTTAAAGCAAAAACAGGATTTTCATATTTATTTACAAACACACAAATTTATGCCAATATACTTAATATTCTAACTTTGCTTCGTAAGTTAGATACGTATATGTGCATATATTTGTTCAAAATTCCTTTTTAACGCATTCCAATATTTATTTTGTTTTAAATTTGAGTTGTCCACTTGCGAAACCTGGGTTTTAATGCTTGTTAGATATGTCTCTGAATTATCTAAAAAAAATTAAAATATCTTATATTCAGAATTACTGAAATCACTTGAAAAGTCAATGAGAATGTTACGTACATTAGTAAATAAAGTCAAAATTATAATGGCAACACTTTCAAAACCTATTATAAACTGTCCACATCAAAATTCAGTTAAATCACTATCGCAAAATGACCACATGAAGCAATAAACATGCAAAAACCTGTTAAAATCTCAGAACTTTACATTGAGGTGGTTCAAAGACAAAGGTTTTTTTTCCATATATATATTTTTTTAATGTACCTCTACAACTTCACAGTATGTCAAAGAAGTTCGCACTCTTCCCAAAATCAGAAAAACGTGTCTGCATACGCATGGCTAGAAGCTGATTTTGCCAGATTATTGAACCAAACAGCTTCCACCACCTATCAAAACCTACCCCAGCAAGCAGATTTTGAAGAGATGGCAGAGATCTCTGCTTGTTTGAAGTTTGGTTGCAGGGGGTTGGGGGAATTAAAAAAAAAAGACGGCAATTTTTCATGTTGTTGCATTGGTTTCTGAGCGAGGCTCCCATTGTAGATCAAGAAATTCAAATGGATTTTCCTATTGTGGGACACACTTTTTATTCCTCTCCTCTAGCGACTGCAACAACAGCAACTGAGCGATAGGCGAGCCTTTCTTCAAAATCTAACAGAAATCTAAGATGGAAGGGACTACCAATGGCAAGCCATCTTCTTCTTGGGCATTGCTTGTCTCATACAGTGCCTCCCGGTGTCCAGAAAAAAAAGACCCTCGGTTCCTGAAAATTTTTTCAGAGGGAACATCGCCCCCCACTCGATGAGATAGGACCCAAAGGAGCAGTGAAACAAATGGCCGGTCGTCTATAAGGCGTCCATGCGAGCGTCTTTTCCCCGCTGGTGGCCAGAGTCCCTTCCCAGGCGTCTCGACGCCCTTCCCTTCTCGATCCCCTGGACGCCGTGCGTCGCCCTGGTCCGTCCTGAATATTCATGAAGGCGCGTATCAGGGGTGACCTCCCGCAGGACTGCCTGGGTGTTGCTCCCTTCCGCCTCCCTTACGCTCCCCTTTTGAAATCCCACATGCCAACGACTTCATCCCCCATCGGGGACGGTTCAATATCTGTTCCCTGTCTCTGTTCCTCCAGATCTTCATCTGCGCCGCTACGCCGACACAACACCCTCGGGGTGCCGCGGAGTTTAAATTGAATCCGCGCGCAAAGCGGAGTGGCGCTTGTCTTATGTTCGTGCACTTCGTCTCAGACCACATCAGAACTTTAGTGTAGACATTTATTGCCTTCTGCGCGTTTACGATTCACCAAACAAAGCTGTCGAAAACAGCTATTTGAAATGCACACCATGAAGTGGGTTTCTGTTCTAAAGTTGAAGGCACTCTGATTATCAGTTGGTTAAAAAAAAAAAAAAAAAAAAAAAAAAAACGTAGTCGTATAAAGGCTGATGCTGGAAGTTTGTTCAATAGCTTGAAAGGAACGCGCTAGGAAGAATTATAAATGCAATCATGAACCAAGTATTTTGAAATAAAGATGATAATAATAAATTATCATTAATTTTAAGTTATTAACATGGCAAACATTGGAAACACTAACTTCCTAAATTCTTATATCCGTGATGCAAACAACGACAATGGCATTTGTTTGAAAATGGTACTATATTTCCCCATGTTTTTTTTAAATTTAAAATTAAGGTTGTATCTTGACGCAGCAAGAATTTTAGTCAACTGATCACGCACTGAAAAAGAAAATAGTTTTGTGGCCATAAAACGTTTTGCAAATATGTACCTCAAAATTATTTTGTGTTACGAAAAAAAACGTCCACCAAGTGGGTTACTAGTGACAGCAGGAATTTTACTGTCCCATATCATTATGATTAGTTGAGGCTACAAAATTGTCATGTCACCAGGAAATATTCAGTGCGGTGTATGCTCACAAAAACCTTTTGTGCCGTAGCGAAACCTATCTGTAACTAAATTCAAAAGTTAAAAGGCTGTGAGATTTTATGACCTTAATAATTTGCCACCACTGGTAAAAATGCCGGTCAATAATTGAAAACGTCATTTGAACGTACATATATGTTGGTCTACACTGTACGTCATTGCGAAACCTCAAGAACAGTTAAAAACGATGAATACACAAACACACAAGAAAAAAAAGCCAAAAGTCCAAAGTTAATTTCATAGAGAGCACACAGGTTAACGTAGAAGGAATTTGTCAGATAAATACCTCAGCGCATATGAACATAGTGGGCTGACAAAGATGATACAGTTGCAACAAGAACAATAAGTACAGATAAAAAAATTACCTTGGGCAACACAGACAAATCTGACGATGATACTAAACTGATAAACTAGACAACACATAAAGCGTAAAGATAGAAATGGCGTATAGCCAAAAAATAGTGTTTAAAATTACTATTCCCCCATTGTAAGTATCATTGAAAGGACGTGAGTCAGTCAGTGTTGGAGCAATAATAAGTATGTTACTGCGTGGCTTGCCCGTATAGTCTATCGTATCACTACGCAGAAAAAAATTTTCAGTACCTTTGCAAAAGATTCCTTTAGAAAACAGTTGTCAAGAAATATTTTATAATACTTCGAGCAATATATTGTAACTTTGCACAACAAATGGCTATTGTTATTTTTGCATACATGAAATACGTTTTTTTCGAGAGAATACTGAGTAATTATTACGAAAATTGGCGCAAAACTTTATGTTTTAATTTATGTTTACATTACAGTGTAATTATTCTTGACCCTTAGAAAAATTAATTGAATATTTAATAATTGGACTTAATTTTTTCCATTATGCTTGTTAACATGCGCGTTTTAACTATTAAAGGTACTGGAACAACACAAATCATAAATGCCCGGGTACGAATAGGAACCCAGTATTACTGAGAGCACTATTTTGTAGTGATACAGTTTTTTTAATGTTCATGTACAAAAGTACAAATATTTGTAATTTTACATGAATATCACTGTTCCATCTGCAAAAACACATACGGTTAAGACAATTATAATCAGTGGGTGATAATAAATGTGTTACATACTACACGGATGTTTTGTGAAGCCTCTTTTCATCAGGGTATGGTCTTCACTGTGTTTGCGTTACGCCCAAAAACATTGGCTGCAGTTTAGTGTTTAGTACCGTGGAAACAGTTTCAATGGACTTGTTCTATGGAAGTGACTGCGTTCACATGACAGAAGTTATAATTAACCGTTATCAGTAATGGTCAAGCATAATTTTCGAAATGTTTTGAGCATTGCGACATGGCGATTGTGGGGCAAAAAATTGTATCTTCAACCACGCCACAGCATGCACAGAGAAAAAAGTTTGTTTGAGACAGCAAATATTGGTTTGTGTACGGTGAAAAAATATTTCCTTCAAGAAATGAAATATTTGGTTGACAGTACCACACTTTATGTGCAGCCAAAAATGATTTTGTACGCATTACAAAATATATAGTAGAGTACGACAAAACCATTTGCTCAGGTCAACCAAATATTTCCTAGTACAGTAAATTCGCATTGTTGATCTGGATAAGATTTGTAGAATTTAATTTGATGTTTACATAAAAATGACAACTGTCTACATCTACGTAATAAAGACAGTTAGCAGACAATAATGTACCCGCCCGTGCTTCATTGAAACGCAATACTTGTTTGAAACAGAGAGGGAAGTTGACAAATTCTTTGTTTTTTTTTCAATTTTTAATTATTTGTAAGCCATGTAATCTAGATAATTTTGTTAAAAAAATATACTTTTATATCTTAGTAAATGATAAGTGAGCTTATATAAATGTTGTGTTTTGCTTATCACCCATATGACCTCCATTATCCGGATTTTTGTTCGTTCGGACTGCCTTTGGTCTTAGTCCGGATGTACAAGGTTTAACTCTACAAAATATTTGTTTGAATAAACCACGTGTATTTATCTGGCCATCTACAAACAAACATACTGTCGAGACAAACAAAACTTTCCCTTTAGTCTGCCGTGAAAGGATACTACTCCACGGTCTTCGAGCAGTTTTTCCCGGAGCAAGCACAGAAATCGGTTACGTCAGTCGCGCTTCGAAACGAACAGCGCTCTCGCGAAGCAGGCGCACGCGAAACTTCGGACTTTGTCTCATCTGTCTCCGTCTGAACAGCTCCTAGAGTCCGGGAGACGTTCGCGGGGTTTGTGACGTAGTTCCGCCGCCACGGGATCCAATCAAACGACAAGAGTTAGGGCTTGTCCTTCAAGGTAGCGCGGAGATCTCAACGGCTATAGAAACAAGCGTTTTCAGGTTTCATCGCTGTAGAAAACTCCTTGTGCAGATTCGGATATGCTCGCTCGTCTTGGTCTTCCAGAGTATACTTGAATATTCTTTTTTTTTTTTGACGTGACAACGTCTAATAAATCGATGAACGCCGGCTGCACGCACGTAAAAGGATGACTCATTGTCCCGTTACGATCATTGTACGCTTGCGCCGCATCTATTTTAGCCCAGTCATATTAGGGGTTTCACCTCGGAATGAAAGATAATAAACTGTAAATTGGTACAAACCTTTGTTTTGTCGTTCTAAATGTTGTGCAAAAGTCACAAATGTTATCGTGTCCGCGTCTTAAGATATTGAAGGTCAAAGGTCATAAAAATCTGTTTTTTTGCGAATATCTCGCTTTCTATTGCTTAAATGAGATTTGCACATATTGTAAATGTTGTAGAGTATAAAATTCTCTACAACCTTTGTTTAAACTTTTTTTTTCATACGATCAATCGTTTTTGCGGTAGACCGCGAACAGTGCGCCACGTACAGTCATGTATGGCCACGTACGACATTCACAGAAACACCTTATGAAAGTGACTTATCACATATAAAACATAAATCAGCCATAGCTCTTAAAACCGTACGTCCGTCGTTGCGAAGATACAATTTCAAACTAACGAATAATCTTGACTGATACAAAGTGGTCCCTTAAAAGAGAAAGTGGTCTTGAATACAATAGAACATCTGTCCCGGCTATAAATAGAAAAGGTCATAGGGTAGGGACAAGTATTTCCAGGTATATAAGTATTAAAAAATTTACACGTTTTAAAGAAAACGTATATAATGTCGTTTTAACTTAAAATATAACTAAAATATACATTCCAGAATTATTATTAATATACTATAGTTTAATAGTTAATTAAATAGTTAAATATAAATAAATAAAAATAATTAAGTCACTTATTTTAATTAAATATAAATAATTAATAATTAGTACATAAATAATGAGCATTGTTTAATAATTATAATTTTTTAGTAAATAATTCAATTTATACAACGTACTGATAACCGTAACTCACGCTTGACCTTGCATTAGGCCATATATGACTGCACGCGGCGCACTCTTCGCGGTCTACCGCAAAATCGGTTGATAGTATGAAAAAAAGTTCAAACAAAAGTTGTAGAGAATTTTATACCCTACAACTTTTATAATAAGTGCAAATCTCATTTAAGCAATAGAAAGCGAGATATTCAAGAAAAAACGATTTTTATGACCTTTGACCTTCAATATCTTAAGACGCGGACACGATAACATTTGTGACTTTTGAGACAACATTTAGAACGACAAAACAAAGGTTTATACCAATTTACAGCTTATTATCTTTCATTCCGAGGTTGACCCATTTTTTTTACCTAATATGTATGACTGGGCTATGACTTTTTCGAGGCGCATGAAACACTCCCATTCGTTTCCTACTTTTCCTATCACCGTCCTAGCCTTAACAGAATAACACATATTGGAAGAAGTTAAATAGCAAACATGTATAAAAGTTATAGTTAAAATAATCTCTTCGTTAATGTAATAAACATATTTGAATTAATGAGTGCAAATAAAAGTAAATTTATCAATTAAATTGTAGATTTCATTTCACTCCTTCTTTGTATCCATACAAAATAGTGATAATTCAATAAAAATGATCCAATTTTATTCATAAAAGTATGCAATCATTTCATCAATGTTTTGTTATGACGTTGTCACGTTAAACTATCGTCCGTAAACCGACTTTACAGACAACCAATTTTTTTTTTTTGAGATATGGATTTTATGTCAGTTTTCTTCCTTTTTTTCCCCACACACTGAAAGACTCGCTCACTTTTTTTTTTACAATGTGAACTAAGCCGAGCACGCACCCTCGCGGCGATGGGAGAGAGAGAGAGACAGCCAACAGTAGAGCGCGCCTGCGTCCTTCCACCGAAGCCCTTTTGTCCCGGCTGCGAGTCGTGACATGTCCGCCGCCAGCGCTGCGCTGTCTCGCCGGAACACGGCGCCTCTGAAGGGGGTAGCACACCCTTAATTACTTCGCTTCCACAATCTCGTGTTTTTGCTCGTCATTCTGATTTAAACACATACCATGACTATAGTGAACCGTTTGTAAAAAAAAGTTTTATAATTAAAAAAAAGTTTATGTCTAATGGTCTTTAACAAACTTTAAAGCCAATTTTTAACGTCAAACCCAGCGTACAATCGTACTGTAAACAGTTGTAAATTAATCGCCTCCGTAGTGTAGCTTCAGACATGTATAACATAATTTTTTTGTATATCACTCATAAATTAGCTAAAAAAATAATTGATTACCCACAATCCCATAAAATTGAGTTTTTTTTTCAGGTTTTTGGGAAATCCGATTTTCTTTGATTTTTGAAAACGGTCCGGAAAAATTCGCGGTATAGAATACACAGTCCTCTGTGTACTCGGACCAATAACGCCATTTCATTGGCTGTTGACTTGTGAGACGTCTCAACTGGTTTGCCTGTGATTCAATAGGTATTTCGCTGGTTGATGGTTTCTCATTGGTTCAGGGCTCGTCCAGATGAACGGTGAGCCAATAGCAAGAACAGCTGAAAGGGATATGCCTTTGAATTTTAGACTATCGCGAAATGAATGCACGATTTTTCCTGGTCTCTATTTATATAATTGATTTGTATATTCGCAAAAATATTCCGAGATTAGTTGAAAGTCAAAACACTGTAGCATCGTCTGTTTTACATGATTGGGCGAGTTCCTTTCAGATACTACATAGATTGTTCCAACACCAATCACAGTTATTCAGTGCGGAAGCAAACGCGTCCTGAGTGGCTCGGTCAAATAAGGTAACGTCTTCTCTCGCAGACCGCCGCCAATCACAAGGAAGAAACCGCTGGTGCGGGTATACCGTGTTTCAGTCTAATAGGCGTTTAGATTTTTTTCGTGAAAAAAGCCTGCTCCTAATGATTTGCAAAAAAAAAATAGTGATACTGTATACAACACTATTACATGCTCTGAGTTCATGCTAGGGTTTACTTAAAAACTGACATTTAAGTTTCTCAAAACTATTAATTAATTAAATATTTGATTAATAAACGATGAACGATAGTTATATAATGAATATATTTAAAACTAGGAGCAAATATGGCAGCATAATATTTCAAAACTTTCCACAGAATAAATCTCTCTACTTCTATAAATGATTTCTTTGGAAACCAGTTGCCAAGAAAAAGTTTGTAATACTGCAAGAATGATATTGTAAATTTGTACGACATATTGATATGGTTATTTTTTTAAATATGAAAAGTGTTTTTCGAGGTAATAATGGGTTTTTCTTACAAAATTGGTGCACTAGTTAATGTTTTAATCTAGTTTTCATTCAAGCATAATTATTTGAACCATAGAAAATGTAATCAAATATTAAATAACTGGACTTTATTTTGTTTTATTATGTTTAACAATATGCCCAGCTAATACTAGAAAGCTATTCAGGGAACGGTTCGCAAATAACTTGAACCGTTGGGAATCCGAAGCCAGTATTACTGCGAAAACTATTTTTTAGTGATACAATTTTTTATTTAAATGCAAAAATTAACAAATATCGATAATTTTACGTGAATACTTTTTTTTCATTTACAAAAAAAATCCATTGTACCCCATTAAACCAGTTCCCCCAATTTAACCAGTGTACCCCATTAAACCAGTGTACCCCATTAAACCAGTGTATCACAATAAACCAGTTTACTCCATTAAACCAGTTTACCCCATTAAACCAGTATACCCCATTAAACCAATGTATCACAATAAACCAGTTTACCCCATTAAACCAGTGTACCTCATTAAACCTGTGTACCCCATTAAACCAGTGTACCCCCATTAAAGACGACGGCACCGCCGACTGCTCCACTCTGCCTCGCTGCTCGATAGCAGCGCCGGAAGGGGGCGTGCCTTAAAGAGGACGGTGCAGTCAGTCGGCGTGGCGGCGCTCTGTACAGAGTGAGTCAGAATTCAAACAACAAACTTTGGCTGCAGACTCACCTCGACAAAAACCAGTTGAAAATATATACAGGATATCCCATAGCTCAACGTAAGGCCGAGAACATTTAACAGGCCACTGAATCAAGGTGCTGACTTAAAAAAAATTCTAATAATTGTCATATTTTTCCAGAAATGGCCTTTTTTAGTTTTAAATCTCCAGCCTTCACCAAATTTTTAGATACTATGTAAGTAAATATGTTTATGAAACAATTATAAATAATTCTACTGTTGATTACAATTCAAAATAAAAACATACATGTTATACTTTTGAGGAAAAAAGAAAACATTCTTTGCACGACTTTTGTGGCCAAAATTTTTAATCGAGTGAATTTGACTAACTAAATTGTACAAAAAACTTAATAACTTTGAAAGTTATTAGCTATAAAAATCCATATTTTCATTACCAATCTAATATTTTTAAAGAATTACTAGTAAAAAGATCCTCATTAAAAAAATTTTTCTGCATAAATATTTCAAATGAACATTTTCGTTTAAAAGCTTAGAATGTTAAATTTTATCCTTTAATTGTTATAAATATTTGAGTTATTTATAATTTCTTAGCAAACAAACATGGTGTAAGATGGGGATTTAAAACACTTTTGAAAAATAATCCTATAACTCGAAAACTTACGATACTTTTTGAATCAGAAACATTTACTGGCCTATCAACTGTTATCGGCATGACGTTGGGTTATCAGACATTTTGTATACGACATATGGACTTCAGTTATTTCCAAAGCAGACACAGGTCTTTGAAGTTACAGCGGAACAACAATTTTATTTTAATAATAGATATATTATTAATATAGATCAATTAGAGTTTAGATAACGCTGAATTTAACAAAGCTCTAGAACCACTGCGAATTCTTTCGCCACCGTAAAATGATTTCATTGAATTAATTTGAGTTAGTAACACACCAAAAAAACATATTTATGTGGAGAAAAAATGAATGAGTTACCATAAATATTTAAATAAAATTATTTTTCTTTTCCGTGAGTCTATAATTTTGTTCAAATAAAGATTATCCACACGCTTAGTGGTTTATCATTACACTTTATTTTTTTACATACAGCAAAATTATTGTCCATGTCCAAATTCAAAGCGATACTTAGCATCACAAAAATCGCATCTATTGAAAAATCTTGTTCAAAACTTGGAAAGGCGATCAAATAAAAACTTTCAAAAAACAAAATAATATCTTTATTTTGTTTGTCATGTTTTGAAAAAAGGATGAGGTCTGGAATTCTCGCCGGCCACTGCGTAACCACTTCTTCCAGATAATTCCTTGCGGTTAATGCGGCGTGGGAAAGAGCGCTGTCGCACACTGATGTGAACCCATCGCCAAGGAAGCCCGCACTATGGGACTACACTCTCTTGTGGGCTCACAATGACGTAGCGACGAGCAGTAAGCGATCCTTGTCCGCGAACACCACCAGTTCCGGGGAACGCACACCAGCTCGATGTCCCATGTTACATGCCCCATGCTCCATGCTCCACGCTCCATGCTACATGCTACATGCCCCATACTACATGACCCATGCTTCATGATCCATGCTACATGCTCCATGCTCAATGCTTCATGCTACATGCCCCATGCTACATTCTCCATTCTACATTCTCCATGGTATATTGTCCATGCTTCATCCGTGCTCAGTGCTTCATGCTACATGTTCCATGCTCCCTGCCCCTGGTCCATGATGGACGTGCATAGTCCACCGTCTCCTCGACACAGGCGCACTCCCGTCCGAGCACAGCACAGTCCCCCGTGCGTCAGAGTCCGGCCGAGGTTTGTGCTCGCTGGCGGACTGCGATGCGGCGCCGTCAACTGACGTCTCTTGCCGCGGAGAGGCTTGCGTTGTCCCGCGAGCTGCGAGAGCCGACTGCTCGTAGACACCGAGACGACAGAGGCGATCGTCCCTCTCAGATGTGAAGCGTCGTCGTCCTTATCCGCGCCTCCGGAAGAAGCCACCCGTCTCTTGGAACCGTCTGGGAAAACCCTCCTCGTTTGGGTTCGATGTATTGGCTCGACGTTTGAAACTTATTTTTCGGATACGTGCGATGTTTTGTGACGCCGAGTGTATAACAGAGCCTTCGGAAGCGTTTTAAACCTTAAGTTGTTTCAAATGTTTTCCACTTGCTCTGTCGTGACCAACTTGCAGCCAAAGCTCGTCGGTAGAATTCAGACCCAACCTACGCAGACGTGCGCAAGCTGTTTGCGACACCCCAAACATTGAAATACTTATTTATGTACGTATTTATTATTTACAACGGGTAGGGTAAGTCAAGACAATGGCTGAGTAGAAAAAATAAATGAATCTCAGAGCCTTACGGAAAGTAAATCGACCAGGAAGAGAGTAGAATATCAGCATCTCTATTTCCACTTGCACTTCTATGGCCACGCCGTGCGAATGGGTGTGGCGATGCCTTTTGCGGCTGCAGAAACGTCAATTGCATACTACACACATTATTCCGTAGACTCTCAAACACTACAAAAAAAACTGAATTAAAATTTTAATTTTTAACTTTGAAAACATATAAATTACTACGTACACCTGTAATTGCACTGTGCAGTTAAAATTTCGTGACACAAATGCACTTAAAGTCGCGGGTTTCAGAATTATCAATGCAGAAAAGGTTTTGACATAAATACTACAAAATATTTGCTTCTTGTACCTTTTACGGAATAATTAGTTTCTCTTCCCCAGAAAAGAGCATTTGAACATTTAAAAAAGAGACGTATTACATTAAGAAAAACTAATAAACTCATAACAGTAATTTACAAATATAATTACAGCAAATTTGGTTATCGTGTAAACTATTTACTTTTTTAGTTGTTTCACTGTATATAACTTAACTTTAAATGTTCTCGCGGTTAATAAAAATAAGTCAATGAAATATAAATTTTGTATAAAATATCGCAGAATATCTTACAAATTTTTATTAAAGAATTTTCTTTTCGTGTTCATAAGAACAAAAAGTTATTTGATAAACGTGCACTCAAAACTTACCAGAAGTGGTAAAGTTACATAATCTGTAAAAGTATATATGTCCACGAGAGAATGCCCCAGATATAAATTTTAATAGTATCAACAAGTAAGCGTTGTAGAGTGTTGATTCAAAGTCACAATTAAAAAGTAACTCAAACAGTTTTAGATAAGCTCATGCGCGAATACTGCTTGGTTGTTTTCTCGCTTGCAGCGCCACCTACGCAAAATGTCTACTCTTTAGAGTAATTAGTGACGAGTGAACCTGTGAACTTTATTTGGGAACAAGATGGAGCACATTCACATTGGAATCTCTTTGTACGAGAGTGGTTGAACGTCGAAGTCACTGACCGTTGGATTGGTCGTAATGGTCGAGACGACAGAGCTCTTTTTCGCTGGCCTCCACGTTCACCTGACATAACGCCATGCGATTATTTTTTCTTTGAAGCTTTCCGAAAGATAGTGTCTACGTTTCGCCGCTACCTAGCTGAGACACTGAATTGAAGAGGCTATTGCTTCCATTACTCCAGACGTGTTAACCAAACTGTCTAAAGAATTGGACTTCAGGTTGGATGTGTGCCGTATAGCTAAAGTTGCACACATTTAACATTTTTAAGAAAAAAACTAGGTAAGTTTACCTTAAATGTGATGTATGATTTGTTGTGAAAAATCTAAATTAAACTCCTACTGAAACTGGGACGTTATTTTATGGACAGACTATATATTTTCCTAACGTTGGTATGAAAATCTTGTTCGCCAATTCCATGTAGTGCGTTTGAAACATTCTTTTTTGGAAGTAGAAATATTTATATGTATCGTGAGAGTTTATAGGATTTATTGCCAAGTGTTCCACACTGGCAGTCGGTCGTTCCCGTCAAAGCGCCATAAATATTCTCGTCCACAACGGAAGATGCCGAGTCTCGGATAGAGATGTACCAGCCCTCTCTCTCTCTCTCTCTCTCTCTCTCTCTCTCTCTCTCTCTCTCTCTCTCGCACTCGCTTTGCCAAAGATTTTCAAAGTATTCACAAAGGTTCCCACCTACCCCCCCCCCTTTTTTTCCGGCAATGGGCGTCAACAGACAGACGGTGCCGATTACTTCCGGCGAAAGATTTCAAGACTCCCGCTTGTTCAATACGCGCCTTCGGAAGGCCAGGCAAAAGGCGAGAGAGGCAGTCGGTGGTAGTTATTTCAGCCTCGTGTATACAAACGTTAAAATTGAAACTTCACAGAGATAGAGAGGTAAAAATATGTATAAAGAATGTACGAATGTGTGCAAGTGCGAGTGAGCAAGTGTGCGATGGTGCAAGTGCACAAGCATGCATATTCGTTATCATGCAAGTGCGCAAATACGCAAGTGTGCTATACAATGCAAACATGCTATCGAGCACCCACACCTTTCCCCCTTTTCTGATCGTTGAATTTTTTCGTCACGCTCCTAGAATTTCTCTTTCGTTACACCCTGCTGACTTCGTCTTGAATCATGCTTTATATAAATATTTATATATACTTATCCAAGAAATGCCAAACACTGCCACGTCACAGGTGGTTCGTTCTCGACTGTGGAAAATAAAATTATTTGAAACAATTATATCTTGACATTTATTTTTAAAAATAATTAATTTTTTTACTTAACAATGATATACAATAACAAAAAGTAAGAATACGACGTAATTTAGGAGCGATATGTGTGTGATATCTATAACTTGTTTATAGGATTAAATATACATATTCAGAAAAATTAATTAGGACGTCCGAAATGAAGAAGAACTCAGAAAAATCAACGATTACGTAAAAATAAAAAATAAACGAAATGCACGCAAAACGTATTAACAGATAAAATGTAGATAGGCAGGAACGTTTCGTTTACTGGTAAATTATGTTTTACAAACATTTTTTGACATTAATTTTTCTAAAAGAATATGAATGTCTTTAATCTCCGGTTGGGTGTCACTTCGGCTGAGTATTCGATACCGCTTATAACTCGTAAACTATGATAGCTACAGGGTTGAAGTAAATATATCCTAGTAGAGCAGACTTTGATTTTGGTTGTTACGTATGACTCACCCTTTTATTATTTGTAGTGATGACGTAATTAGCGTTGGTAGGGAGCGTCAAACTGAAATCGGTGAGATCTGTGACTCCGAGGGTAAGAGACCGATTTGCGTGATTTAAACTTCAAGTTGCTCGTGAGTGATCACTGAGTGATGCTAGTTGAGTGGAATAACTATAAAGTCACTTACTTTGGTTTTGGAGCCTGTAATCGCAAAATGCCTAAGCGCAAAAGGGATTATGTTGGAGTAAAAGAAAGAAAACAAGCAATATCGCCCAAGCAGAAGCAATAAAAAATGCAAAGAAGTGTCGTAGGTATCGATTGAAGCAAAAATTAGTCGAGATAAACGAGCCAATGGGGCAAAACGAATCCCCGAACGAGGCGCGAAATACGCGCTCGAGCGAGCTTCAGCCGTCCACCTCGCGAGAAGCGACGGGGAATGAAAAATACAACTGTTTGGTAATGGACGAATATGCTCTCTGATAATACTGATATTGATACGTAGTCAATTGAGCCAGAGGTGTTGAACGATGAACCAAGTTTGTCGCGGTTTGGTGTCACAATATTCGGTGACGCAATTTTTCTAGCGAGTCCGACCGCCGCCAAGTAAGACGTTAATTTTTTCTATATTATTTGTATATATGCATGCACATACATACGAAATTTCAGAAATTGCAGGTCACGAATTTAATGAATGGCAAGGAATGCCAGAACAAGCAATTTTTTGCTAAAGGAATAAATGTGCGTTAAGGCAAGCCGGCAAAATTACAAGAGAGAACAGTAGCAGACAAAATGTATAGTTCCCGCGCATTAGCTGCTTCTCTACTGTCTGAGAGGGCGCACAATCTCAGCTCCATGACGTTCAAATGATCAGCGGGAAGCAGGCGAAGAAACGGGCGCAGACGTTTATATATTGAGACCGGGAAAAAAAAATTCAACAGATTAATTTCGCGATAGGCTAAAATGCAAACACGTGTTAATTTAAGCTGCTTTCGCGTTTGGCTCTCTGTCAATCTGGACGACTACGGGCCAGTGAGAAACCTTCAATGGAATAAGTATTGACTCGAAGGCAAATATCGTTGAGATGACTCACAAGTCAGCAACCAATGAACTGGCGGTATTTGCCCGAGTATGCAGAGGGCTGAGTAATCTATCCTGAAAGTCATCGAAAGCGCGAATTTTTCAAGTCCTTATTTATAGTTCGTCATACGCACTTACTTTTTGTAATAAATAATCTATCAGGGACTTGGGTATCTTGCGCTGATTATTCATGCCCATTATCTAACCTCTCGCTTCATTACCTTAAGATATATATATACATATATATATATATATATATACAATATATACAATATATACAGTTATAAAATAAAACTTACCATTTTTACCGACTTAACTAGGTTTAAAATTTAAAAAAAGAGACACACCACGAAATTTAGTTCAATATCGGTTTTCATACCTCACTATTTATTAAAGTAGATCGTATCAATTATTTTTATGAATTCAAACCTACCCCATTTACAACTTTGTGGGTGCAATTTGGAGAAAAGGCTAAACTTTATTGCTAGCTTTGTATATTTATCATCTACAACTTCTGTGCGGACTTTCACCTAAATTCCTTCGTATATATTGTTTTTATCATAAAAACCATTCATTGTAATTTTAGGGAAATGATTATAATGAGTTTGCAGTATTTGTATGTATTTCTAGCTTTAAATGCTTTGAAGATTATGTACATTTCAATGAAACTTTAAGATTAGAATTTTTTAATCATTCTGTCTTTGATTTAATTCAGTTTAGGGGCTACAACAGTTTCCAAATGTTGTCCAAAACCTTAAGTAAAGACACGTTTGGGTGGCAAACATCCAAACACACACACACTCAAGGTCCACGTTTAGATAAGACGCAAGTAAAAAATCCAGGGCATTGATAAAAATTTATGTACATTGACACTAAGAATTAGCCGTTAAAGAAAGTAGTTTAAATAATTAAGGATACCAAAAATTTGTTTGCAAATTCTCAAAATTAATAATAATTGAAGTTGTTTATTTATATAAAAAATCCGTACAGAAATATTATTAAATTTCTGATTTAAAAAAATTAAATAATCAAAACTATTTAAAATACAAGTTTGCGGGGAGGGGGTTAGTGGGGGGTGGGGAGGAGACGGCCTGAACGCAAAGGCTCATGGGTCAGTTCAGTTTTATGCTCCACGCGACACGTTTCTGCTCTCCCACGCTGCACGCTATACAGGTACAGCACTCAGGGAAAAAAAATACCGCGTCCAAGGAGATTTTTTTTTACAACTTACTTGACCTCCCGCCACTTTCACGTATCCCCTTCCCGGAATTGCTGTTGGGCAACCCGCTTGCAACTCATGCTCATCAACACAACTCTGACGGTTCACAAGACGTTTCGCCTGCACTATAAGTCTTCCCTTGCCATAACTACCGTACACTGTAATTGTTTTTTTTTTGTAAATGGAACAGAACAATTCAAGTAAAATTACAGGATTTGTGAACTTGTACATTTACATGAAAACCACTGTACAACTACAAAATAATTCCCAAGTAATACTGAGTTCCGATTCTTACCCGGACAGTTAAGCTATGCAAAATCGCCATAGGACTTGTTAAAGTTATGTATGAATGTTTCCGTAAATAACTATCTAGTATTAACTACACGCATTATTAAGCAAAGTAAAACAAAATTGTCCAATTATTTATACTTTGTTATCTTTCTCATGGTTTCAAAAACCATGCTTGTATCAAACATCAATTAAATCATAAAATTATGCGCCAATTTTTGTAAGAAATACTAAGTATTATTTCGAAAAAAACTTATGTCATATAATCAAACATAACCATAGTCATGTTGAACAACATCTTACTTGCAACATTACAAACTATTTCTTGGCAATTGGTTTCCAAAGGAATTTTTTTGTAGACGTACAAAACGTTTTTCTGGGAACCGACTCGCTAACCACTCATTCTCATCACCACAGCACTAAGAGTTCAGAAGGCCTTTTTGCCAGCAGAAATGTTAATATACCGTTATGCTTACCACACGTTCACATCACCACAGCACTGTGAGTTCGCAAGACGTTACGCCAGCATCCATATTAATATACCGCTATGCTTACGACTTATTCTCATCACCACAGCACTGAGAGTTCGCAAGACGTTTCGCCTGCATATATGTTATGTTACCGTCATGCTTACCACTCGTACTGGTAACCCCCGTGCTGATGGCCAGCAAGACGTACGAACTGAACATACGTATTCCGTTCCCACGATTCCTTACTATTCTCCTCACCTCTCACGCTCCTTAACAACGCCCCTGTGGCTCGCAAAACATTCGCTCGCACGACATTCGGCTCTCACTGCACTACGTCCTCATAACGTCCAGGTCATTAGCGAAGGACTAGGAGTCAAAAAGTCACGATGCTGCAGCGTCGGAATGCACGGGTGCAGTCGGAGCAAGCCCACAGAAGAAACCCAAACCCTTACAGAAAAATTTGCCACTTTTCCCTCTTAAAAAGTCATATTCTAACGACACTGGGAGTATAACTGTAATTGTTTTGGTGGGAAGTGAGTGATTTGACTAGCAAATCAACGTGAATTTTATTCCACATGCAAAAAAAAAAAAAAGAACGATACTCAAATTAAACTTATTCAACTTTCTTAAATAAATAAAAATTAAGGGAGATAGTCACAAAAACTAAAAAAAAATTATGAAACTTATTTTTTACTCGAATTATCGAAATCTTAATATTTATAAACTTTAATCTTTAACTGTGATTCGGACCTGGACGAATTTAATTTATATTTATAATAAAAAGTTAAGTTTTCATAATAATTTCTGTGGTCATAAAAACTAAAAAAATATTTAAAATTGTATGCAGAAATATGTATCAGATTATAAACAGATTTAAATGATTGAGCCCAGAAATAAAATTGAAAGCAGAACATAGCCATCAAATTTGACGTGAGTTAAAAATTTTAATTTGCATGATTAATTAAATGATCAGACAGTAGGAAATGTATGTATATAGTTTCAAACCGTGCGAAGAAGCGTTCGAAAGAATAGATCAATTAGTTAACTGTATATTTTATTCACAACACTAAAATTTTCAATAAATTATCTCTTTATTTTTTATACAGTCAACTGTTCATCTGCCAAACAATAGCAGCACAATTAATCAAATAAACACACACACGCCTATTGTTCTCCGTGACCGCTTCAACACTGTCCACACACTTGTTTGCCGCTTCTCACATGTGCCGTGACATACAGGTGACACTTTCGTTACGTTATTTCTTCCCACATTTTTGAAATCAAATATCTGTCATGATTCTCCTTTGAAGTTAGATTATATTACATACGTCTTTCCTTTACTAAACATACTAATCGATCTGAATCCAACTACGTACTGAGAAAAAAAAACTATACAAATTAACATATATTTAGAATTAAGATTGCGCATGCGCAGAACACTGCAGCCATCAAACAGTCCGCTCGCGACGGAGTTGGAGCGGTCACTCGGTGTTGTCGCCTCGCGTCCGATCGCGAAAGTTTCGTGGCGTCGTGCCGCGTCTGATCCTATGTGCGACAAAATGTCGCGTCGTGTCATGTCGTGTCTCACTCCGTGTGTCCCCTCGCCACCAACAACTCTCCACAACCCTGCACTCCGACTCCAACTGTCTCTTCCGACAACTCTCCACAACTCTGTACTCCCACTCCAACTGTCTTTTCCAACAACTCTCCACAACTCTGCACTCCCACTCCAACTGTCTTTTCCAACAACTCTCCACAACTCTGTACTCCCACTCCAACTGTATTTTCCAACATCTCTCCACAAATCTGCACTCCCACTCCAACTGTATTTTCCAACATCTCTCCACAACTCTGCACTCCGACTCCAACTGTATTTTCCAACAACTCTCCACAACTCTGCACTCCGACTCCAACTATCTTTTCCAACAACTCTCCACAACTCAGTACTCCCACTCCAACTGTCTTTTCCAACAACTCTCCACAACTCAGTACTCCCACTCCAACTGTCTTTTCCAACAACTCTCCACAACTCTGCACTCCGACTCCAACTGTCTCTTCGCCTGGACTCTTTGGCGCACTCACTGCGCGCCTCTCACCTCGCGACGCCAATTCGACGCGCACGGGCTCCAGAAGCGCGGGGTCACTAAGGGCGACACTGGCTCGCGCATCGCACGCCCCTTCGCCTCTACGCGCCGGGCACCGAACTGGCGTGCTCTCTCCTCGTGGGTGACGCTACTCCATGAGACTTGTAGCGGTGACCCTGTCGTTTCATTCTGCACGTCCCCATACCACTCTGTGTTGAATTTTTCATGCCCAAGAATGTCCGTCAATGAACCCGTTTTTAACGTTTTTGACTGTCCAAAAAAATACACCTTATAGACAAAACAATGGAAAGACTAGTGCAGTAACACGAAGTATCTTAAATGCTATCCGTATTCCGACACTTTTAATAAATCTCGAGCGGTTTGTGAACGGGGCGCTAACACCTGGAGGTCAGCACGCCTTCTGGGGACCTGGCCAGGCGAACAGGGCATTAAGTCCGGTCCACACGCTGCATTTCGAGCAACGACTTAACCTGCGTAGTTCAAGTTGTTGCGTGCAAGACAGCGCGTGGACAGGAAAACTGCGCTAGTACTGAAAAAAATGCTCACATGTAATGTTTATTACCCAATGACCATTATCTTTCGCTAGATAATGAAGCAAATCTTTCAGAGCGCTACTCACACTTACATATCAAAAACTGCAATGCGTAACAATATGAATGCAGTGGATTATTTTAAATGGTGATTGGTGATCAGATAAAAATTATCAGCGATGCCATTTGCAGACGCAACCGTTCTAACGGGTACGTCAGCGGTAATTGGGAGATCGCGATTCGTTAACCGCGACCACACACAGTTTGGCCCCGGGGGATGACGTCTCGCCGTGACGTCACAAGCCACACGCATGCTGCGATGCGAGGATACGCCGATACGAGGAGTGGTGTGAGGGGTGGGGGTGGCGACCGCAAAGTCCGCTGGTCCATCGCAACCCGACCCTAACGCTTCCCCCCTCCAGCCTTTCCACCCTAAAACAACGCGGAGCAGATGGTAGGGTATATCGAATTTCCCGAATCGCTGTGCAGGCCTCGTCCCAAAAAAACAAACCGAACCGTCGGGAATCTGTTCCGGCGGCGTCCGAAGGGACACGTTAATTAGCTTGCGGTGAAACAACCACCAGCGCGGAACGCATTGCTTTTAGCTCCTCGTTTGTTGGAGTTGAGTGTCAATACATCCCACGCTTTAGTTGGAATTCTGTCTCACAAACCAGTTAGATATTTCCCCTTATTAATTATTTTTATAAAGGGTTTATTTTGTAAAATCTATAGCCATAGCTCATTTAAAATTACCATTATATTTGTGAATTAGTACATTTACACGAAAACATCTGCATCACTACAGAAAAGTGTTCGCAGTAATACCTTCTGGTTTCGTATTCTTTCCCGGGAATTTATTTGTTGTGATGCCCCGGTGCCTCTATTAGTTATTTGTGAACCGTTCCCTGAATAACTTTCCAGGATTGACTGCGTACAAAAATAAGCATAGCAAAACAATGTAAAGTCAAATTATAAAGTATTCGATTATACTTTCCATGGTTAAAATAATTATGCTTGAATTTAACACCAATTAAAATATAAATTTATGTGCCAATTGTTGTACGAAATACTTTGCATTATCTCGAAGAACGTATTTCATATTTGGAAAAATATCCGTGGCAATGGGTTGTTCAAAGTTACAACATCTTTCTTGCAGTGTTCCAAACTATTTCTTGTCAACTGGTTTGCAAAGGAATCTTTTGTGAAACCACAGAAAATATATTTCTGTGTACTGGCACACCTACTCACCATACAAGTTGGCGCCTAACCTAACAGCAAACATAATCACTTTTAAGCAACCCAAGGTAGGCAGTAGGTGACAAATACTTACTTTTTTAATAATTTTTTCCAGAGGAAGCAATTATTTTGTGTTGTGTAGCTTAGCTTTGTAGAAAAGGAGTAAAAGGAAGTGAAGTCTCAACATCTTAAACTATAAACATTTTGATCAAAAAAATATTATTATCGGTACCAAATACTTTTAATTTTTGTTAAAATTAATTTTCAAACATTTTGGGTTTGGTGATAGTAATCTTCTTAAAATAAATAAAAATATTTCCTTTCGTATATGGATAACGTTTGTTTTATGATTGATTTTTGTAAAAAACATTTTTCTGCAGCATATATTCATTACATTTGTTATTATTAATGCTTGATACGGTATCTTAATGTGTGCATTTTTTCAAACGACTCGTAATTTTTATATTACATCAATAGCACAAGCATTTTACTCAATTATAGTACATTACAACTGATAACAATAAGTGCTTAAAAATGTGTTTAGATCACAGATAATTTTTGGTATCGAGTAGTTTTCTCCCGATACAAATAATTATTGACTTCATACTTTTTTGTTGATACATTTGCTCATACGAGTCCTTTTTGACAGGCATAGTATTAAATAATCCTACATATAATAAATATTTGAATCGGGAATTTGAGAAACAACATAAGTCCACATTTTGGCGAAAATGAGTTACCAACAATAACAGGTTGTTGGAGGGTAGTTGTACATGCTAGCAAATAACCACGTAAGTCCACGCAATCATTGCATAGATATAGCCTTCTCTAGTTGCTATGTTTTTGAGAAACAACATAAGTCCAGGACTTATGTTGTTTCTCAAATACCTCGCTCAAACACCACAAAGCACCAATTTGCTTGATTCCCGTACAGCCATAGATTTATTATTTCCACAAAAAGGTTATGCGACGTAGACGTCGCATTTCAAAGGAAGCTTCTTCTAAACCATCAAGAGGATGTACATATGTATACGAAATATCAACAATTTCAGGAAAACATCAAGTATGTAAAACAGCTGTTTGTAACATAGGTACATGCTATCTCGGAGGAACGTGTTCGTAGACTCTGTAAGTTGCTCTCTGAAGGTAAAAGTCCACATGATATGCGTGGGAAATTAATCCCAGGTAATACCAAATCAGGGTTGGTAATAAATGCTATTAAGCAGCATATATCCTCTTTTCCAGTTTATATACCACACTACAGTAGCAAAGAATACCACTACTTAAGCGAGAAGCTAGACGTCAAGATCATGTACTCGCTCTTCCAAGAGAAGTACCCTGAGATGCCAGTTGCAAAATATCACTTCTATATGAAAGTTTTCAGAGTATTTTTCTCTGTCGTTTGGACAACCCCAGGTAGATACATGTGCGACTTGTGAGGAGTTGGATGTAAAACTTAAAAGCCCCTTTTTAAACCAAAAAGCAAAGAAAGTAGCTGAAGCAGAAAAATGTGTGCAATTGCGTCGAGCTAAGAAATTTTCAACGAAAATAAAGGAAATCAGCGAGATAATCAAAGCTGATAAAACGGGTGATTTGGGAGCCATTTGCATAGATTTCATGCAGAATTTACAGTTGCCTTGCATTCCAGTCCAGGAGGTGATTTACCTGAGACAGTTAGCCATCAGTGTTTTCTGCATACATAATCTAAAAGATGGCAATGCAACTTTCTTTGTGTACCATGAGGGAATTGGAACAAAGGAGCCTTATGAGGTATGTTCATTTGTTTTTGAGTTCTTGAATACGTCATTGAAGGGAGTCAAAGAGTTGTACATATTTTCTGATGGGTGAAGCGCACAAAATAAGAACCATACATTCATCAGAATGTCTGCTTTGACTTCTCTAAAACGTTTTAGACATATCGAACATTACTTCCCAATAAGAGGGCACTCTTTCCTGTCCTGCAATAGGGATTTCTCAGTACTCAAGAGAAAAATCAAGACGTACGACAGAGTGTACACCATCAAGGAGTATGTTGAGATAATTGTAACTTCATTCTGCAAGAGATCCTTCACTGTTGTAATAGCAGATTCCATCAGCATTCTCGACACCAAGCAATGGTGGCCCAAGTATTTTAAGAGGAATGTGCCTTCACAAAGGGTCCTAGAGACCAGAAAACAAGCTTCAAACCAAGTCAGTTCATGCACTTCAGTTATGCAAGTGACAATGCTGGACTTGTTGTGGAACGACCATTCATTGATTCCCTTGTCAAGCACCATTTTAGGGTTCTAAATTGCACACTTGCGGACCTTGTTCTTCCAAAACACATGGTGTATCCTGCAGGTTGCATCCCTATCAACCAGAACAAAATAGATGACCTCCGCAAGTTGCAAAACTACTTGCCACACACAGAAGATTGCCAGTCATTCTATAATGAATTAACTACTCTTGTGGCCAACATGTGTAACAGAAGTAACGCAAAACCAGCATTATGATAAACCACATCAATGTAGACTTTACCGCAAATCATCAGCAAATAGTGCATTTTGAAGAGGGACATGTGCATACTTATTTATATTAAAATGCGATCTCTCAATGTTAAAGTTGGTGTAGGCCGCATATACAAAGGTAGATCTAAAAACTACATCGTATAGACTTTCTCATATCACCTATATTAGTGCATTAGGGACTGGATGTATTTATATTCATATAATTATTGGTACTTTGTGTACGCAAATAAATATTATGTTTTGTGGAGTATTATGACTACCATAAAGCAAAATAGCACATTTCAGAATAATATATTTTGAGTTTATTTAGGAAATTGAGAAACAACATAAGTCCAGCATTTTTAAATATAGTTTTTTGGGGGGTTGTAAATACAACGTCTTTCTTTTTTACATTAAAAAGAAGTAAAGTAATGTTGTAATGTATCCATAGTATCACATATACATATTTTGCCACATGCCATTGACTATTACATTTTATTCACTTTCTGTAAAATCTGTTGTTTGTGACTTATGTTGTTTCTCAAATACTTGATTCATTTGTAATTAAAAAGAGTTTAAACTTTTTTCAAAATCTGGTTGAGTACTTAAAATATTAGGAAATTTACTAATTGCAATGTTATTACTTCCGGTTGGAGAAAGTGTCATTTATAAGTAAACTTGATAAATATTTGGAAAAAAGTTGAATAGTGAGTCAAGTGAGAAATTTATTTTAAAGACCAAACATGAGTTAAAACTATTTGTACGCATACAACCAAAATTTTCCCAATAAATAAATAAAAATAAGAGTTTTGCTACTTTGTGGATAAGAAGCAGCGGGATCTAACATTGTATAGGCGAGTAGATACCTCACAATCTATTTAATCACTGGTCTCACATAAAAACTAAATATAAGCAATTGATATATGAAATTACACTCATTTTAACAATTTTAGTTTCAATAACGTATAATCCTATTACACATATGAAATAATACAACCAATATAGGTTTTGATGTTTAGAATTTTCATCATCACTACGAAAATTGATGTAAACATGGCATTCTCAAAGCCTGAATAACATAGCTATGAAGAGCATATTAATATAAACATAATAAAAACAGCTAATAACGCCATGCAGCCTACCTTTATACTACTGAGAGGGAAGAGATAAGTAGCTAATCCACCACAGTAGTAAAGCTTGGGGCCGAGAGCCGATGTCCACCATCTTAAATTCTGACATCACGGGTACCATATTGGATGACATTGACCTTTACCTATACCTTTAAAATTGACCAAAAATCTCCAAAAAGATTCAACATTTGCTAAAAATTTGCCAAAATTTGCCAAAAATTTAACAAAATCTGCTAAAATTTCAATTTTTTTTAATTACACCAAAAATGTCTAACAAAATTAGAAAATGAAAGAACTCCATTTTCGAGGGAAAAACCACGTAAAAATTCTAAAACTGTAGTTTTTTGAAAAATCTCAAAAGGCTTTTGCCTTAGAAACAAACAAAATGTCCTAAAAGCGGCTTAGGAGGGCTAAAAGCGGGCCGCCCTAAGCCACCGAAGTCATGACCTTGACAATAAGGATGTCATGGCCACCATTTTGAATTATGACGTAAGCATTGAAAATTTCGTTACGGCCGCCATCTTGAAAATCCGTAAATATTAAGCTAGAAATTCGGGAAAAGATTAAAAAAATTATTTATTTAAATTTTAATAAAATAATTTCGCAATTTTGAAAACTGTCCGCTATCTTGAAAATCATTAATTACGAAGAAAACAATTGGAAAAAATTAAAAAAAATTACACAATATTTAATTAATCAAATTTAAATAAATTATTAATTAAAAACGCACTTATGTCACGGAGCTCGGAGTCCTCCGTTCGAACATGTTGATAAGGAGAGAAAAGGACCAAAGCTACCATTTTGAACCTGCTTATGAGAAGCACTGCTTGAGATAGACTTTATATGCAATGAAACATAGAGTATATGTATCCTTAATTGTTCATTTGATCACGTTGACATAAATCTGGAGACCCCGGTATTTTAACACGACCAACTGTACGTGGCTTTTTCACGATCAAGACTTGCAATTCAAGAGGTAAAATATATATTTTTTATTTTTTCATATGTATTTATATCAGGAATAATTTTCATTTCCATAACATTAAAGTAATTTGAATTTTTAATGAATATTTCGTGTGTATGAAATTAAAGTGTTTGTTGTATTCATTTTTCAACGGGCGCTTTAGACACCTTACAAATAACTAATATATATATATATATATATATATATATATATATATATATATATAATGCTTTAATGCGTAACATCTTAGTTCTCGGTATACGGCATTACGGCATTTGATTGGAATAATTTCGTGAATGCGACGGAAGCCAAGGAACGGAAAGGTGTAACAGACGGTGCTGCTGTATATAGCGGATGGCGCTAAGGGAAACTTTATAGTTGTTTAATGAATTTCAACAAGACGGGCAGCATTTTAACAAAATTCCTTACTGAAAATCAGGTGAAAAGCCAGGGTAAAATAATTTTTTCAACTATTTTTCGGTTTTCTCGCAGTCGTTTCATTAAAAAAATTTAAATTTCGGTATGAAAATGCCATGACTCGATAAACGACATAGCTGCTACGACAGTGGATTCTAGTGGCTGGTACGGAAACTACGTGTCTTCCGCGTTCAGAAATGCAGTTAAAAACACTATTTGAGTATATTTATCACGCTTGGAATTATTTTAATAAATTCTGTGATAAATTTACTGTCTAAGTTTCGTATTATAATTGTATTTTTACAAGAGAACACATCAATCAGCTCGTTACCGAGGTAAGACGTTTATACAACACTGGCGATTACTGAAAGACTCACTCACGTATTTTTTTATTTAAAAATCTTACGTCAACAAAGAGGGGTTTGGCCAGTTTATCATTATGAACATGCCTAACTGATCTGTAGTTTTTGAGTCCAGGTGTTTGTAAACAGCATTCCTTGCATCGCCCAAAATAGCATATCTCGTATTTTTTCATTAATTCAGGAAGTAATGCATCCCCCTAATAAACCTTCCACCTTTAACCGGCCACTGAAGTCACGAACACATAGAAAATTTGCAGGTGAAAAAAATACATAATTAATTAAAAAATATACAAAAACAAAAGCATGAAAACTACTTACACAAACCCAAAAAACTTACACGTTCATTTATATATTAGTAGGATACACCATGCTTGTAAAGAGGAGCAGGTGAATAACGAAATATACGCTATCCACATACATAGCTTATATGTAGCAGTGATTAAAAAAAAATTTCCAATAAAAATCTAGGACAATCAAACATTACTTAAGTCATAAAAAAACCTTAATATTAACTAAAGATTTTTTTTTTCATTTTAAACGAAAATAAAATAAATATAGATAAGTAACATGCTTATTACAAAAATTTAGGAATTTATTTTTCAGGCTATCTTTTAATAATTTTATGATCACATTTCAAGCGCACAAAAAATAATCTCATGAGAAAGAGGGAAACAATTAAATTTTTTCGTGGACGTGAAGCTCGACCAGGCGAATGGAGTGTCCACCTGCCGCCACAGAGCAGGCGGTAAGCCGCGCGGGTGCCCTGCGGGTGGCCGCAGAACCAGGCGTGGGCTGCGAGCTGTGCGGGTGGAGGGTCAGCCAGGGGCGGCTTAAGGGCGAGGCCACTTGGGGCAGGTACGGCGCGTGGGGCGAACGGAATAAATTATTAGCTCACGTGCGGCCGGGACCTCGATACTGATCCCGGGCGCTGTTCGCCGCACAGGCTGTTCCGGAAACACATCGGCAAACACAGGACGGCCGTTCTGTACCACGACGGACATGGCGAATCAGGGTGGTTGTGTTTTTTTTTGCATCCAGCAGAGATATTTATTTTTATTTTTTTTACGTGTAATATCTTAGCTCTCACTTTACGGCGTTTGTTGAAGCAGTTTCGAGAATGGAACGGAAGTCGCACGGAACGGAAATATGTAACGACGGTGCTGCCATCTGTGGCGGGTTGTGCGAGACGAATGTTCAAAAAGCCAAAGGGAAACTTTATGTTATGAACTGTTTATTGAATTTTTAAAAATGATGGGCAGTGATTTAAATAAAATTCCTGGTCGAAAATCAGGTCTAAATCCTGGGTTAAGTATTTTTTTATTTTCAAGTCTTTTCTTCTTCTATCACAGCCGTTTCATTATATAGTTTACAAAAGTCTGACTGCTAACGAAATGATTCAATAGTTGACGTAGCTGCTCCATATGCGAGTTATATTGGCGGGTGCAAGAGCTACGTGTGATTTGCGTCAAGAAAAGTGGTTGAAAACATTATTTCAGAATATTTATCACGCTCGGCATTACTTTAAATAATTATACGTTAAATTTCATGTCAGAGTTTTGTATTTTAAGTGTATTTGCAACATTTAACATGATATTTTACCAAGGTTAGATGTTACACACCTCTGGCGAGTACTGAAAGATTTGCACCATTTTTTAACGTGCAATATTGTACGAAGACATTGAATACGGCACGCAAATTTATCATGCACATTTTAACTAGTGATCAAAGGTATAATAAAATAAACAGTTTTGGCTTATTTTATTTGTTTTTGAAATTAAAATTTACACAAACAAATTATAACAAAACACAGAAAAATATTAACTTTTATGTTAATGTTAAGTCTTACATGCAACTCATGTTTTTTTTCCTCATTCCAAGGCGTAAAAATGTATTTTTTTTAATAAAAAAATCAAAAATGGAAAAAATAATTAGAAATTTTTTTGCTGACTTTAGGCTAATTATTACTTCTGAGAAACCAAACGCACGGCGCATCAGGGAAGTTACAATCTCTCTATTCCTCCCCCCCCCCCCGCAATTTAAAACCAGTGGTAATATTTTCAGCCGTTCTTTTATACCTTATCACATGATATATGTTGCTCACTACAGACATTATTAGTTAAATATACATTTGTCAAAAACAGATGTCTTCTCTGCTCTTTATTTTAAAGAGCTCAATAATGTAATTCCAAATATCATACACCCTGCCACTGCTTCATTAAATAATTAATTATATCGTAAAGGCCGAATTCAGCTCTTGGCAGTTTTAAAATTGGCACATGACAAAAAAAAACAATACACTTATAATTCAAAATAAATTAATACATTATAATGAAAACAAAAAAAAAATCATTAAAAAAATATGGTTCAGTATACACATTTAAAATTTATTTTGTTTAAAAGTGTTTTCCTTTAAAAACACATATTTATCTCTTTGAAGGATACAAATCATTTATGTTTTAGATATTTTTTTTTATGTTTTACATGCCGTGTAGGTGAAAGAGTGATTGTTAACTGATTTTGATGGCTTATGGGTTGTAGCCGCGTCGAAAGCACAAATGTCACCAACGTTTCGTTCGACTTTGCAGTCACCATCATCAGGGTAACAAATAACTACTGAGGTAAATGCAAGTTTTCCGGCCATTTAATACTCTCTCCTGAGAGGGGAGTGTTTTCCGATTGGCTGCAGCTGTCAACCAATCAGAGCCTTCCTGAGTGGATTGGCCAATCGTAGCTGGGCTTCTGTGATTGGCGGGGGTTGCTGGCCAATCAGTGGCATCTTCTCATCTGGTTGGCTGGGCTATTTGGTGAATTAGAGGCTATCTGAGTTTTGTTGGATGCAGAGCTGGGTTTTGAAAATTTATGAACAGTGGTTCCTATATTCTGGTTAATTTGTATCCATCTTCTCTATTACTGTTTGATGGGTGCTTTAATATTTCTACTGAATCTCGAAAATATCCCTTCTTGTATTTTGAGATGTGAGCTTCGGTCTGAAATTGGTCTTATTTAATGGTGTGTCTGGTTTCCAAGGAGTGTTCTGCTTTTGCTGATCGTAAGTTTTAATGTTTATAGTCGCTGATATGTTCTTAAACTCTTGTGATTATTTGCATTACAAGTTTGTCCTTTGTACACTTTGCCGTATAAACATGGAATTTTGTACACACCAGCTGGATATAACTCAAGCCAAAAATGTTTTTCGAAAGATCGAGTGTTCGTCCCTAGCTGGTTAATTTTCTGTTTGAATAATGGAAGAAAATTTTGACGATATACCAAAAAACAGTTAGCGTGGTCCCAAACGTAGTAATGTCAAGTCACCGTCACAATATATGTGTCGATACTGTGACATTTCGTTCATGAGAAAGGCAATTGTGCAAAGAGCCCTTTGCAGAAAATTCTAAGTTGTTGTAAGTGCGGCTTTCAGTTTGAACGAATCACGTCAAAACCTGTGACGGTACACTTGTTTCGTCTACTGAGTAAAAGTCAGTGTTAGGACAGAATGTACGCGGAATTGGTACAAATAATCACAGTTGGAAATCTGCGTCGCCTACAATGAAAGTTAAAGAGATATCGTACGTACTACAGGAATGTTGACCCGAAACCCACGGCATGCGTTTCTCCGACGTCGCGAACATAGACTATCCTGTCCGGCCATCTGGCTTAGCGAACAGGGCATGTGTCGTTTTGTCTAAAGGCGTTTTGCCTAATTTTAGGCAAAACGCCGTTTAGCAAAACGCCGTTAGGCAAAACACCGTTAGGCAAAACACCGTTAGGCATAACGCCGTTAGGGAAAACGCCGTTAGACTAATCGCCATTAAGCAATTCGCCGTTAGGCAAAACGCTTTTTCCTCTTTTAGGCAAAACGCTATTAGGCATTTCGGCGTTAGGAAAAACGCCGTTAGGCATATCGTGGTTAGGCAAATTGCCATTAGGTAAACCACTGATAGGCAAAACGCCGTTAGGCAAAACGCCGATAGGCAAAACGCCGTTAGGTTAGGTTAGGCAAAACGCCGTTAGGCAAATCGCTATTAGGCAAAACGCCATTGGCAAAATCGTAGTTAGGCAAAACGCCGTTAGGCAAGTCACCGTTATGCAATTCGCCTTTAGGCAAAACGCCGTCAGGCAAAACGAGGTTTTGTTATCATAGTAACATTTTAGGCAAAACGCCGTTAGGCAAAACGCCGTTTGGCAAATAGGAGTTAGGCAAAACGCCGTTAGGCAAATTGCCGTCAGGTAGAACTCCGTTAGGAAAAACGCCGTTAGGCAAATCGCCTTTAGGCAAATCGCCTTTAGGCAAATAGTCGTTAGGCAATTCGACGTTAGGCAAAACACCTTTAGGCGAAATGACTTTAGGCAAATCACCGTAACGAATTCATGTTTAGGCAAACCGCCTTTAGGCAAATCGCCTGTTACTCAGCGAACATAGCGAACACGGCGAGCATGGCGTAGCTTTCTGTGTGGCCTCGGCTTAAAAAGACTCCAACGAACGCCAGCGATATCGCTCCCGTGTTCAGTGCAGCAGAACCCAGATGTCTCAGAGGCGAACGTGCACCTCGCTCTCGCGGGATTGTCGACCTTACCGCGCAGCTCCGAGCAGACAGCTTTGATCGCACAGAGCGTCGGCGCTGCACGAGGGAATATTGATTGTCCGTTCCCCGGGGAGCAGTTCCTCATGTTAGCACAGAGCCGTAGTGTAATGGGCCCATCGCCTGTCCACTGTGTACTCAAGATGAAAGGGCATCTTCGAATACGAATACGTCAAAGCACCTAGCCCAAAACTAGCAAAAGTTTATTATTGAGAAATTAAAAAAAAAGAAAAAGCTTTCGGATTCAGTACGAGACAAAAATTTTATTATTTAGTTATCTTATTTTATTTATAAATGGAATAAAGTATGCAAGTGTTTATTAATTCATTAAAAAAAAATATTTTGCCGTCTTCGCCACATACATTTTTACTAAGTACTAAGTAGTAAGCTTAATGAAAACTATAGCCAAGAAAAACCATACTAAGAAACACAATAAAATAAAAATAACTTGCTAATAGGAGCACTAGTGTCGCGTAGTTCACACATCGTCTGATAGAGGACGCTGCCACCATCTTTGTTAGATTTTTATCTATTAGAGTGCAGTCGTGCCAATCACCAAATCGGCAGCTGTCTTAGCGTTCGCACCCTTATCGACCATTTTGGAATCCATAGTAAAAAAAACTGTAATTATTAACCAATAAATTCTGTAAAAATTCTAAAAAATCATCACAAAATCACCTATCAACAGAGTGATTGATTCGATCTATTCCTTCCTTGCTGCGATAATTTGTCAATGAAAAATAAGTTAATTTTAGGTAAATATATTTATTTCATTAAATATGGTGAACAGTTCTAAAATAAACTTAAATTCCACTACTTTAAGTCTCCAGTAAGCCGCTGGTGTCATTTTGCCACGTAACTGAATCCCTGTAAGTATCTAACAAGAAATTTTAAAAACAATTACAAAAAAAAAATTTTAAAATTTAAATTTAACATGTTTGTTAATTCCATCGATTTCCGTCTTTTGTTTCGTTCCTTTGTCGTTGCTAAAAGTAATTAAAACTTGTAAACATTATTTAAATTCTTTTCCCCATTAACTTACGACGAGTTTATTAATAAACCTAACTACGAAAAATTACTCTTTACAAGACAAATGTCCAACGAAAAAAATATTTTACGCAATACCATAGAGGCCGTATTCGGTGCACATTACTATTATGTGCCAACTACAAACATGTAGGTCATGTGTCTCGAAAACATGAGGCCTTTTTGTCGATACTTGGTACACCTTTCAACCAAGTCATATCCAATTTTAAGCATATAAGCCAAGCGTCTCTGAAGCACGAGACCGTCTTTTTCGATACGACATAACTTTCAGTCATGTCATGTACAATGTTAAGTGTATAGGCGAAGTGTATTCAAACCACGAGGCCAACTTTTTCGATACTTTTCACACCTTACAAACAAGCCGTCACCTTTTTAAGCACTCAATGCAAGAGTCTCTGAACTGCCAGACCTAATGTATGGATATTAACTCTTACAAGCATATCAACCAATTAACTAAGCATGTTTTACACTTAATGTAGAACCAAGCATCTTTGAAATATATTTACAACCAAGAGGTTTTAAATAATTTAATCTTCAGTCCTGACTACAAACTTTATTACGCACATTGAAATAAAATTATACACATTTGGCCTCACATTCTACGAAAAGGATACGTTCAACAAAATATTTACATATATTTTGATACATATTCAACAAAAAGTAAAAACACATTTTTCACACATTCTACAAATGGCCACACATTCAACTAAAAGTACAAACATTCAGAAAAGAACACACATTTGGACACACACATTTAACCATCTTGGCCTCTATCGTTTTACAAGTCCTACCATGTCTCTATAAGCTATCGCTTTACTTAAAACACCCGCCACACCGATCACAACTTAACATTTTAAGTAGTAGACTTATAACACAATCATTCTTCTCATGACGTCTGTCATTCTTACTAAGGACAAATATTGCTGCAGTAACTGCACCTGTAGCCTCTCTATAACGCTGAAGGCATTGGTCCGGAATCCATATTAGCTTCTGTGACTGCGGTCAGATGCACAGTGAAATTTTATACTGAAATCAAAAACTTTAATAGGGTTTTAAATAATCTATAAGTGAGAGTTAAATAATTTTTCATTTGTAAAAAATTCATACCCAATTAATTCTGATTTTCCCCAACAGATGCCGCATAATTTTATTACTGAGAGTGTGTTAATGCTTTTATTATTTTTATATATCCACCTAGCATATATATATATATATATATATATATTCACCTAGCACAAGTTACAGTTTATTATAATATAAGTATCAAATATTAATAGCTTGTTGTGTTGTAAAAGAATTCACTATTTTATGTGGGTTGCTGGATGCTCTCTCAAGATCACAAGAGAAGAAGGACTTCGCTAGACCTCAAGAAGAAGGGGAATCGTCTTGCATGATAGTGTTTCTCCGATGTACTGAGCATTGTCATCGACTCAGCAACGGATCATTTTGTTCGATCGCCTCCTGATTAAAATGTTAAAAAGTTCTGATTTCGTAACAGGAATTTGCAGTTCAACACTGTATATGTTTGTACTTTTACAAGGAAAGTACTTGGAAACTCAGATGCCAACGACAGCACTAGTAAAACTGCAAAAACCGATCTTCATACCATTTGTAATTTTACAAAGCTCTGCCTTGTAGTTTTACAAGCGATATCGTTGGCAACTTAGTTTCCAAGGATTTTTCTTGTAAAAGTAGAAACTTTTTTTTACTGATACATCTCAATACAGCACAAGTATGATATAAAAATACTCCACGAAGGATTGATTTGTCAAGTATAACAAGAGGTACACTGATAAAAACAAAAATAAGTTTTTCCAGAAAGAACCAGGGCTACACGGAGAAAACCAAAAACAATTTTTTGCGGGGTGTTATGAATTGATGAGCCAATTAAGAACGGACGGGTAACGGACTGATGCGAAGGCTTATTGTAAATCCATTTTAAGGCTCAATAAAACACAGTGCCCTCAAGTCTAACCTGCAGGTCAATGAACCCGCGAAATACGCCTATCTATAATAATATGAAACTTCCTAAATCTGTATCATTATATGGAAAGAGGCTGAAATGTCTTTAGAGTTTAGGATATACGAACGACGTTCTCATTGAACCATATGTGTTTATTGAATCGCTTCAAATGACAAGAACCAATAAAAAACACCAGAAATTTCAAACTATCCAATCACATGCAACACGGCCAGTAGGCAATGAACCATTTATGGAGTTAATCGCAGTACCAGACGATAACACGAAATTTGTAGGTCTATACTTAAAATTACTCATAAATATTGATATGAATGTAGTACCTTTATTTGATCTTGCTCCCCAGCGTACTCTATGCTCTGGAAGATGGTCCAAGTGTACCTCCTGCGCACCTCCATCCTGGCGAGGTACCTCCTGTACCACTGCTGGATCAAGATGGCCGCTTTCATAGCTGGAACAGGACACCGGGAGCGGGTGAGACAAGAGTTCTGCGGGTCTGCGAACAATACGCGGTCTCGCAAGAGTACTACAAGCTGAAACACAGATCAAGGGCGGGTTTTAATAAACCACGCAAGGATCGCAAACGTCGCAAACAACCCAAACACGCAAAACAACGCGAGAAAATCAATCACGGTCGTTTTGTAAAGCACGCAATTTGCAAAACGTTACCAACAATTGACATTAAATTTTCAAACAGTATAAAATAAATTTTGGCCTGGGCTTTTCATGATAGTTTTTAGCCAGTTGTCTTCGTTAAATTATGGTAAAATGTTCTAACAGTGAGATGAGGGGGGGGGGGGGGGGGCAACACTAATTGAGACTCGGAGAAAGGTAGTAATGAGTCCGACGAGCCATGACCGTCTCCGTCTGCCTACAAAATTACACCACATCATTACTGAATGCAGATGTATCATGTTTTTTGATGTGCAACATCTCAGTTCTCAGTATACGGCATTTTATGGGAGTAATTTCGTGAATGCGAATGGGAAGTCAAAAAACGGAAATGTGTTTACAACCACAGTGCTGTCATCTGTGGCGGATGGCACGAACCACAATTAACAAATACAAAAAATTAAACTTTATAGTATTTACTGTTTTGTGAATTTTAACACGATCGGCAGTATTTTAATCAAAAATTACTCTTTGAAAATCAGGACAAGGTTTAGTATTTTTTTCCTCAAGTATTTTTCGTTTTTATCGGAGCATTTTCATTACATAGTTTTAAAATTTTGGGTCTTCTAATCAAGTGATTAAACAGTCGAAGTAGCTGCTCCGGCAGCGAATTCTAGCGGCGGGTGCGGAAACTACAAGAGATTTGTGTCCAGAACATATTTTGCATACATCTATCTCGCTCGGTACTATTTTAAAGAATTTCACGTTAAATTTCGTACCCGAGTTTCGTATTACGTAAGTTTTATTTTCAACATGAGAACACACGGATTTTCTCGTTACCGAGGTTAGATGTTACGCTGGGGCCGAGATTAAAATTCGTCGAGAATATTTTACGTTTTTGTCTTCCAGTGCTCAAAATTATATGATATTGTGGCCCGGAGCACCAATTGTATTTATAATTCATTAATAATAACGCCCCTTGCGATAAACAAAGGAAAATATGTATTAACGAGTGCCTGGTTTCCGCGGAAGACAATGAGCGTAACAGGACACATCGTAGTAGGACAATGTGCGTAACGGGACACTTTTTCTTGCGTGCAGCCGGCGTTCATCGATTTATTAGACGTTGTCACGTCAAAAAGAAAAATTTAAGATGGCGGAACCTAATCTCCCTTAGTCAAAATTACTTTCTTTGGTATTCTCTGCCCCCCATGCACCGCAATTTGTGAACATCATAACTTTAAAATTACACAACATAAAATGAATAAAATTTTCTGACTTGTGTGAACGCACATACCAATATTATGGCTTAGATTGCCAAACAATTTTGGTTTTGTGTGGGAGTGAGGTTCGGCCCTTGAAATAAGCGTATATTCAATGAAGTCCAAAAAAATCTTCAATAGAGTAAAAGTCTGGAATCAAATGCAAGAGGAAGAAGGAAAGTATGGAGAATAAAGTTCACAGTAAAGCAAACAAACATGCAAGGGGCTCTCGAGATATAAAGTTGAGAGACAAAAATTAAAGGGAGTAAAATAAGATAAAAGAGAGAATATTTTATTAGGTGGACCAAATCACTGAAGAGGACACAAGGGGGAGAAAAATAATTTGCGAGGAAAACAAAAGGTTGAAAATGTAGATGTATAGAAGTAGTTTAAGATAAACAAAAGTCCCAGAATAAATTCTAAATAATTAGATACTAAGATGCATTATAACAATGTGCCATACCACTTAATTTGTTCCAGCTCTGAGGCAAAAATCACAGAGAACGTTTGTATGTTTTTTCTCACTTTCCATTGAAAAACAAACTGACCATTTTTAGTGCCTCAACGTTAAAATATACAAAATTTTTAAGAAAGGCTACCTATTTTAGTCGTTACCACGGCGTGAGTTCCGGAAAATATCAACCCAGTGTTTCGTTTCATGGTCCTAAACAAAACTACTGTAATCACAAATTTTATTTACGTATATTCATTTATCTATGAACACGATAACAACACGATAACAACCATACATTTGAAAAAATTTCTTCCGCAACTGATACATTAAATATAGAGATGACAAATGTAATTCGATTTCATTAATGGGCAAAATCGAAAAAAAACTGGCATCGAAGGGAAAGTCTTTTTGAAAAACTGAAAAAGCAATTAAAATCCCTTAATATGTAAAATAGCATAAGCTTGAAGTTATTATACGAGTAGTAACAAAAACTTATTTCGATAGGTGTTTTGTTAACATCCACATGTTGAAAAATGAGAAGGACAGAGATTTATAACTACTGTAGCAGGTACATAATGAATTACATATTTAATAATTTGGTAAATTTTCCAACAAATATCTTAAATGTTTGTAAAAAAATTTATATGACCACTCTTAATGCAAAGGGCGAGAAAAAAATTCAGGCTTTGAAGTACGCATATTAATAAATTAGATCATATTTATTGTAATCCTTGAAACTTTTATCCAAACCTTTAGTTCAAGACAATTTTCTATAAGATACTTATTACTGTAAGCAGTGGGGAAAAACAATGTATTGAAACCATTCATAACTCTCTTAGAAGCACCGTTTGAAATGCCTTGAATGTTATTATTAACCATTTAGACATTACAAAAAGCTATTGTTATTAAATATTTTTTTTTTGATACACCAAACCTTAGTGCAATGGGAGACCAAATTCGAAGTTCGAAGAACTGAAAATTTATCACTCCTTCAGTAGACACAATATCGAGCCCGCTTGAAATTTAAGTCTTAATATAAGCAAAAAAATATTTATATGAACATTTTTGTTAGAAAACAACAGTAAGAAGCGTAAGGGGGAAATAAATCTGTTTCACGCTTATTTTATTGGCTAGTGTCGTATGAACTGCCATTACCCTATGGAAGGCGTAATGTCAGCTCATAAATTTATCTGCACAGTAGTTGATATCGGGTACTGTCTGTATGCTCGTACCTCAGCTTTGAGGCACAGCTAGTACAATAACTCCCATTGTCAAAGGTACTCAAACACTTGGCAACCCTATTGCAAAAGCAAATTTTTTTGCAACTTGCTACAAAAGAACCTTTTAAGTGCTGCCTACTACATGAGGAATCCATCCTATTACAGTTCTTCCTACACACTTTGAAGTTGCAGAACCACCGCCCATAGAAGGAAGAATGCCTACTTCACTAAATGAAACAGCTAAAACTTCAAAACAGCTTCGATTAATGGGGGCTCCAGGCAACGATGGAATCCCTTCAAGATGGCTCACATCCTGGAAAACCACCATTCATCTTATCATATTCATCGATTTAACATTCCGGCACATGCACTTTCCTACCACATTGTAACACTCTAAACTTATTCTGGTGCCATAACGAGGCAAACCTGACAACACAACCATGTCATATCAACCCATATCTCTCCTATCGACAATTTCAAAAATAGCAAAGAAAATTTTACTATCCAGACTGAGATTAGAATTCGACCAGACCAACATAATGAAAAATCATAAACTAGGATTACATAAGCACCAACCGGCCATGCCATGTATGCTGTTGCAATGATAGTGGACAAAATATCAGCTAACTTTAACATGCACATTCACTTCTCATTATTCTGCACAGCCTCCTAGCAAATATTTGTCGACAAACAATTCTATCATAGCTGGAGTGCCCCAATGTTCAATTTTGAGCACTCTTATATTTGCCCTTAACATGTCTGTTGTGCCATCAATTCCAAACATCCAGATAATTCAATATGTCAACGACACAATGCTGCAGGCCTCAAATGAAAACGCACCTGCACCAAGCTCATATTACATCAACTGCTGGGGAGTTCAGCTTAACCTAGAGAGATCAACAGCCCTTTTCTTCACTAAACAGTGTAAGAAGCCCCTGTCACTATTATCGTTACAAGGATTACCCATACCTTCGTCAAAAGACACGAGTTCATATTGGTAACAAGCCTATATGGCACAATCATTTACACGCAATGGCTGACAAAGCACATACAGCCTTAGAAGTCGTCAGGGAGATCCTTCATCCTGTAAGTATTCTTGCTCAAGAATTGAGGGTACACCTTTGGCGGATGCTCATCGTGCCAATCGTGCTTTACGGTGTGGTAATATGGGCATATGCACCCGAGATCACTAAACTCACAATTACATCGACATAAAATTATGGGCTTCGTGTCACCCTAGGAGAGCTCATATTGTACACCAGCCCAGACACTATACCAGCTTGCCAATGTACAAAGCCCTTTGGACCTTGTTACGTCATGAACCCAGAAGCTAAAGAGACACGGCACCAATACCTGGCAATCACGACCATCGCTGATTACGACCCGTTTTAGAAAATTCCAACCTGTCACCCCCCCCCCCCCCTCAGGGTCACTCGCGGTAACTCGTGGGAGCGCAGACTCCTTTTGAATCGACCCTTCAGCATCATACACTTGGAATTGTCAGCTGGAGTAATCTGCTGGGTTATAAGCTCACACCATCGCTCAAGATCGGCACGTGTGTTACCGAGAACAAAGATTAACACATCATCGAGGGGCAGGAAGATAGGCGCCTCTCCTAATCGATTACCGCAGGACAGGCACCACCTGTCTGGGTCTGGGAGGTGAGGCCTTCTCTTGACCCCACACTCACTGCGCTGGCCTGCGCGCCAGGCTGACAGGTCTGTCTCGCCTATACTAACTTCGTCACTATGCATATATTTATATATGTATATGCATTCTAGTATTTACAAGTGCTTTGAATTGTTAGAAATTACAGAAAATTCTTCGTAATTTCAGATAATTGGAATTTCGTAATAACTACGTTGGATTACGACTACCGAGCTCTCCGTTCTGCTGTGAAGAGGAAAATCAATCACTTAGATGGAAGAATAGTGGTTTTGCTGTAGAAGTAAAATATTAAAGATTATTTTTAGAACACTATCAACATGATCCTAGAAAATTCTTAATTCTTAATCGCAGGTGTTGTCTGGAGGTGCTTGGATTCTGGGTTTCTAACCGCGTCGAAAAGCTAAGATTATACTGACGTTTCGGATGACCTTGAAGTCGCCATCTTCAAGGTGGCAGTTACGTACTGAGGTACTTAGAAATTCTCCTGCCTTTAAATTCTCTCCAGATAGGGGAGCGTTTCCTGATTGGCTGCAAATCTGGTTGGCCCACAGCTGCAGCCAATCAGGGAACACACCCCTCTGAGGCGAGAGTGTATAGAGTAAGGACAATTTCCAAGGAGATAAATAGGTAGCTGCTACCCTGAAGATGGCGACTACATGTTAGGCCGAAACGTCGGTGAAAACATCGCCTTAGACGTGGCAGGAACCCAGAAGTCAAGCATTTTGAGAAATATTGTTAAAAACTGCTAAACTCTGTAGCCTACCTGTATTTTTTTTAAATTCATTAGACTCCTGGGTTTTTTGTAACCCTTGTTCTACGTAAATTAAAGGCGAAAATATTTGACACCATGCTTGGCCCGTCCGTAATTTCCCAACGGAATAACTTACAACAATCGAAAAATTTTTTTAAAGGCTGAATACACTATTTACTGATTCCACAAATCTCTGATGGCCTTTTCTCAGCAACGAGATGTAGATCTCAGAAGTTGCGCAGACATCGAGTGGACTGACGAGACAGCTGAGAGGAAAGCCTGAGTAAAGAGGCTGTGACCTATGAGAGTCTTCGATATCCTGGGCTGGAGCAATCAAGAAATGCGAGTTTCCCCCTCTCCTACTTCTGCGCCCACCTCCCTTTCCCAATTCCGACGAAGGGTCACCAGTCCTCTATCGAGTTACTTCCTCAGCCTCTCTTTAATCATGCCTTCGTGCTCTTCCGTTGTGCTGCGCAAATTTAATCAAGCGACGTTCCTTGGTGAGGAAAGGTTGTTGGCGTGGCTGAGGGGTGGATTTCAGAAGGGCAAGAATTTCTTTTATTATTTAAAGAACTGATAGGAGTTGTCAATTAATTAATTGCACTTATTCGGGAAACCTGACTCGAGAGAGAAACTATCGTCATGCGTCGTGCTTTGGTTTGTCTATTAACTAAGTTGTATAAAAATACTAATATAATTTTTTTCCCGATGATTACGTACCCTGTGTAAATAAACAGAGAACACTGCATTGAAAAAAAAAGTGAGCGAGTCTTACAGCACTGGCCAGTAATGTATATCTAACATATAACCTCGGTAAGAAGTTAATCCATGAGTTCTCATGTTGCAAATACACTTATAATACGAAATTCGGAGACGAACATTTAACGTCAAATTATTTGAAATAATCCCGAGCGTGTTAAATTTATGCTAAGTGTGTTTTTTAATACTTTTCTGGACGCAAAACACACGCATTTTCCGCAACCGCCGGTAGAATTCGCTAACGGAGCAACTATACGTTTACTATTTAATCATTTGATTAGCAGACCCATATTTTAAACCAAATAATAAAACGGCTCAGATAAAAACAAAAATGACTTTCAAAAAATACTAAACCCCATTTAGGACATGATTTTTGACCAGGAATTTTATGAAAATACTGCCCATTTTGTTAAAATTCATTTAAAAGTTAATCTATAAGGTTTTCCATTGTATTTATGTACATTGCTTAACACCACACGCAACTGATGGCAGCTCCATGATTGTTACACTTTTCCGTTTCTTGACTTCCGTCGCATTCATGAAATTACCCCACAATGGATTTTTCCAATCTCTTCCTGATTTTTTACACTTTTCGTAAACCACTTAATGTTACACTTTTTTTTTGTTTGGCTACATTTCGTTACGCTTTAATGACGCCATCAATAAGTGTTCCTTTAGTTTTTCCATTAAAAAAATAGTTTTGTCAATTTACTCTCTACCAAATATTTTCTGCAGACACCTTAATAATTATGTTGTGTCCGTGAATGGTAAATTTTCTTTATATTATTGAACGGGGTCGTCAAGACAACAAAACTATGGAGTTGTAACCAGAAAACCTTTTTTTTAAGCGATGTTTAAAAAAAATCCAGTTTTTTTTTTTTAATATTTGCGGAGATTTGTATTTACAATGAATACCAAGTTTACTTTCTTTGACAATAAAGTCTTAAGGCTCATACTGTAGTGCCAACAAAACTTAAAAACAAAACTTGTATATCCGCGGAAAACAAACTTTTATTTTTCTTCCGCAGGTCATTTCGACCTGTTCACAAACAGAACCAACACGTAAGTTTGTGCTCCAGTGTGGTTCTACATAGAAAAACGGAGACCCTCTTCGTTTGTTCGAGGCATTGTCTCCGGTCGAGGAGTTGTTAAAACTACTGTAGTTCCTACAGGTGCACCTGCTGAACAACATAGCCCCTATCCTCCCCCCCCCCCCCCAGCGGTAAGGTGAGAACAGACACAGAGCTGACTGATTGCTCACCCTGGTGGTAGGGCCAGACACTGAAACAATATTTTTTTTTGTGAGGGGGTTTTAGGAGTGGAAGTCTACAATAAACAGAGAGAAAGTTTCGTTTGAATATATAAAAAAAGTATTTTTGTATATATGGCAGAACAAATATTTACTTGCTCTATATATTTATTTCGCCATACAGAAAAAAAAATTATTTGTTAAGGCAAAAAAGTCTTTCAGTGTACGTAGTGGTGTGAGGGTGTGAGACCAAACATTATGCAGATTTGAGTTAACTACGTGGAAAGTTCAAATAATTATTTTCTATGAGAAAAATGGAATCTTTACAATATTTTACGTACACCACTAAGTTCCGGAGCCCCACAAACTATTGTGACCGCCAAAAAGAGAAAGAAAATAGTGGCGTTCAGGAAGTTGCTTCTTAGAAATATCAAAATTTTCCTTTCACCACTGATTTTTTTTTTCTTTCGAATTTACACAATGTTTTCGTTGTCACCAGGAAATATCTGGTGGGAGTGCTCATCAAAAATTTCTTGACATGCACAATGTTTTTTAATTTCTAATGCCCTAATGGAATGTGACTGGAACTATTTCGTAGAGTCCTTGCTTATAAATATCAAGCAGTTTATTTAATCGCATATACTTGTTGAAGTTCTGAGAACTCGTTTACAAAGCATGGTTCTTCAAAAAAAAATATTTATTATAAGCTGTTCCAAAACCACAATACACCAAAAACCGAAAGATCGCACACCATATACACTTAACAAACTAAATTGTAGGCAAATGAGGACAACTTTCCAAAAAGAAGGTCCTATCTCCTGGAAGAAAAAAATGGGGAAGAGATATTGATAAACTATTTTTAATTGTTAATTGAATCCACGTTTGTATGATTTAGCTTTATTCCAATATTATACAAATATGTTATCAAAAATACTTTTAATTTTGTTGTTTGAAAGATATTTATTTTAAAAATGCACATAAGTTTCCTAAAAAGGGTGGCGTCCTGATTTTTTTTATTGCTTTTTGGATTTTTTTGTTTTGCTTATAAATTTAAATAAATTCATATTATAGTTCCGTTTACCATATGTAAATGGTTTTATCAGTTTAAAAAAACTTTATTTAATGGTTTTGAGAAAATTAAAGACCATTTTATTTCTAATTTCCATCGTGAATTGAGAGAAATGAATCATGTTTTTAACTGTATTTAATAAGCTATCGTTGTATTTTTGTTTTCCTTTTGAGGATATAATTTATAAAAATACCAATTTGGCTTTAAAAAATAAAAAAATAACAATTTTTCTATTAATTTAAATAAATTTTATTAATTTTTGAAAAATGTCCTATAATAAAGAGTTGTACGATAAAGGCTAATTCTAGAGTTCATGCTTATTGTTTATGCTAGTAATGCGGTATTAAATAATCATTAATTTTTGGTACGCCATTAATTAAAATTTTCATTTACATCATTATTTTAATAACAGTAAGATATAGTTGATTTATAAACTTTTCAAATAAATTAAGCAAAATACAAGATTGTAAAATATTTTTAAGAAAAATATAGCCTTTTAAGTTTTTTAATAACCTTCACTTGTCTACCAGTTACTGCGAAAGGGAGAAGAAACGAAAAAAAAGGAAAGGTGGGGGAGAAATACATTCACCAAAAAGACGGACTCGCTTCCATTAGCGAGTATATATTATTCAGACAGACCATTGCCGAGTACACGTCATTTTAATGTCGCAGGACACGCCGAATTACTTTCTTCCATTTAGGTGATTGAGGTAGGGAAGAAAGAGGTTTTCGTATCGTAGGAAGAGGGGGCAAGTAGGGCAACGATTCATTCGGATATCTCACGGCTTTCTCTCATCAACAAAGGCATTGCAGAGACATAAAACAGCGGGCTGTTAAGGGTGTTGGGCACATTTTAAATCGTTGTTTGATATCACCATGAAATTATGTTTATTTTAAGTGCGTTTGTTCAAATTTATAATTTTTTTCAAAGCTGCACCCATTTTCCTTGGTTATATTATTTTTTGATACCAAAACAAAAAAAAAAACGATTTTTATAAAACTGAAACATTGAAATCTATAATTCACCGTTGTTAGACATCACAAGACATGCGGTTTTTTTTATAGATTATTAAAAAAAAAATAATATGAGCCTTTTCATGGGATTGTTTGGAATCAGTTTGTTACTGACATCTTTAAACTAATGAAAATCACACATTTCAATGTTAATTTTTTTAGTGTATCGGAATGCGACGAAAATATAAAATCAGGGTTTTTAACAGCTAATTATGCAAAATATGTGCAATCTGGTTTGGTGTTATCCAATTGAGATAATATGAAATAGGTTTAGGCTAGCTGTAAAATAATATGAATTTTAAACTGACGTAAAACCAACGTGGAAGGTTGAAAGTAATGAGAAACAGAGAGAGAAAGAGAGAAAGAGAGACGGAAGACGGAAGACGGAAGGATGACACAAAAAGACGGGTAGGCAGGGATGCCTGCACGACAAATACAAGGGACCACGCCCAGGCTGGGGAAAAGACAGAGTTCAATGCGACCTTACACCCCTTCCCCCGAAACTCACCCCTCTTCTACGACCGCAGGCCATAGCCCTCCTTGTTTTTTCTAGCTCGCGGGGGAGGGGGGGGGGGGAGAATCCAAAGATTCATTGAACTCCGAACTACCTCGAACATTTTGTAAGTTTGCAGCTCGCTCGTGCAACTTCGGTGTAAAAATAAAATAAAGTAAATTAACATCATGAGAGGATTAATACTGTTACGATATATAATATTAAGAGAACCGGGTTCGTAAGGGATAACACAATTAAGTTTTCTTACAGTTTTATTAATTAATAATATTTACATTAATAATTAATAAGTAATTGTACTTAAAAATGTCCGATCACCTATCAATTGCACTTAAAAATGTTTATTCTCAAGTCACTCGATGTCTGTCAAGTTCCACAGATCGCACTCCTCACTGGAGCTAGGCTCAACAGTGGTTCGCCCCCTTACCGCGCGCCCGTCCACACACACACAGTCTCGCGCCACTCAGTCACCGCACTCTCACGATACAGTCGAAATCAGCGTCACGCCACTCCTCAGGGGGTAAAGGGTCTCTGAAAACTCTTCGTTGATGTCGCACTTCCCTTCGCTCGGAATCCGCTCGGAACTAGCGCGGCACTCACCGCGGGGCTCTGTCGCGAAGACCGGCGTCGCTGCTCAAGTACCCGGGCGCCCTTCTCGAACCGACGAGAGCGGCTGTGGCGAGTCGCGTCATACCGGGCCGACCCGACGCCCGAACAGTCCAGAAGGGTGGCGTCAATTCACGCATCGATATTTTTACATATCTTTTACGTATTATTTACGTAAAAGTTATCACAACCTAATTTAATTTCAGCTACGATTACCTAGACGTGTGAAAAATTACCCTCCTTGAGATAAATGTAACCAGCGAATTTTTACGAGGATTTTATTTGTGCAACATATACAATCCTAAAAAAAAATAATTCAACCACAGAAAAAAAAGTCAAGTAATGCAGAGTGTCAACACAAATTTTTAATAAAATTTCAAATTTATCTGCTTTTTAAAAATATGTTACAACTGTTTGCAATTTTCTGAATGAGATAATTGAAATCGAGTTTCCATCATCCACTGGACCTAGTCTAGTTTTCTTTACAAACAAAAATAAAACACCTATATACGTCATTTTACAGTGTGTATGACAATGAATTAAAACACCATCAGTCTTGGTGATGGCAGACCAAAGATGGACATTAAATACTCACATTACTCTCACTGGAAATTTTCCATGACTTTTCCTGGATTTAAAGTTTATTCCCTGATTAAATTCCTTGAATTCTTCCTGACTTTCCAGATCGTGGACACCCTGTTATGATACAGTATGTCCCAGTTATAAAATGTAATAGTCTCAATTGTAAGCGTTGTAGAGTGTTGGTTCAGGGTCACAATTAAAGAGCAACTAAAGAAAAAGTTTTAGATAAGCGCATGCGTGAATATTATTTTTGTAGTTTTCTCGCTTGCAGCGGAAAAGAATTGCTCGTTTCCAAATTAGTAGAAGGTTAACCTGTAGACTTTATTTGGCAACAGGGTGGAGTACCTCCCCATGGCAATCTCTTTGCACGAGAGTGGCTGAACGTCGAAGTCCCTGAGCATTAAATCGGTTGTAATGGTCGAGACGACAAAGCTCTTTTTCGCCGGCCTCCACGTTCACCTGACATAAAGCCCAGGCGATTGTTTTCCTTCGGTGCTTTATAAAAGATCGTGTCTACGTTCCGCCACTACCTAGTGATTTGTCAGAGTTGAGACACAGAATTGAAGAGGATATTGCTTCCATTAATCCGGACGTGTTAACTAAGGTGTGGGAAGACTGGGTATTTTAGGTTGGATGTGTGCCGTGTAACTTAAGGTACACATATTGGAAATTTGTAAAAAAAAAAGCTATGTGAGTTACCTTCGATTTGATGTATGATTGGTTGTAAAGAGTATAAATTAAACTGTTATAACTAGAGATTGGAAAAATTCGCGCTTTGGATGACCTCTAGGATAGAATCCACAATCCCCTACACACTTGGGCAAATGCCACCCGCTCATTGACTACTGACTCGTGACACCTGTCACCTGGGACGCTTGCGAATCGATACTTTTTTGGTTGAAGGTTTTTCATTGGCTCAAAGTCCTTCAGATAAACTGTGAGCCAATCAGAGGAGCAAAATAAAGGTACAGTTGTTTGGATTCTATCATATCGTGAAATGAATACGCGAATTTTTCCGGTATCTAGTTATAACATACAATTAAAACTGGGACATACTGTGTAGGTATTTACAACGACGCAAACCACAACCGGTGCTCGAACACGGCTTGCACGGTGAAGGGAAGGGGGGGGGGGGGCAGTCTCAGTGTCGATGAACCTTGTGTGTCTCGTGCTCTGTCACCACCCGGTGATATATATAAGCCTCGGACGGCGCGCACGCAAGGCGGCAGACGCCTCGCTTCCATTAGCTCCTCGGGTCAAGCTTGGATATACCTCGCCTCCAGCGGACATTGTCCCCGACAGTGTAGGGGGTTGACCAGTCGAAAGTACAGCGCGGACTGTTAACATGGTCTTAATGGGAATCAGGCCCCGACATCTTGGAGTATCTATCTTTTGGCCATAACTCTAGTTTTTTGACGTGACAACGTCTAAGAAATCGATGAACGCCGGCTGCACGCACGAAAAAGTGTCCTGTTACGCACATTGTTCCGTTACGCTGTGTCCCGTTACGCTAATAAATTTACTAATAAATTATGGTGATTCATATAATTGATGATAGATATTTGATTACAGTTTATTTATATGAAAACTTGTTCATAATTATATTTAAACTTTATAGCCAACCGCCAGTTTTTTAAATTAATTACAAGTCATCTACACGTGAACGGTTTCGTCGACTGTTTATAAAGTGAAGTGAAAGTTAATGTGGTTTTAATTGCTTATTACAACAACAATTTCGGCAATAAAGGTTAGTTATTCTTTCATTTTAAAAATCTGATTACTAGTATAATTTCAAGTATTTATTCTTTTATTATTAAAATAAAAATGATTCAATTTTATTCATAAAAGCATGCAATCATTTTATCAATGTTTTGTTATGACGTTGTCACGTTAAACTATCGTCCGTAAACCGACTTTACAGACAACCAATTTTTTTTTAAACTATTTATTACAATTTTTTGGCTTGTCGAGGCATGGATCATATCTCCCAGAACTTCTATACCTCGATGCAACACCATATTTACTTAACATGCTCCAGTCTGTAAGCGCCGCAGCGAAGAAATAACTTATAATTTCACGTGGGCGACTACAGATGTCATGATAACCACACCAGTCCACTGCAAAAAATAGCTGTTGACTGCAAAAAGTAGCCAATACTACGTACTTTGCCATGTCAAACAATTTTTTTTTTTTTTTTAGCAAGGAAGCTTCATTGCAAGCGGTATCAAAATATTTGAAATTTCGAAATGGTGAGGCATAAAAACCCCTTAAGACGGTTAGCAAGGAACTGAACGGGGTTGTATTCTAAATTATTCGCGGCTTAATTTCTGTTCTTCGGAGGCATAAGACACTGTATCACATAAACCATATTTTTCTTGAGAGTAGTTTAAATAATTTAAAATTGTACCTCACGCATTTACTCAACTATTTTCCACCCAAAATGTATGAACTTTTGACATATCGTGAGCTTAGTGTTGTATGCCGCTAGAATGAAATTCAAAAGGTGGTCAAGTTTATTGTTAAAATTGTTTTTTCCCCAGAAATGGACAAAGTCTCTTATTCCTCCTGGGTACATTATGTGTTTTGTTAATTTTTTCAATACATTCCTACCAAACTCTTGTTAATTGTTTATAAAAAGGTTTTAATCTATTTTATAGGTATTAAGTTATTTATTGTTTATTTTAAAATCTAATGCTCCAATTTAATTTAAACATAATAGGAACTAAGAGCATTTAATCATGCTGTAATAAGTTTATGGTTAATAGTTAGTATGTATCCTTCGTTGCTTTTTAAAAATATTTATCATATTATTAACGAAACATAAGCTATGCACTTAAGTATTATTTTCGCCAAAAAATACATTAAGTGTTCCAAAATGATGCTAATTAAAACTCAACGAGTTGTTAAAATTCATGAAAAATATAGGGTGTGAACTTTAATTTTTTTAATGGAGTATCATTATGGCAATCATGTTTACAGGGGTATAAAATATTAGTTATTAAAAATTTTTTTGGCTGTTTGGGGTTTGGATGGCAAGTAGTTTCTTATTTTTTTTAAAATTGAGTTTTAAATTTGATTTTAATGGCGAAAAACTCCCTTTTTTATTCTAATTGTTATTTTTTAAATTTTATTGTTAATTATCACCTGCCATGCGTTGTGGGTTTTTCCTTAATGTATGTATTTTAATGGACTACTTAAGTGTATTCTATAGTCAATAATAAAATAACGTACGAAAAAACAACAAAATAAAGAATATGGTTCAGACCAAGGTATTTAGCGAAGATACTTGTCAAATGTTCATATAACAAATGACAGAAGTGAACACAAATCCAAGAACAACACATAAAGAACGCACATTCCACGAAACTTCAGAAAGTTAAGCATAGCTGATGGCACGCATGTTATGACACTATTGTCTTTCACTTCATTATAAGCAATACTACAGAATGATTCAACAAACTTGTACAGATTTTTTTTGGGCATTTTTCAATACGTTAAGCTTATGATTCTAATAAATTTGATTGATTGATAATCGTAAAAGCACCTTGTGTGTAAATTATCACTGAAAAACCTCTGCGATAATATGAAAATTGGTTTAAAAACAGGAATATATAAACAAACATTCATACCACGACACTTCATAAATAAATTATTTTTATTCATGTTATTTTTCCTGCCAAATCATTGGTACACAAAACATTTGTTTTTTCCTTTCTAGGAAAGAGTGCAACAAATAATAATGGTAACAATATTACTCTCCAAAACAGCATATGGAAATTCTTTTATGTGTGCAAGGCTTGTGTGCTTGACACAGTTTCCAAACATGCGCGTGACAGATTTTGTTTGCTTCGTTTTGAACATCCTGGAGGTCTCCCACGGGAGATTCTTGAAAATAAAATCTCGTTTCTCTTGGAGCTCGAGTATTAAAACTTTTTTTTCCTCTCTCTCTCTCTCTCTCTCTTTTGAAGGGCGCGGTTTTTAACAACCGCCGACAAATTCGCGGGGGGAAGAAAAAAAATATCCCAAGAGTTATGTTCCGTGAAACGTGAACGTGAGTACACGTGATGGGGATGAAGGCACCCCACTCGGCGTCGTGGTGGGGTGACCCTCTACAAACCTAATTTAATCCGCGGGGGTTGCATCGCGTCTCTCGCTGTCCGCAGGCACCGCGAACCGCGGAGGACGGGGGGAAGAGACCCCAGGGAGGGGGGAGTGTGGGCTTGGGCCCCCTCGACACGCGGGAAACACGCAAACACTCATCGGATCAACCGTTTTTATCACCGCCGCGCGGCAGGAGCGCGGACGCAGCCGTGGCTTCGCAAGGGGAACAGGGGGCTCTTAAGTAATTGGGCGCCGCGACCAGAGATAGCGCGCAGGTAGATGTGAAACCCCCGAGAACAAACAAAAAAAAAAAAAAATACGGTGGTGGAAAGGGTATCGCGGAAGTGAAATCGTTGCAGGTTTGGGCGTATCCCGACAACGGGGTGCAAAAAAAAAATATAAGTTAAATGTCACCGAACAGCACTCCGCTCCACCTACCCCATTTTAGTATTAAAGTTTGTTTTAAAGTAACATTCAACTTTTATTTATCTGCTGGATAAATGCCGTATATCCCTAAATTAATTTGCGTCTATAACTAAGTATTTTAGCGTTTTTTTTAAATGATTGAAAGAAGTTTATAGAAGCAGCTAATATAAATTGTTTATGATTTTTTTTGTTTAAATTTAATCAGGACTAGCCGACGTAATCCAGCCAGATTAATGGTTTGTATGTAATCTGTAATCTAGAATCTATAAAGTGTTCGAAATGGTATTTCAATTTAAACTAACTCACCAATTACTAATGACAGTCACAATCACTATATGTTTTTATTTAAGATTAAGGTCAGTAAAAATCACAATTTACCAATTTTCACGGCGATAGGTTGAACGAAATAATAATAAAAAAAAATGCACTGCAACACTATCTAGTGGCGAGACATAGCAAAATGGATGTTACGAAAATAATATCCTTGTTCAAGTAACTGTTTATACCTATTTTCGTGGAGATCGGTTAAAAGGAATAGAAGTTGATGCACTGCAGTGCCATGTAGCTTCGAGTTACAAAAAAAAAAAAAAGGATAGCATAAAAACCTTCTCCATGAAAAAACACTTCGATGTGCAAACATTCATGGAGATCGATCAAACGGTGTCAACACACTTTCGTTATTATTCTGATATTACTCTATCGGCTGTAAAAGACGTTCACTTCAAAAAATAATCGATTGGAATCACATACATATAACAGCAGTCCACGTAATACTTGGCTGGGATTTCCGTAAGAGAAGAGGGGGCGGGGGTGGAAACCAGGTGTCATGATTGGCTACAGCCTCAAACTTCGGTACGTACATCCCGGCACGGATCAAGTTGACTGAGCACCGAGTTGGTAGCCAACCAGCTGGGAGCCTAACCTAGCCTATTTCTTTGGAGGACTTCACAGAAAAGAAATGTCTGTACTTTTACAAAAGATTCCTTTTTACCCAAACGTCAAGAAATAGTTTTTAATACTACAAGAAAGGTATTGTAACTTTGTATAACAAATAACTATGATTTTTTTTGCATAATATGAAACACATTTTTTTCGATATGATACTGAGTATTTCTTGCAAAAATTAAGGCATAATTGGATATTTTAAATGGTGTTTCATGCAAGCATAATTTTTTTTAAAAAAAGAAAAGATTACCAAATATTAGATTATTGGACTTATTTTGTTTTATTATACTTATTATGTGAGCAGTTAATATTAGAAAGCTATTCAGTTAACAGTTTTAAAATAACTTTAACTACTGCAGATACTGGGACAACACAAAGCATAAATACCCAGGTAATATTCCGAACCCATTATTACTGCGAGCACTATCTTGTAGGGATACAATTTTTATTCATGTAAAAGTATAAATCTAAAAATATTTGTAAATTTACATGAACATTTCTGTTTCATTTACAAAACATATTTTGAGTATAGTCGCCTTTTGCCTCTGTGTGAACCCGTGGGAAATATAATACCTACCTTACTTTATTTTTTTTTCCAGAAGTGAATATTCGATAACATTATTGTTACAATAATTGCCTTGAGTTCTAGAAGCAATCATCATCATCCTCAATTTTAACACTTGAATGAGCCACATGAAAAATAAGAAGATGCGGAGGAAATGCGGAGGAATATTTTTTATCCGCTTTTGTTTTCTCGACAACGATATCGTAAGAGATGACATCGGAAACCACTCAGATTATGGGTATCGGAGAACATAAGTGGGATATATTTGGCCTCTTCAAAGGATTAACGGACCCATGGGTTGGTAATGAGGGGGGGGGGGGGGGGGGGAGGAGAGAGAGAAATGGCAAAATTCCCGGGAACCATTAATGAAAAAAAAGTTGGGGGAGGTGGAATTGAGTTTCCAAATTTTTTCATTGCTTGGATTTACCCTGATAGGGCGAAAATTATAGTTATTAAAATCCATTGCAAACTTTACACACTAAGCGATAAGCTCAGATGATGTGTACAGTTATGGCCACTGTAAAGTTTAGTGTAATGTGTTTTTCTTTTTTCGTGGGTTTTGGAAAGTTATACATTAATATTGGGGATGGCACGACAAAATTGTTTAGTTTCTGTCGGTCTCTGAAATTAATTCACAGTATTTTATTTGAGTGGTTTCTTGCAGGGGGGTACACAAGAGGGAAAATTTGGGGATACATCCTCCCTTTCGAAGTACTACTAAATAATCCAGCACTTCTACCAACAAATGGAAAGAATTTGCAAGCAAACCGCGGGGAAAGTGGTTATATCCCCTACCTCAACACCCTCCTCATATTGATTTCTGGAAACTTTGGAAAAACAGAAACCCTGTTCTCTAGAATGCGAGCGCAGTGTGTTACCACTGCGTCAATTCCCTCAGTCATTGGCGTTATTTCCATGCTAGCGTCTTCGTGAAAAAACTTAAGTCTACTTCGAACACCAACAGCTCATGGTAGTGTATTAGTATCAAGTGTAGGCTGAAACTTTTTCATCTGTTGTCAATACTTAAACATGTTTATGATAATATTGGAAAATTAATTTATGATGTGCAACCATCTAAGCACTCGTTATACGGCAACTGGAGAAGTTATTTCGTGAAAATAGAAAGGAAGTCGATGAACGGAAATGTGTCACAAAGACTGCGGACCCCCGTGTAGCACACGTAAACACGTATACTGTACTGGATTCAGCAGTAACTATTTAAATTTACTACATTGGTTTGAAGAATATTAAAAAAATTTCTGCGCCGGTTTAGCTACTTACGTAACGAGCATTAGACCACTTACTTTCAGACCACTGAGTGAGTAATAAAGGTCCTTATTGATATAGTCTGGAACACCAAATTTATAACAATTTGTATCTTTTATAAAATAATCATCACAATTTCAAATGAACAAACACTTTTTATTTTCTTCTGTTTATCCTCCTCTCCATTTCATGTAATAACTGCTCTTCAAAGCCCATTCTAAGCCGTCTTAAACTGACGGATGCCTAGCTAAACTATTTCAGTAGCCGAATATTACTGAAGCGACTTAATAACTATCACAAAATGGACGCCGACCTGGAAGGAACATTTTAATTGTATAGTAACTTTCGTTAACATAAGGGGAAATACCAAACGTGTTGGTGTGCCAAATTAAACTTTATGATAGTAAAACTACACTGGAGTTTGTTTGGTGTATTAAAAACGTCAAATTAAAAAGTAATCTCAAGATTTTTTATACCTAAGAAATATGGCATTACAATGATTATAATAGATCTTCTCCTTCTAAATTTCTAAGTTATTTCAAACGGCGTGTTTCCGATGTCTTAACTATATATATTTTTTTCCTTTTATATACCATTGTAATATAATATAATGTTGAATCAGCTCAATAATGTTAAGGTTTTTTTAAAGGAAGTATATACAGAATTGTTTTCTATAGTTTAAACAAATATATATTTGTTTTAGTGGAATTCGTTGTCGAAAATCAAGTTTAAAGCCAGGCTTTATCAGAGCCGATTCTAATAGTTTAAAGTTTATAGTTGTTTAGTGCTGCTAATTGCTACTATATCTATGTTAGATGGTGAAAAAAATGTTTACGATTCAGGCAGCAAATTATAGCGGTGGGCGCAGAACGTATGTGTGTGATACCCATCCAGAAATTCGGGTTTTTAAAGTAGACTATTTTGTTTATCAGTTTATTCATCAAAATCGGCATTATTTTCAATAATTCTACGTTAATTTTTTTGAGCGTGTTTTGTACTAAAAGTTTATTTGCTACATGTACAAAATGAGAACACATGAAATTGCTTCATTATTTGAATGGTTCATGCTATGAGAAATTACGATTTCTTGGACAGGCGTCATTGCAGTCTGTTTGCACCTGAGGACCGGAACGGATGCCCGTTCCCGAAACGTCGCAACTGTTTTGTCATAAGGAACCTACTGTGTTCGTTGTTGTTGTCGTCGTTGTGTTGTCCATAATATCTGTTATCTTCATCGTTGGGTGTGTCTGTTTGACATAGCTGAAATTAAGCTTGCTCTCTGTGGGTTTATGGTTTCATTGTTATTTCTTGATTTGCATTCTTTATTTTTTTCCATTACTAATAGTGCAAAACTGCAATGGCGTGTGTCCAAGAAATTGTATTAAATTAATTTACACATTACCTAGTTTAGATGTTTACACATCACTGGCAAGTACTCTTAAGACTTGCTCACATTTTAATTTCCAAAATCGTCACTAATTGCTGCGTGCTCCAGTGGCAGTTTGGTGTAAAGTATTCTAGCAAGAAATAATCACCCGGGGCAGCACTGTGCAGATCAACCACATCAAATCTAAACTCGCCACGATACAACCTCGCTAGTACTAACGCATCACTTCAAGGAGACAGTTGGCGTCTAGGGGCTGATGTTCATGACACATACCACCCTGAAGACACAGACTTGGGACGCACCTAGAGCATGAGTGCTTTTTTGAAGTCAAAATTCTTTGCTGAGGAGATAACAATTTTCGAGCAAAACGAAAATTTCCATCGCATAAGCGGAAATATATAGGTATTAGGCGGGGAACAGATAGAGGAGATGGCAGGGAAAGGTAGAAATATACTTGCACTCTTGCGCTCTTTACGCGCTCTTGCTCTTGCTCTCTCACGCTCTCGCCCACTTGTACATTTGCGCTCTTGCGCGCTGTCATGTGCGCGGTTGTTTCTTGTGGGTGGACGTCGCGCTATCCCCACTCCGGGGCCGTTGGCGCGGGCGGTGATCGCTGGAGCAGCCTTGAGCGGGCTCCACGTGGCGGCGTGCGGCTCAGGTTGAACCCCGCCATGCTGCAGGGATAGGCGGGTCGCGGCGGTAGGGACCCGCCTGCGCCTGACGCCACCACGACTTGCTGGCATCTAATAAGGGAGTATTGGGGCAGAGGGCAACACAACGGGGTTTCAGCTTATTTTTCACCGCGCCACGGGCCATATTCGAAAGAAAACAGTGTTCTCTCTTGTATGTATTATTAATTAAATTGCTTGTGTAAATCATAATTTTTGAACAGTGTTATGTGCGTATTGTTTTAGCTGTGTAACTAAATTTTTCTTCTAGTATAATGCTATCCACACTTTAGTTTGACACGGATAACTATTTGTCACAAATTATTATTTGGTTAACTAAATCACACACAATTTTATAGTTATGAGCCCACGTGTCGCGCTTTGACACCACGCACACTTTTTTTTAAAAAATAATTTGTTGGTTTTTAAGCCATCTGCGACTAAGACATGTTATATATATTCCAATTATAACCCACTTTTAGTGTGTTTATTGGTCGACAACCAGGTCACATTCTTTGGCAGGTTAAACGCGATTGAATACACTATGTTAAAGATGCTCACCTTAAATTTGCAAAGGACATAGATGTCAAAGTATCCAGGAATATTTGTAAATTCATGTTTCAAGAGCAGTCTTGGTATGATAACAAAAGCATTAAAATACTTGTTGAGTTAACAACAAAAAAAATCGTTCTTTCTTGGACTTGCTTGTTTACCCGGTTTACAGCGGAGGAAAGACCTCAGAAATCGGAATACAACGTAGTTTTTGCGAAGATTCAGTTACCTGAAATTACTGAAAACACTTCGTCTTTTTTTGCAGGTCAATTCTTCATTGAAAAGTCAGTAAATTTGCAGTAGTTTTCTTTCTAACAATGAAACAACTTGTTCTCTTTATTTTTTTTTTGCACTGGATCAAGATCGTCAAAATCACAGTCGTTTAATCATGAACGTTAAGACATGTGTATTTGTGTTTCAAGTGCATGCACTCTGATAACTAATGAATCCTCTAGACATGCTAGCAGATAAAGAATACAGATAATCAAACACAAGACCGTGCAGGCTCTCAGAAGAGCTGTCAAGCTGTCCAGCCGACCACGAGCTAACTTCCAGGGTGAAACTCAGATTAGGGCGGCGCAGAGGTGGGCGGGAGGTGGCGTATCGCAAAAGGAGATGAACAGTCGCTCTGCGGGAAGAGGAAGTGATAAGAGAGGGAGAGATAGAGACGAGTGAGGACGGAAGGACGTGGGAGATGACGTCATGAGATGGAACTTGAGCTCCCGGAAACCCTACTGGAGGGAGACATCTGCAGGCAGGGCCTCCCACCCTTCTGGCCTTGTCGGGGATGGGAACGAGTGCTACTAGGACGGGAGGGAGGGAGGGAGTCGGATCACCGCAGACACGGACAAGAAGCGGACGCGAGAGGATCCGACACGGACAGCTGACTCTTTCATCCCCCCTCCCTCACCCAACTATTCAAACCGGGCCAAAGTTACCCCGAATATACGGTTAACGTACCAGACGAAGAAGGGTCCATGCAGATGTCATGTTTTACAATACCTATGTTCCTCCACCTACACTTGGCCATTTATGTGGCTAGCGACATAATATCTTAAAGCCTCGATCTCACTCGCCATGTTGTTGTTTTTTTTTCGTATACATCCTCCCCCACCCGCCACAGGTATTCTTGTATTTAAGGGCTAGATCTAAAATGTTAACTCGATAACTACCTTGCAATTTGTTCTTATGCCACAAATATTTTCAAACAGATACTCATTGGTATATATAGGGGTGGAAAATTTTATTTTTATAAATTAATAAAATTAATAAAATTAAATAAAATTAATAAAATTTTTGTTTTTAAAAATGCCTAGAATACCAGAATTTTCAGGATTGTTATTATTTATATATATCATAAAGCCAAAGAGTTTAAAGACTCATGTGACAAACACATTTAAAAAAAAAATATACCACATGATATTTTATATGCTTATTATGATTATGATTATGATTATGCTTATTATGATTAACAAAGATTTTATACAAATTGACAAGGTTTTCAAAACCTTATAGTGGAGAAAAATATTTAAAACTGGGATTGTTTTGCATACAATTAAAGGCCGAAGTTACTGTACAAATAAAATTGACATTCAGAACCATTGACATTCAGAACCACATAGCAAGTTTCACTAATAATGACGCAGGTTAAATGAAAATCAACAAATCTAATTTTTTATTTATGGAAATAGTTGTAACGACGGTAACTACGGGTAAATATTTCTAGTTATTTAAAACTAATAATTTCATGTTTTGTACTATTGGGAAGACTATCTCTAAACAAGCAGGTTCATCTTAAGGAAAAATAAGTTAACTTTTTAACTAGAAACATTTTTTAAAATCACATTTCTTTAAAGGACATTATTTTAATTGGTGTTCGCTAAGGCTCGGTACGCTTACAAACACATTGTTGGAGTGTGTTCGGGAGTGACTATTGTCGGAGTGTGTTAGGGAGAGACCATTGTTGGAGTGTGTTAGGGAGTGACCATTGTCGGAGTATGTTAGGGAGTGACCATTGTTGGAGTGTGTTAGGGAGTGACCATTGTCGGAGTGTGTTAGGGAGTAACAATTGTCGGAGTGTGTTAGGGAGTGACCATTGTCGGAGTGTGTTAGGGAATGACTATTGTTGGAGTGTGTTAGGGAGTGACCATTGTCGGAGTGTGTTAGGGAGTGACCATTGTTGGAGTGTGTTAGGGAGAGACCATTGTCGGAGTGTGTTAGGGAGTGACCATTGTTGGAGTGTGTTAGGGAGTGACCATTGTTGGAGTGTGTTAGGGAGTGACCATTGTAGGAGTGTGTTACGGAGTGACCATTGTTGGAGTGTGTTAGGGAGAGACCATTGTTGGATTGTGATAGGGAGTGACCATTGTCGGAGTGTGTTAGGGAGTGACCATTGTCGGAGTGTGTTAGGGAGTGACCATTGTCGGAGTATGTTAGGGAGTGACCATTGTTGGAGTGTGTTAGGGAGAGACCATTGTTGGAGTGTGTTAGGCAGTGACCATTGTTGGAGTGTGTTAAGGAGTGACCATTGTGGAGTGTGTTACGGAGAGACCATTGTTGGAGTGTTTTAGGGAGTGAAAATTGAGTAGTCAATTTACGGTATTAATGCAACATTAAACCCAGTGTTTTCGCTAGGAAGAAAATAAGTATTTAATCACTAACAAATTCATACTTATCGTGAACTGTGCACTTTGCAAATTTTGAATTGCAAAAAAAATTATTACAGCCATTAATATACTGAATGTAGTGGTTATCATCAGCGCTGGGTTACCTGAAACCGAAAATTTTTGATGTGTAACTCCTTAGCTCTCGGTACATGACATTTGGTAGGAGTAATTTCGTTAATGGAACGGAAGTCGCGAGGAACGGAAATGTGTAACCACGGTGCTGCCGTCTGAAGGGGATAGCGCAAACCAAATTTCACAAGGTCAAAGGGAAACTCTGTAGTATTAACTGTCTAATGAATATTAACAAGATGGACAGTATTTTAATTGAATTCCTTGTGGAAAATCATTTTCATAGCCGAGGTTTAGTATTTTTTTAGAAATATTTTTAGAATTTAAACTATATAATGAAACAGCTCCCAAAAAAGCTATTATATATATAATATCTGGTGATACAGAACCTACCCTCCACGTAGAAGGTCGAAATGAGCACTGCGTTTGATCGATGTCATCGCTTCGCAGCGCGCCTTTCGCTCACACGACATAATACGGTTTCCTACCCGCATGCCACACGACCTTTCTCTTCCCCCCTTTTCCATCTCTAACTCTCTCTGTCTATTATCCGTCCTTGTCTCTGATCGGCAGCCTGCACGCCATTCCACAGGTTTCCCAGCATTGGATTATCGCCGACGCGAAACCTGAGATTCACTTACTCCGGGTCAGACCACCCGAATAATCCGCGTTCTTGCTACTTCCGATTCTTTCACGCGAGTGTAACTTATTATCTCTCGGTATACGGAATTTGGTGGGACTGATTTCCCGAATGCGACGTAAGTCAAGGAACGGAAATGTGTAACAGGAAGTAAGGATGAACGCGCGCCATTCAATTCTTCAGTTCAACCTGCAGTTGGCGCTCGTGCTGCAGTGTGTCAGCGAGCGCAAACATTCCCATGTCCTTTTGAAAAGCGAGTAAGAGAGGAAGGGAGCAAGAGAAAGAAGACACAGCTGTTTACCGTTCGTTCAGCTAACAGTAGTCTTGAACAGCGCGACGCATTGCCATGTTTATTTTATAATACTTTACAATTATGTTGTGAAATAATAATATATAAATTATAATAAACATTCAATAATTTAATAAGTGTATTAAAATACGTGTAGTTTTAATACATGGTTTGTAATACGATAGGTTAGATGTTTATCACTGACGAGTACTGTAAGACTAGCTCCCTTTTTTTTTTTTGGCTGTCATAAAAGTAAAAGTTTTGTTAGGTTAGGTCTGCAACATAAATAAAAAATTTCGCGAAAATTCTTCCTTTCTTTTATTCTGCGTGTTAAGACCAAATACATAAAAATTACGTAAAAACGTTTTATGAATATTAAACATATCACATTAATACATATATTTTTTTTGGGAGGGTAGATTTTCTTTCGTTGAAGTGATCGTTATTGAAATTTATGTTTGGTAAGGTTATGACACTTAAAGTATCTACTTCAAAATCATGAAAATGCATAAGGTACTTATCACAAAATTGTGCTTATATTTATATTCGGAACACAAAGTTAAAAGAGCTGGTGGTGATCTTCGGATATTTTCGGGACTGATCGGGTGTCTGTGAAAAGTAGGCTTCCCATCGCCAAATCGCAGCGAAAACTCTTCGAGGTGACTGAGGGTCTGACGAACAGTTCACATTCTCATGCAGTACTGTTACGCAGTACCGAATAGTGGATCAAATGTTTTCTTATACTTGTAGGTACTCCGCGCACGAGGTTATCACTAATTCGCTACTTACCCTAGGAGAAATACATATACAGTTTCATGTAGCTACATCTGTCAAGATATGGCGCCACAACATATAAGCGCTCTTGTCAGCATTATTTAATGCAAGGTAGAAATTTAATGCCAAGAAAATTATTTTAATGCACAAGACGTGAATTTAAAATGTTTTAAAAATTTATCTCGTACATAAGCAACAGAGCTACTATGAGAGGTGTGATTGGCGGATTACCCCTCCCTCTCTTACTACATTTGAGTTATATTACTTAAAAAAAAGTTAAACGACAGCAAAAAATATTCGTTGTCTGTTAAGTCGGTATACGGACCATAGTTTAACGTGACGACGTCATTACAAAACATTGATGAAATGATTGCATACTTTTATGAATAAAATTGAATCATTTTTATTGAATTATCACTATTTTGTATGGATACAAAGAAGGAGTTAAATGAAACCTACATTTTAATTGATAAATTTACTTTTATTTGCACTCATTTATTCAAATATGTTTATTACTTTAACGAAGAGATTATTTAAACTATAAATTTTATACATGTTTGCTATTTAACTTCTGTCAATCTGTGTTATTCTGTTAAGGATAAAACGATGATAGGAAAAGTAGGAAACGAATGGGAGTGCTTCAAGTTTAATGTGCCTCGAAAAAGTCAAATCGGTGGTTGTTCCAATCGAGTGGAAGAGAGATAGATGCGGCGCAAGCGTACAATGAGCGTAACGGGATACAGCGTAACGGGAAAATGCGCATAACGGGACACATTTTCGTGCGTGCAGCCGGCGTTCATCGATTTATTAGATGTTGTCACGTCAAAAATCTACTCAAGGCTGCGCACTTGACTTAGTAAATCATTTTAAAAAATTTTTAATGAATTATTTTACATTTTTAGTGCCACTGTGATGTGTGTATTATTTTAGGGTTTATTACGCTAAAAATCAAAGAAAAACATTGTTTACAAATACCTTTGTTTTCATTTCTCAAAATTTCTATTTAATACTACTCAAAATCCTCCAATCATCAACCAGTCACCATCCCATTTTCCCCCCTCTTCAAATTTAAATAAAATCCAACAAATATAGTAGAAGACAATACAGATTAACTCAGACCTATGAACATGGGCGAAGCACAGGACACGCCACTACAGCGCTCCTAGCGGCGTGAGCTCTAAACATACGCGTCACATTCATGTCTGTGTACGTTTAAATGGGTGACTTAGACCAAGGAGGTAAGCAGTGATACCTCCAGGACGTATGTAGGCACGGGTTTTCTCTAAATTCTGAAAGAAAAAAAATTGGTTCGTCTGTAAAGTCTGTTTACGGACGATAGTTTAACGTGACAACGTCATAACGTAACATTGATGAAATGATTGCATACTTTTATGAATAAAATTGAATCATTTTTATTTTAACAATAAAAGAATACATACTTGAAACTATACTAGTAATCATAATTTTTAAAATGCAAGAATAATTAACCTTTATTGCCGAAATTGTTGTTGTAATAAGCAATGAAAACCACATTAACTTTTCACTTCACTTTATAAACATTCGACGAAACAGTTCACGTGTAGATGACTTGTAATTAATTTTAAAAACTGGCGTTTAGCAAAAAAGTTTAAATATAATTATGAACAAGTTTTCATATAAATAAACTGTAATCAAATATCTATCATGAATTATATGAATCACCATAATTTTTTGGTCAATTGAAACATAACCTATTATTACTGCACTCGCCGAAAGCGTAACGGAACACAGCGTAAAGGAACAATGAGCGTAACGGGACACAGCGTAACAGAACAATGAGCGGAACGGGACACAGCGTAACGGAAAAATGCGCGTAACGGGACACTTTTTCGTGCGTGCAGCCGGCGTTCATCGATTTATTAGACGTTATCACGTCAAAAATCTTGTATTGAAAATAATGCTAGTTTTGTATTTTTGACGTGACAACGTCTAATAAATCGATGAACGCCGACTGCACGCACGAAAAAGTGTCGCGTTGCGCACATTGTCCCGTTACGTTGTGTCCCGTTACGCTCATTGTACGCTTGCGCCGCATCTATCTCTCTTACACTCGATTGGAACAACCATCGATTTGACTTTTTCGGGGCACATTGAACTTGAAACACTCCCATTCGTTTCCTTCTTTTCCTATCATAGTCCTATCCTTAACATAATAAACAGGTTGGCAGAAGTTAAATAGCAAACATTTATAATACTTAGTTAAAGTTAAAATATTCTCTTTTTTAAAGTAATAAACATATTTGAATTGATGAGTGCAAATAAAAGTAAATTTATCAATTAAATTGTAGTTTTCATTTCACTCCTTCTTTGTATCCGTACAAAATAGTGATAAATCAATAAAATTGATTCAATTTTATTCATAAAAGTATGCAATCATTTCATCAATGTTTTGTTATGACGTTGTCATGTTAAATTATCGTCCGTAAACCAACTTTACAGAAAACCAATATTTCTTGTGTAACACCAAAGAACAATTTTTTTTTTGCCTCAAAATTATAAATATAAAATAAACAGCAATTTAAGTGAAAAATCACTTAAAAATCTTTTAAAACGCTAGGTACAGCTCATGCTGCCAGGATCACTACCGTTACTTGTCTCGCGGATTTTCAACGACTTTCCGAAACTAACCTAATGCAACATTTGATTGAAAGCTAGGTCTGCCTCTGGTAGAAACAAAGTCCAAAGAGATTATATGAAGAACGCACCAAACTCCTCGTTCTGTACGCACCAACTTCGGCGCTTCTACGTCATGACACGTGTTTCACAGTTTTCTATTTGAAGCTGAACCGTTTATTGTTCCACTGCGAATGTTGCACACGCGTTAAGGGTAATATATCTTAATGTTATGCTGTGTTGTTTATAATTTCCAAGACTAATAAAGCCAGCTGTTTTACAGGGCAGTTGAAAGAAACTAACGGACTGGAGGCAATCATTTTGTTGGGTCCCCTCAACTATATATACTGCACATTTAAAAAAAAAAATCCAAATACTGTTAACTTTACAATGGTCTCAACTGAAAATTTGCCCTGTCCGTAATGCATAACTTGATATTCTCAGCTTAAACTAATTCATCTCGAAACTCAACCGACCTTCTTTTCCCCCCTGAAGAGGGGCCTTGGGTATTTTTCCCTCCCCCTGCTTAATCTCTTTCACCCCTTCTGAACGCCCCTGCTTTTGTATACCACGCAACCATCGAGAAGCTTGAATTCATTTAGGATTTGTAGAAGATTTTTTTTCTTTATGTGAAAACACTTAGCTCTTGGTATACGGCATTTGGTGGGAGTGATTTCGTGAATGTGACGGAAGTCGCGTGGGACGGAAATGTGTAAGGTGCCGAAGACATCGAGAGAGCGGACCCACGTGTACCAACCTGTAGCAACATAAACCCATACAAGATCACTTTCGTAAACATCAGGCAACATACCAAACATATTGGTGTACCAGATAAAACTTTACGATGGTGAAACTACCTCTGAATATATTTGGTAAAATAAAATTAAAAAAAAGTCATAGTTAAAAGAAACCTCAAGTTTAGAAATACGTAATAAAACTGTCATTAGAATTATAACAATATTGTTACGAAAGGGGAAAACAGTTTCGTAAGGGTATCCCAATTAATTTTATACAGTTTTATTATATTTGCACCCATTAATACTTTCACACTTGCACACTCGCATACTTACGTACTTTAAACTTGCATACTTTACACTCGCATACTTGCGGAGGAGAATAATTTACTTGCATATATAATTTTTTTTTTGATCTTTGACCTTAGCCAAAGCAAATAAGGTTTTCTATACCTAGTATATAATAAGCAAGAGGTTTCACTGCTGTTGCGAGTGAACTCCAAGCAAACACATATATATATTTTTTTTTGTTTGCGAGCCAACGTAAGGTTTAGAGTAGTCACTAAAAACCCAGAATGTCGACGCCGTAGTTGTCGGGAATAAATCCCCACGAGCTCCCGGCCTTTGTTTTTTCCACCGACTTTTCGGGACGGGGAAAAGGGAAAGGGTTAGGACAAGAAGAAACGGGAGCGAGAGACAGGAGTGAGAGATAACCTCCGCGAGAGAGGGAATTCTGCGGGTGAAGAAGGGTGTTGGTAATCGTGCGAAGACACGCCACGGGGCACGTTTTTTTTTATACCAGCGACGCACGCACACGGAGTCCAGACGGCCTAGAGCCGTGCGGCGAGGGGTGATCACTACTGCACGCAGGGGCGTAGACACCGTTTTTGGGAGGGGGAAGGGCGCGCCCTTTGGAATAAAAACGCCCCTCGCTCTAAAATTATGTTTCAAGGAAATATTTTGACGTGTGACATCATAGCTCTCGGTATACAACATTTGAGTGATTGAGTGATTCCGTGAATGCGACGGACGTAGCACGGAACTAAAATGCGCAACCACGGTGCTGCCATCTGTGGTGAATGGTGTGAACCAAAGTTCACAAAGTCAAACATATTTTCACAGATATTGGCTTAGTGTAATATTTTGGGTGTAAAAAAACTTAGTTATTATCATAACTTGCGCAACGTTTTACGCCCATGACACTACACTAAGTGAATATCTGTTGAAAATATTTGTGGCAGAACAAAAAATGCAAAGGAGGTATCGAGTTAAGATTTCAGACATAACCCTTAAATAAAAGTAATGACGGAAAAAAAGAAAACAAAAATCAACATAGAGCGTGAGCCTCGGGAAGCCTTATTTCACAGACGAGAGAGCCAAACGCCCAATCGTGCAACTTCGGAGTTTTTTTTTGGTTCATTGTAAATAAGTATGGCGGTATTGATAAAAAGATACTAATGGTCAATTAGGTTATGTTAGATACATTATAAATACTTTAAAACATTGTGGACGGTTGATTTCGTTAGGATAGCTACATTAAAGATACGAAAAAGAAAAGCACGAACTTCGGGGAAATTCGGGTTTAGGCTCTCTTGTCTGTGAAAAAAAGGCTTCCCGTGAGCCTCAGTCCTAAATCTGCTTCTTCCACTGTTGTTCTGTCAACAGTGTTTATAAACAACTTATTTGTGGTTGTCAGTGTCCGCAAAGAAACGTCATTGCGATGCTTTGCAAGTGACAGTTGGGAAATGAGAACCAATGAGTCAATCATTTTACAACTGTTACATTTGATACCAAACCAATGATACACACTATAACTATACGCACTATAACGTATTGGCCAATCGAGTGAATCGTAAATGCATCAGTGGAATTCCTTTATGTTTGGAAAATAATTATTAAAGGTTTTCTTCGCAAAGACGGACCAACAGTGAAGTTAGGCTTCCGACTAGCAGAGGCTTTTTAACAACGAGACGTGGAACTCTTAAGTCGGATACTGCAGCTGATTTATTCTCATCTTTAGGAAATTTCGAATTCACCGACCACGACCGAGCTTAATGTCATTTAGATGCCCTTAATGACGTCATCAGAACACAACGAGATTGTGACGTTCAGTGGGCCAAGAAAATTGAAACGTAGGAGAAGAGGGAAAAAGGGTAAAGGGGGGGTCATGGCTTGGGATTGCGGCGCGCCTGCAAAACTTGCACTCTTGTGAAGTATTACACTCGCACACCTGAACTCACGTATACTAGCGCAATCACGTAGTTGCATAATTGTGCACTCGCATATTGCACACTCGTGTGCTTGCTGACTCAGTCTCCTACTTGCACACATACTTATACATTCTCATACCTCTATCTACACGGCACGTCTACTTTGGAGAAACAATGGGTAAAGTATTTTCAGCGATATTTCATCTTGCAAACTTATGCCTGTCTCTGGACTTGAACGTGGGAGGAATTTAAATCGCACGAGGTTAAAATAATGCGAAAATACATTTCTGTACCTCGGAGGCATATGAAACTAAGTCACAAAAACCACATTTTTCATGAGAGAAGTTTACAGAATTTTAAATAGTGCCTAACTTATATTTTTCAATATTTTCTACCCAAAATACGTGAATTGTTTACGTATCGTAGATATTATAGTTGTATGCCACTAGCAAGAACGTCAAAACGTGGTCAAGTTTATGGTTAAAAGTGCATTTTGCCCAAAAGTGGACATAATGTCTTATGTTTCCGAGGCACACAAGCATAAAACCAGTATATGACGCTGACTTTTCAAAATACATTGAAATATGAAAATAAATTACTGTTAACGACGGTAAATGAGTCCATTGCACCAGAGGAAGCTAAATTGGGCAAAGGCAGACACTGACTATAAATGAGAAAAGATCAATCAGTTTATAAGATTTTGAGAGCGATCATTGAGACGCAAGCTTTTATTGTGTTAATTGCACTGGAATTTATTTATTAACATTCTTATGTCAGTGCCATTTGAGGCTTTATTTAATACGGTAGATAAGATACAAGTATATTGAACCGGCCTTTAAGTGAATTTCTAAATTATATAGGTATTAATAATGCGCCATTAGTAAAACCATTAGAAAGGAAAATATGCTAGTGCTAAAGGAGTAACCTATGTACTTTTTCGTTTACTAGAGCAATAAAACCAAAATAAGTAGTTGGAAAGCAATTAAAGTATTTCCAAAAATCCATTTAACTGGTATTTTTTGCCTTGTGGAGGACTATACATATTTCGAGTGCACACTACTTATTTAAAAAAAAAAAAAACTATGTTGACATTGATTTGCAGTGTATGTTAGTAAATACAAAAAGTGAACGTATAAAACAACATAAAACATTCATTTTATCAGTTATGTTAAAGAAATGCAATGTATGTATTGTTATTTGAAATCGCAACCTTTGACATAAAATTACTTTCAGAGCACATTAAAAAACTATACCCATTAGTTTGTTCAGCGGCCTTGGGTTCCTAGTTTGAAGTCCACCATACTTGAGTTTATGCTGGGTTTTACAACATTTCTTGGCATTAACGAGAAGTATTAAGAAGCACTACCATTTCCTTTATACATGCCTGTATATTGCGGCTCTCTTAATTAAATTCTCCGTTTCATTTCCCGTTGAGTTTTGGCTATTAACATAAGCTGTTCGAGAATTTGAAGTTTAGAGCTTTGAGACGAAACTTATAAACCCGTGTTTTGAGGGCGTGATTAAAAACTTTTAAAATAAATATTGAATAACATCATTTGTGACTGGATAAACCACCTTATATAATTACTGTTTTTAGATGCATTGAAGTTTGTCCGAAACTAATTCATACAGTATTAAAAAGAGTTTTCGATTTAAAGGGGGACTAAATAGGAACTGAAACACATAACTTAGTTTTCAACTATTTTAATGCCAAAACAATTTTGTACAGATTTTTTTTTGATTGTCTTCGTAAAATTTTAGTCTAAAATTATCTATAACATATAAAGTCTTACTGGCTGTATAAATAGTTTCTCTTGTAATATGTTTGGGTTTTGGATTTAAATTCCTTTTTGGGAATGATTTATAACTATGGTTGGGCCAACCAAATACTAAAATTCTCAAATACCATAAAATCCTTATTATTTGAAGGATTCAATATTCGAGGAAAACCATTGTAAAAAATATAAGAGGAAACATAGATTTAAAAAAATTCAACACTATTACCTATGAAGTTTACTAGGTTAATTTATTTTTAATCCATATTCTCCAAGAAATTGTAATTTTAACAAGCAACTGTAAAAATAAAATTTCAATACTTTTTGGTTCTGGAAACTTAGTTCGTAAAACAACCATTTAAAGGGTAGGATTTTTAAACACAAAATTTCATGTTTTTCATTTAGTTACATGATTTTATTTTTGATCCTTGGCACTTATACTTGGATTCGAGATCCTCTCTGCAATTCGAATTCAAGATTCAAGAAAATTATAACTAAAACTTATAACTATAAAAATACTGACAAAAGACATTATGTTAAGATTTCTAAAATATCTTGATAATAAACAAGCTCTGCCTTAAAAAGAAAATTTAATCCATAAAAAAATATATGAAATTTTAATGGCATACAGATGGTTGAATCCAATACGGCGTATTTTCCGTCCTATTTCTCTCCCTTAAAGTCGTAATTGAAAACACCTTTGAAATAATTTTTCAGCCAAATTATGACAAGCATTTTGCCGTTTTCGCGTAAGCCCGATACGGTGCAGTTTCCAAAACAGGGAAGCAGTTCAATTTCTCTCGTCCATTTTCAGTCCAAACCAGTGTTCATTAGCTGGCAGTTTAATGTGGCTGGTTTTGATTTCCATGCAAAACGCTGTTCCATTTCCGCGAGTATGAATTCCACGAAAATCGCCGCGAAGGTGATATGCAATTTTCCGAGGGGTCACCCCTCCCCCACCCCCCTTCGCGGTAGGCCGTCACACACTCGTTGCGTTTGGCAGTTTCGAGTTCGCCACGCTAACAGCAATCGTAGTTCTATCCGGCCGAGTATTTGATGTCGGGCTGGGGCGGTTAATTATTTCGTCTCTCACCCAGCGTGGGTGCAGATAAGACAGCGAGTTAAAAAACAAAGTGAAAATATTGAAATGTCACTGAGAAAAACGTTTCAAAACATATATTTTTTGAAATGTATTTTACGTAAGATATCTCTTCAAAAACGTTGCTCTATAAGTAAATACATATTAAATACTGCAATTGAATTTTCGATAATTTTTAATTATTACTTTTATATTTATATATATATTTATGTGTGTGTGTGTTTTCTGGAAACTTAGTATGTGAAACAACCATTTAAAGGGTAGAATTTTTTAACACTTAATTTAATGTTTATCATTTAGTTTACATTATTTTATTTTTGATCCTTGGCAACTATACTTGGATTCAACGTCCTCTCCGGGATATATATATTTACATACATGACTTTTTAAGTTAAAATGACACACATTAAGCAAAAATAACTGTAATGGGATTGTTATATTTGTTTTAGACAAAAGTTTGATAAAAGTCAAACACGCCGGTGTGAAAAATTCGTTAATACCTTACGGAACATTGCTATAAATTTAAAACGTATTTATTTTAAGGCTAATTGTTTTTCTCTCTCTCTCTTTCTCTCTCTATCTCTCTCTCTTAAGGTGGCTTAGACTTTGTTAAATGTATGGTGTAACATTGTAAAAAAAAACAAAGAATATTTAGAAAACTTGTTTCATTTTAAAAAAAATACGGGTACGTGGCCACCACGCGCATTGGAATTGAAACATCACAGATAAGAATATAAGAAATCATGCGCTGCCTCTGCTATTAGTAAATGGCTGTAGAAATTTTTCAATTCAACACTTTTTTTACATACTTTACACACGTTAACCCTTTGTTTTGTAGTGGTATTTCTATGATACCACTTTGAAAAAATGTTACTATTTGCAATGTTTCAGTGATATTGCCGAAATACCTCGCGTGAGTAAGCCTTGTGCTGCTATCTGGCGATCCTAACAAGAACAAGCAACATTGGCTGCTTTAATTTTTCCTTCCGCCACGTCTGCTAAAAGTTACAAAATAGATTCTAATTAATTTTTATTATATTTCTGTGTGCCTCAAAGTGTTAACTCCATCAACTAAACACTTCAGTTGCCTTGTGATTTCTGATATTAATCTACTCTTTTAATTGTTTCAATGAAAAAAATATTAAATATCATATTCCTATATGTTGCTATTTATGATGGGATTGGGGGCTATGGCATAGTCGGTACGTATTTAAGATTCTTTTTTAATTTGTGCGCTGTTTTTACTTTACAACACTTAACGTCAGCGAACAGTTTCCAATGTGCGAAAGTTTTCTAATTACTCTCCGCGATTGTTTCAGAGTTCATTCGTTTCTCTGCGAGAAAGAACACGGACGGAATAACAACAAACTTTGGACTCGGACAGTGACGCTTAAAGTTTCTTTAAAAGCGAACCAAGTTAAGTTCAGCAATCATGATGAGCTTCGAAGGATGGATTAACACTTAATTAGATGTGGGAAAAAAGATGTGTTTCGAACTTGGTAAAAAAATTAAAACTACGCAATAGCTTGCGGTACCATGTTTAATGGTTGGTTATAAAAAGGATTGAAATATTAAACTAAGTCAAATTATAATAAGCGCCAAATCCAACCAAAGTCAATTTTCTGTTGCGTTAATACAATAACTCCTTTCAATGCGTGACGATTTAAAAGGTAAATTTAAACCCAACCTTGGTACCGCACACATATAAATATTCACTTATAGAAGGCATGTAAAACATTTAAGCGATGGCATACTCGCTCGCACTGCTTCCAGCAGTGGAGACATGCTTTTGGACACTACATCTGTTTATCTTATCACTGAAATAATAACTTTGTTATCAAAATGTTCTTGCTATCCTTACATAAATTCATGAGCTGGTTTCTAGGACGGTGTTTCTTTGCCAGAGGTTTTTGTTTTGTGGGCGAAATAACTTCTTAATATATTTTAATGAAATTTTTAACCAATAGAGGTATTATTTCCTCGAATTAATTTTGCAAGCGATAATTTTAATAAGCGTATTTCATGTAGCACCTAATTTATCTTTTCGTTTTACACAATATGACTAGCTATTTTTTTCCCCCACGAGATGGTTAATCATGTTTGGTTGATAACTGACCTAACATTTACTTCACAAAAGTATAATCAGGCTATATTAAAAAAACATGGTTAGCAATAATTGATTCAAAGTATTGCCTAGAAACATTTAAATATGAAAATTTTTGAGATTATTTAATCTTTTGTTGTACCGTTTTTTTAAAGCTTCGTATTATTTACATTTTTAAACTTTAACCTCGCTGGTTTATTTTTCGCATTGCTAGTTTTTTTTTGGCATGAAGAACACACTGTTAACTGTGGGCCAGTTGTTGAATCATTAAAAATGTACAAGTGTTTTAAGGTGGGGGGTCTTAGGTTCCACGTTGATTGTTTTCATTTGCTCGTCTTCACTAACATTTAAGGGCTATCCGCGTAAATATAACACTTTACCCATACAGTTAGGAATTATTCCCAGGAGACGCAGACGGCGTGGTGTGATGGGAACACCACATAACGTAGAAAGTCATAACTTAGAACTATTACAACTTAGAAAAACACAACTTAGAACTGTCATAACTTAGAAACACGGTACTTAGAAACACGCAACGCATAACCACACAACTTAGAAACGTCATAACGTAGAAAGTCACAACTTAGAACTATCACAACTTAGAAACACACAACGTAGAGCTGTCGTTACTTAGAAACACGCAGCGCAGAACCACACAACTTAGAAACGTCATAACGTAGAAAGTCATAACTTATAACTGTCATAACTCAAAAAATTCTAAGTTATGTGTTTCTAAGTTGTGTGTTTCTAAGTTATGACAGCACCCCTGCTGTGACGTAGGTGGTCACTTTCTAACCTCGCCATCACCATATTGTCCCGCCTAAAAACATTGTGGAAATGGTGCTTGGCCACGTCTGGTGATGTTAGTAAGTACGAATCAAAATCTCCGACATTAAAAACAACCACTATTTCCAGACTGAAACCACTACACAAAAATTGCTTCACGTAGTTGGCATGTAATCGTGCAGAAATGACACCCCCTGACTTTACCCCTCTTGCATTTTGTTGTTCTATCACAAGTTTGTTTCCACAGATATTTCCTATGTTGTGTAACGGGTGTAAAATGGCGCGCAAGTGATAGCAATTACATACAATTGAGCGCCTTTTGAAACCCATTATATGTGTAGCACATAGGAAATATCAGTGGGAAATATTTGAAACGGAAACAAAATGCAAACATTGTGTCATGTTAAATTTACATAAATAGCGCCTAACTAGTACGAAGTATGTCCGTAAAGTAAGTAACGTGTTATCATTAAAAAAATACACTCGTAAAAAAAGAAGTTTGTATTGGCAGATTTAGTTTCCTACAGATCTATTTCACATAGTCATCACTTATTTCCAAGAACTTTTCGTAATGCTACACCAGTTTCTTTAACCCCTCTGCATTGAAATCCGCCGCCTGCGAATGAAACAGGCGCCTTGGCTATAGGCATCATGGACTTCGAATACGCAATGCGTGTAGCCTAAACACAAGCGCTCGGTAAACATCTCCGGAAAACGTTTAAGCGATCACCGTACTAGAGACGAAAAATGATGGCTACCATATTTTTAAACAAAAAAGGAGTCATTTTGCATGGTTTAATGAAACAAAGGTGAATAATTATCGCAAAAATTAAATAATTACGATTGTCTGCTGGTTTAATTTCAAGCGGCGACATTAAATGCAAAGGGGTTACAGAAACCGGTGCAGCGTTACGAAAAGTGCTTGGAACTTAGTGGTGACAATGTGAAAATGTGAAGTAGAAATGTAGTAAACTAAAACTGCCAATAAAATCTTTTAATCGCGAGTTAATTATTTTAATGGCCAAACGGTTCTTTCTTTACGGACTATTGTCGAAGTAAATGACGAAAATATTAAATACAATTTTTGGACATACGCCATCGCAGTTTTGCAGTGTTTTTCATAGAAAAAATTCAAAAATGCAAAATATGAAAAAATAAAAAAAATGAAAATAAACCCACAGTTGACAAGCCTTAGTCAAACGATGTTCTCAATGGTTTTAAGTTTTATTTTTTTTTCTTACTAGTTGCAGTACCCGGCGTTGCCCGGGCTGAACACAGAGTGATATATCGTCCGCGAGTTAAAGAAAAATGAATATCAGTATATGACAGTGTGGTGGACATAGAGAAATGACACACAATTGCTGTTTGTATGACTATGACCTATGATCTTTCTGTTTGCCAATAGCGGTCGGTTGAACGGTTTAGAAGTAGATGCTGCTGCATCGCCATCTAGCGGCGAGTTACAAAAAAATGGCTAGCATAAAAATCTTCTCCATTAAAAAATCTTCGATGTACCAAGTTTCATGGCGATCGGTCAAACGGTGCCCAAGTTTATCGGCATCACAGATACAAACATCCATATATATATATATATATATATATATATATATATATATATATATATATATATATATATATACTAGCAGACCCGGCCATGCTTTGCTGTGGCTGAGTGATTTAGAAAGGATTTAAAAGACAAAATTTAACACAGATTAACATAACGCTTTCAATTCTATTTTATTATTATATACTCTGATTACCTTTACTTATAATAAATCACAGTTCATTTTATTTATTAATAAATACTCTGATTAGTTCTAACTATAATGAATCACAGTTAAAGTTTAATGAAGCGCCAATCGGTGTACAATATTTTTGGTCAACCTATCTTTTGTTAACACAAACTTGATGGTCTTCCTACACGTGAACATGCTACGTATAATTGCCCATGCGAGAAACGTGGATTTTCTAAATCTAATCCGCAAATAAAAAATGGCAGTAAAGGTAGAATTAATTAATACTTACAAAATTTATGAACTCTGATTCTCCAGCTAATATTATTTGTTTTATTATTATATCTGTAGATTGACAGCTGAAGATAGAGAATTAAATCAAAACTAATACAAAAAAGCGAGGTTACGTAGTACATTGATCAACGAAAATGTGCACAACATGGAGAAAAATAAAATTTGAATTGAAACGTAGCGCCATCTATGAGATATTTATGTCGGACAGTACAACAGATGTCTGTAAAAAACTGATTTAAGGCGCCATCTGTTTGAGACTTATGAAAGTTACGATTAATAACACCAATCAACTTTGATAATTAGTTTATTATTAATTATAAATTATTAAGACCATTAATCGAAATAAAAACTATCCTATCTCTCATGTTGGAAAAAATTACACATAAATGCCAATTTTCATCGAAATCGGTTGACTTGGTGAAGAGTTCACTGGAAGCAAACATCAGTACACTGGATATATATATATATTAAGATTTGTATTCTTAAAATTTTTTCTACGAGAAACAGTGAAAAACTGCAATGGCGTACGTTAAGAAAATATAATGTATCAAATCGAAATTCCCCATTGAATGAATCATTTAAAGAACGATAAAATGAAACATGACGTAAGAGACCCCCTACTTTAATTACATCCTGTAGCGGAATGAACCCGAGGATTATTCCGGAAAGTCCCAACCACGGAATAACGATTGCATGACGCAGGGTGGGTAAGTGGAAGCAAGTCGATTTAAAACACACGTGGACCAAAGGAGCAGTCCACCCTCAAACCCCTTGCTGTAATACGTAGGTACTACGTTTTGCTTCACCAGCAATCGAACCCGGATCCGACGAACTGGCAGGCGAGTGGCTTGACCACGGCATTTTTTGTGGCCTCCGTACTATTTTCCCCTCCCCTCTCCCTCAATTAACGAGTCAAAACGAAAGCTGGATTCGACCGTTTCCAGGGAATCAAAAAAAAAATTCTAATCAGCTAATGAACACTCCATCGTCAAAAGAACAACCATACTATTTTTTTTTGCACGAGTGCAAGCGTATCCCGGCTAATCTGAACACTGGGAAAGTAATGTCCGCAACCGCACAACTCTATGTAGTCTGGGTCGTCCACACCACTGCAGTACAGAGCTTTGCTCTTCAACCAGAGGCCCGCGACCCACCAGCGAGCTTTTCTTGGCTTACAACTTCCACCAACTAAAGGCGGACCATCTCTCAGAAAGATGTCTGGTAGCTCTTTTGTGACCACTCAGTGTTTTTTGGAAGAATTTATAAAAAAAAAACACTCATGCAATAAACTTTACACAAGTTCGTTCCGTTCATAAAAAGTAAAAAATAATTATTGTTTTTACTTGTTAAAGTTTTGTTATTATATATTTCAGATGTTGCATCAAAGATAAATTTAATACTTGCACAACATTATTGAGTTTGATAATTGTGTAAAAGAACTCTTTAGTTTCTAAAATGTTATTTTTGAAATTTGAAAATTAAAAAAAATTGTTGGCCCAGCTAAAATATATTTCAATGTTAAACTTTTTGAAGGTAATTAATTTTAAGTCACCCATTTGTTGAGAAAAAAATTGGACCTTGATCAAAAAGGGACGCAGACCAATGGAAGAGGTGCAGGAAAATTTTGCATGATAAATTTAGCATTTGGTTGGACGCCAAGAACCTTTTAATGTAATATTCAACTACACGAGTTGTTGCATGGCACGCCTGTGTTGTAATTTGGCACAGTAAATATAAAAATATTACACAAGAAAGGCCAGATCACTTACAGAAAAGTTACGTCATTATTGTCTGTCCCATGTAACTTGTTTGAAATTGAACATTTCTCAAAAGAAGTATCACTGTTCCATGTATTATTTTGCCACGGTTTTTTTTTTATGTCGCCAATGATCGCAAACAAACTTCATGTGTTGTCAATGTTCGTATACAAACTTTATATGTTAGTTGTATAGAAATGGGGCTCTGGCTACAGGAGCCAGGATGTAGAGGTGATCGTGAGGTCAGCCATTATTTTTGTGACGTCACGGCGGCCAACTTGGATTGCATTTACCGTAACACTTTGCCTTGATCTTTGACAATGAACTTCACATTTGACTTTGACACTGGCCGCAATCTTGTATTCCGCCATTTTGTCTTCTGGAAATTTTCCAACGTCTTTAATCATGACTTCACGCACGCCGGTACGTTGCCCTTTTCATTACGGTAAAAACTCTACCTTGACCCCGGACGCCATCTTGGGTTCCACCATTTTTTTACTAATAAAGTCACGCTCACCATCTTTAATGTTGACTTCAAGTCAATATTCCATTACTTACCAGTCTTTTTATGACCCTTATAGACTTATTAAACTAAAAATTTTTATACGCAATATATGGGCAAGAGGTCATTTGAATCATGACAGCTTGGACCTCTGGTATAGAAAGCATACGCATTTGACAAAACGGCCATCGAGATATTTCTCAGACTCAGAATTAAATAAGATATATATAATAACAATACATATCGTACTTATATATTTATTGGTATAAAAGAACAATAGCAGCCCCTGTTGGAGACTGAGCCAACATCTTTGTATTCAACGCTCGCCACTAGGAACGCTAGTATTGCGTAGTGCACACGTCGCCTGGTGGACGTGATGACAAAATTTAAAATGGTGGACGTGACTTCATAATTAAAAATGGTGGAATTCAAGATGTCAGCTGGGGTCAAGGTCGAGTTGTCACTGTAAGGAAAAGTGCAAAGTACGAGTGTGAGGCACTTGATTCCAAGATGGCGCTCGCGATGTCATGATTCAATATGGTGGTAAGTTATAGAAAATAAAATGGCGGAATGAAAGATACGGTTGGTATCGAGGTCAAAAGTCAAAGGTCAAGATCAAATGTCCCAGTCAATGACATCCAAGATGGCCGCCGTGACGTCACATAATAAGATGGCTGACACCGCCACCACCATTACGTCCTGGCTTCTGTAGCTGGAGATACATTCCTATGCTACTTGTGTTGCTTTGCAAGCGACAGTTGGGAACTCGGTATCACTGGTACTAATATTGAGAAGTGTCAGATTGGAGACTAGTTAGATGAGACGTCCTGTAACCTGCAACTTGTATCCTGTACCCGGCTCTGTGTTGTGTCTTGCTGCGTTGCGTGCGCGACATCGTAGGCGAAGAGCCGAAAGCAAGATAAGGGGAGTATGCTCTTGCCTTAAAAATAATAATAAAAAAGCATGGATCAGATAAGCATTAATTTATTCATGTAATCTTCTCCGAATAAGTCTGCTACTGTAAAAAAAAAACTGAACCGTCTTCATGATGAGATCAGCCGTTCGATAAGAAAACAAAAGCGAGTTGTAGAAAACGCAAAATAACGAAGAGCGAAAGTATTCGTTGTTGGTGATTAAAAATCCGATGTCCTATATAATGGAATTATGTCATCATACATATGTAAATGTTTTTTCTCAAAACAATTTTTTTTTGAAAACTCAAGAACATTTATGCAAATCTGTACAATGTTCCGCAGCAAAAAGGGAAGAAATGTGTTAACTTATATTGTTGTGTTATTCGGTTGCATATATTTGGATTTCTATGTTAGTTATTTGGCTGGCCAGGTTAGTTTAAAAATTGTGGCTGTTGCGTGGTAACACGGCAGTGTTAGGTAATCTTTAGAGATATGTAGTAATACATACATAATACATGTTCTATAATATGACAATGAGTGAGTGCTTGATACTTGTGTTCACGCACGGTAACGCCAGGTAACGCCGTGTTGTCTGAAGGCGCTGCCCAAGGAATTTCATTCCTGGGGGATCCTACAGTGGTTTACAAATGCCTTCCACAGACTAGAAGTGAAAGGACTAGACAAAAAAAAACCCAGTCCTTGGTCCGACTTGGAATATAACCACAGAGCTAACATTTCGGACTATTCCATAACGTTATTTATTGTAAATTCAAAACAAATTTGATTCAGACTACAAAAGTACTTTCATTTGCTCACCAAAGTTTAGTCGTACTGCTATGGTGTGTCAAATGCTTATTTCGTAGTACAGAGCAAATGGCACCTACGTTTTCCAGATTCATAATAACTGGTTTTGTTATACTTAAATAATAATATTTTATATATCATCGTTGATAATAATAAGTTAAAAATTTTTTATATTTCGATATTTATTGATTTTTTCGAGACCATAAAAAAGTGTATACTGACGGTATTGTTATTATAGTTGTCATTTGGGTGAAAAAAATTATTCAATGGTAAACAAATCATTATTTCACAGGAGAATTTATTAGCAACAGTCCGTCTCTATTAATAACAAGGCATCCCTTTAAATTATGTGCTTTACTTAGTCAGAAATTTTAACACTAAATAATATTTAAAAATATTGTCGGCACAATCGGTTGAAAACAGGATAGTTAGAAGTAAAAATAAAATATCATCAGATGATGCTCTTAATGAAGTACAATCAAAAAAAAAAATTCGTTGTAAATTGTCTCTTCATATTTTCTTGTACAAAATAAATAAAGTTCCAGATATATAAAAAAAAGTCATTAAATTTTTAAGTTGCGCTCTTTGGCATAAATCTGGTAAATAGGACACGCCGAGACAAGGACAGCGTTAATAACAGGAATAGTGCGTTGGAAAGAGAGAGTAAATACCCGTTAAATTGCACACTTCAAACTAAGATCGAGACATGCTATAGATTATCGACGTATTTAGATGGAAGGCAGTGCCATTTATTTTGAAGTCACGACCACCTTATAAATATATATATACTAGCTGTACCCTGCCACGCTTCGCTGTGGCTTCTTAGCTGAATGTAAAAGAACATAATCCGTTTAGTAAACTCCGTTGAAATCCATGAAAACAAAAGAATCAAGAGAAAACGCTTGTCTTTTGTTTTTATTAGCGGGATAAATGTTCATAAAAGTAAAACAGCAATAAAAAAATAAAGGAACGTTAGAATTCAAAAAATAAATAGCCATAAACCATCTAGGAAAAATTTCGCATCGAATGGTGGTAGTTTCATGTCGATACGATCAGTGGTTTAGGCGTTATTGAGCCTCAAACGAAGACCATTTTCATTATATATATATAGAAGATAGATGGAAGATATATATATAAATACAAACTTCACTGAAGTTTTTTAATCATAAAAAAGGTTTATTGGGCTCGTGTAGTCGGGTGTTCATCGATATGTGCCATGAACAGTATCAAGGAAATAAAACGGATAAATTTACGGCAGTACCACACCGTCTGTTTACATTTGTCCTCGTAGGGGAAGGGAAAAGGTGGGTGGGGTGAGGTTGAACATCCTATCCGCTTCGACACGTGGGTGGAATAACGGTTTTTTATTTTTTTTTAAATTCCGCGTACGTACCGCCAGCTTCCGTGTTTGCGCGGTCCATTGTTTGTGTGTGTGTGTGTGTGCGCGCGCTCAGGTTTGTCATCAACTCTGTGTCTGTCAATGAAACCCTCTGAACATACTTCCTCTTTAAAAAAAATTGGATTGGCACTGTCACATTTTAAATGTCGATCAATATTGAACGTGTGAAATAATAAATAAATCTATTTTTTGCCATATTATATATCGTTGATTACGTTTAGATGAAATTCACTGCAAATAAAATATCACTAATTTCAAATCAAACAACACAATTTTATATTTTTATGTACTGATGGGGGAAATCTTTTACACGTTTAGCTTCATCCCTCTAGCTCCAGCACCCCAGACACTACATAATGATTTTTCGAGGCCTTCCTGGAACTCACAGGGGTTTATTCCTCTCATCATATGGATAATAATACGTCGTATAAACTTGGATAATTTTTCCAATATTTACGGAGTAGCTTAAAAGCTCTGATCTGGAACGTTTGCGATTTTGCCGAAAAAATAATAATAAATACTACGTACAATCATACTTAAAACAAGTTTTAACAAGCTGCTCTATGCTGTACACTGAATGTATACAGTTTTAATTTAAAAAAATCCCATGAACGTACACCATTCATGGCTCACTAAATATGGCATATATCTGTTTATGACTGATGATGAGAGCAGATGTCATTTCCCGAAGCGTAGCAAATAATTGGTGTTAAGAAGCATACTCTTTTCCTCTATGCTGTCGTCGTTATGTTGTCCAGAATATCTGTTTAGTATCATGTTTGAGTTCATCTGTATGTAACTGTGTTGCCTAAGTTTGATTGCATTTAGAAATGTCTAGTCGTTATCAACCCACTGTGTTCCTTTGTGTTGTATATTTTTCTTCTACAGAATTCTCTGTACTTTCTAAAAACTCTTTTTTTCTTGTCCATGCTTGATGTTTTTTTATGACATAAGTATAAACCAGCATCCTTAAAAATGTTTTACATCAATTATGCATATTTCAAAAAATCATTCAAAGAACGGACAGTTATAATGTTGTGCAAACAACCTGCAGAGAAAACAGGAGTTCGAAAGGTTTGATCGGTGCCGGATTACAGAACGTGCAGAACATGAGTGACAACAGTAATTCGACAAACTGGAAATGCCTCACAATGAACGGCTTGTTTCGCATGGGGATGGACGAAGAGGCACATTTACCAAAGCACTTGTAGAACTAAGTAAGGAACTACTCGCTCGCACCTTGCACACGGCTTCAGCAATGAAGTATAGCCGCGTGCAGCTAAGAAGTGCAACAAGCGCGGTAGACTTGAGCTTGTGACAAAACGATTTTGATGCTCAACTGTAAGCATAAAGGGTCTTCACAAAGATTCACTTATTTGTAGGGACCGAAAAAATTCACGGATTCATTGACCTCTAGGATAGCCTCCATTATCCTCTGCACTTCTCAAGTAAACACGCGTGTTCATTGGGTACTAAATTGTGAGGCGTCTCCACTGGGTAGCTTGTGATTGGACGCTTCTTTGGTCGATAGTCTCTCATTGGCCCAGAGAGCTCCAGTTAAACCGCGAGCCAATAGCAGAACCAGCAGAATTATACACATGTTTGAATTTCAGCCTATCACGAAATGAATCCGCGAATTTTTACGGTCCTAGTTATTTGAAATTCACTAATAACTCTTCGTTTATCAGCGTTACGTTCTTCGTCGTGAAGTATACGTGAATTTCTCTGCAATTTCCTAAAACCTTGCAGCGAAGTTTCCGTTTCGCTGACCGTGGTGACTTCAACTTTAAAAACACACACACACGCACACACACAGAACTGCACGGACTAGATAATGCCTCCATTACGCAGCCTGGAGCAAAATCGCCCGGACACCGAATCTGGTTCCCCGTGTTGCAAGCTTGCAGGCGGTCGTCTCCATTGTGCTGGCTGTCGGCTTTGTTGTTGTGGCGTCGCGGCCGATTGCACGCCGCATCGATCGCCTCGTCAGCCACGCGGCTTTGGCGCACAGACAACAAGAGATTCATCCGCCTCCTCTTCAACAACAGCAATAACTCCTCTCCCGCGGTGTTCGCCCGGCCAGGGACAGTCACGTCCGTCGTCCATCGTCATTACGTATCGATTATTATTGACGTGACGTCTGATAAATCGATGAACGCCGGCTGCACTCACGAAAAAGTGTCCCGTTACGCACTTTGTCCCGTTACTCTGTGTCCCGTTACGCTCATTGTATGCTTGCGCCGCATCTATCTCTCTTCCACTCGATTGGAACAACCATCGATTTGACTTTTTCGAGGCACATTAAACTTGAAACATTCCCATTCGTTTCCTACTTTTCCTATCATCGTCCTATCCTTAACAGAATAACACAGATTGGAAGAAGTTAAATAGCAAACATGTATAAAAGTTAAAGTTAAAATAATCTCTTCGTTAAAGTAATAAACATATTTGAATTAATGAGTGCAAATAAAAGTAAATTTATCAATTTAATTGTCGATTTCATTTCACTCCTTCTTTGTATCCATTCAAAATAGTGATAATTCAATAAAAATTATACAAATTTATTCATAAAAGTATGCAATCTTTTCAACAATGTTTTTTTATGACGTTGTCACGTTAAACTATCGTCCGTAAACCGACTTTACAGACAACCAATTTTTTTATTCCTTTCTTCTTCTTGACGCATCGTGAATGCGAAATCGTGCCACAGATAATGTATTTTCCCCTCATTACACTGCAATGAGTGCAAAAACGTTATAGTGTAAGCACAACAGTGTAACGGAAATAAACGATTACTATGTAGAATATTTATTGTTATCACTTGTGCACCACACGTACGACAGCCATAAATGTTTACTGAAGTTGAACGTTTGATTGTAAAATTCGCTGTACGCGAACACTTTTCAAACGATTCTACAAATTATTTTAAAAAAACGTAAGAGAGTCTTTGAGTACTCGCCAGTGATGTGCAACATCCAACCTCGGCAACGAAAATATTCATGTGTTCTCATCTTGAAAATACGCTTATAATACGAAACTCGGACACGAAATTTACTGTAGAATTCTCTAAAATATTTCCAAGTGCGATAAATATACGCAAATAGTATTTTCAACTACATTTATGGACGCGAATCACACGTATTTTCCGCAACTGCCGCTAAAATTCACTGCTGGAGAAACTACGTCGACTACAGAATCATTCGATTTGCAGAGCGGAAGGTCCAAATATATATAAACGGCTTCTATAACAGTCTTGAACAAATACTAAACCCCGGCTTAGGATCTGATTTTCGACAAGGAATTTTATTAAAATACTTCCCCGTCTTGTTAAAATTCAGTAAACAGTTGATACTATAACGTTTCTGATTGTCTTACGAACTTCGGTTTGCGCCATCCGCCACAGATGGCAGCACCGTAGTTACACATTTCCGTTCCATGCGACTTCCGTTCCATATTCACGAAATTACTCCTGCCAAATGCCGTATACCGATAGCAAAAATGTTTACACATTAAAAATATTAATAACTCCGGAAAAATAATATTTACAATACACCAGTGTAACTATATTTAGGAAACCAAATTCTGACTATCGTTTCAGAAACGTTGCGCCCGCTTCACGATGAATAGAGAAAAAACTTCCTAATCAGAAAGTCTAGTTCACCCGTTACTTTTAGCGCGCTGACGTTATGGATGGGTTGAACCTGATTAGTTAAGAAATTATTTTGTTCATGTCACGTCCATCTAATCGTACCCGTCACATTATACTATCAGTAGGCGACAGTACATCGGAGATTATAGATTTCAGAAATCAACAGACTCGTAGTAATAAACGCCACTTACCACAAATACTAAAGAATTTTTTTTTTAATTTGCACTGTAAACTATTTTATGATCTCCATTGGTCCATAAAATCTTCGCTGTGATGTATGTTCCTTTATTACATTACAGGTCTGTTCTAATTTTTTTAATTTATTTCCCGAAATTTTCTACTGCGGTAATTTTTAACATAACAAAGATACCAGATGTGGAAAGCCTTTGTTTTACTTCCATACATAAACCTTAGGTATGAGATAAAAGTCAATTTTGCCTACGCATTGGGTCTATAATAACATTATTAGTGTTGCATTTTATGTCTGAAGTATTTTGTTGGCAAATAAGGAACGTGTTTGCCATTTCCTCTAACACTTGTAAAGTGATCATTTCTTTTTACAAATTTCACTATTAAATAATTCCCTTTTGTAGATTGGAGACACTTTTAGGTTTATTAATACCGATAAAGTTACGATTTTAAATAAAATATTGTCTTATAAATAAAATTTCAGGAATTGGGTGTTATAGGGTTTGCTGTCTACAGTAAGTTAGCGATTGCTGTTCATGTCAAATGTTCCACTTAAATAATTTTTCTGTGAGCATGGGAAACCTTTTGTACACTGTTGAAATACTTATTTTAAATAGCAATTTAAAAATTTTTTGAGGCGTCGGTAACAAAATTAAAATAAATCATTATTAAATGAACAATAATATATAATTAACTTTTGATTATTGAATGCCATTTATTTAACAGTAATATTTATTTGTGCAAAGAAATACTTTGAATTTTTGACAAAAACATTTTTAAAGCAATAATGAATAACTTTGCTATTAAGATAATTTGGCTTTTTTTTTTTTTTTTTTAGCTCGAATGGAAGATTGCTTAGTAATAATACTTTTTTTTCAATAAAACTTTGTTTGCAGCAAAATAACTTTGCAGTATTTAATATTTAAATTTAAAAAAATTGTTTCTACATATATAATTTGCTATGACAAAGAATCCATGTTAAATTTGGTAGGAATAAACCATTGAATCTGGTTAACCAGTAATTAAATTTTAATCATGCTAGGGAATAAATATAAATCGAAATTTAAATAAATAATTTTATATTTAAATCACGAATTATGTACATTCAGAAACTAACAATCATATTTTTAAAAGGTTACCACATTTTTAGACACGTTTTCTGTTTAGGAAATTGCTCAAAAACAGTTTAACTTACTGGAGAGTCCAGCACATTGATATTGTCGACATTAAACAGTCTAACAATAATTTGATTTTTAGATAGCGCTATGGATAAAATATTAAATTTTTTTTCGGATTGTAAAAAAACGCTGCCCTCCTATCATACGCGATAGTTTTCATATGGGGGGGGGGGGGGGGTCGATAAATTTTGCGTCCTATTAAAGTCTGCCACGGTATCATGCGGTGTTCCTTTATATGGCGTCGTAATATGTGATAAAACGAGCGGTTGCATTTTACTGGCCATGCCCCATTCCGGTAGAACGAATACTTGCTGAGGCGCCAGAAACTAGTTTTAAGGTCAGGGTGACGTCTCGTCTGCACCAACAGCAACAGTAGGCAACTCAGACGCAATAAGCGTGAACTAAAGCAAGCTCTTTAAGCAATTCATGCAATAGTAAATTTTTTATTTAATATAAATTTTTGGACATACGCCATTGCCAGTTTCGCACTGTTTGTCATGAAAAAAAAATTCAAAAATGCAAAATAAGATATGAAAATGAAAACTTAAACCTACACTGTGCCTATGGGATACAAGTGCGGGGTCTTAAGGAACAATGTCCTGTCCTAGGTCTTTATTTTGTTTTTATGATATTCATGATTAAACTTGCCGACTCTTTCTGATTGAACTTTCACAGAATGTATATATATATATATATATATATATATATATATATATATATATATATATATACATACACACACACAGTTTATGGGAATTTACTCTCTCTCTCTGTCCAATGCACGGCTTCTGCCATTACCACTGTCCTTGTTTCGGTGTGCTTTGTTGTGAGAGCAATAATGTTATAGACAAGACTTTACAACGTAATGAGCAATATCAAAATTATAATTATTTTGTAAAAAAAAAAAATTTTGATCTAGAATTTTGGAAATAAATTTATTTGTTGCATTTCATAAAATTATGATAACATTAAATTGTCCTTCTAAGAAAACGAAACTTAAATACGTCAAATTGGTTTCAAAAAATTTTTTCTCATCAAATATTGTTATATTATTAAATATATTAACACACGTGCTAGGAGGCAAGGCCGCGACGCCTGAGCGGGCCTTCCAGTGAGTCTGGCCAGCAGCCCCGCACGGGCGCTGACGTCACGCATGCCACGGGCTCCCGGCCGGGTTACAAGGGTCTGGCTAACCATTTCCCCCCCCCCCCCCCCGGCAACTATCTCACCCACTACACACCGGGCTATTGTCACTGACACTTTAAGCTGCCTGGGAATTCTGCGGGTTTCCCGAGGCCGCCGCGCGGAGTGGCGCGAACAAACGCCGCCTTCCTGGGTGTTTCGGGCGTAAGGTCGGCCCGGGATGACGCGACACGTCACAGCCACTCTCGTCCCTTCGAGAAGGACGCCACGGGTATATAGGTGACGACGCCGGCCTCCGCGGGAGTTCCGAGAGTTCGGAGAGTTCCGCGAGTGAAGGGATGTGCCACATCGGCGAAGAGGGTGAGAGACCCCCACGAGAGCGGCCCGATGAGAAGCAACGGGAATGTGAGAGTGCGACTGAGTGGTGCGAGGCTGTATGTGTGGATAGGCGCGAGGTAAGGGGCGAACCACTGTTAAGCCCAGCTCCAGTTAGGAGAGCAAACTGCGGAACTTGATAGACATTGAGTGACTTACAAATAAATATTATTAAGTGCAAGTGATTTGTGATCAGACATTTTTAAGTACAATTATTTATTATTAATGTAAACATTAGTAATAAATAAAACTAATAAAACTTAATTGGGCTATCCCTCATGAAACCTGTTCCCCCACATTACACTCGTAATAATATATATAACAATACTTTATGCATGATTAGCTGGCAACGCACACTGTGGCTTGGTGTTTTTATTTTTTAATTATTTTTCTTGAAAAACAGTAAAAAATTGCAATGGCGTATGGCCAAAAAAAATTGTATTAGATTAGAATTACAATTGTCCGTCGCCTCCGTCCGTCCATCCGTCCGTTTTCCGCCCGTTCATCACGTGACCAGCAGCCACTGATAGGGAACGAAAAATTCCATCCGTCCGTCAAAAGCTTGGTAACTTCAAACTTTTTACGGACGAATGGATCAGATTATTTACTCCAAATGTCTGCAAGAGTTTTGCGTGTCAAATTTTCTTATACATTATAACAGGTTTTAAAATTTGTTAAATTTTTTTAATTTCTTACATAATTCTATTATAATATAATTTTTATAATACAATTTTTAAGAAATTGATTTTTTTAAATAATTGTCCGAGTCATAGAAATATAATAATTAATGGAAGTTTACTACGAAAATGTTTAAATAATATTAGTAGAGTGAAACAAAGGTTTAATTAGTTATAAATGCATTGCTTACGTGATTTTCAAACTAATATAATTATACTTTAAAATAAGTTTTCAGTAAAGTTAAAGTTTTCTCAACAGTTGGTTAAAGTTGGAAAAAAAAATATATTGGACAGACCAACGAAATGTTGTAAATTGCTCGGCTGCTGGGACGAACGGATGACGGACGTATGGACGGGTGACGTACGGATGCGACTGGCTGTTGTAATTCTGATCTTTCATTTTCGTTCGAGGAAGGTGTTTATCGTCTTGAACAGGAAAAAAAAATCGTGCCTTTATAAAAGATTCCTTTGGAAAACCAGTGGCCAAGAAATAATTTGTAATACCACAAGAAAAATGTTATAAATTTGTACAACACATTTCTATCTTTATTTTTGCACCACCAAAATAGGTTTTGGAAAACAATACAGAATTAATTTCTGTCTGCCTAGGAAAACTAGCGGGCAATTTTAAATTAACGTAATATTATGTAATACATGTAATTTTTAAAACCATGGGGAAAAAATCGAATACTAAATAGTTAAAAACTTTATTTTGCTTTACTATGCATATATGTTCCCAGATAATAAAGGTATCCTATTAGGGAACGGTTAAAAAAATCGTATTCTAAAGTAGGTGCTGGGACAAACACACACAAAAAAAAATCACGAATGCCCGGGAAAGAATCCGAAACCAGTTATTACCTACTACGAAAAAATATTTTTGTAGAGAGTAAGTATCTTTCGTGTTGATGTACAAATTTAGAAATATATGTGATGTTACGTGATTATTTCAGTTCCATTCCAGGTCTCCGGAGCCGGCGCCTGCTGACGTGCGTCTTTGGCAGCCGTCCAAAGATCGTCGACGAACCCGGCGGACGTCTTCATGAACTGCCCGTCTCGTCCTACACTCTCCCCCCTTTTTTTTTCAACGTGCTAAATTCAGCCACGACGATCTCCCCCAGCCCGACCCCTTCCTGAGTGAGGGGGGGAGGCGTGCGAATTTCCCCTCGCCACGCGGTCCTATGACTCACACCGACATCGTTTCCTCTGCATCCGTAGATAGAGCAGCCGGATGAATTACCGGAAAATGCTGTGTAAAAATTTCAGTACATTCCACATAAAAAAAAAAAATAAATAATGTCAAACATGAGTTACGGGTAATGCTAGAAACTGTGACTACTGCTCGTGCCTGGAATGAACCACCCGAGTCAATCAGACTTAAAAATTCCCGTTTCTGTGCTTAAGAAATCATTATTGAGGAACTCAGTTAACTCCGATGATCATATTTAGCTGTGGTATCTATACTAATATTATAAAGCTGAAGAGTTTGTTTGTTTGTTTGTTTGAACGCGCTAATCTCAGGAACCACTGGTCCGATTTCAAAAAAATTCTTTCAGTGTTGGATAGTACATTTATCGAGGAAGGCTATAGGCTATATTATATTATCAATAACATTAGGGATCCTTACTTAAAGTCCAATTTAGAATCAAATGCGTTGTAGGGGGTTAGATACAACATGCAGTACACGTACGAAGTGTGTGTTGACAATGCCGCAGGCGCTAGAAGTTGCCACGCACTAGATGCCTTATCATTCTTAATTTTCCCATACAAGTAAAAAACACCCGTGTGATATTAACAACGAAGCAATCAGAACCCTCATATAGAATACATAGAGATAGTGTGAGGTATATATGTTGATATAAAGAGATAAATACAGATAGAGAGATACATAGATATATAGGACTATAGATGTAGATAGAGTTAAATATATATTTAGAGACATGGATGGATTATTTGTATATGTGTAACTACTTCAAACATATTACAAAATAAAACTGAATGAGGCATTTTAATGCATGCCGAGCATTAGCTAGATAATGGAATCTTTTCAATATTAGTAATCCCTTATTTTTCAGTTTTTTTTTCTATATTGGTTTATAGAGTCTAGATTACATACAGACCAGGTAAATAACTATAAACTGGCAGAACAACGTCTGTCGGGATCTGAAAGTGATATAAATTATTTTGCACACTTGTCATTCAAATTAAGAAGACAATTACTAATTACATCTTATCTCTAAACAGTTCCCCTTCACCCTGTGTTCAACCCGGGCAACGCTGGGTACTGCAGCTAGTCAGATATGTGTGATTGAATATGCGTGAATGTATGTGTATATGTGCGATTTATTGTATAAAAATGTATTGGTGTATGTGATTAAATTGTTTGTGTCTTCGTTAATTTTTACATAAATGTTTAGGTTATTAAATATCTTTAAATCTTTATAACTTTAGCATTAGATAGATTTAAGAAAAAAGCCTTTTTACAATATGCCTATGATATATTATACTTTAGGTAACTCATGTGTATCTTATATGCTAATTTTTTGTTATTTTCATATTTGTGGTGATATGTTAATTCAGTTTTTATTTAAATGTAGTTGTAACAAATTTTGGTATGTCTAGGCTATAATATTTGTCAGGTTTATTTTACTTGTACCTAATTAGTACATCTGTATGTGGTTAAGCGTAAGACAAGGCGGTACGCCTTAACTTCGCCACTTAAAATAAGGCAATAAATAAAATAAATAAAAAAAGAAGTAAACTTAGGTTCACCCGGGATAACTTAGCGTTATGAAAGTTTGTTGGGTCCAAATAATCACAGACATAAATTTGAATTCGGAGGTTACCCGTGTACACCATCATTGGGTTCTTCTAAATGTCTTGGTGTTGTCCAAAAACATTTTGCCTTTATTTGTTGTTTTCGTTGCTACAGTCTCATCATTGTTAGCCTACTGTGTCCTTCCAGGGAATCTTCTGTGCTGGTTATGTTTTGAAATATTTGACATCGCTTGATTTTGGCTTATTTTCTGTAAGATTGCACATTTAACTATTTTGTCTGTTTTTTTGAAGTTTCTTATCACATTAAGTGCAATTAGCAATGGCGTATTTCCGAATCAACATCTTAAATTAGCCTGCGGTGTTAATTCCTCAAATTGAACTAAATTCTTTTTTTGTAATTTGTTTTTAATCGGCAATAATCTTATAATTTGGCTACGATTCACTACCAAATCGAGAGCATGCATAACTAGTTCTAAGATAGCGCATAGTTTTGTGATATTTGGGTAATTTAAAAACCTTGGTTACTCAGGAGTTTTGAGTGTTGGGGTTGATTAGATTTTTAGGTATTTTAATTGAATTTTTAAGTCATCAGAGCTCAAAAAACCTTCTGGCGTGTTTTCAGTGTGAAACTAATAGAGTATGCTTTCTGATCGCCAAGAGGAAAAAAGTATAGCCTAACGAGTGTGGTGAATACACTATAATAGTTCAGCAAACTAATTTTGACGTATGTTCCAAAGCTAAGTCCTATATACTGAATGGCCTCAACACAAAAAAAATTAATGAAATTCGCAGTTAATATAAAACTCTCTAAGATGTAGTGAGTCAATTCCCTTAAAACGTTAGGTTTCAACCGCTTTGCTGCATAATTGGTTTCTGCTAACTTCCGATTTTCAGGATGTATTCGTCTGATAATTGTTCAGCTTTCATTACCAAGTTTTGGAAAAAAAAAATCAGAAGTGAAATTTTATTGTATCTCCACGGCGTTACACAAAAAAAACAGAATTATAACTTATAAGACGTTTAAAAACACACCGACAACATCTTTGTTTAGTGACAAATCCTCACAAAAGGCCCTAATAACCAAAATGATAGCATGAAAATCATACAACTCTTATTGGTGGGTGAAACGAAAGTTCAAGAGATATGCGCTGAATTTTACCCGGATCTGAGATAGAAAAATCAATTTGTTGTCCTGGACAGTATCCGGGCTGGACCGAACCCGTGACCTTTGCCGGGAAAATTTGTTATTCCTTTGCATGACCTACCCCAAGCTTCAACCTCTCGAAGGGGCGGGGATAAAGTACAACAAGCAATTAGTCCCCCCGTAGATTGGCAAAGTTTGCCGCTGGGGAGCGCATAAGCCCTCAATTTCTCACGGCGCAGACCCCTCATATAAACCGGGACGTTAAAGTTCCTCCATTGTGTCCGCAAACGCGAACGAAACGTCAATACGGAAAGGCATGAACGACAAACGAAATAAGGAAAGGACTATACAGAGACCGGTTAGGCACTAAATTTCCATGGCGAACCGTTAAAAATATTCAACTTTATCAACGAAGAATGCTGGGTACAAAATTATCAGGAGAGCTTCGTAAGTACAGTCATCTTCGTAGATGACATAATTTGCAACCTAAACCAAAAAAATTATTTATTCTTCCTTCCACTTGCCCGTTCATCATGTTTACAATGAAAAAAAATATATATATTTATATATTTCGGATTTCAGAAATTGACGTAGTTCCTACGATGATTCCAGCTATCTAGAATTACGAACACCCCTTCGTTTATTTGAAGGACTTTCTTCTTTGAAAAGTACCGTTAAATAACTGTCATTTATTATAGTGTAACATTAGCCAAACTTCAGCAATGAGAACTTACTAATATGGCGTTAATTGAAATTCTATATGTTGCACGGATAACTTACAATCCGGTTCATTGTTTTCCTCGTATTAACCATGGAGGTTAGAAGCCCTGCAGTGCGCTTGCGAATTATGTATCGTTTAAATGATTAAAGTCAACGTTTGAACAATAACGATGGCCCCCCTCCTCCTTCACCGTCTAACTGCCTTTTAGGTCATAATGAAGTTCAACAATGATTAATCGCTGATGTGTTGTTGCCAACATTTTTCTTTGACGCTACTCGCTTTATGATGGCAGTTTTACGATTCTTCCTAGCGAGCTGCTTTCAGCTATTAAACACACTTCCAGCATTAGCCTTTATAATATACTAGCTGTAGTACCCTGCGTCGCCCGGGCTGAATACAGGCTGATATACATATTGCCCGCGCGTTTAAGCAAAATGGATAGTGCTTAATGACATGGTGGTGGACATAGAGAAATGACATACAATTGCTATTCGTATGTCTATGACCTATGATTTTCTGTTTACCTATGGAATGGCAATTTCTTGAACGGTTTAAAAGCTGATGCACTGCAGCGCCATCTAATGACGAGTTATAGCAAAATGGATGTCATGAAAATATTCTCCGTATTCAAATATCTAAAAATAACAATTTTCATGGCGATCGGTTGAATGGTTTAGAAGTTGATACGCTCCAGCGCCATCTAGCGGCGAGTTACAAAAAAATTGGATGGCATAAAAACTTTCTCCATGAAAAAAACACTTCGATGTGCCACTTTAATGGCGATCGATCAAACGGTGTTGGAGTTTATCAACGTCATACATACATACCAACATATTATATATACAGTTTGCTTTGCTAGTGGGTGACTTAAACTTAGAACATACACCCGCTCCTTGGACTTATACCTCCATGATATTTAGTGGTTTTGGAAGTTTGTATGTTCTTGGTTTTTAGTTTATGCTTCGAAGTTAAAAAAATAATTTATAATTAACAAACTATCTTGCTTTTCGCAGCTGAGCCAATTAAATGTGGTAGATTCTACAAAGTTTCGCTCCGCTTTCCAGCAGGCGTAATCACGGTTGAGAAATAAACTGAAATGTCCTGATGATGCCTGCCGCAACGCAGACCGAAACGTCGTCCCCTAAACGAAACAGGTGACCTTTGGAAACAAAAAATTTTAACTCGTAATTGGCCTCTGATAACGATGCTACTGTCGAGAAGACAAACACTGAAGCTTGCGGAAGAAATATTTTTTTTTTGTTTTTTGGAAAACCTTCAATCAAGAACAAAAAATAAAGAATAGTAGGTTCTGCTTTTTAGTAAAATAGCAATAAACAGCATAATGATCGGAAGAAAGATAAACTTAAAATAGATGAAAATTTCTTTCATAAAGTCACGTTGGCCGCTAACGAGATAGTAATGAAAGAACTAACGAATAAGGCGGGGGAAATGATGTATTGAGTGAATAGAACGATGCAGAGCAATTTTCGGAAGAAAAAATCACGTCATTAAGCTAGTGAGGACGTACTGTTATAAATATTTAGTTAACTAAGAGAAGCATTTAATAAATTATTCAGTAGTTCTGGAATAAAAAAAGCACGGTAATCTATGGCGATGAAGAATCCTGATTGCTTTGTTCATGTTGTGGCGAAATTAGAAAAAGTCGAAAAAGCTGTGACGCATATGAGGTTTTATCTGTAGGGCGATTCAGCAATGGTATTCTGTTGACTTCTGCATTTCGTAGGTCAAAGAATACGTGACACTGAGTCCTGAACCCGTGCATTAATTTTTTTTTGGAAAGGAAGAATCCTCCCGACCCGCTCGAGAAGTGAAACTGAGACTTTTGAAACAACAACCTAGGAGTCGTAGTTACTACAACAAGCAACAATCCAGGAGTCGTAGTTAATAAAACCAGCAAAATCCCAGAAGTCGTAGTTACTAAAACAAGCAACAACACAGGAGTCGTAGTTACTAAAACAAGCAACAACCCAGGAGTCGTAGTTACTAAAACAAGCAACAACACAGGTGTCGTAGTTACTAAAACAAGCAACAACCCAGGAGTCGTAGGTACTAAAATAAGCAACATCACAGGAGTCGTAGTTACTAAAACATGCAATAACACAGAGTCGTAGTTACTAAAACAAGCAACAACCCAGGAGTCGTAGTTACTAAAACTAGCAACAACCCAGGAGTCGTAGTCACTAAAACAAGCAACAACCCAGGAGTCGTAGTTACTAAAACAAGCAACAACCCAGGAGTCGTAGTTACTAAATCAAGCAACAACCCAGGAGTCGTAGTTACTAAAACAAGCAACAACACAGGAGTCGTAGTTACTAAAACCAAACGGACGGACAAATGTATGTAGCAATTAATGAAAAGTTATAAATTTAAGATAGTCTATTTCACAAGTGTGCATCAAATGTAAAATTTATCAAATGACCTCGACAATAATTTTGGATGGGTGTTGAGACACAACGTTTGAATATATTTGATGTGCGCCAATTATTGGGATTTAGCATTTGTGTTCAAGCACATTAAAATTTCACAAATTTAATTACTTCCAGTATCAAAACACTGGAACAGGCGTATCGTAAGATATGTAGGAATTGTTTTGAAACGCAAGTTCTTTTCTTGGAAGGCTGAATTATAATTTGTTGTGTACAAGTAAGCTGATTTATTCAGTTCATTGGCTGCTAAGTTTGAAATACATACATCCTGTGCGAACTACCTGTCATTTGATATTTTTTTTTGTGTACAACCATTTATTATTTTACATAGAGTATTATGGGATATTTTGACTAGAATCGTCAGGCTTACCAATAGCAAATTCAACACAAACCTATTCAATTGTCTGAAGCTTAGCCAAGCAATGATTAACGTAACACGGTTGTTCCGAGAGCACAAGGCTACGGAACTACAGTGATAAAAAAAATACTTAAATTTTACAAGTTAATTCTGCATCGATCATCAATTTCTGATATTTCGATTACTTCTTCAAAAAAAATAGTCGTCAAATAAAATAAGTTCAATATATATTACAAGTAGAAACTTTCAATACTCCTTTATTTAATTTTATTTAAATCAGGCTACTTAAAATATTATTTTACTTATGAATAGTATTTGCATTGGTTCTTGGGTTGTTTGATAGACCACGAAAACAAAAAATAAAATAAAAAATACTGAAATTCGTATGATCCAACCATATGCAATATGAACAAAAGGAAAAACCTCGTAGCAGCCAATAAAAAAAATTAATTGACATGTGTGTGTTTAAGTGTATAAAGTATAGCCTAGCACTATAAGAAAACCAGTCAATTTTACAATACAATTATTAGGGACCGGAAAAATTCGCGGGTTCAATGACCTCTAGGATGAACTCCATAGTTCTACGTACAATCGGTCAAATGTCACCCACTCATTGGCTGCTGTCTTGTGAGACGTTCCAGCGTAGCAGCTTGCGATTCGATAAAGCTTTGGTTGGGTGTTTCTCATTGGCCCAGAGACACCCAGGTGAGTTGTGAACCAATAGCAGAGGCAGCACTGAGGTATAACGATTTGTATTTTAGCCTATCGCGAAATGAATTCGCGAATTTTTCCGGTCTCTAACAATTATCTGCTTCTGAAGGAATCGGTTATGTGACCCAAGGACTCATTTATTATATTTTCTTTCAAAGAGGTATTATGGAACAATCCTGTTCGGTGACGAGTGGTTATCACGCGAAGAACTTGCAAAGTGACAGTATTACATCGACGTGCCAGTGCTGTAGTGCTGTAGTGTTGTAGTTACCCAGGTACGGCACACCTTACCGACGTCTGCGGTCGCCTGCTACTCGCGTCTAGTCCGTATGCAGCGGTACAGCCGCGGGCGGGGAAATTGAGCCGCGTGGGGGAGAAAAATAAAAGGTCAGCTCCGGTTCTCGCCCCGGCTCGTCCTTAATTAGACGCGGGTGTGGCTGGCTGCGGCTTGGTGGTGATCGGATTCCAGGAGCGCGAGTGTGCGAAGGATCGCTTTTTAGCTTTTCAAATGCCTCCGCTGCCTCGACGCCAAAGCTGCGGGGAATGAAAAAAAAAAAAAAGTCCTCGCGTTTTACTGATCATTGATAAAGGTGAAGGCCGTGCACATTCGCCGCTACACCCAATGTATTTTTTCTTTACCGTTTTGTCCATACTGAAAGAAAAAAAACTGTCTTTATGATGGTTCCTGAAATGCCCTCCTTTACTATTAGAATGAAATCTTCATATCGATATCAGCTGAAAATCTACGCATCGTTAAATGGCCTGGATTGACGGCGTTGGCTGTTACTCAAGTTAGATTCTACGTCCAAACGAGAAATAGGTTGCTAGAGAGAATAATAACGAACAACGAAACCACTCAGGGATACTAAGTGAGGAAAAAATTTTTTCGCCGTAACCGACGGTAAGCCATTGTCTTAGGATTTGTTTCGAGTTATTTAGAGAAAGCTGATGAAACTCCAAATCTAAATGGCTTGAACCAGAATTGAAAACCCGGATACCCTGCAACGCGAGTCCAGAGTCATATCACTAAACCACTTCACGCTGTGCAGCAGCTGTTGTCGAATGAATTTTAGAAATAATGTAAGCTTTTCAGTCATAATATTTTTCGTCCCGAAGTGATTCAAAAATGGCACTTTTTTGTAACTGGTTAGCATTTAAGTATGACTGAATACATACATACGTAACTATTACCATATGTGTAAATTATAAATTTAATATTTTCAGAGAAGGTCCTAGTTAGGTATTTACAGTAACGCTGCCGTCCAAGTTACGACGTTTGGACGTTACCAGACGCAAGCGAATACGTACCCAACGTACCCTGATGGGTGAAACGGTTTGCTGTCATTAACTACTGTCATTAAACACAATTTATAAAAAAAACTATAAGTTACGACAGTTCTTACGTATGTGGTTCTAACGTTTGGTTGATGTAAGTTGTGTGTTAGCTATTTAATTGTGATAGTTTTGAGTTTTGGGTTTTTAAGCTTTTAACGGTTCTATTTTGTGTGTTTCCTATATGCGTGATTTGGCTTAGCGTGTTTCTAATTTAGTTGTTTCTTGCTTATGAGCATCCTAAGTGTTGTTTTTCTGAGTTATTATGCATTTAAATTAAGTTTTTTTAATTATTATATTTCTAAGTTGTGAATTTCTAAGTTATGGTTGTTTTAACTTGTGTGTTTCCCAGTCGATCGAGTTCTTCTGTTCCTTTTTCCTACTTGATGGCGCTCCATGCCAGGTATTCCAAGTACCAAGCTCACGAAACACAGCACCAATGTGACTCAGAGAAAAAAAAATCCGGTTTCACGGGCGGTATAGATTGAACTGTCTACATATAATCTTTGTATTCCAACCTGACACAAAGCTTCAGGACGCAAGACAATCACCATAGTGTCTCCTAAGATTTGTCGGTAGCAAATAATTCCTCAATGGAACGGCAATATAAATAATAATCAATAAATAATATATAAAAATTTTTTAAAGCGTAATAAAAAGTATAAAATAATTTCTCCTATCCCCGTAAAGATTTATGGCCCCAAACAGATTCCTATCCCCATACATATTGTCCTAAAAAAATTTAATTGTTGAATGTTAGCACCTATGAATATTAACGTGTAAGACTTCAATTGAAAAACGTGGGTCTCACGGAATCGATAATAGTAGAGTGCAAGGAGCAGCTGTCGTCGAGAAAACTCACACAACGGTTCATATATTTTGCAGTGAAATAATGCATGCATCAATTGTCTATTGCATGTATCCCTCGGTCATAGGTGTTAAACATCGAAAATCACAAATTTTTAGAATATCTGAACGGGTTTAGAAATCTCTAAAGGGATAGGATAGTTTGATATATATCTACAATTTATTCAATTTATCAAACTTCATGTTTTGATTTTATTTAATTTTATTATTACTTTAAGCTTTTTAGTATTGTGTGCAAAATTTTGCAATTTATTTGATTCAATTTTCAGTGCAGATTAAGTATCTGATTTTATTCCTAACCCCACACATATTGTAATGAAAATTTGTAATTGTGAATTTTTAATACCTCTAAAAACACTTTTTATTTCTAAACTAAAAATGAAGGACGCTTGCAATATATAATAGTAACGATACAAGCTATTAAGGAAGCACCAAACGACAGTGCGTGTCAAATTCAATGCAAAGCCATCTATTGACGTAGTTCTAAACTAAATTGTTATCAGCGAAGTTAGTTCTCTAATCGCTATGAGCTTTGCTAAGCGGGCAGGTCAAGTCAAGGAAAATTTATTATAGGAAGTTGCTAGACCTAGCTATATGGCAGTGTGGCGGACATTTCTCCGAGCCCTGTATTCGTAATGTAGGCACCGCCTGCGAGTACTGCAATATGCATCCCGCAACACTGTACTGTTCTGCCCGTAGCCTAATGCCATGAATCCGGGAGCTTCCCTGAAGAAAACCAAATAAATTTGTAACGAACAAACCAACTGAAAAGAAGGCAAGTTAATATTGCATTGTCATCCAGCTATGAGCTATGTTTAAAGTTTCTAGTTTCTAGCATATAGGGAAGTTAGTTTAAAATCGATTGCAAAATTGGTACCGAACAGACAAACATACAGACAAGAAAACGAGTTAATAAAAACGTTTTTTTTTTGTAACATGAAGCGAATATTCCAGTAATCGCCAGAGATGTGTAACATCTAACGTCAGTAAAGAGAAAATTCATGTGATCTTAATGATGTTCATGTTGAAAATAATCTTATAAAACAAATTTTGGACACGAAACTTAACGCAGAAATCTTTAAAATAATGTCGAGCGTGATAAATGTACGCAAATAATGTTTTTAACTAAATTTTTATACGCAAATCACACATAATTTCCGCACCCGCCGCTATAATTCGCTGCCGAATAAGCTACGTTGAATATCGAATCCTTCCATTTGCACACTGAAATGTTATACCATATAATGCAATGGCTCCGATAAATGCGAAAAAGACTTGAAAATATTCTAAACCCCGGGTTTTGACCTTAATTTTTGAACAAGAATTTTACTAGTTACTGTCCATATTGTTAAAATTTATTAAACAGTTAATGCTATAAAGTTTCCGTTTAGCTTTGTGAACTTTGCTTCGCACCATCCACCACAAAGAGCAGACGTGGTTACACATTTCCGTTCCATGCGACTTCTGTTACATTCACAAAATTGCTCACACAAAATGCCGTATACAGAAAGCTATGATGTTACACATCAAAAAATTCCATCCTTGGATTATTACCTATATCTAGATCAACGATTATTTGGAAGGTTTACTGGGTAGATAAGTATTCTTGAAGCACACATAGACTTACCTCACATTGATAATTGAAATACGGTGCTCTTGTGAAGGTTTACGTGAACCTTTGGCAGTTGTGAACAAGGAGAAGATGTAGCTACACAATAATGTGTAACCCGTCAAAGAATGAAATCTAGTTATCGATCAATGACCACTCTAAAACATATTTAGATTATAAATAGGCAAGTCTAACGCTAATTGAAATGAAGCTACGAAATGATTGTTACGAAAAATGTTTCCCGAAGTTGAGTCATGCTGCTTTTTAAAAGACGCGGGTTAACACTGACAAAAATTCAACATAAAATGGGAAAAACACCGGTTACTAATGACCTTGTGTTGAATGTAAACTCACGAGAAACTCCTTGGAGTTTCAAAAAAAATTAAAAAACTAGACACAATAAGCGTATTCGGTTATCAGTGATGTAATCCCAGGGTTTAAACATATCTGACAAACTTGACATTATTATTTTTGTGACCATTAAAGTTTATGAAAAGTATTCCAGAATAGTTTTCATATAACAGAGATTAATTTGGCACACAGATACGCTTTGCACGTCCCCCGTAAGCGACTATATACATGCTAATGCGGACACCCGAGTTCTGCAGTCTGGACGACTTTTGCTCGTGGGTATAGCTGAAATGTACACGCGCTTTAAGGCCGCCACACTCTGTAAGACAAGCTCCAAGTTCAGACCGCTCAGCCGAACTGACAGTTAGCACTGAATCGAGGCCCTTTACACGCAAGATCAGTCCAGATGCTCAGTTAGGACCGTTCGGTACGAACTGACAGTTTGGACTGAACTAAAGCCTTCCCCACAAACGATCAGTCTTGCGGCTACTGTTCCTTTGGATGTACCATTTCATCGCCAAACTTGGAAAGAAACTTTGGATGTAACAATTGCAGTTGCACTTTTAGTTAGAAAAAAATAAAACAATAGAGAAAAGTAACCAAAGAGTATAAACAAACGATATCTGCCATTACACTGAGATGATGAACCGGCAGTTTGGACTATCAAGACGCTGTTCCCACACACGGCAGTTCTGAATGAGGTTCTCTCGATCTCACAGTGAGATTTGATGGGAAACCGTCACTCCATCAGTTCTAGCTCACACACGACAGCTCTAACTGTCAAGTTCCGTCTGATAAGTTGGAGCTGACAGTTCGGACTAATCGTGTGTGGGAGCCTTTAGTTTTCCTTGTGTCAAACTTCCGTCCATGGTGCGCGCGAATTTCATTGCATTTATGTTGCTTTCATTTGATTTCACCCTAAAGGAAGTATAACTTAAAAAACTGTTTTCGTCCACAAAACAACTTGTACTTTTATCTTCCCATTGCCTGCTTAACCGAGTTCGAAACTGAACACTAAAATCGAATGTCGAAATACGGCGTAATTTCTATGAATATCCCGCTATCTGGAACTACGAATAACTCCGTTTGGCATGGGCCAATAAAATAATCCTCAAGTATCATCAAATCCTTTGTAATTAAAGGTTTCTAAATTAGATGAAAAAGATTTTAAGCAAAATATACGATGAAATAAAGTAAATTAAATACTTCAACGCTGATAACCACTGATGTTTACTATGTCACTTTTGTTCTTCATACCAACCATGTTACACATATTTCAAAACGTAATTTTATTAATAAAGTTACGATATGTACTTATTCTGGATGCTTGATTCATGAAATTATAATTTATAGGATAGCATGTTTCATCAACACCATTGATAATATTTTTAATTTATTGTACACTATTTTATTTTTGGCACTTGCCTACTAAATTCGGAATCGAGGGATATATTCGAAGTACTCTCTGAGATTCGAATTCTAGATTCGGATGCGAGAAAATTGGGTTTGACACATCATTATTTATGTAAGATCATTTTTCGCTGTAATGTCCGTAATTTACTGTAATTTCTAGTTTATTGGCAAGACAACTGCGCAGTGGTCTCTCGTTTATATGTTTTTACATAAATATTCTTTGGGGTGAGCACCTCTTTCAGGTGAGGTCATTCGACGGACACAACATTAAATTTCAGTAGAGGCATGTATATTTTGCGAAAAAAGAATCTGTTTGATTATTAGACTGTAATTAGGTATGCCTGCTCCCTTGTAATTGGCGGCTGTCAGCAAGAAAAGCCATTGCCCTATTTTACTGGACCATTCAGGACGCGTTTGCTTCCGCATCGTATGTCTGTGATTGGTTTGCTGGCAGTAGACATGTACCGGAGAGAAACCCAGCTAACCATGAAACACAGTCGATGGTAAAAAAAAAATTGGTTGTCTGTAAAGTCGGTTTACGGACGATAGTTTAACGTGACAACGTCATAACAAAATATTGATGAAATGATTGATCCAGAAGAAAAGGAAATATATTCGGCCTGAGACTGAGCCGTAATAGGTTTTTGCAACCAAACCATTTAGGCATTAAAAATATTATATTTTTTTGAGGAAGGAATTTTTTTAATTTTTCTATCTTTTGTATGATAAAATCTACCTCTGCATACTTTTATGAATAAAATTGAATCATTTTTATTGAATTATCACTATTTTGTATGGATACAAAGAAGGAGTGAAATGAAATCTAAAATTTAATTAATATATTTACTTTTATTTGCATTCATTAATTCAAATATATTTATTACTTTTGAAATGTGGCGTGCACCGTATTTATTTTTACAAGTACAAAAAAAATTCGCCGCACGGCCACGAGACCATTTTGAAAACAGTTGTTTCAGATGTTATAAATTAATAATATTCCACGCACGATATTTGTTTGAATTTCTTTTAACTAGCATATTCTCTGTTGGACTCGAAATATTTACACGCTCGTGGTCTCATAACTATAATACGGTGTGTGATTTAGTTGATCAAATAATAACTCATGACAAATAATTACCAATGTCAAACTAAAGCGTGAAAAGTATCATACCAGCAATAAATATTTAGTTACACAGCTAAAACAATACTCATACAACACTGTTTAAATATGCTGATTTACACTAGTAATTAAAACAATACGTACTTGTAAGAACGTCATTTCCTTGCAAATATACTCCCGTGACGCGGTGCACAACAATAACCTCGAACCCCGCTATGTCGTCGTCTGCCCCAAGCCGTGTGTGGCGACATGCGCAGGCGTGATCCAACCGGCGCGACCCGCCTATCCCAGCAGCATGGCGGGGTGAAACCTGAGCAGTACTCCGCCACGTGCCGGTCGAGTTCTCTGTACCGTCCACAACATACCAGGGAGATGCCACGCATGCGTAATCACATCCGTAGTGGGACATCCGTAGTGGGACAATTTTTCGTGCGTGCAGCCAGCGTTCATCGATTTATTAGACGTTGTCACGTCAAAAAAATTATCATACAGCTGGTTTGGAAGTCTTCTCGCGAAAAAAAAATACATGGTCCTACATATCAGGATTAATAGGAAAGGAATCATCAATGACCTACAGCAAGGAACGATTTCCTGCAGTTTACTGGAGTGTTTTCTGGAAACCTTAAAAAAAGGAATCATGAGAATCGGATGGGATTTTATATCCCGACCCTTTGGAAGGCGAGTCCATAGTTTGGGCAGAATGCCCACCCTTGCTTTCTTTTTACATATTTTAGGTCTAGTCGCGCGGGTCCACTAAGGGTGACACCTGCTGGACGATCAGGTCCCACAACGTCCTTACGAGCAAGGCACTGAACTGGGGCTTAGTCCTCCTGTTGTCGGCTCAACTGTTAAGGGCTCCGAGCGAAGATCTCATAATTTTACAATTTTTACTGTAGGCAAATTTCAAGCTCTACTATGGTGATTTTCACATCCAAAAACTATTGTACAATTTCCGTTTCATCCATTTCGAACCTCTTAAGAAAATGACTTTTTACGGACTAAATACTATGATAATAATGTAATATTAGTTTTACTGCTTTTCGTTAAATCGTATCACTTGGAAACATTCACCAGTTTTAAAAGGTTGTGTTGAAAGACAAATTTCAATAAGTGCTGAAAACTTAACAAAATAACTGTCACTAAAATGTTACATAATCACACAAAGGTGAAAGTTATTTGAGTGCGAGTTTAAACACCAGCCGTATCGGTACCCGACAAACGTAAGCGCATGTTGCAGCCTAGAAATTATTATTTTTTTAATGGTGGGCTGTCGAACGGAGAGAGGAATTAAATATTACATGTCCTTCGCAACTCTACGCGGTATCGATCGATAGTTCGGGTAATGACGATGCCTTCCCGTCACGCAAAGTTTCGCCTGTTATCCACCGGTATCAGCTCCGCGGCGCACGCAGGGAACAAAAACAATTGATTCATATTCGACACGTCACAACCTGCAGCGTTGAAAGGCAACACAGAGGTGGGTTCCAACGTACGTGAGATGTTCGGAAACCGTTAACATCAAAAACAAACCAGAATCCGTTGAATCTTAATTCAAATTTTAGCTTAAATAATAAAGAAACTCACGTTGCTGTGAAAGATGCGTACTATTACCACCACCAACACCAGATGTCTCATTCAAATAAATATTTATAATTTACATATTTGAAAAAATAATCTTCATATATTACTGTTTGAAATAAGCCTATTACTGCCTAGCTTTAAAAAAAAAAGTTTAATGGCAGCTACAGAATATTATTTTCAAGTCAAAGTAACTTCTACAAAATACATTGTGGCGGCATCAAACTAATTATGAAGTTTCAGAAAACCCCTTCAAAGATGGGTACCACACTTAATTCTGAAACCACCAATTTTCCATAAATGTTTTTTAAGGGCAGGCAGTCTTGGAAAGAAATAAAGCCAACTACTCCGACACACAAGGTTCGGTCAGTTGTCATAGGTCTACACAGTTATTCCAGGAACAGTACAACTGTGGTCTTGTCGTTTCGTGACTACGACTCACGCAAAGCAACTGATGTAGGAACGCTACGGGATCAGCCACGCGACGTACGGATAGTGCGACGTTCACCCTCAAGAAACAACCGTGCACATGAAAGTGCGCAATATGGCACTATGGCAAGAGCGCAAGATCGCAAGAGCGCAAGAGAGCAAGAGAGCATGAGCGCAAGAGCGCAAGAGAGGAAGAGCGCGATTGCTCAAGAAGAAAAAAACGCAAGTATACTGCGTCATTTCTTCCTTTCCCTGCCGTCTCTTCTATCGGTTCTCCCACCACGTACCTAACTATTCGCCTCCTCTTCCGGTTCCCTCACCGCATATCAAGCTATTTCCCCTCATGCGATCAGAATTTTCGTAACGCTATAAATTTTCACCCCTCCAACAAAGACGTTTCACTTCAAAAAAAGAAATTTCCCTTTCTAAACTTTATACAGCTAACAAAGTGCCAACCAGAGTAACTTCAGCTTTCAAACTGACATACCTTTTATATAGACAAATACCATAATGGATCAAAGTATAATTAATGGTTGGGGCTTTTATCAAATCAATCATCGCTTCCTCTCAGACTTTCATAGCTATTTGTTAGGTCAAAAATCATCACTCCTAATTTTTCTTCTCGGCTCTGTGCTGGCAGCTATTGAAAAGAGGCGCTCAGATTTTGATTGGTTGGTAATAATCTCCTATTATGTTACTAATGAGGCTCTAGTTAATGCACGAACTGCCTTTTAATACTACCTATTCTATGTAAATAATATTATAAAGAGGAATTGTGAAATTTTAATTGGTGAAAAATTAAACCTAAAACTTACTGAACTGATTTAAAACATTTTTTCACTATTAAAAAGCTACATTATTCCTGACGGATACAGAATATGTCAAATTTTTGTGAAATAATGTCTCCATAAAATATGGTAATACTTAAAAATCAAAACCTGAGAGAAACGACCAAATTTATTGCTTTCTTGGCTTACGCTAATAAAACAGTTACAGATACAGTATAACAACCGGCACTACCACGCCAGACTGCACATGAAACCCACGTGCGTTTGAAATTGATGTACTATTAAATTCTTGATAAATCTTATATATATATCTTACAAGTCAACATAATGGAATAAATCAATACAGTGTATCTGTTATCATCTACCACGCCGTGTCTACACAGTAATGGTTAAAAAAAATGTATTTCTGAACAAAAAACAAAAGTTATTTGGAACACAATGGAATTTTATATGTCTATTTTTATAGTGATACTTGACAAACCTCACTCACAGCCGATCAACACAGCTAGAAACGTTTTTCAGTATCATTGCAGTGGAACGATTGATGCAAATAATTATGTTGGACATACGCAACTAATAGTTTGCACTGAATGCCATAGAGAAAACATGACAGATAGACGAAATCAACGATTATACTATGCAAATAATCTTGACAAGATAGTGCTGAAACTAATCAGTTATTTCGACAACACGACGTCTTGTCGTTGTCAGCCAACTGTGTTCGTCTGTGCTGTGATACTGTGTTCGCCTGTGCTGTGATACTATGTTCGTCTGTGCTGTGATACTGTGTTCGTCTGTGCTGTGATACTGTGTTCGTCTGTGCTGTGATACTGTGTTCGTCTGTGCTTTGATACTGTGTTCGTCTGTGCTGTGATACTGTGTTCGTCTGTGCTGTGATACTGTGTTCGTCTGTGCTGTGATACTGTGTTCGTCTGTGCTGTGATACTGTGTTCGCCTGTGCTGTGATACTGTGTTCGTCTGTGCTGTGATACTGTGTTCGTCTGTGCTGTGATACTGTGTTCGTCTGTGCTGTGATACTGTGTTCGTCTGTGATGTGATACTGTGTTCGTCTGTGCTGTGATACTGTGTTCGTCTGTGCTGTGATACTGTGTTCGTCTGTGCTGTGATACTGTGTTCGTCTGTGCTGTGATACTGTGTTCGCCTGTGCTGTGATACTGTGTTCGCCTGTGCTGTGATACTGTGTTCGTCTGTGCTGTGATACTGTGTTCGTCTGTGCTGTGATACTGTGTTCGTCTGTGCTGTGATACTGTGTTCGTCTGTGCTGTGATACTGTGTTCGTCTGTGCTGTGATACTGTGTTCGTCTGTGCTGTGATACTGTGTTCGTCTGTGCTGTGATACTGTGTTCGTCTGTGCTGTGATACTGTGTTCGTCTGTGCTGTGATACTGTTTTCGCCTGTGCTGTGATACTGTGTTCGTCTGTGCTGTGACACTGTGTTCGTCTGTGCTGTGATACTGTGTTCGTCTGTGCTGTGATACTGTGTTCGTCTGTGCTGTGATACTGTGTTCGTCTGTGCTGTGATACTGTCATCGTCTGTGCTGTGATACTGTGTTCGTCTGTGCTGTGATACTGTGTTCGTCTGTGCTGTGATACTGTGTTCGTCTGTGCTGTGATACTGTGTTCGTCTGTGCTGTGATACTGTGTTCGCCTGTGCTGTGATACTGTGTTCGTCTGTGCTGTGATACTGTGTTCGTCTGTGCTGTGATACTGTGTTCGCCTGTGCTGTGATACTGTGTTCGTCTGTGCTGTGATACTGTGTTCGTCTGTGCTGTGATACTGTGTTCGTCTGTGCTGTGATACTGTGTTCGTCTGTGCTGTGATACTGTGTTCGTCTGTGCTGTGATACTGTGTTCGTCTGTGCTGTGATACTGTGTTCGTCTGTGCTGTGATACTGTGTTCGTCTGTGCTGTGATACTGTGTTCGTCTGTGCTGTGATACTGTGTTCGCCTGTGCTGTGATACTGTGTTCGTCTGTGCTGTGATACTGTGTTCGTCTGTGCTGTGATACTGTGTTCGCCTGTGCTGTGATACTGTGTTCGTCTGTGCTGTGATACTGTGTTCGTCTGTGCTGTGATACTGTGTTCGTCTGTGCTGTGATACTGTGTTCGTCTGTGCTGTGATACTGTGTTCGTCTGTGCTGTGATACTGTGTTCGTCTGTGCTGTGATACTGTGTTCGTCTGTGCTTTGATACTGTGTTAGTCTGTGCTGTGATACTGTGTTCGTCTGTGCTGTGATACTGTGTTCGCCTGTGCTGTGATACTGCTCTGACTTGTTTGTTTCACGGGATTCTTTGTGGTGTCTTTGCGTTTAACTTTTGACATCGGCTTATTTTGGCTTGCTTTCTGTGTGTTTGTGTGTTAATTTTTCTTTGTGCGTCCTTCGGGTTATTCCCTACGGCACACCGTGCAAACTATATCAATGGCGTAGGTACGTACAAAATAATGATTTGAATCACAGCTATAGTGGGTCCCATCCATAGATTGCAGTGCGCGTTTAAATGGGCATTTACTCTCCCTTTCCAATGCACTGTTTCTGCCATTAGCGCTGTCCTTGTTTCGGCGTGACACATCTGGTGTCAGATCTACACCACTGAGATAGGATGTTTGGACAAAACGTTTTTACGCAATGAAAACACTTGGAATGAGAATTTAAAGACTATACTTTCTTGTTGTGGTTCAATAAGAGTGTGATATAATAATATTCATTATTTATTTCTAAGCCATCTTGTTTTAATTTTTTCCAACTAATTTTTATTTTAAATTTAATATTTGGATTTTTTGGACATAGCATAACATTTTATGAAATGCCTTGTTATTAATAGTAGTGGACTGCGAGAAATAGTATCTTCTGTGAAAAACTGATTGGTATTAAGCATTAAAAATTCCTTTTCTGCCGCAATAAATACAAATGTAATAAGACTATCAAAATACACTCCATAAGTGTCTAAAAAAATCAACAAACAGTAAAAATAAAAAAATTAATGTATTAAATCAAATACTTAAATACAATCAAATCCTTAGTATTCAAAAAAGTTCTTTGTATGAGGGAAAAGTATAAGAGGAAATAAAGTCGATCAAAAGTCTACTAGGTCAATATCTTTTCTTAATACCTCTATTTTTTTACCATTCCCCCAAGATATTCTAACGTTACATGTAGTTATGTAAATAAATTTAAAATGCTTATTTATTCTGGAAAAATAGGTTGTGAATTTAAAAAATCTAAAGGGTTGGCTGTTTCAACGCCATAGTTAACGTTTTATTTTTTTAATTTTTTGTGCCATATTTTGTTTTTGATTCGCATTCGATGGTAAACGATGTATTGGGATTCCAATGAGAGAGGGTTTGCAGTACAAGAATGTGTGATGTCAACGAGCAACAGTGTACTCACTCCGCTCGACCTTGGTCATGCTGAACTCGGTGTTGCTGCGGCGGCACGCCTTGAAGATGTTCCTGGGCGACAGCGAGCAGAGGAAGCCCGCCACCTTGCCGGACCTGCGCGCCTCGACGCCGACGCCGCCGACGGACGCGGCGTCGCCCTGGCAGTCGGACGGCGCGCCGCTCGACACGTCCTCCGAGGACGACCCCGCGGCGCCCGCGGCGAGGCGCGCGCAGCCGCACACCTTGCGCGAGCCGCCGCAGCCCATCATGGCTGCGCTCAGCTGCGCGGCGCGGCCATCTGCAAGCCACCTTCATCATCACTACATCGCGTCATCACACACACGGTCATCCTCATCATCACTTTGTCGCGTCATCCCACACACGGTCACCCTCATCATCACTACGTCGCGTCATCCCACACACGGTCACCTTCATCATCACTTCGTCACGTCATCCCACACGCGGTCATTCTCATCATCACTACATCGCGTCATCCCACACACGGTCACCCTCATCGTCACTACGTCGCGGCATCCCACACACAGTCACGCTCATCATCACTACGTCGCGTCATCCCACACACAGTCACGCTCATCGTCACTTCGTCGCGTCATCCCACACACAGTCACGCTCATCGTCACTTCGTCGCGTCATCCCACACACAGTCACGCTCATCGTCACTTTGTCGCGTCATTCCACACACAGTCATCCTCATCATCACTTCTCACGTCATCCCACACACGGTCACCCTCATCATCACTTCGTCGCGTCATCCCACGCACGGTCACCCTCATCATCACTACGTCGCGTCATCCCACACACGGTCACGCTCGTCGTCACTACGTCACGTCATCCCACACACGGTCACCCTCATCATCACTACATCGCGTCATCCCACACACAGTCACCCTCACCATCACTACATCGCGTCATCCCACACACGGTCACCCTCATCATCACTTCGTCGCGTCATCCCACACACAGTCACGCTCATCGTCACTTCGTCGCGTCATCCCACACACAGTAACGCTCGTCGTCACTACGTCGCGTCATCCCACACACGGTCACCCTCATCATCACTACGTCGCGTCATCCCACACACAGTCACCCTCATCATCACTAAGTCGCGTCATTCCACACACAGTCACGCTCATCATCACTTCTTCGCGTCATCCCACACACGGTCACCCTCATCATCACTATGTCGCGTCATCCCACACACAGTCACCCTCATCATCACTTCGTCGCGTCATCCCACACACAGTCACGCTCGTCGTCACTACGTCGCGTCATCCCACACACGGTCACCCTCATCATCACTACGTCGCGTCATCCCACACACAGTCACCCTCATCATCACTTCGTCGCGTCATCCCACACACAGTCACGCTCGTCGTCACTACGTCGCGTCATCCCACACACGGTCACCCTCATCATAACTTCGTCGCGTCATCTCACACACGGTCACACTCATCATCAACTTGTTGCGTCATCCCACAAACGGTCACCCTCATCATCACTTCGTCGCGTCATCCCACACACAGTCACCCTCAACATCATACATCGCGTCATCTTACGCACGGTCACGCTATCTTCACTACTTCGCATCATCCCACACACGGTCACCCTCATCATCACTACGTCACGTCATCCCACACACAATCACACTCCGCACTGGCGTCAAAGAGACACGCATACCTTGGAGACAAGCGTACCGCGAAGCAAATAATATTGGCATGCTTCATACAGATGTGTATAAAATAGAAAATTGAAGTGTAATAATAGAGTAGCAATTGAAACAGAGCTGCTAAAGTGGAACAAATCTTATATTTAACAATTTTCAATGTGCGCCGTAGTCGCCTCACGACTACTATTTATTATATGTTTCTATGCCCTAAATTTTCTTTTGGCAGATTTTTTTGTAATCATGGCCTTAATAAATTTTTAATTATAATATTCTTTTTTCATTTAATTTCTTGCTGCTAAAATCATCGGTATAAATCATTGTCACTTAATTCTTATATGTAGGTACATTTGTCAAATATTTGTTTTATTATTTTATAATGTAGTAAAAATAATTTGCGGACATAATATGTATATAAAAGAAATACATTTTTTTTCACATTATTATAATAAGTTTAATGTGTTAGTAAAAAATTTCTTATGCATTAAATAATTTTTTTATATTTATTATTTTTCAACATGCGCCTTAGGTGTAATGTTATTTTTAATAAGAGTGCATGTACTATTCTACGCGTGTTAGACGTTACAATTATTTGCTGTAGTAAAGAATCAATTTTAATTTTGCATGCAAATAATTAATATCTATAAAATTTCTAAAGAATTGGAGTGATGCCACAAATACGGTTGGTAAAGTATACCTTAAAATAAATTATAATATTTAAATAAATACTCATTATTCAATATTAATAACAAATCCATAAAATAAATTATTTATTTTAGTAAAATAATCCAGTTAAACTTTAATATATAGATAAGCCGAAATTTTATTTTAATTTATTATTTTTTATTATTTATTAAATAGTAAAGTATTACTTTATAATTTGTTATGCAAATAAATGTTGCATACAGGAATATAACCGGACTTCTATAAATACAATTGAAAATACACTTGATACATTTTTAAAACAATTTCTAGCACTACTATTATAAATAAATATATTTTTTAGTTATATAGATAAGTATTCAATAGCAATCACTAAATTATATGGTTTTAAAAGCACATATATTCTTTTTATTTGTATGAAACATTTTTTTAAATTGTGAAAAATTCGTTGCATGATGCACGCGTAAAAATTAACACTCATCAATAATATTATAACGTTTAAAATAAAATAAAAAATAAAAATTCCAGTGACGAAATTTTTGACCACGTCCCTTGTGATAAACATCTACGTGCTCATCTGCTGTGATACTAAACCTATTGCCGATTTATAAGGACAATATGTACTATCATCATTGTAATGCCTGTTTTATTAAGTATTTTAAAACTTGTAATAACGTTCTACTATGACTATTTCATATTACCAAATATATCCTAGGGTAGTTTCACTATCATATAGTTACATTTGTCACATCAATACGTTTTATATGTCCCTTAATTAAATATTAACGAAAGTTACTATATACGGATTTATATTGCTACACGTGGAAACGCCATCTTGGTTACACATTTCCGTTCATTGTCCGCTGTTCCATTTTCACAAAGGTACTTCTATTAAATGCCGTATACCGAGAGCTAAGATGTTAACATTTCAATAAAAAGAGAAGCATTATCGTTCATATTTGTTTCCCTGTGAAAATCGCCCATTCACGTGTTTAACATGAACGAGATCATTACAACGACTGAACTATGGTTAATCGGAGTTCTAATTTTTTTTTGTTTGTGCATATTATTATTTTTTATTAATTCTTTTGAATAACTATATTAAATGTTTCTCAATGGGGTTTTCTACTAAATAAATACTAATCGAAAGGTGTTTCGTAACTAAAAGGTAAATTTTATTGTCAATCGTAGCATGTACTTAAAACATTCAATCGTGTCATATACCTTAATTAACCGTTAATTTCATTCACTAGATCATGTCTGTGATTATGTTCCCAGAGCTTGGGATTGCGTAGGACTTTAATCATCTGATTTCATTCTCTAAGGTTCATTTTCAAACTCTTTATAATAATAAATCATTAAAAAAATCAGGTTTTCCCAAATCCCTAGAAAACTCAGGTTTAAACACACACGATACCTTAGGCATTTTTCAATGTATGTAGTCATCATACAAGTTTAAAAATTTTGTAATGGCCTTCTGTATGACCAGTTACCGAAAAGTTGTGGAACCAGTCGTTAACGTCCTCTATCAGTTCGTTATCACTTCCACAGTCCATATATAGTGAAACGTCTAACAAGTTGAATTTTTTTCCCTCAATCCTATATTTGAGTTCGTCCGTTACAACTGACGTACATCACGGCCATTCGTTCGCCTGCCATTAAACATAACACACCAATTTCGAACTGAAGCTTCATTCATGACATGACCACAAACCTCGGCTATCTGTCTGTAAATTTCGACAGGGAGGACATTTTTTCGCATTAAAAACAATTGTGTTTCGGGTTCGCGCCGTATATTTTTCGTTTAAATGTCGGGATGAAATCATAACAAGTGCTACGTCTTGTATCATGGTTTTCTGTATTGCCTTCACACGACGCCTGAACATGATCCGTAGACGTTTGGACCGTCGCTGGTTGCTGTAAGCCCGATGGACCAGCTACGTAATCGCTTTGCGCCGTTCTTTTCATTTCCTTTTCGGCGCTTCCGCAGCTCTCACATTAGCTCGGCACTGGACTTCTTAAGATCTTTTTGGACTCCTTTTAGATGCGAGCTTTCTTCTGACTGGCGTTTTTCTTGGGTGGATGGGCGATGGGAGAACTGTGTGGATCGTCACATCAAAACGTTCTTTACTCTTTTAGAATGACGTACGTAAGTTTATGTTACTTTTTTTTAGTTTTTAAAATGTTTCAGACATAAAAATACAAACCAACATTATTGTTACCTTGTTTGGGTTCATAATCATTACGTTTATTTTTTTGTTCGATAGCGTTTGTCGTGCATGGCGCATTAAAATATTTATCGTGTAAAACCTTATCTCGGCGTGTGGTCGAAGCTACAGGTCCACAGAGTCACAAAGCAAAGACTCTGTTTTATCCACCAAACTGGGTTAATGCATTATCAATTTATTATAATTATTTTTATTGTGTGTGATTCCCTATGAATGTTTCATTACATAATTAGAGACCTGCAAAATTCGCGGTTTCGATGGCCTTCAGGATAGACTGCACATACCCCTGTACACTCGGGCAAATAGCGCAAGTTCATTGGCTGCCGACTTGTAAGTCGTCTCAGCTGGTTTGTCTGTGATTCGATCCTTCTTTGGTTGAGGGTTTATAACTGGTTGAGATTCGTCCAGATAAACAGTAAGCCAATAGCAAAATTATCTAAGAGGTATATGTGTTTGAATTTTAGCCTATCACCGAATGAATCCGCGAATTTTGCAGGTCTCTATACATAATTATTACGTTCTATATTATCTCTCTAAATTATGTTGTCAAATACACTTTGTGCTGTTTAAACAATATTTGCCTCACTAACAGTTAAATGTTCATTTCATTCAATAGACAATTTTCTGTGTTTTCATTTTCCAAACACTTCTTTATTCAATCTTAAACTATCAAGAGTTAAAAGATGTTCGGGTGAGGTTTTCTCTTCGGTTTCCTAGTTATTAATTTATTATGGAATATTGCTTAACTTGTAACCTTTTTAAATGACATTATTTCTATTAGTTTTTTTACCGTTTCATACATAATTTGCTAGATAATAAATACTTTTTAGCACGTTTATGTTTCTTCATTGTGGAATATAAAGTATCGCAAAAATTTTTCGCCGAATCAAACATTCTATACAGATAATAGTTATTTTGGTAAATACACATTTTGCTACATTCAATGTAAATGCTTCTAGTGCTGGGTTTAGTATCAATACAAATTTGTTTGAAGATTTTTGCTCCTCTAATAAAAGTTATCGACAGAACCGCCAACAATGCAAAATAAAGAATAAGTAGCGTTGAAATTAAATGCCTACTAGCACGATCGCAACCATTAAATGCATTTAAGCCTATAATTTTTAATACATAATCTGAGATACGAGAATATTTTACCTAAGCAACTATCACTTAGACAATTTTAACAGTTTATGTGTTATGGTGGATAAATTTTTAACCGTCTAGCTGTTTCAGCCCATTTATGGCGAGTTTAATTTTGAGTTAATTATAAATAGTTCATATTCCCTGCTTGTAAATGTATTAATTGTGAACTTCTATTTACACACACATGCAAAATATTTGTGTGCATAACATTTAAAATGTTTTTTTTTTTTTTAATTTTATGTGAACGTTTAAAAATATGTGTTTATAGAGAAAACTAAAATGAAATTTTAAACAATTTAAAATATAGAATGTGCTGAGTACCAAAATTACAACCAAGTTCGGAATAATATATCATAACATTTCTTTTCGGTCCTTCATGTTTCTGAATAAACCAAAAATGAGCATAACATTCCTTGTAAATATTTCAGGGAAAGTCCATTTTGTTGGCGAAAACAGACTGATTTCACAAATCCACGCATCAGTTTCGCTTTCAAATACGCGAGTGATTTCCGACCGACGCCGACGTTTGCTGTGGATTTCGGTGTTGAAGCGAGGGGCGGGGGGGAATTTAGCAGCGGAAGTGATCATGGTTCCCGATAGCTCGAGAAAAAAAAAATGGAGCGCGAAAAAGTTAATTCGTGTTTTTTTTTTTTTTCAACTTGGCTTTTCATCTCTCAAGCGAGGCGTAATCTCCACATCTCTGCCATGCCACGCGGGAGGTCGATCTTGGCACTGAAAAATGGACCTCGTGATCAAAACAGAAAGTCTAACGAGGTCAGCGAGATTTATCTTCCAAGGGGATAAACATTTCGGCAGGATAGCAACTGTAATCCATCTAAATATTCTTCAGTGTGTATCTGAGATCGAAAAATAATATAAAGTAAACACGTGGCTACGTTAAAATTATTAACTCGTGTTGTTTTTTTTTTCTGTTGTATTTTTAATTGCACACGTTTCAGTGCAGTGCAATACAACATTGCACCCAAAATGAGACAAATAGTATTTTTTTCATGTTGAATATTTGAAAAAATATATCACGAGGTCATTAAAAATTCAATGCACGTCAAGCAAGGGGGAAAATATAAACTTAAAAAAAATTAAGAGGTAATTTTTTAGTAACATAATTAGGTTTTCTAGGAAGAAAAAAAAATGCGTTGCTCCCAATATTCAACACACATTTGTGTTTCGAAATAAATTATGATAATTTTTTTTCTCAAATCAGTTCGTGTTGCACGTAGTTAAGTCGGAAGAGTTTGTGTTTCGAGAAAACTTTTCCCCAACTTCCGCGTGGTGCTTGGGAAGGTAAACCGAGGCACGCCAACTTCCAAGCCAAGTGTCTCATTACGCAGCGAAGTTTGGACCGCCGGGATAGACCATTTACCTGCACGCACATGCACCAACTGCCCAATTAACATTTTAATCATTATTTTGGACCAAAGCCAAGGATATTTTCTACTGTATGTCATGTTTTTTCTTCTCTCTTTAGTTTTTGTGTTTGTACAGTATGTTTGTATATATGTATATATTTGTACTAATTGACTTGTTATATATCCCGGAATCCTTACCTCCATATGGGATCTACAGATCAAAAACTGAATAAATAAAATAAATGAAAAGAAATAAAAAGAAATAGGAATGTTATGAATACACTTTGTCCGTTCTTGCAGTCTTCTCTATAACATACAGTGCAAACTAGCCATCACGTACGTCCAAAATAACGATAAATCAATCTTTCCCATTGCAATAATTATTAAAAAAAGTGCCTTCTTAAGATTTTACTTTCGGCGTTCTTATTACTTTTCGACAACGGACGCAAATCTAGTAATTACAAAATTTTTAAGATCATTTTCCTCAATTAAATTTGTTTACTCCTGGTGTAGAATTTTTTGAACCAATACATCACCACACAGATTTTACTAAGTAATATTTAGCGTGACCTTAGTATAAGTTCACTACGTGAAAAAAAAGCCTTATCGAAATTCTGGATTTCAAGTGTACTACATAAAAATGCCTTTAAAATATTTCTTTTAAAAACAGTTTACTATTGTGTATTCTTTCAATTTATACATACACTAAAAATTATGTATGTTGATGCTAATAAATGTTTTGGTCAATACATATCGTATATAATATTTTTAGTGGCAGTAAAGAATTTTTGTGGCCATAAAAAAACATTTATAAGTGACAACGAAATCTTCCTGAACCAACTAGCCACTAAGTGAACAATACAAAATTCAATTTTTTGTCAACAAAAAATATTTGTTTGGAGACTTTACTGGCAAAATTATTTTAGGGCGGTCTTATAATTGTTTATTCAGTATAACATAAAATAATTTCTTATTAAATAACAATCTGAGCAGGCTTCTTTAAATTTAGCATATTGTTAAGTGAGCTTTTGTTTCCCCTATTTGAAAATTATTTTACAAAAAATAAGTAATATATACATGTTATTTTTTTTAAAAAAAAGCGCGTTAGTCTGCGTAAGTTGTGTTAAATGAGTTGTTAGAGTCAAAGAATATGAATAAAAATGCATGCTTTTGGAAACCGCTTACTGTTCGTTTCTCTGACAATCACTTTAAGTCTGCGTTACAATGCACTTTACCTGCCTGGAAGAGGATGGTCTCTGATGAACTCTACTCCCAAATTGAAGGAGTATTTAAGTGCACTCTTAAAATTAATTTGTGCTCCGCACCGCAGTTATTACGAGATTTATTTTTTAAGCTTATTCTAAAAACTTTAACACGAAAGAGTTTGAAAACTATTACACCATAAATGTTTGCAACTTTGTCGCAATCTTACTTCAGTGTTGAATGAATTACAAATGAAAGAAAATCGTTGGTCGATGAGGAGTTTTGGTAGAAAATAGAGGAAAATAATATTCCAACGCTAGTCAGTGTAAGATTACCGACTGTCTCGAATTATCCCCGGAAGAGTTACTCAAATCCTGATGTTTCGGGACCAAACGTTTTTACCAGAGAGTAAAACAATGCATGATTTAAAACCAACAGCCAATTCATTTCTTGCACCTCACTGAAGCAGCGTCATTATATGTATTTTTATTACATAAGTTCTACAAGTGTCTATAGGAGTAGGTACAGTGATTAATAGTTCAATTAAGAAAAAAAATCATTTTTGAAAGTGGATCACATTCGCGTGGAGTCTTTATTAAGGTGATGGGGCTTTGTCAAGGCATTCAGTAATCGATATGCTGTTTATGATAGATTATGATTAATCACAAAAAGTAGTTCTATGTAAAAATTAAATTTCAGTGGGTCTGTACAGAACACTTTTCTTTGTCGCTAGAGTCACAGTCAATTTATCTCGTCTTCCATAAAAAGGACACGCTCATAAAGAATTATTTATATTGGAAGTTGTTGCTTGACTCTGTAGAAGCCATTGACGACGGCATGTCATGTACGTAATGGGTTTGAATGTTGGTTCTTTATGGAAAAGTCTTTGACTTAAAAGCCGACCAGCGTACGTCTTTCATTTTCAAATGGTTGCTAACGACATTGGAACGAGCTTGTGAATTTTTCAAACCGTCACTACACGAAACTATCTTAAATAATCAAATGTCTGAAGTAATTTCTTTAAAAGTGTTATTCTAGTTTTATTAAAGTAAAAAACAGGAAGCATAATTCATAAGACCACTCCGGATTTATGATTTTTGTTTGGACATACTCCATCTCTGGCTGCACGTCATAAGAGACATCAATAACGCACAAAAAAGATGAATATGCAAAGACGCATTAAACAAAGACAAAATAAGCTGATGTCAAAAGTTATAAACATAGCACAGAAAATTCCGTGGAAGTAACTGGTCACAGAAATATTACAGCACAGAAGGAACACAGCGGGCTTACAACGACGACACAGTTGCACAAGAACAGTAAATATAATTTTTTAAAAACTACCGTGTACAGTAAAATGATACTAACAAATGATTCAGACAATACGACAACACAGAGACGCACAGGTGAAGTTAGCGATGTGACAAAAAGGATATTATGGACAACAAACCAACACTACAGCACTGTGTTAGTCCTTGTGAAATTGGAAAAAAAGTATGTTCATAATGTTAATCTCTAAAAGTAAAAAATACCACAATACATTTATATATTAAATCAAACAGAGAACCATTTAACAAAAATTTGTAAAGTATGCTCTGGTATTAAACCTTTCAACGAATATTCCCCATTGCTACAACATTTAAAGAAGGACTGAGTAAGTTAAAATACTTATTTTTTGTTGGCCTACTCGCCTTAAAGAACCAGACTCACGTATAGCGATACCGAGGTGTTTGGTTCAATTCCAACTTCTGGTGTGACTCACATTATTTTACTTAGTAATAATAATTGATGTCCGAGTGTTTTTGAATACACTACAACCGTAGGTTCTCCGACACTTCAATCCTCTGTGCAAAACCATGTGACATAAAAAGAAAATTAAGGAAGTTGAAGTTCGGGATCCGCACCGGAAGGTTTTTTTTTTTCCGTGAAAACGTCGGGATTTCATTTCCTTTTTGACGCTGCCGTAGCTCATGCATTCTCTCAGCCACTATAATTTTTAGTGTTTTTGGATTCCGTTTGACGCGAGCTTTCCTTTGACTTGAGGTTTATATAATTTCTACGGTATTTATGAGTCACACGGGACTACTTCTTGAATTATTTTTGTAAATTTTCAGTTCAATACCGACTTTCACGTTTATCCCGGTGAATATTTTTATTGTCTCCCATTGTGTGCTAGCAGTGGCCTGCTAGCTCTTCACAATGACACTCGCAATTTCACGCCACAGCAGTTTATAACTTTACACACAGCTGATTCCTGAGGATCACGCACATGCGCCAAAACTGGCACGATGACGTCACAGGCACAACAAGAACTGCGCGAAAAAACACGTACAGATATGTTCTATCCGTTGTGGGCTCAACCACTGCTGATGCATTATTGGTCTCGTAGTTATTAGCTATTCAAATCTGACGGTACTTTGTCATATAAGGTAGTTAGACCATCAGTGTAACGAGCAAATAGACCTTTTTTACTTAAAAAACTGTTCTTTTAAGTTTACTTTGGGTTGGCTTAAATGGTTAATGAAGTATAAAATACTTTTTTTTTCTTTTGGTCACGTAGACTTCAAAGTCATTTCACATAAATGAGATGGTATACGCTCACATTAAGTTTCATGGGGTAATAAAGATGCGCATTGTGGGTGCCCTTAACTTCCTCACAAATGAACTTTTATGATCTCTGATATTCACTGGCGGAGTGCTCCCTCTTAGTTTCCCAAGCTCTGGAGCGTAACAGGAATATATAGAGGAGTCTATTACCTTCATAGACGTGCCGTGGGCAACAAAACTGTTGTTCCACATCCACCCCCTCACCATCGAACCAAGGACTCGGTCTCATTGCAAGAGCAGAGAGCTGTTACCCGTGCGAAAGCAGAGAAGCACCAGCCAAGGAGTGGGTTGTAAAATGTGTCGTGTGATTCCGTGTCACAGGGGGGAGAGTGTCGTTTGTTGATGAGGGGGGGGGGGGGAGGGGGATACTTTGCCATTCGTCGCTGCGCATAAAAGCACAGTCGAGATTAACTGAAGACTTACGCCAAACAGCACCGTCGACACCGACATTACCAAGCGCACTTGTCTTGAGTAATAATTTTAAGGGAGTCATAGCTTGTTATTCCATTCGACAAACCCTATACAGAACTAAGCTTTTCCTTGGACCCAAAATTAATATTTTAATATTGGAATCGCATTTGAAATAATTATTCTATAGTACTGAACGGTATTTTCAAAGAACTTATTTTTTTAGATATATGTATATAAATTATGAAAATATAGTATTTATAAATTACATAAGTACGTTGTACAGCACTTCGTAGTTTTGTTTTATGTTAAAACCATGACCGATGAAATAATTAAGTGCCAGACGTTTCGGCTTGCCATATTGCAGCTATTCTCAAGGTCGATGCATACCTAAAGTTCTGGTCTTTTGGCAAGGATTATTTTCTACTTCATGAGGACACCCCACTTAGCTGGGTTTCTTTTTGGTACATCTTTGCAGTTAATTATAGTACATTCGAGATCATTATAATACATAAAAGGACGGGTGGTTGGTGGTAGCAGTTTGGTGGTCGGAGTCAACTTTCAGGCCCAAACGCGCGCGCGCGCTCACACGCACGCACACACACACACACACACACACACAAAACTGTATGAATACCAAAATTTATAAGAGATTCCGAAAATTTTGAAGAACACTTTAATTTAAATGTATGAAAATGCCCGAGGTCAACCACCTTATCTCCCATACCGTAACACCATCTTAATCAATTAACTTTCACTTATTGCATTTAATAATTTTCACTGAATTTATAACAAATGCTATTACTTTCACTTTTCCTTGATGCTAGAATCGATTTACGAAAGCATACTGACGAATGTATCTCACCATAGCCTTTATATACTCTTCTGAGCTGGAATGTATCCCAACCCCAACAGGATAATGACACATTCTCTAACATACATGAACATTCTAGAACATTGTAGAACGTTTTTGGAAGATTCTAGAACTTTAATGAATATTATAGAATATTCTATAACATCTTGGAACATTATAAAATATTCTTGAACCTTCTGGAGCATTCTGGAACATTATAGAACATTCATGAACGTTCTGAAAGATTGTATTGAATTCTGGAATATTCTACAACATTCTAGAATATTATAGAACCTTCTAGAACATTATGCAAGATTCTGGCCAGTCTAGGCTACTTCGGCACTCGATTCCCAGCTGCTTCACCGATTTCCCATAAGTAGTCCATTGGTGCGATGCCCTCTTTTGCTACCCATATCTTGGTACCCAACCACTGCTGTTCCAAAACGGAACCTTTTTCATGGATGGGGAATGGAGGGCTACCATACCATATAACCCCCATGGGACTGCGGGGGTGGATTGAGTATAGTGGCATGCAAGAACAAATCACGCTTACATTTATTACATTTATATTGCATTTTTAATGGGGCCAATTATAGCCGAGATGTAATTGGTCCCTTCAAGTGGCCATGATTGGATAATGGTCTCGTCAATCATGATTCTGCTGAGTATCAGTGATCTGGAATCAGCATCTAACTTCTTTCCATACAGGGATTTAAATCTTAATGGTAGGCTTTCGTGGCTAAAGTTTTAAATTACTTCTCGGATGTATTATTTTTGGTCTGATGAAATAATAAAGCACCAGACGTTTCGTCTCACCATATTGCAGCTATTCTTAGTAACCATGAAAAACTCAAGGCAAAAAAAATTAAAACTTTGGCCACAAAATCATACAATTAAGATTTATCTGAAAATTTTGACCCTTTACTGTAAATTTAGCAAGTGAAATTTATTTCTGGAAAGGTTCCGTCCTTCGGACATTTGCTGGTTCTTTTTCCCCGCTTTTAAAATGATGTGTTAGTGTCTGAAAATGCGTCCCCTGAGCCACGTATAAAATATCCAAAGTTAAACTAATTAGGTAGTATCCTTATTTTTTTACATAAATTAATGTTGCCGATAAAACACATAGATACAATGGGAAGACATTTAACAAAAAATTAGGAAATCGTCTATTTAACATTGCTACAAGGGTTCGCTGTGGCATTCATGGGGATCGTGTTGGCGATCCCAACACCTCAGGCATGGTTTAAATTTATGAAAGCAAAAGGGTTATTTATTGTAACCTCCTTTAAACACGGAGATTCTGTCTCTTTAAAAGCTGAGCATATTTTGTAGACATTTACTCTGTATTAATCAATGTTATTAATTCAAAAGTTTCTAATTTTTTTATTTAGCATAAGTTTTAATTTTAAGTACATTACCAGAATTATTATCACTTTTATTTTATTATTCTTAGTTTCACAAAAAAAAAACCTGAATATGTTTTAGGTATATTTCGAAGAAATACTACCTATTGTAGCCGTTACCTTGGTGTAGCTACCGTAAAATTATTTTAAGTTTTTCATTTCATGGTCCATAGACCCCAAAATCGTCATCAACTCAAATATATATGTGTTGTATAAATTTTTTTATGGACACGATAACTGCCTAATTAAAGTGGTACATAAAATATAATCATGGAAAATCTCGGTCGAGCTCGTTAATAAGCAATATTCAACCAAAGGGATAGAAATGGGGATTTATTTAAAAACAAAAAAAAAAAATATAGCTATAACTCACATAAAATGGCAAATATCCAATCCGTTATAATATCACGTATTATAACTCGTAGGAGTAAGCCCCAAAAACATTTGTCTAAATACATTTTTGATACGACCAACCATAATTTATTGCAGGGGGTGGGTAAAACGATGGTTTTAGGACAAAAACATTTATAGTGTGCCTTAGTAGGCATACTATTGAATCTGTTAAAATGGTTTGTAAATGGTATAATTTTTATCTAAAATATTTGTCTAAAATAATTTTTGATAAAACGAACCTTTGCAGAAACGGGATGAAAAAGGGGTAGATTTAAATTAAATAAAAATTTCCGTACAATGTTCATTATTAAATACATTTTCATTTATTTTAAACTTATAAATTACTATCTACAACTTTCGTCTGAAATAATTACTTATACGAACAACTATTACTGTAAGGTGTAAAAAATAACAGGTGTTAAAGAAAAAAATAAATTCTTTTAGTAAGTACAATATTAAATACGTTAAAATTACTTGTAAACCTTATAAATATTATCTAAAACTTTTGTCTGAAACAATTTGTGATTTAACAAACCATTTCAAAGGGTGGATAAAAAGGGGTTAAAATACGAAAATAATTTCGTAACATCCTTAGTAGGCACACAATCAAATCCATTCAAATTGTTTATGAATCTTATAATATGTACCTATCTAAAACTTTTGTGAAAACCATTTTTGATAAAACAACCAATATTGCAAGGGGTTTAAAAAACCTGGGCTTGAAATAAGAAAATAAATAAAACCTACCTACAATGTATTCTATCGAATCCATTTTTTTTTTTTCACTTTCTAAATATGGTCTAAAACGTTTGTTAAAAACAAATTTTTATCAAACCAACCATTACTGCAAGGGTTAGAAATAACAAGGTTTCAAAGTAGACTATCTAATCCGTTATAATTTACTGTATGAATTCTAATCTTTATTTAAAACTTTGGCAGAAACAATTTTTGATGAAACGAATTATCATCCTAAAAACAGGGGTTGAAATTTAAAAATAATTCAACAAAATTTCTTAGTATCAAATTTGTTCGAAATAATTTAAAACCAACTTAGTATTATCTTAAAACTTGGTGTAAAGAAAATTTTTATACGACTACTTTATTACGGCAACGGATAAAAAATAGTTTTCGAAGGTCAAAAAATCGAATAATACCTAATTTGGCATAATATGTAATTCGTTCTAAGCTATTCAATGCTGAATGCATTGTGTTAACAACAATTATAATATTTTCGCTGCTTGAAAAATGAGAAATTGTTTAATCGCTAATTTTGTAAGTTTTGAGAACATGACTATGTTATGTACATTAAGTTCTTAAAATGTTCCATAAACTAATAGAAGAGTCCAGAATATTTCCAGATACAATAGGTAATTCGAAATATATCTACGTCTGTAGGGTGTGCCGAAAGGGATTTTTTGAAGTAATGTATTTTACAATGGTTTTAATGTTTTTTTCTTACTTGTTACTATATTTTGTAGTGTAAGTCTTGCCACTTAGAAGGTAGTGACTGTCTAGTGGGTGGTGTCTAAATGTATGAACCTGTATGTGTTTATGTAGAGCCTTGTAAGAAGTTCTTACCTGCATATATTGCTTACCCCAACTATAGATTTTTTTTATTTTTACTAGTATATTCATTTAGATTTATGTTTGTTTCTTGTGTGTGTGTTTTTTTGTGTTGCGCCTACCTCAAAAGTTGTGTATTTGTTGGTGGGCATGTTACACACAATTGATAAATAAAATAAAAATAACCGTGCAAAGTGAAACTATAAAACACGAGAAAAGATATGAAACAATTACGTATCCGCAAAAAAAAATCATTTCAGAAATTCACCTCGCTAAACTGTATGTGGTGACGACAAACGCTCTTTGAAACTTAAACCTCATTGCAGCCGATAGTGTAGATTGAGGGCGAATAACCATCAGAGCGTATAACGAAAAGAGCAATTGTCAGGAGTGGGGCTTTCGATTACGGGGAGAGTGGAAAAAGGAAATTTTTTTTATGCCTCACTCTTCACACCTGGAAAAATCGTTAGTGAAACGACACTACAGTGCTGCATTTTTTCTTATGCTGGAAACGACAATGAGTGTTCACTTTTAAAAAATTAAGTTTCTTTTATTTTATGACGACTTGTATCGACTATTCTAATAATTTTGGTACTTTGCTTTTTAGCATGTTATAATGTACTATATTGTTTCGTTTTATCGTTGAAGGTAATTTGTGAAAGCTAGCTGGTGTAACCACGCTTCGCTAGGGAAGTATGTACACAGGCAGGACACAATAGCACTGCTCATTGTACATGCCACTGCTTCAAAAGCAGTTGCAAATGGATACGCAGAAGACATCGACAACGCAGAAGCACGTGAACGTGGATGCAGCGATGCAATAGCAAAATCATTCCGGAGGTAATTAATTGTAGGATTAAAGCTCCAGATCTATCCCACAAGGAACCCAGGTTATAAATTTATTTTTACGGCCCACAAAAAAAATTAAATTTAGACGTGTTAGATTCCTCGACGTGTATTTCGCGGGAGGCACGCGAGAGTTTTTTAGTTCCGGTGCGAAAGCCCGATTTCTAAGTTCACCGGATAAACATCGTTGAAAGTTGGGCCGGCTCTTTGTCACAAGAACTCGACGCCGCACCCGGGGTATCGGGCTGAGCGACGCGACAGTTTAGCCGCGAGCAGCAGTAACGACATTATACCCGAACGCAGAGGCTGATCTGATTACGCGGCGGAGAAACTTCCCAGAACAGGCCTGCCGACTGCGGGGAACTAAAAGAAAAAAAGAGAAGAAAGGGAGTGAAAAGAAAGACCCGGCTGGAGATAGCTGGTGTGCCTGCCACCTCCGATTTGCTTGCTGGCAGAAACTCGCCAGCGACGGAAATCCGAGTATCGGAGAGATGTTCCCTTAACGGAAAGTGCGATTATTATTATTATTATTATTTTTTTTTTAAGTGAAACATTTTTAAAGGCGGGCTCGTAAGACGATACTATGACTCACCATAAAGCGGGAAAAAAAGAAAAGCGTGACGTTTAGATAAGTGTGCTTGATATACCGATGATGAGGATGAATAACAAATAAAGTAGAGAGTAGGACAACTGTAATACTCTTTGCAGGTTTAACGTCGCCATATTTGTTGCAGTGGTGAACGTCCGGTCTGAACCTCCATTTTGTATGTTTAGAACGTGAATATTTGCGTATCACTTTTTAGCTGCCAAATAACTCGCTGAAAACACAGATGGCAGCATAAACACTTGTATAAGTTACTTATGTACACACTTGGCTCACTCAAATACATATTTACTCGGCCACTATTGTTTCTAATATTTGTGTACCTGCAATGTTTTAGATCCCTCTACCTGTGAAGTTCACTTCAAACGAACGTGGTGGGTACCCACCAATTTCTTTACTGCACATAATTACATGAATAATCATTGTTAATTACTCGTTAGAAATACTAAAAAAAAAAATAATGTTCTGCCAGGCCGATGATCGCACGCATGCGACCCGCGTTCTCCCGAACTCGATTCCAGTCTTCAGCCCTTGCATCGCCTCGCTCATTTAAAAAAATCTTTAATTAATTAACTCGAAATGTTTGCTCAAACCTCGCCTCACTCCTTCACACTTCCACTAATCGGGTTAAATCAATTCCCTGCCGACATCGCGGTCAGACGTCTGCCGGCTGTCGCATTACTCCAGGCTAATGGTAAAAAGTGAGTTCAGAAGTTGGCAACATAATTGTATCAGGAGGGGTCGCCGCCCGGGATGAGGGGGGAAACTCTTAAGTTTTACAGATCCCTGATCAGTCCCGAACATATCCGAAGTTCGCCTCTCGTTCATGAAACTCTACGGTCGGAATCAAAATAATGTGACGTGTGGGAAAACAGGTCCGGAAAGAACAGTCCAATTATTTAACTAGAGATTTATTTATTTATTTAGTAATAATTATACTTATATTTCAATCATAACACTTTTTTTGTCTGTCGAAAATATAAATCGCACTTTCGGAAGACCACCATTTAATCTCCTCTGTTCGTCTCTTGACCGCGAACACCTCGGTCCTAACACGCTGCTTCGCAGTACTCCCTCGTCCACCGCACACACAACACCACACCAGAAACTCCGGTACCCGGTGATCCAAGCATGTCACTCTTCACCCGGTCACCGCTCGCAAGGGGTCACTCAACCCACCCGCCTCTGTCACTCCTCTCGCCGTGAAACCGGCGTCGTCTGGAAAGGTCTCGTAGCCTCCCGAGGTGACGCGTCATCAAGGTCGACTTAATGGACGAAGCTCCGAGAAACAGAGGCGTCTTAGTTACGCCACTCCGAGCAGACGGGGCTGTGGAAACGTTGAGGGAAGGTCAGACAGGTGCAGCTATAATCGGATTACCACAGCGGGCTCACGGGCGCTACCTGCCAGGGACGTGTGGCCTCCCCTTCACACCCCCCCCCCCCCTCCTTTCACCGGCTGGATGGCGCGCCGGGCCGACTGGCCTGCCTCGTTGTCTTGCCTCTAGTATCCTCGTAACAATAATAATATTTTGGACAGAGTTCATACATTCCCCTCCCCCCCTTCCCCGTTTTAGTAGAATTGAAAATGTCGCTGTACTGACTCTACCAACATTTATTTTAAGTTCCTGTCAACTGGTTGAGTCAGAGCCTTTTCTCCAGGAAATAAAAAAGAAAAATAAATGTTTGTGAGGTTTTTAAATACTTAGACAACACTTTTTCGTTTATATATATATGTATATATAACCTACCATAAGCGACGTTTAAAGTCGGTTACGATCACCTAGATGTAAGAAAAAGATACTCAACCGAGAAAAAAAAAAGGAACGAACTTTGCGACCATTAAAAATATATATTTATAAACAGGCTTCGATTCAGTTTAATGAAACTTAACTAAACTGAATGACATTTATCTCAAGTTACGACCTTTCGTACACATGCAATAACTTGCCTTTCTTTAAAAAAAAAGTTAAGAACAAATCGCTGCGAAAATTATTTTTATGTAGACTAGGTACGAGACCTAACATAACCTCTATTTTGCTTTTACAATATAAGAAAATCAAAAGGGGTGACCATCTGCGATTATTCGGGAGGCTGAATCTGGGTAAGTGAATAACAGGTTTTCCGTCCTCTGCGATGCATGGACAAGGGGCTATGAGGAGGGAAGGGGGTGTAATAGGCCGTCCTGGTGGGAACGGGCGTCACACGGCAGACGTGGGTGGCGTCAATAATTAATGCTCTCCGTGCGCGGTCCACTGTCCGCCTGTCCCTGGCGGGCTCTCAAACAACCCACTCTTCCTGACCCCACCCACCCTTCCTCAATTATTTGTTTCTTTTTATCCTTCTCTTTCTTCTTCTTCCTGCGGATGTGGTGTAAAAACCAGAAGCTACAAATGTAGGCTCTTGTCTTACACGCACAGCTTTTTTTTTTTATTTCATTTCGTTGCCATTAATATGAACTACGTGATTTCCTTGTAAATTAATTCAGATAGGTCTCTGGTATTTATTTTGCAGAATCACACTCATGTGTGTTTTTTATTCACGTCCAAATTCAGCTCTAGGCTGTTTTACAACGGGTACGTGACTATATATATATATATAAAACAACTGTTAATATCATGTTAACTTCAAAATTAAACTATACAATAAATTAAAAAAAATCCTTTTGGAACAGCCTACAGGCGTGGATAGATTTCGAAGTACCAGATTTCTTCTGGAACTTTCTGAAAATTCTTAAACTATATAATATGTTTCCTAATATTCCGTGTACGTATCTAAAATGCTTCGAATATTTTTAATTAAATCCATTCAGCTTTGAACAACTTAGAAATAATTTAATATTAAACACTGCATTGAACTTATAAGTGGTCGTACGAAAATTTTTCTAAACCAAAGTTGAAGATAATCTTTAAAAGGTTTAAAATACGTCTGAACGAATTTAATAGTGTACATGTTAAAGAAGTTTTTTATTTTTTCTAATCCCTTGCAGAAATAAATTATTCATCTCATCAAAAAATGTTTACGTCATAAGATTCAGATAATGTTTAGGATTTTCAACATAAATTATAACAGATTTGATTGTTTACTTACTAAAGGAATTGTTTTGTTTTTTTGTCTTTATACTTTGTACAAAAGTTTTAGAAGTTTTGAAGTAAAAATAACGAATTTGATAGTGTGCGTGGTAAAGAAGTTGTGAATTTTTTATTCATTACAACCCCTGTTTGTTAAAACCCTTTCGTTAATAGTTCGTCTTATCAAAAATAGTTTCGGTCAAAATTTTTACACAATATTCAAAAGATTCAGTACACTTCAAACGAATTTGATAACATGTCTACTAAGGTAGTTATGAATTATTTTTGTCTTTCAACACTTGTTATTTACATCCCTTAAAGTAATGATTGCTTTTAAATATTTAACTGTAGACTTTAGTTTAAGAAAGTTTAAAATAAAAAAGAACGCGTTGATAGTAAACGTGGTATAAAAATTAAGTTTTTTTTTTCAAACTCAGTTTTTTACACTTGTTACGACAATATTTGTTATTTTCATACATTTTTTCAGACAAAATATTTAGATAATATTTATGAGATTTACAAATATTTGCAACGGATTTTATGGTGTGTCTCTTAAGGGAGTTGTGAATTATTTTGTCCTCCAGGCCTGATTTTTTTTTTTCAACACTTGCAGTTATGGTTCGTCATTTCAAAAAAATATTTTTAATATCTTTTTGTTAATAACTACTTCAACGAGATGTATTAACTTCATACGGATGCGATATTGGTCATATTAAGGGAGTTGTAGTGACTTTAATGTTTTTATTTTAAAAATCCACATTTCTTGTATTCTGTGAAATATTTATCTTCGTATTATTATTATTATTACTTTCGTAATTTTTCCATGGCAAACAGTACAAAACTGCAATGGCATATGTCCAAAAATTAAAATTTCTGTTGCACTTTTAGTTAGAAAAAAAAAGGAAAACAAAAAAATAGGAAAGCAAGCAGAGAGTATAAACAAAGATGTCTGCCACGACGCTCAGCTGATGTGCTGACAGTTTGGACCGGTGAGAAGAGCTGTTCCCACACGCACGGCAGCTCGGACTAGGGGTCTCTCCAGGAGAAGCCCAAGATGTACATCAAGTTCTGTCCCTGCCCGAACACGCCCGAATATTCACCTTCGGCCAACCTCGGGATTTGTTTTGTTTTCGCGCAGGAAAAATTAATTAAAATATTAAAAGTGGTCGGTTAGGTTAGCTACATTAAAAACTTTAAAACACTATGGACGGTTATTTAGGTTAGTATAGCTACATTAAAATAAACAGAGAAAAAAATATATATATAAACCCGAGGTTGGCCGAAGGTGAATATTCGGGCGTGTTCGGGCAGGAACCGAACTTGATGTACATCTTAGGCTTCCCGTCTCTCCAGCCCACAGTCCCGTCTGACGGGAAGTCGTCAGTTCGTCGGTCCATCAGTCCATCGTCCTTGCACACGCGCACACACACACACCTATACACACACCTACACCTACAAACTCCCACACCTACACACACCTACACGCGCACACACCTACATCTACACGCGCGCGCATACACACACTAACCAGGGGCGTAGGAACCGGGGGGGGGGACAGGGGGGACATGTCCCCCTGATTTTTTTGGGTGGAGGGGACTGCCTCCCCCCCCCAACCCAACTTTCTAGACGGTGATATTTTTATTTTATAATATTATTCTGCCCAACTTTATTTGTAATTTCTTCACTCATCAAATTTTATCTTAAGGAAACAATAATAATTTCAACATCGATGTATCCAATAGTTAGATACAAAAACTGCTTAAAAAGTGCTATTTTGCACTTTTAAAATGAAAATTTTCCGGTTGAGGACCCCCGGACTCCCCGTCTTAGTGAGAGGGTAATTGGTTTACATGACATCAAAATCATTATTTGTCCCCCCCCCCCCCCCCAACTTTATGAACACAGCTACGCCAATGACACTAACACACACCACTCACACGCATACACGCACACAGAAGTTCCGACTGATGAGTTGTGGGGGCCTTCAGAGAGCTTCAGTGACGGCGGGAGCGGACTTTCGGGCGGCCGACGCCGGCGACGCGACGTGCTGAAAGGTTCATCGCGCGACCTTTCCTTCCGTCGGGTCTCGTCAACGTGCCATTCTCCACGCGCGGTCGCCTGCCCCCCCCCCCCCCCCACTTCCATCACCGGAGGAGTGCCGTGACACTCTCCAGGACCATCCACGTCCTTCCACAAGGGCGGCCCCTGGGCCAAAGCATCCCTTCGGAAACCAGTCGCCATGAAAAAAAAATTGGTTGTCTGTAAAGTCGGTTTACGGACGATAGTTGAACGTGACAACGTCATAGTAAAACATTCATGAAATTATTGCATACTTATATGAATAAAATTGAATCATTTTTATTGAATTATCACTATTTTGTATGGATACAAAGAAGGAGTGAAATGAAATCTACAATTTAACTGATAAATTTACTTTTATTTACACTCAATAATTCAAATATGTTTATTACTTTAATGAACAGATTATTTTAACTATAACTTTTATACATGTTTGCTATTTAACTTCTTCCAATCTGTGTAATTCTGTTAAGAATAGGACGATGATAGGAAAAGTAGGAAACGAATGGGAGTGTTTCAAGTTTAATGTGCCTCGAAAAAGTCAAATCGATGGTTGTTCCAATCGAGTGTAAGAGAGATAAATGCGGCGCAAGCGTACAATGAGAGTAACGGGACAAAGCGTAACGGGACAACGACCTTAACGGGACAATGAGTAAATTTTTTTTCGTGCGTGCAGCCGGCGTTCATCGATTTATTAGACGTTGTCAGGTCAAAATTAACACGTCACGTGACCATGTCGATGATGACTTACATGAATTTACTCACTATAAAACCTTCCCATAGAAGTTTACACTTCAAAAAATGGGGTGTAGCTGTGTGATGGACACGGCCGTGTGTTGTACGTGCATACGTGTCTCGATGTGGAAGCGATTTCATTATCCAACTTGCATTAATTTCAACCGCCACCAGCTGCAGATGTAGTGGCACCGTCGTTGATCCGCTCGGCCCCATTCCTTCTTTTACGTTCCCAGCACTGCTTCACTCGGTCACATGGTGTTTTGTTCTTATCATTCGATTTATTTTGGTAAGCCCTTTCCAACCGTATACGATCTTTGTATTTGGATTTGGATTTTTGACGTGTATAGGTCGACATTGTATATATTTTATTTTAACACCATATATAAATACTGTAACTATTTTACGTTGTTTTATATATAAAATCGATAGATTTTGACGATAGCTGACGATTTAAACTCAAACGAACTTCGTAGCTTCTCCGAGTCAAAGGTTATATATAGCTAATATATGGAAATCTCGAAACGCAGCAAAATGACCTCAAAATGGCGGCGCTTCCCACTCCACCACGCGCGATGTGTCACAGTCCTCACTTAGCGTAACAAATTATTTTTATCCTTAAGCCATCCAGTGGTGTAATTAAATTTTGGATGGAGTTGGTAGATATGTAGCTGCAACATCAAACTGTATCCCCCGATTTTGTTATCATTCGTTTTTTGAATTGCCTCCCACTATGGAAGCGATTTTAAAGACATATTCACGTCAAAATGTTCGAAAAGCTACAAGAAAGATAAAGTAACATAGTACAACAAATGACTATGGTTATTTTTGCATGCAACCAATATTAATATTTCTTGTCGCGCTGACGAAAATTAACAGTCTTTTTGTAGGACATAATTTTAGTTACAATGGAAAACATAACCGAATATTCAACTATTGGGCAATTATTTTGTTTACCAGACCTTACTTATGTGCGCAGTTAATACTGGAAATCTATTCAGTGAATAGTTTACAAATAACTTTAACTATTAAAGGAACAGGAAAAACATAAAGCATAAATGCCCGGGAAAGAATCCGAGCCCAGTATTATTGCGAAAACTATTTCTTAGTGATACGATTGTTTTTATATAAATGTATTGATTTACAAATATATGTAATTTAACATGATTATATCACATACAATTACAAAAAAATACACTCTAAGGCCACACGCTGTGTTAACTCATTTGCATGCCTATATGTGTGTGTGTGTATATATATGAGACTTTTTCTTTTAAAAGTTCCATTATATAAACATGGCATTTTTTTTCTACATTTAATGTAAACGCCAGGTACATGTAACTTTTTATCAGCCATCTATAAAAAAGTCAAACAAATATTTATGATTATATGTTTTGTTAAATTAATTGCGTCGCTGTCAATCACTAGAAGTTCCTTCAATGAGTTACCATATGTGGTAAACACATACCATACTTCTTTTACAATCTAATTTTCAATCAGTTTTTTTATTAAAATTTGCAATCATCGAAAACAGAAAAAAATAATAATGTGGAGGGAAAAGCCGAAACTTACGAAAAATTAGCAAAAAATATATCTTCGAATTCTAAGTTTTATGTTGGCTTAAAAGCGTTGTTGTTTTAATGAGTTTATTTTTTTTTTTTCAAAATTTCCGAGAGAAAGCTACTACACACCCCTCAGACACCGCCCACCCGTCACCCTCTCTTCAACCTGTTAAGGCTCCTTTCAAAAATATAAGCGGTCCGGAGAGTTTATCATTGTAAACAAAATTGTGTACTTTTACAGGGATAGTCCTAGGATACTCATATGCCAGTGATATCAAAATGTAAAATTGCAAGGCAGAGCTTTGTACCATTTTCAATTTTACAAAGCTCTGCAATGCAGTTTTATTAGTGAAATCGTTGCCATCACAAAAAATATCACAAAAAAAGGCTCGTTGTTTCAAGAAAACAATTCAAACTGAAAACGGTATCGAAATGTCCGATTGAAATGTTATTTATTACTGCTATTGCATAGCCTGATTCCACATAAAGACTGTACAAGCAGAGACACTTTAGGTAATAAGCTTCCAAGTAATTTGATTAAGCGGAAGCTGAGTGCAGTGTCGAACTAGTTTGCGCTCAGTTAAGTACTGTCATTTTTTTTAATCAGGTAAATTGTGCCGTGTTTGAGGAGGCAGCTCTTGAAAGAGAAAGAATAAATAGAGAGAGAGAGAGAGAGATGAAGAGTTGAGAGTTTTGGTTGTGTGTTTTGGCAAACCACAGAGAAGAACTGCTCGGGACGAATTTTAAATGCGTCCTTTTTTAAACTACTAAACGCATTTAAAATTACACATATTTAAAAAAAACAGCACACACTTCGATTAACACAGAAATGGAAGGTGCATTAAAGAAGTCACGCACAATATGAACACTTTTTTTACTCGTCTAAGTTTTATTACACGTCTTCTGAAGTACTGTCAATGATGCAGTTGCAAAGGGGCCCGTTTATTCAGGGGTTTATTCGTATCAGTGAGACTGGATGATAAGAGCGACGTTCGCTGGTGCTTCTAGCTCGATGTCGCCTCTAAGCGCAAAGGCTCTGAACTGACGCCAGTATTCTCGTCGTGTATCACAGAGAAAAAGGTTTGTTTGAATCAAACAAGTATTTGTTTATATACGGCAAAACAAATATTAACTTGGTGAAACAAAATATTTTGTTAGCTTATCCAAACTAGGTAAGTAACAAAAATGATTTGTTACACCTAACCAAATATATATTTGAGTTGACAAAATCATTTTGTTGGGTCAACAGAATCTTTCCTACTACAAAATATTTGTTTGAATTAACAAAATATATTTATTTCGCCATATACAAACAAATATTTTGTTGAGGCAAACAAACCTTTCTCTCAGTGATACAGGACAACTATGAGACCATAACACTATGAGCGGTGACCATAACACTATGAGACAGAGAAATGAAGTTAAGGGTTCAATTCAAGTTCTTGGGTGCTTTCAAGAATCTTTACCGGAAGTTTCATGTCCAAAAGTTATTCTAAAAACACGCGCTTTAGCCATTTTCACTTTTCTAAATAATTCAGTTTGAAAACGAAATACGGTAACCGAACTACTTATCCTCTCTACGCACATTCTTAAATGCTTTCCCGCAAAAAGACACCAATCGGATAACAGGAGCAGTTTTAAAATCGCATGGTTTATTCGGAAGATATGCATACCATATAGATGTGCCCAGGTGTACGGTGCCGTTAATTCTTCTCAAAATCTCAAACTATAAAGACTACTACATGTTTTCTTTTTCTTAAAATTGAGTTTACCTTTTTTCAGTCATTTCTTTTATTTATTTTTTGCTCCTTATATGATACAGTGCTTTTTATTTATATTATGCGTACCATAAAAACCTTAATAGTTCTATGATTATATTCTTTAACGATAATTTGCGCTGTTGCCCAGTTACTGTGTACGTTAATCTTGGTACCTGTAACTGTTTTACAAGAAACGAGATGCGAACGACGTGTGTGTTGGGAGAAGCTTGAAATTCACACAATTCCATTCCGAGGCCCGAACATTCCCGAAGTTCACCGAAGTTCGCCGCTCGCTCTTACAACTTTGGTAGTTTTAAGAACGTACGGGAAATATGTCGAAATCGTCTTTCATAGACTTTAGCGACGGAGAAATCAAAGAATTGTCACAAGCTACATTATAAAAATATTGTGGATGGTTGATTAGGGTAGGTTAACTACATTAAAGTTAATGTGAAATCGTGTGAACCATTGTTTATGTTAGGTTAGCTATATTACAAATACAAATAATAACAAAGGCAATTGACCACGTTAAGTGAGATAGACATTAAATTGGCGATTCCTAACTATCTAAGGAGTGGCCTTGTCTCCACAATTACATGGTGTGTGGAGCATTTTTTTTCCCCTTTAGTTGATTGTTGCGCCATATCGGTTAGACGCCCAAAACATTGGCTTTACTCAAGTTTTTGCACTGTAAAATAATTTTTAATGACTTTACGAAAGTGAATATTATTAAAAGGCAGAGATTCTAATTCAGACCTAACTTCATCAATCACCATTTCCGCAATGTTTTGGGTGGAACAATATGGCGATGTCGAGGTTAATAAGTGACTTCCACTACGTCACAGAATGCCCACTCCTGACGATACCTAACTTCATGTAACCAATCCATTAATTTTTTTACAGTATTTTTAAAGTAGCTTACATATCCTAACCCACTTTACACTCTTTTAAATTATGTTTAATACAGCTATCCTAACCTAGCCGACCATCCATTATTTTAAACTATATTTTATGAAGCTAACTTAACCTAACCAACCGGCCACAATACTAAAAGTGTTTTCAATGTAGCTAACCTTAGTGACCGTTCTAACAGTGACACAAATTTGTAATATTTACATGAATCCTTAAAATGGTAATCTAATAATATATTGGAATTTTTATTTTTAGAAATGTTATCTTCCTTCAGAATTACAAATATTTTGAGTAATTAGATTAAACTTCTAAAAAAATACCTTATGTAAAGAATCAAAAATCCAAAACCTCGAAGCGTTGATTATAGGTAAACACACACAGAGAGAGAGAGAGAGAGAGAGAGAGAGAGATAGAGAGAGAGAAAGGGGAGAAAAAATAAAGGCGTAGTTTGGATACGCGCCCTAGATTTTTCGTGAAAACCTCGGGATAAAATCATAACAAGTGTTACGTTTTAAAATATAATTTAATAATCAAACTCTTTAGTATACTGACTCACTTTAGGATCCTCACAATGAAACCCGAATCAATTTCCTAGGTAAACGCGTTTCCGCACGCTACACCTATTTACAACTTTACACAAAATTATTTGTAACAACCACGCGCGTGCGCATAACCTAGTACGATGACGTTCACAGACAAAACCAACACTGCGCGGCAAACACTTACAGATATGATCTATCCGTTGTGGGCACAAGCATTGTTGATGCCTTATCAGTCTCCTAGTATATTAGCGGTTCAAAGCTGACGGTGTTTCGTTACACAAAGTTCGACCGACTATCATTGTAACTCTAGAATATACATTTTCCCGTTAAAAAAAATAAAAAAAATGATTGTCTGTAAAGTCGGTTTATGGACGATAGTTTAACGTGACAACGTCATAACAAAACATTGATAAATTAATTACATACTTTTATGAATAAAATTGATTCATTTTTATTGAATTATCACTATTTTGTATGGATAGAAAGAAGGAGTGAAATGAAATCTACAATTTAATTGATAAATTTACTTTTATTTGCACTCATTAATTCAAATATGTTTATGACTTTAACGAACAGATTATTTTAACTATAACTTTTATACATGTTTGCTATTTAACTTCTTCCAATCTGTGTTATTCTGTTAAGGATAGGACGATGATAGGAAAAGTAAGAAACGAATGGGAGTGTTTCAAGTTTAATGTGCCTCGAAAAAGTCAAATCGATGGTTGTTCCAATCGAGAGGAAGAGAGATAGATGCGGCGCAAGCGTACAATGAGCGTAACGGGACACAGTGTAACGGGACAATGTGCGTAACGGGACACTTTTTAGTGCGTGCAGCCGGCGTTCATCGATTTATTAGACGTTGTCACGTCAAAAAAAAAACCGAATATGCAGGAACGCGGCCTCGGAATGGACTGGTGTGAATCTTCGGCTTCCCGTGCTTGTGTCGGGGAAGCGGGGGAAGGGGGGTCGAAGTAGCAGCTCCTGAGATTGCGGCGTGTGCATTCCTGAACGACGCGCCGTCTCTTCTGGTCAGCGATCACCACCTGCGTCGCTCAACCTGCATATCTCACGACATCTGCGAGACAAGCAGTACTAAAAAAAAAAAAAAAAAAACCATTTTAGTAATTCTTTATACGGAGCAGCGCCTACTTACTCCATAAATTTGCTAAATCTTCTTGTACTCAGGCCTCGAAAAGGCTTTTACCAAAGCGAAATTTATTTGCAGCTGGTAGGGTAAGTCAAGGTGATGACGTCATCAGAGCTTAACGAAGGAGTGGAGCGCTAGATGACATTTATCAAATTTAGCATACTTGCTTATTTACGACCTTGAGTGTGCATACCTGCACACTTGTTATAATTTCACCCTCGAATACTTTCAATAGTATACTTTGTTCATTAGAATACTTGTTTACTATCGTACTTGCACATATTCTTACAAATTCTCATACCTCTAACTTGTGAAGTTTCGCTTCAAACGTGTGTGGTGGCCACGCAAACGCGTTTTTTTTTTTTGCAGTGATCGACATTTTAAAATGAGTTGTGATTCAGTTCACCTATTTTCCACATGCAGTAAAACATCATTGCAAATATCTATGATTTCGAAAAAAAAATAATGAAGTGAAAAAAAATGAGTGCGCCAAACAACCGACCCTCAGTGCATTAGACTGGTTTTAAAAAAAGTACGCTGAGGATAGATTGATACAAATATCAAACGTTCAGTGCCGAAAGTAGATCTAAATCTTTTAGTAGAGTATTATTTTTACAATTTAATTGTTTTGTTTTCCGCAGACGAGGGCTCTTGGAATGCAAATCTAAAACTTTTGCGCTCTTTCCAACTTTGACGAGACTTAACTTAGAAAGCTACGCTAGTCTTTTACTTATGTGTTAACGCTATAGTTCATCCACCAGTAGAGCTGGTTACGCTAAGCGAGGAGAACTGAAGACCTGACTTCATCAAATTGCTGGCTCATTACGACTTTTTTTTTTTACCATTATTAGTTTGTATTCGGTGTTTCCTACGATGGACAGGTGACTAACTTCGATGTTAAAGTCCTTTAAAATATTGATTACGTATACAAAGCCTTATAAATTCCACCACAATCTCCTTTCCGGCTAAATATCATACATGCAACCTTACATGAAGTATACATTAATTTGATATCTTATATATCTCTTAATATGTGTTTCATACAACACAACTAAAATTTCATTATCGTTAGAATCAATTCAGTTAGCTTGGACCTTCACCCTTACGGAGAGAAGAGAGTTAAACCTGCATGGTCTATTCGTTGCAAGTCCACTGGTCCCTTCGTCAGGAAAATGTTGTGAGTGTCACAGAACTCATCATGTGCGAACACATCTGAAGGTTTTAATGCGCATATTCCACCCAAGGGAGACACCGAACCAAACGACAACCATAGGTGAACAGATATAAAATGTCGCCACATGCTTATAAAACATACTCGTATGAAGTAACGCTGGTGTTATCATACTTCTTGTATACACACTGCACCGATAAATACAACGTCGTTAATATCAAAAAATTGATTACCATTTTAATATTACACATTTCAAGGCATGCTAGTAAATTAAATATCCAATGAATATTTACGTCACAACTCTGATGCTTCAAAACCAAACGAGTTTAAGTCATGATTGGACAAATTTATAGGATATCTATTTTAAATATTGCTTTATTTCCCTAATACTGTGAATTACATCAATATTCATATGCCAGTGGCTGTCAAGAAGGAATTTTCAATTATTTGATACCAAATAAGGAACGTTTTCCAACAGCAACATTATATTTTGTAACCTTTCTGGCTCAACAAAGTTTTGTAGGCACTTATGACTTTCACTAAATGCTTTAGAAAATTATTAATGAATAACTACATAATATAAAGATAGAAACCAAAATTTGAAGTCAAAATTTAAAACAAAACAGGAATCGTCCAACTAGGAATTAGGCTCGTTTAGTTCTAAGATACAGCACTGTGACACCCCGTTTAATATTCCTCTCGTAATTTAAATACAATTTCGATGTTATTGACTAGTATAATAAATAATTTCACTCAGAGAACTAAAGCCAAAAACAAAACTATACATCTGTAATATGTACACGACATAAGAGTCATAGTGACAATAAATACACACGAAATTATTCAGTTTATATAAATAAATGTTCCTACGAACCAAGCAATTTTTATTAACTACAGCTGTTCATGCGAATAATTTCGTGTGGGAAAAAACTTAACATTAACTGTTTAGTTGTATAAGACGGACAATTATTTTTCTTAATATGTTTGGTGGAGTTAACGTTAAATTAAAGTTTATTTTTTCTTTTTATTACATTTAAGATTTTATGTTCAAGAGCCACCATAAACAAATCAGTGGAAACACTAACTCGAGAACATGGCTTAAACAACTTAAACTTATTTATGTGCCTTATTTGGAAAACGCCACCCCTTGTACTTCAATAAATGGTATTGAATAAAAGAAAATATTAATTGAAGTTTAATTGTATTATTTTAACAAACAAGTGTTGAGTTTGTGGTTACGAGTGGAATCCTTAGAACGTAAACTTTTTTTTATATTTTCGCACATCCAGTAAAAATACAAGATGAATATATTTCTAAAAAAATTAATTAAAAATAAACTGCATATTATTAGGCTATATATTTAACATAAATGTAAACTTAGATGCAGAGAAATTATAACTCCGCGTTGTAACGCTTAACCGGAAAGCAAATTATATTGTTTACGAAACTTTTTAAAATGTCAAAATATGATAAAGTCTTCATTTATTCTGAACTTACTATTTAAAGCATTTTTTTTAAATTTGAGGTAAATAGTAAGTTTTGAGTTTAATAATTATGTTCGGGCTGACAATCCAATTTTGTTAAAATTAAATTTTATTTTCTAGCACAATGTTAATATGTAGTAATAACAAAGACACAGACAGGTAATTAAACTTCATTAAGTTGAACAGTACGGAATTCCTAAAAACCATGTCCAATTATAAAATTTAATAGTATCAATTGTAAGCGTTGTAGTGTTTTGGTTCAAGGTAACATATAAAGAGTAACCCACAGTTATAGATAAGCGCATGCACGAATACTGCTTTGTTGTTTTCTCGCTTGCAGCGCGAAACAATTGCTCTCTCCGCAATTAGTAACGGGTGAACCTGTAAACTTTATTTGGCAACAGGATGGAGCCCTTCCCCATTAGAATCTCTTTGTACGAGAGTGGTTGAACGTAGAAGTAACTGACCGTTGGATTGGTCGTAATGTTTGAGACGACAAAATTCTTTTTTTAGCTGGCCTCTACGTTCATCTCACATGACGCCATGCGATTCGTTTTCCTTTTGGGGCTTTATAAAAGATCGTGTCTACTTTTCGCCACTACCTAATTATCTTGCAAGAGTTGAGACACGCAACTGAAGAGGGGTATTGCTTCCATTAAACCGGACTTGTTAACCAAAGTGTGGGAAGGATTGGTCTTTAGGTTGGGTGTGTGCCGTATAACTAAATGTGTACGTATTTTAACATTTATAAGAAAAATACTAGTTTAGTTTGTCTTCAAGATAATGTATGATTAGAGACCTGCAAAATTCGCGGGTTCAATGACCTCCAGGATAGACTCTACTACACTCTACACACTCGGGCAAATGCCACCTGTTCATTGGCTGCTGACTTGTGAGTCGTCTCGACTGTGTGGCCTGTGATTCGACACTTCTTTGAGCGAGGGTCTCTATTGGCCCTCGTTGCTCCAGATTAACAGTGAACCAGTGGTAGAAGCAGCGCTAAGGTATAATTATTTGAATTGTAGCATATCACGAAATTAATCCGCGAATTTTGCAGGTCTCTATGTATGATTTGTTGTAGAAAGTCTAGATTAAACTGTTGTGATATACCATTGAAACTGGGACCTTCCTTTATGAACATTATGTACGCAGATAGATCTGCCGCTGGTACTAGCGACCACTGGTGACGTATCGCTCCGGAGCAAGTTTGCTTGGGTACGTTATCTTCGCGAACGGGGGTCCTCGGGGGAGTTGAAGTTCGGCGATGTGTATTCATGCGCCCGGAGGTTGGCTGGAAAGTTTCCAGCTGCACCCCCGCCACGGGGAAGTCCTTATAAATAGTCAGGGGCACCTGCTGCACGTCAGACGACCCGAAACGACCTCAAAGTAATCGCGGGAAAACGCCCCACCGCCATCACTGCGGCCCCAAAATGTGCACCGAATAAAATATCATAATCGTGCATTAATTTACCAAACCATATACATAAATGAATGTTTTTTTTGTCCATTATGCGTTCCGATACCGTTCATCCGATTGCGATGAAACTTTGGTGACTTATACGCACGCCCGCGAAAGTTCCTGAATCAGTACAACCATTTTACAATAGGTGTAGCGCTCAAATCGTTTCAACGAATGTGTGTGTATTTTATACTGAAGTAGCTTGGATTCTGGGTTGTTACCCGTGTCCTTGGCGAATAATTCACCGGCGTTACCTAGGTAACCACTCCCTGATGATGGTGACTGCAATGTCGACCGAAACGTCAGTGAATTATTCGCCAAGGACACGGTTACAACCCAGAAGCCAAGCTACTTCAGACAATGGCCGTGAAAGCCTTCGAACATTAAGTATTTTATATTGTTTAGCGGCATTTCGTGTTTTTTTTTTTCGGTGTTATGAGTGCGCACGCAATACAGAAATGAAATGGATCAAATACAAACAGCGACATTTAAGATCGTGTGTGACATAAACAAATGGTACAAAGCTCTGTCTTGACGTTTTAATAGTGATATCGTTGGCAACTGAGTTTCCGAGGATTTTCCTTTGTAAAATACAAAATATTCTTTACAGTGTACATTCGAAAAAGGTTCAAAATGACTTGCGGTTGTCTCGCTTGCTACTTTATTTGCTATAAGCGTAATACTTATTTTTGTTTTGCTTTATTGTTCGATAGCCGCCTTCTTATTAGAAACAGTATATGTTAACTACATAGGACTGCCACACACTATATTCAGGTATGTCCCTAATCCATATTTTTATTAAAAACCTGAATGAAGTACAATGTAAAACGTTATCCGAGCCTGCTCTAGATGAATTAACCGTATCGGGCCTTCTTAATATAATTATTGTTTTTCATAAAAAAAAATACGAAACACTCAATACTTTGATTCTAATGTGTTATTTTATTTCACTATGCAAAAGTTTATTAAGTCAAAACGCCATGTATTTAGTAAAAATAGCATTGTAGCTGTCTATACTCATAACGTATCCGTCTTTTAAATTTTATGAATAATTTTCTACGTAATATGTTCGGAACGAATAAAAACAATTGAAATCTGGGCGTTCCATTTTTTTTTTGCGTATTCCGTTGATTAATGAAAGGATGTTATAAAATGTGTTTATTTATTTGGGTAGCATCTTGCGATCTTGCTTTTATTGCTTAGATCTGGGAGGGTTTTGAGGGAAGAATTTTGTGTTCCTTTCCTCCGCGTGGATCCTATTGGGTCTTTTTAAGGCGACGTTTCGATTATTCGGCCAGAAGTGCTTTCCGTAAAAGGGTTTTCGACGTGGTGTTTGGATCTCATCTTACATTCCTCCTTTCCCCTTCCACAACCAGTCGTCATTTTCTTGCGCGGAGCGGAGCCGTCAGAAGTGAAATGGTACTGAACCCGAAATGAACCTCACTCTACCCCGTAAAGGTCAGCTTCCGTTTTATTTTTCCTCTCCGCCACCCCCCTTCCGGCGTGGAGATCCACGCGGGAAAGGAGTGGAAAGCAAAAAGAGAGACGACGATCGAAAGAGAAATGGGAAGAAAGGCCCGGAAGTAACACAATCAACCTCTACGATGCCTCCACGCCAAGTGCCCGCAGAGCTGAGACCAGAGTTGTCCTTTCGAACAGCCGCTCCCCCCGAAACAACCCCGACCAGGGGGATGAAAGTTACGGTTGGCATTTCACGTTACAAGGTCACGCACGTAAACAAAAAGCCCGGTCCGTTTGACTCCGGTGAGTGGCACATTTTTTTTAAGTCGTCTCAAGCTCTGTTATTTTATCTAACCGTTGTTTCTTGCAATTCCGATTTCGAAACTCACCATGCACCTCGAAATTGTAATTTGAACGTTCTGTTCTTCGTGATTACTTCTCACAGTTGCTGTACCGTAAACTTTATTTAAACTTTTAAAACGTTGTTGAAATAGTTCACTATTTTTCTGCACAAAATAATATTTATTTATATTTTTACAAATTGGTTGACGCGTGTGTCCAATGTCTGCTCTCGAAGTAGATGAATCACCCGGAATCAAATTTTCGTGAATTTTAACCAGATTGGCAGTATTATGATCAAATTCCTTGTCGAAGGTAAGCGCGAAAGCCTGAAGTTAGTATTTTTTTCAAGTCTTTTTCGTTTTGTCGGAGCCATTTTATTATAAAGTTTGAAATTTCGGTCTTCTTTTCAAATTATTCTATATACAACGTAGCTGCTCCGGCAACTAATTCTAGCGACGGGTGCGGAAACTGCGTCAAGAAACTTAGTTTAAAAAACAATTTGCGTGAATGTGTATATATATAATCACGCTTCGTATTACTTTAAAGAGGTCTACGTTAAATTTTATTCCGAGTTTAGTATTACAAGATTCGTATTATAGAGGCGTATTATAAGTTACACATCTCTGACGAGTACTTGAAAGACTCGCTCACGTGTTTGTTTGTTTTTTCGTGTTACTTGGTATTGTTGGTACGACGGCGCTGGTAGTTGCCACGTTCAGCCACAGATGGCGACACGGAGCTGTTAATATACCACACACCGCTTCGCGGCTGCAGCGTCGACGAGCCGGTAATCACCGCTAATTAGGACGGGGTTAATTGCGCCGCTGACATTTTCGCCAGACGCCCAATATCGCGTCTGCGCTAACGTGGAACCGGGTAATTTTTGCATTACTTCCCTTTTACCTCCCGTGGCGGATAGATGATTCAGGCTGTGCCCAGCTAAGGATGACTTATGGCCAGTTGCACTAGAAGCCCACGCAGAAATTAATTTCGGTGGGAGCAGAACCACTTTGACAGCTTAACAACTTTACAAAAGTATACTTAGTGTTATAATATGTGTTTAAAATGTATCAGTATAAAGTTTTAGTAATGCCATAGAAGAATATATTTTAAAAATGTGTAAATTTTATAGTTTTCATTGTTTCAAAAGTTTTAACAAGATGAGCAGTAATTTAATGAACCACTTTGTCAATAATCAAGTCCAAAGCCGGGTTTTAGGATTTTTCCAAGTAATTTTTTTGCTTTTTTCGGAGCCGTTTCTAATAGTTTAAAATTTCCGTATGTTTCGCGCTGCTATCTGCGGGTAATTGTGATGGTGACAAGCAACGTTTACGATTCAGGCAGAGAATTCTAGCGGTGAGCGCAGAAAACATGTGTGTGATTCGCATCCAGAAATTTTGATATTATAAAAAGTGATTTTTTTATTTGCATCATATTTAAGCTCAGCATTATTTTAATGAATCCAAAGTTTAGTTTCGTGTACGATTTTCAAATTATAATTTTACTTGCGACATGAAAAACACGAGAACACATGAATTTACTCGTTAGTTAGATGTTTGCAAAACACTGTCGAGTAGTGAAAGACTCGCTCAAGTTTTTTTTCTTTCTTTCATTCTTTATTGTTATTCCATTCATACAACATTAATGGCCGGTTTCACCAATGTCCCCTAACTTTTAAGAGCTGCTTAAGGCATGTGTAAGGGCTGCCTAGCACATTGAATCGTTTCACCAACAGTTAAGGAACTCTTAAGTAATCTTAAGCATCCCTTAGTTTAAGTGGTGGAAATCGGGCCCCTAACTATTTAAGCGGCACTTACTGTCACAAAACAAGAAAAATAAAATGGATGCCGTGGAGGAATACGAAGAACTAACCGAAGGTGTACATTTTATTTTTGATATAAATGTTATTGCTGAAGTTGTGGAACATTTTTAAGGTGAACTTTATGTGAAATCCGTTATTATAAATACATTCGAGAATGTTCGCATACTCCACTTTTATTTAAGAACTCATTTAATAAGGAAGTAATTAAAGGTTTTTCTTTTGAAAAGTCTTAAAAGAACATTTATTACAAGGAATTTTGTATGTTCTAAAGGAAAAAAAAACTGATATTTTTTTTTATTTTCATCTGCTATTAAAACTTAGTTTAAACTTAGACAAAATTACAATAGCGATAAATTCTCCCATGCTGCGTCCTTTTCTTTGCTCGAAACAGCATCAGTCCTCTTATTTTCTATTATATTTTTATGCCTCTCAACTAGGCTCAACACCTTCATTTTCTCATCAGAAGAAAAGTTTTGCGTTTTCATTCTCTTTGTTTCAAACATTTTCACACTACTTTGCAACGACCATATAGCTACTACTTTCCGTGAAAATACACTAACATCGTAACATCCAATTACCGCGAAATTAATAAACATTCAGATATTTGTTTACTGTTTAGTTAAAATATTTGATTGGCTTATGTATGTCACGTGACAAAAAGTTCGAAGTACCAACCTGAAAACTATTAGTACTTATATCTGTACGAACCCTCGCTCTATGGCAAGCCAGTCCCTAACTAAGCAACCCCTACATAAGTGAATGTGACGATGGTGAAAACCAATTTCGTGAGAATTGACTTTAAGGAACGCCTAAACTTAAGCAGTCCTTTGCTGAGGGTGTGTTTAGGAGGCGTTGGTGAAAACGGCCCTAAGAGTACATAGTAAGCATTTATCACTGTAGTTGCCTAGATCCTATTACTAAGTTAAACAGAGAATGCGAGAAACAACCATCGCAATGGTATTGTAAAGGAAAGGTATTTCTACAATGGTCAGCAATTATTAAATAAATATTACCTCTCTCATTAAATTTACTCTGTAAAAGCAATAACCTGCTCCCAATACATTTAACTGAATGATCAATGTGTATACAATGTGCATATGTGTGTTACGCAACCCAAACTCTTAAGCTAGTAAGAAAAGCTTTGTACTAATAAACTTTTATAAACAACTGGAGTTATATGTTTTTGACGTCACAACGCCTAATAAATCTATGAACGCCAGCTGCACGCACGAAAAAGTGTCCCGTTACGCACATTGTCCCGTTACTATGTGTCCCGTTACGCTCATTGTACGCTTGCGCCGCATCTATATTTCTTCCACTCGATTAGAACAAGCATCGATTTGACTTTTTCGAGACACATTAAACTTGAAACACTCCCATTCTTTTCCTCCTTTTCCTATCATCATCCTATCCTTAACAGAATAACACAGATTGGAAGAAGTTAAATAGCAAACATGTATAAAAGTTATAGTTAAAATAATCCCTTCGTTAAAGTAATAAACATATTTGAATTAATGAGTGCAAATAAAAGTAAATTTATCAATTAAATTGTAGATTTCATTTAACACCTTCTTTGTATCCATACAAAACAGTGATAATTCAAATTTATTAATAAAAGTATGCAATCATTTATTAATGTTTTGTTATGACGTTGTCACGTTAAACTATCGTCCGTAAACCGACTTTACAGACAACCAATTTTTTAAATAACAGATTACTGATTTATATCAATTGTGTTTCTAGGAATTTTATATGAATACAATTTATTGGTTTTATTATTTAAATAGTTTAGTCCGTTGGATTAATTATTTCATTTTATGTAGGCCAATATACTCTATTTCTATTTAAAGTTATATTAAATTCATCACGTTTGTTAAGAATTGTATTTCTATTAATTTGCATAGGTAATAAAAACAATCTTTATAATAGTAAAACTATCATTTAACATTTATTTATTGTGAATTAAGTGAAACAATAAATCCTTATAAACTTTTTCAAGTGTATTTATATAAGTGAAATTATGTTCCCGTATGTATAATTTATTTACAATATATATTATTATATAGTAAATGATTAAAAGTAAATAAAATACAATAAAAAATCAGTATATTTAATTATTTTCTTTATGAATTAAAGTTAATCTCTATTATTTTTTCTAAATTTAATGAATAATTTTATTCACATGTTTATATTAATATTAAATACAGAGAATTTATTTAATTTTTGTTACAAAAAATTTTCAAAATAGTTCAGAGTCTTTAAAAAGTATAACTTCTAACGCGTGTACCTAAGAACACACATTTTTTTTTGATCTAATTGTCTAAGTTCACGCTCAAAAAATAACACTATTCATGTAAAGTATATTGTTTTGGTCCTTTTCAAAGCCTGTTATGTAAGGACAACTTTTATACATTTATATTGATAGTGTTCTTGTGTTTAATGCTTTTTCCCAAATTTTCTTATCAGATATTTACTAAGGGTTGCCTTGCTATCTATGAAATGTCACGCAAAAAATTTAATATAATTAACACCTACCTTCCCATTATGGCTATTCGATACCTAGTGACAAAGTTACTGACGAAACTCAAAATGCAGAATGTTATAGAAATAAATTTACAGGATTTGGCCAGTAGACAAAGAAATCATAAAAAGTTAAATAACGAAAAGGAAGTTTGTGACAGACCGTTAAGTATATGATTTTTAATGTTGAAACAGGCCAAGTTCATTTAAGATCCTGCAATCCAGAACGATTAAAACTACGCGACCTCTGGCTCCAGACGCCTGCGCCAGAACACACCTTATGACATTACTCACACCGAACCACTAACTGTTGCCTCGACTCAGGAAGGGAAACGGTGGAGTTTACTGCTGGCAAACTTCCCACCAGCGGTCCGTCTTTGAACCGAGAGAACTTTTTTTTATTACCTCGTCATTCGTTCCGCTGCGATGGCGCCCATTTACCATCCTTCCAATACGACTCGCGTGCCACTTAGGTCAAAACATCGTTCGCTTGATTTGATGTGCGGCTCTCTCTCTCTCTCTCTCTCTTTCTCTCTCTCTTTCTCTCTCTCTCTCTCTCTCTGGGGAAGCTTGAAAATCACAAAATGTTTTCACGTGAATACGTCTTTAAAACTGCTTCCATAGTGGGAGACAATTAAGAAAACGAATGATAACAAAATCGGGGGATACAGTTCGGTGTTGCAGATACATATCTATCATCTCCGTCCAAAATTTAATTACACCACTGGATAGCTAAAGGATCAAAGAATTCTTTCCGCTAAGTGAGGACTGTGACGCATCGCGCGCCGTGGAGGGGGAAGCGCCGTCAATATGAGGTCATTTTGCTGCGTTTCGAGTTTTCCGTTTAGTATAACTTTTGACTCGGAGAAGCTACGTTCTTTTAAGTTTCAATCGTCAGCTCTCGTCAAAATCTATCGATTTCAGATATAAAGCATTAGTGTAAAATAGTTACATTGAATATATATGGTGTTAAAATGAAAAATAGCGTATTTTATATTTTGTTTGGAAAATATTACCTGTTACACGTATTCACGTACAACACACGGCCGAGTCCATGACACAGCCACACCCCATTTTTTTTCCATCCGTAGTATGATTGTGAATACGTTTTTTTTTTTTTTTAAATCCTTTTCGTCTTGTCTATTGGCACTGCTATATTGCAAAATATTTATTTTGGAATATTCCAGAAACATCTGTAATATTATAGAAATTTTTTGTAAATAAATAATGTACAAAGCACCTTTTGAATTAAAGAATAATTTAAAAAGGATCAATCAAAGGTGTATGCAATATATTTTTTCAGATTATTTTTCAATGCATAGAGTATATCTGAATAATTTCTGAAAAATTCTCGATAAAAATGCCATGGCCATGAAAGAGAAATTTGCCTGCTCTAGGTAGGTAGGTTCTGTAGGTTCTGATTGTGAAAACTCCGATAAAAAATATACTTATTAACTCTCATTTGCCAGGCAGAAAACGTTTTTTTCTTCGCCTTTTTGCAAAAAGAGTTGCAGGAAAAAAAATTCAATAAAATAATTTGGTAAAATTAGGAGTATTCAAACCAATTCTTGAGCGGACGAAAGCTTTATAGTCTAAAGATCATGAAACTTAGAATTAGGTAGTAATATTTCGAATGCCATTCAATGGGAACGATTTCAATCTGTAGTCTTTTTTCAAAACCCATCTAAAATTGAGAAGTCATCTTAAAAACGTTAGTTAATAATATTAGTTGGTTCACGAATAATTTTACGTCAGTTATTTGCTTATTTAAAATTGCAATAGGACTAAAAACCAATTAACAGCAAAATGAGAAAATATCTCTTTCATTGTCCTTTCAATTGTTGTTTCCGAATAGATTTTTGAAATAGGACGGATGTTTTCCTACCATGCTGTCGCAAAATTTAATATAACATCATGACTATGCTTATTCCATTCACATTAATGAATATTTTTGAATGCAGGAAGAGCATTGCATTTGAACACGTCACATGTGAATTTCGTAGGAAAAAGTTATAATAACTCCGGTGCTGGTGCGACATGGTTATTTTTATATGTATTTAACGACTTAGTCAGTGCAAACCAAAAAAAAAAGCAGTCGATTTCGTAGTTTTTATCACTCTATTATTAGCTTCAATAGTAACTATCTAACGACTTATGTATACAAATCGTGGAGGTCTATTTTAAGCTACTTATAACTGTCGATTTGATTTGAAATTTTGCAAGTAGGTATATGTAATCCGTATGACAATACAACAATTTGCTACCATCGAATTTGATCGGATGATGGATCAAGGAAGTGGAACAGTGGAACTCTTCAATTTTTTTATTGTGTATTTGATAAAAGCGTGTTTTGTTAGATTTTTAACTGAAATTAATTTTTTTATCAGGTTGAAGTTAGAAATATAGATATAGGTATTCTACGAAACCATAACTAAAGAAAAGCATAGGCTATGTACATCTGGAATAATGTGGCTTTATAACATTGAAATATATATATATATTTTTAAATTGGTCTAGTAGTTTTCGTGTTTATTGCTTTACAAACAAACAAACTCACACAATTTTTGTCTACAACGTTAGTTTGTAGATTGTGATCGGTTGCTTCATAAGCTACTTCTTAATCTATTCTTGTCTTTTTTTTTTCTTTTGGCCGGTTGTCTCTAGATGAACACTTTGGTTCCACACAATTAGTTCCAGAAGTCTCCCGACACTCGGAATTCCATCGCGTGCAATCCTCTTCTCCGCGAATTTAAGACTACAAGGCAGTTCTCCGGTGTTCCACCCCCTCCCCCCCCCCTCCCAAAAACCATTCGAGTTTCAATGCAGCCGAATAACATTGAATAGGCGAAGCGTAATATAATTTTCTTTACACAGAAAATTCAATTCATCGAGGAGAAAACTTCACTCATATTTTGCCAGGTTTTTTTTTTTTTTTAGCCTTAAGTAGTTAGGTTAGATACTGGAGTTTTATATCAACTTGTGGGAGATTAGGCCTCGCCATTTTGCAATTTACAATATTTCGTTCCAGCTTGCAATAAAGCTGCTTCTGTGCTACGTATTTTGAGTCGGCGTGACTTAGGACTTAGCTTTTGACTACTCGATGACGTCAGCACTTGTGAACTGGTGTGAGTATGTGTAGTCACCAGCGTGAAATTACGTGTTATTTCCTCGCGGTGCTTACAGACAAGAGCATGTTAGTGAATATGTGGTTGCAACGAGCTATATAAGGTCCGGGAGGTACGGTTTATGCCTTGACATGTCAAAAATCTGGATAAATAATTTAAAATTAGGATTATAGCAAAATATGGAAAAATCCTAAATGGCGGGGCCTGGTAAACGTCAAACTTACGTACATTATGTATATATTTTTTTAAAATTCAGTTCTAAGCAGACTGCAGCTAGTCAAAATTGCTTTAAGTCGAATACACCAAATGCATTTCCAGCCTTAAGCAGTAAGTACGTAAGACGTCAGCTGACCGCAATGAAAGGGGTCTGCGTAGTTAGAAGGCCGGCTGAGTTCATTACGTTGCGGCCAAGTGCCAAGTTTCACGTCGGTCGGAGTTTGGGTTTGGGGCAAGAGGGGAACGATGCAGTAACTTAAGTTTTGAGAGTAAATTAATTTGTATGTTAAATTCTGGCTCCTGTGTGTTGCAAAGTAAAGCTAGGAACAGTGCGACCCCATTTCACTGAGTTCCAAACTACTCGAAAACGTAATCGGAAATCTCAAGTTGCAAAACTTGCCGTCACGACAAATGACTTTCTCGAAAGACAAGAGAATATTTTAGTGAATAAAGGGCGTACAGAACTCTATTCCTTAAGTTTAAAGTTGTAATGTGTTATTCAGGTCATTAACCTCGTTACTAAACTAGTTAATAACATGTAAATGCGAAAGAAAAATAACGATTATTTGTTTCTTCCGGACGTCAGTTGTGACATTAAACTGTCTTACCGAATGTCAGTGACGACTGAGAGAATAACTAATATTCTCGTGCGATCAGCTGTTTCATAATTTTTTTCCCAAAACCTGTAATTATCGCACAATTGATAGATAAAACATTAATTATTTTCTTTGTTTTTTGTATTCATTTGTTCCATCATCACGGAAATAATTTGCGTTGAAAAAAAAATATGTACATGAACCAAGACCACATAATCACATACTTTGTTGGTTAAGTAGATAAGTATATATATCTGACTAACTTAAGGGTGAATAACTCCTGCTTCTACACAATCTTAAGGAAAAAAAATTTTGAGCTGAAAATTAGTCGTTATAGTATCGCTGCATAAGGACTACTAAAAATATTTTGGGATTTTATTTCAATAATATTGTACCTCAAACCACTACAGCATAAATAACAATTGAACACTTTTACAAGAGAGTAAAAATACTACTTTTATCAATGATATTATGTACCTTTTCCAGCAAGAAGTAACCTATTATAAATTTATTCTAAATGGGGGACTCTTTCCAACAACAACAGGTACATAACATTCTATCTATACTTAACGTTTGTCTTGTTAAGCTAAATCTTTGGACTATTTTAGGTCTCACTGAAAGTTTCAGAAAATGTTTTGAGGGATTTAAGATGTTATGATTCCTCAGAAAACTACAATTCCAGACATGAAATGCAATAGAAAAAATATGGTACGTGTATTTATGTACGCGCCTTAAAAGTTATACTTGGCGTCATAAAAAACTTTTATTTTTATTTTGCATGCAAATAATTAATAGAAATAAAATAATAAAAGGACTGGAGTGTTATAATAAATATGGTTGGTAAAGTATAAACTCAATTAAAGTCAATTTTTTTAATAAATACACAGTGATCAATATTAATATAAACATAATTACAAATTAAATTATTTAATTTAGTAAAATAATTCGAATAAAATTAATTTATAATAGAAAACAATCAACTTGCTAAATGTTAATTTTAATTTATTAATTTAAACTATTTAAAATTTACAATGTAATAATATATAATGCAGTTAAATAATACATACGGGAACTTAACCTCACTTATATAAATAAAATTGAAAATACTCTTGAAAAAGTTTATAAACACGAATTTTTATCACTAATATTTACAATGAATAAATGTAATAATTATATGGACCAGTATTCAATATAAATCACGAAAGTATATGATTCAGAAACACATAAATAATTTTTATTTGCACACAGCCTTTATCATTCTGACAATTTTCGGTGCATGCTGTACGAGCATTGTAAAAATCCATTCTCGTAATTTTTCCATAACGCGCATAAATAAATATAACCTAACCTCACTTATATAAATACACTTGATAAAATTTATAAGCACAATTTCTACCACTAATATTTTCAATAAATAGATTGTTTTAATGATATGGACCAGTATTCAATCTCAATCACTAACGTAGGCTATAAAACATGAAAGCACATATAGAATTTTTATCTACATGAAGCCTTTTTTTCATCTAGTAAAAATTTCGTTGCATGGTGCGTACGCATCGTTAAAATTCACTCTCATCACTTTTTCATAACCCGCCTAGGGAAGTATAACTTAAAAAATGCCAAATTTGGACTTGAGATAGAATGGCTCTGACTTCAAGATATTACATGATCGGTTCTTATTGTTTGATGAAAGCCTTTATTAAAATAAAATAAAATAATATCCAAGTGATCCCGAAAGAAGTTTGGTGGTTGTTTATATCGTCAAATCGTGACCAAATATTATATCAAAAAATCTAAATGTAAATGGGTGTACCGCATTCGAGAATTGATTCAGATTCACAAACTGACCGAAAAAAAAAACCTTCGTTCCACAGCATGGCTTCTAAGATAGAAGTGCTCACTAATGTAAGTAACGTCACTACGGTGCTAGAAGCTGGATTGCGTGTCGGCGGAGTGGGTCAGTCAGATCAGATGGTGACGCACCTGTCATTGACGTAAGAAGGTATGTCACGCATACCTTGCCGGATTACAAGGGTCCTCGCAAACCAACCCTCCCCCCCCCCCCCCAACAAACCAACCCATCACCGATCACTCCGCGCACCATCACGCCTCGGGCTATTGTTACAGACCCTTCAAGCGGCCTAGGCTTACAGATGCCGCCGCGCTTAAAGCACGTGACTTCGAGTCGTTCTGGATGTTTCGGGCATCGGGTCGGCTCAGGACGACGCGACACGTCTTAACCACTCCCGTACATTCTGGAAAGATGGTCCACTAGTAGGTATAAAATGGGCGACGCCGGCATCCGCAGCAGTTCCGATAGTTTGGAGAGTTTGGAAAGTTCCAAGAGTGAAGTGCGAGTGCGACCGAGTGGCGCGAGATTGTGTGTGGAGACAGGTGCGTGGTAAGGGGCGAACCACTGTCGAGCCTGGCTCCAGTGAGGAGTGTGAACTGTTCACTGGACAGATACTCAGTGATTTGTGTACATACATTAAGTGTGTCGATTTAATAAATAATTAATAAAACTTTATAAAATTAATTGGGCTGCCATTTACGAATTCAGTTTTTTCCCTCACATTACTCGTAAAGTAACAGACACTGTAAACTGAAAAAAAAAAAAAATATATATGTATGTGAGAGTGGAGTTCACGCGTGACAGAAGTAAAACTTATGGCATATTAGGTATAGATAGATATAAATTATTAGTATGTTTTACTGAATAAGATGTAATAATTAGAATAGCAAGGATGTGTGTATGATCTCAAATGAAAAAAAAAAAAACTTTTTTTCCACGCCCGGTACTTTCGCATCCGCCACTGGCACTTATTGGCGCCTCTTTTGGCGGTATATTCCCGCGTTGTCTTCGATAATACCTTTTTGTTTATTTTGCCTTATTATTATTTTTAGGCATGTTATCAATTAACGATCTCCAGCTGAATTAAATGAAAGAACCGAAAAATAAAACACTCCAATCGAACATGCATTACATTTATAAAGACTATCTCAAAAGCCTGTAAGTCCTTCTGACATTTCAAATCACAGTGTTCTAATACCAAAAAAAAATTATACGTAAGAAACTAATCTCTTAAGTCCATATGTCTTTTTTACATTTTCAATCACACGTAAAATTCACATAAAAATGAATGATACAAAGTTAATTATATCAAGTTAATTACGCAAATCAGTAACTCTATCAATCCGCTACGTAATTTTCTCCCTCCCCCCTTGCCAAAATCCCTTTACACCGCTAGTGTATGAGTTGGACGACGTCGCCGCTAACGCACTCTCCTGCTCTACCGGTTCCCCCACCACGTACCTAACTATTCCCCTCATGCGATCGGAATTTTTGTAACGTTCGAAAATTTAAGCCACCTCAGCGAAGAAGTTTCACTTAAAAAAAAAACGTTTTTTTTTTTGGCATAAAGCCCATTATTAATATCCAGGAAGAATGTTTTCCAGTCAATTGTTCGTGTCCTTTTTTTCCCGAACGAGGCGGAAGAGGGCGCGATAGTATTCCACCCCCTGAAGCAAAGGCCGTATCGGCAGGAAATAATAAAAGTTCTTGGGAAGAAAACTCCCCGGCGCTTATAACTCACGTTATCGCGAGGGCCACAGGGGCGTTCTGAGGAACATTCCGAGCGGAATGGACTGCGCCGACATAAAAGTGGGACGGAACGGATTTCACACTCCGCCGTCCCCAGGAGGCGCGTATAAAGCTGGAATCACGCAGTAAAGGGGGTGCGCCCGTTTTGGGGGAGAAAATTATCCTACGCTCCTGCAGCTCGTCAATCTACGTTCCGCTTCTGCATGTATATTGCACTGATTTATAGTCGGTAAGATAAGTCCAGACGGTGACTCGTTAATTGAGTAACGAAAAATTGCAGCTCAAAGGAGTAGAGCGCTCGATGGCGGAAAGGAGAAGAAGAACGGGAAATGAAAAAAATATAATTAAGTACGAAGCCAGACAACTGTAAGACTCTTTGCAGTGTATTATTAATTGTTTACTTTTTATCGTTCAAGAGGAAGATTGAGTATGCTGGTTTTATCGTTAAAAATTCAGTTATTAAAGTGTAAAGTTTCATTTCTAAAGTGGGTGGTGGCCACGCGCCCATTTTTGTTTTGTTTTGCACATCTGAATCAAATAATTTCAACTAAAAAAATAGACCTAAACTATGTAAGGACACAAACTTATCAGGTTAAACAATAACATTACTGGGTTCATAACGACAAGGATTAAAATAAAATTTTTGTTAAAGTGATAAAATTCTTAATAAAATTTGTGAATCGGAAACACCAGCTAGTTGTTAAGTATATATATATTTCAGATACAATATATTTTTTTAATAATTATAAGTTTCGACTTCCGGTTTGAAGAGTTCATGTTTAATACATTTTATTCTCTTAATGGATACGGTTGATAAAAAAAAAGGTATTAATTTGGTCAATACAAGTACAGAATAACCATTAAAAAATGTACGAGTTATAAAATTTAATAGTATCAACTGTAAGCGTGGTACAGTATTGGTTCAAGGTCACAATTAAAATGTAACTCTGTAACTCAAAAAGTTTTAGATAAGCGCATACACGAGTACTGCTTTATTGTTTTCTCGCTTACAGCGCCAAAGAATGGCTCTTTCCCCAGTCAGTAGCCGGTGAACCTGTAAACTTTGGCAACAGGATGGAGCCCCTCCACATTGTAATCTCTTTGTACGAGAGTGGTTGAACGTCGAAGTCCCTGACCGTTGGATTGGTCGTAATGGTCGAGACGACAGAGATCTTTTTTTTTCGCCGGCCGCTACGTTCACCTGACATAACGCCATGCGATTATTTTTATTCCTTTGGGTATTTATAAAAGGTCGTGTCTACGTTTAGCCGCTACATACTGAATTTCCAGAGCAGATAAACAGAATTGAAGAGGCAATTTCCCTCTATTACTCCAGACGTGTAAATCAAAGTGGAGGAAGAATTGGACTTTCGGTTGGATGTGTGACGTATACCTAAAGGTACACATATTTGAATTTGTAAGAAAAACTACGTTAGTTTACCTTGAATTTTATGTATTATTTGTTGTAAATAGTCTAAAATAAACTGTTATAATATCCATTGGAACTGGGACATTATTTTATGGGCACTATGTATGATCTTGTCTGAAGTAGCTTGGCTTCTGGGTTGTAGCCGTGTCCTTGGCGAATAATTCACCGACGTTTCGGTGCAGCATAAAATTAACATTGATGAGGAATGGGAGCTACCAAGGATAAGGGACGCACCCTTGCAAAAAAAACATCGGACTCCATGCCGGAAACATATTTAAAATTAACCTCCTGGCCCCCCAGCTGCCTCACAAACCACATTACACACAAAAAACAAACATTTGCTGCTTATTAAGGGCAATACAAAAAATTCACCTAAACTCTGGCCATCATGAACACACAACTGCTTCTGCAGCTTCAAAACTCGACGACTGTTATTCATTAACGTTTAGCATTACATTTCATACCCTTAATAAAGGATGTTGTCACCGCACTTTAATTTAAAACATTAAATCTTTTCAAAATTATATCATTTTCCCAAAAAAATAACTTATAACTGCTCCCTGATGATGGCAACTGCAATGTCGACCGAAACGTCGGTGAACTATTCGTCAAGGACACGACTACTACCCAGAAGCAAAGCTAGTACAGACAATGACCGTGAAAGCCTGCGAACATTATTATAATGTTGTCTCACAACGGAACGAAGCAGTGCGGGCCTAGGAGTGAACTGTGTGAGGATTTGGGCATGACACGTGTCCATAGTTTCAGAAATGAAAAGAGGTTGGCACGTGGACGGGAAAGGTTCGGCGCAGATGCTTCTTGCTTCGACGCAGGCCCGCGCATGCGCGCCGGATGATCCGAGAGTGTAACCTGGGCGAGGCGCATGTGCGGCGCAAACCAGGAACTGGCAGTATGGGAGGCAGACGCGGCGGGGAATCAGAAATGAGTGCCCCGCCCATCTGTCCCGAATATGTCACGGGAATCAACGTAAAAGTGAGCTCTGCGCATGCGCGGGATTCGGGAAACAGTTAGTTCACTGATAGGTAGAGACCGGAAAAATTCGCGAATTCATTTCGCGATAGGCTAAAATACAAATCGTTATACCTCAGTGCTGCCTCTGCTATTGGCTCACAACTCACCTGGATGACTCTGGGCCAATGAGAAAAACCCAACCAAAGCTTTGTCGAATCACAGGCTGCTACGTTGGGACGTCTCACAAGACAGCAGCAAATGAGTGGGTGGCATTTGACCGAGTGTACGTAGAACTATGGAGTTCATCCTGGAGCTAATTGAACCCGCGAGTTTTTCCAGTCCCTACTAATAAGAAAACTTACTCATAAAAATGATATAAATGTTGTACAGGACACCCGCTTCCACAAAACCCTGGCTACGGCCCTGGGGGATGCACCTGGGGGATGCACCTGGGGGATGCACCTGGGGGATGCACCTGGGGGATGCACCTGGGGGATGCACCTGGGGATGCACCTGGGGATGCACCTGGGGGATGCACCTGGGGGATGCACCTGGGGGATGCACCTGGGGGATGCACCTGGGGGATGCACCTGGGGGATGCACCTGGGGGATGCACCTGGGGGATGCACCTGGGGGATGCACCTGGGGGATGCACCTGGGGGATGCACCTGGGGGATGCACCTGGGGGATGCACCTGGGGGATGCACCTGGGGGATGCACCTGGGGGATGCACCTGGGGGATGCACCTGGAGGATGCACCTGGAGGATGCACCTGGGGAATGCACCTGGGGGATGCACCTGGGGGATGCACCTGGGGGATGCACCTGGGGGATGCACCTGGGGGATGCACCTGGGGAATGCACCTGGAGGATGTACCTGGAGGATGCACCTGGGGAATGCACCTGGGGGATGCACCTGGGGAATGCACCTGGGGAATGCACCTGGCCTGGGACTTCTCCAACGACTCTCAGCAATTTTGAGATTCATTCAACTTAATTTTGGGTTCTTTGTTAATCTGCTTTCGTTGCCTTTGTGTATTTTATTATATCCGTCAAATTCTACCGTTTAATAGAGCCAGTTACAGGTACAATCAATCGCCATATGCAACGCATATTGACCAATGAAATAATTAAGAGCTTCGGGTATCGATACTTTGTTTTTAATTTTTCTGAATTAAGGAAATGCAGTTTTCAGCGTATAGAGGAAATAGGCTTATGCCTGCGGACAATATGAAATGAATCGAATGCCAACAAAAAAAAAAAAAGAGGACTCAATCTATCTTCACCCCCCCCCTTATCACTTCTCTCGCTCTCTCTCTCTCTCTCTCTCTATATATATATATATATATATATATATATATATATATATATATATATCTGAAGTGGTGGAACGTTTATTTTCTTTCACGAGTTCTCTCCCGCTGCTTATGAAAACAGAGCCTTGGGCGGAGATTTCGGAAAATCCTTTATATCGGGGCGGAATTTCTAGCGGCCAGGCCAGTAAGCGGGATAAACTGGGAAATGCGGGGAGCGAAGCGGATGGAGGGGATGATTGAGACGAGGGGTTCCCGGGCAGGTCAGGGTACGGCTGGTGAAGAGGAGAGCGGGGTGAGTGGACGGGTTGGCGAAGAGGAGAGCTCGTTGAGTGGACGTGGTAGAGAGAGAGAGGATTGCCCTGTAAACGCCACGGCACCCGTTAAAAAAAAAAAAAAAAGTCCGATGGATCCCCCCACTTTTTAAATAGCTTTCCCCTGTCGCGCTGGTTGGAGTCATCCTTCATCCCAATGAAGCACTAATTTATCCGCGAAAGGAAGTTAGCCGCCTGGTATTGGACTACCCGCCCACCCACCAACAAAAAAGATGGATTCATTGAAGCAGTGAGCGTGAAATATGTCATTTTACGATCTTCTTCAATTTTTTTTCCCCTTCCTTCAGTTCACCCCATTCCTTTACCCCTTTTGGTACGGCACTATGGAATGATTTAATTTCGTAACAAAGTGATACGATTTTCGTGCACAAGAGACAGAGTATAGTCCACAGAGAAGTTTGGATTTAATTAAACAACTAATTTTCTCATTGTATAGAGCCCTGCGAATCATAGAGTCGATTTTGAGGATTAATAAATTAGGATGCATTCTGCTGGATTTTAATAACATAAGATAAAAAAATTATTAAAAATAGATTATTTTTTGCAGTTTTTTTGAGAAAATTCCTTGTTTCTATGAAATAACCGGGTTTGGAAATTAGCGAAAAAATTCTTTTAAGATGATTAATCGCCGTTTGAAAATAGATGACGGGTGGTATTTAAAAATATTTCATTTGTAAAGACATGCGGTTATAAAATTTCTTTTTATTTCCTACCGTAACTATAATTTATTTAAACTTCACAAGACCAAATATATTTCACTTTAAACACTGGCACATGTCACTTCCCAACAGGCAACATTTATTTATATTCTTGTCTTATTTATTATGTATTAAAACATTTTATTTTTAAATGGTAAACTTTTAACAACATTCATAAAATCATTTCAATGCAATTATTGGTCTTCATAATAGAAATCATTTAAAGGTAAAATATTTTTGCGTGAGGAATTATAAACGTGAAAGAGATATAAATTAGTATTGTGTATTATTAAATTACTTACTCTCATTGACTTAGAATAACAAGATGTACAATATTTTCGCTATATCTAAAAATTATTCTTATTAAGCGATTTCATGAAATAACAAGGTATGTTTTTGCTTGACGAGGACAAGTGGTTATTTGAACATTTTTGAAGAACGAATACCCAGGAAGAAAAATCCGTGTAATTAATATTGAAATTGCTTTTCTGCTAAATTATGCTAACGAAGCTAATTAAAATGCAAAAATACTATTATTTACTAAGTGGATACATTTTCTTGTTAAGAACGAACTCGCTATAAAAATAGAATACTGACAACCTACATCACCGATGTAGCAAAGATGTTACATTCGGGTAAAAATGTTCTAGAATTTAATCTCATTTAAATCACGTAAAATGTGTTCTGAATTAAGATTAAATATTGGGTATAGACGCTCACATATTAGCTTAAGAAAAACCATTCCCAATTTGTCTCTCAGCCAAAATAAGAGTCGTGGTAATAGCAAAGTCAAAGGCAAATTAAACAAATCAGTTGTTAAGTAAAAAGTTGTCTTTACCGATTACAAACACTGAAACTTGTTTTATAATAATAGTTGTAGCAAAAATAAATGTTTAAAACCCGAGAAAAAATTATTACAAATAAAAGAAAAAAGATTGTTTAATAAGTAACTTTTTTTAAGTTGATACGAATAACTGTTGTATAACTGGTTCTAAAATCATGGAATTTTTCGTGTGATACTTTTTTTTTGTTCACAGTGCAGACCGGCCTCCTGATTGGACTGTCAAGAACACGTGTGGCAGAGTTGGGTAGAGGTAAAAATAAAAAAATAATAAAAACGCAGTATGGGATCATACGGGTGGCATGGGTTGGATAGAGAGGGGTCAGGGGTTGGTTCAACTCAAAGCTGATGTCTGAAAGAGTCCCGCCATTACAACTGTGACCACGTGAAATTGACCCGACAACCAAGACATACGGACACAAACCCACATTTATTTCCTTTAATGTACTGTACGCACCTGTAATCAACTTCCACGATCGATTAGGCTTCAAAATTCACTTTCGATACTCGAGAAAACTTTATTCAGATGTTTGCCAACTGTTCTGCTTTGGTTTACCTGTCGTGTCAGTAATGTGTAATTTAACATACGTGGAGTTATGTGAAGGATTATTATTAGAAAATGTTTAAATTTTTTTAGCATCATTCTGTCCTTGTTGATTTTATTCAATATTCTGTTTCAAAGCATGTGTTTAAAATAAAGGTAGATTTTAAATTTTTTTTATACATGTGTAATTTATCAGTAATAACAGGAATATAATTTTTTCAATGTATCTTTGGATTTCTTAAACATTAAATGTATATTTAACACCATGAATTTTATAATTGCAGTTTTATAACTTAAAAGTAATTCGTCAGTTAAATTCATATTGTACTCTAAGCTTTTAAGGTGTTTTAATTTATTGGTAATTTATTTTATTTAGGTAAGTTTATTTATGAAAGTTTCGTTTTAGTAGTGTATATTTTGTTAAAATTGTTGCGTTTCATTTGCATTCATGTTTGTATTAATGACATTTATATTGTATCATTTTCCTGTCAGGGATCACAGCCCTAAGAATTTTTCAATAAATTCTGACTCGTTATACTGATTATGCCAAAATATGAACGGGAAATTCTCAAGATCAGATAAAAATCTTTTTATTTCTTGGACCTGATTTTAGAGAGGAAATGTTATTAAAATACAGCCCCTCTTGTTAAAATTCATTAAACTGTTAATACTATAAAGTTACTCTTTTTGTTTGCGAACTTGGGTTTGTTTGTAAACGTTTTTTTTGCTCTATCCACCACAGATGGCAGCCCCATGATTACAAATTTCCATTCCATGCGACTTCCGTTGCATTCATGAAATTATTCCTACCAAAAGCTAAGATGTTACACACCAAACAAATACATATTTCGTCACCAAACTTCGTTTGTACGCTTCAGTTACAGGACTTAGTTGTGTAAGATGAGATGGTTGTTTGTAACGAGTTCAAATTTACGACGTTGCTTGGCTCCTTGGGTTGCAGTCGTCGAAGGCTAAGATTTCACCGAAGTTTCGGTCGACCTTGACGTTGCCATCTTCAGGGTAACAGTTTACCTGCTGAGATTCTTGCTGAATCCTCACCTGCCCCCCCGGAAGAACTCTGTGTCGCAAAGCCAGAAGCTGAGAAATCACTGGATGTTTTGTCACATTTACCCTGACACAGTTTTGAATCACCGTACTCGACGGCGCAGGGCGATGTAGGTGTGGGGAGTTGGTAGCTCCCGGGGCTGTGTTTGAGTTTTCGGGTTTTGTTACTCTTTTCAAGTAGTTACGTATGTCGGCGAGGAGTGAAGCTCCCAAGAAACCAGGACCGGCTAGTGTGATGTACATGTCGTGTTATTGTGGTTTGTAGGCTTGTGCTGTGTACTGAAAGTGAACTAGTTGGAATAAATGTAATGTTGAGCCGTGCGAACTGCCACAGCGAGTACACGTGGAAGCATGATGCTGGTCCTCTCCAACTTGGAGACAGACACACAGGCATATAATCGTGCCGTGTGTGGTCCGATGTGGGAGGAAACGCGTGGATTATTATCTTCAGTTTTTTTTGTGCCTCCATATTCTCTTGTCTCAGAGGAGAGTGTTTCCTGAATGGCTGCAGCCATAGGCCATCCAGAGCCTTCCTTTCTTCCGGTCGGGTTGGTTTGGCCAATCGGAGCCGAGCCTCTGTGATTGGCTGGGGGCTGCTGGCCAATCAGTGGTGCTCTATGCGTCACAATTCAAAGAGTACTTCAGCTGTCCGCAGCTGAGAACACAACCCGCTACTTCCTTCAAATTATTGCTAACAGGCAATGAATGGGCTTTTAATTTAACACATTCAACTCAACAAGTGAGTTTAAATTTAATCCTGCTTCGGAAAATGTGGGTAATTAAAACCGGCTTTCAAAACAATGGGCAGAGAGCTGCGAATTTCGCGCTCCTATTTGGCGATTTGGCGAAAGAGAGACACTGAAATGGATGCTGTTAGGCACTTGAACTGCGTTATTATTGGATCAGAGGTAGTGTTGACACGTGCAGAAGACGACACCCAAATTATACAATTGTACAAGAACCCAATTACAGCATCACAAAATTAAAACGACTCAAATACAAGCCATTCGGCTGGAATGTAGGATGCGGTAGCAGCCAATGAAACAAGGAAACCGACTGGTATACCAGAAAATAACATTAATTTTGCAGTGAACTACACAGCCCGGGGAGGGAAGGGAAATAAAGTCGGCTAAAGGATATGAAAAAAAGACTTCTTAAAGGTTTCGTTTGACAGGATAAATACATTAATTAAATTATAAATGGTAAACCTTAGAGGACGTAACAAACGTAATGGTGTGCCAAATGAAACTTTATGACAGTAAAACTACCCTGGAATATATTTGGTACACTAAAATAATTGTATAAAGAAGAAATGTCAAGTTATTAAATACGTAATGAAAATGCATTACATTAATAATACTTTTATTCTCCCCAACTGAGTGTTGTAATTATCGGTAGTGTAGTGTAGTGTAGTGGTGGTATTGCGCGCTGTTGTGATGTAATGGTAGTAACTTATAATTTGGTTCAAAACTTCATCATTACCAATTATTTTTTTTTAAAACAGATTACTGGCTTTTAAACACTGTACTTTAAGAAAATACGTATTCATATATTTTGTTAATCTTATTGATATAATATTATTCAATACATAGCTCAGATCATTTGTTTTATTATTTCGTACTAGGTAGATTTATTTTTACTTAAAATAAAATTATATGTTCATATGTAACTAAAACCATTAAATTCTCTAATTAACACTCAACGTTAAAATTTCTCAAAATAAGTTGTAAAATTAGGTAGTAATCAAGTAATAGATACGTATAACATATGTGAATCGGTAGATTTTTTTTTACTATTACAATGGAACTATCACAATTAATACTGTGAATTAGCTAGATAAGCTCTCTGATTAATGTACATTTATATATAGATCATAAATAAACTACATTAAATCAAACCCAATTTCATTTGTGTCCTTTAAATTTTATATAATTAAATTTTGAAACTAACCTATCAATAAAACATACTATCTCGTAAATTAAAAAATTTCTCTGTATTTTTTTTAAAGTACCAAACCAACTTTGTTATATTTTTTGTAAATGAAATATATAAGATAAAAATATAAAGAAATCATTAACCAGGTTACATAAGTTTTAACATAAACAGCTGCAATTTTCATCATTTTGATTTTCAGTATTTTGTTAAATTGACAACATGTTAATCCTTCCCCGATATACTTGCTTTGGTCGGCCACTGTGTTTGCTGGTTTCCTGATATTCTAGGTATCGTGTTATGGAGTTGAGAATTCTTTCTTATCTTCTGCTATACAAACATTTATGCCTACTTTTATACCTACGGGTATATAACATAAGTTATAGCAGAAAAGGGGCAACGTGCGCGGTGGGCTTAAGTATCATAAAATAAAAATAATAATGACCTGTTTACGCCAAGCATATGTCGCTGTATTCTAAGAACGCGCCTCTTCATAATCACGTGTGCACCTAGTCCAACATACAACTTTAACTTTAAAAATAAGTATACTGAAACGACTGCTGGATCATATTTAAGAGCCAACTCCGGCCTAAAACTTTCTTCTATGAGCACCACACGTAATCCATAGCTTACCAGGGATCTAAGGCTGAAACCTTGTTGCATGGAGGTAGAGACTCTCTGTGAGTAATAATAAAGCGGTGATTTACGTTTCGTGGTGGCTGTGCGAAGTAAGCCTTAGGCAATATGGCCCTCTTAAGGTGATAGTGTGCTCAAACACAATTGGTTCCCGACTAGGCGCTCATAAATTAATGAGTCATGGGCGAAAGTCGGGCACAAACAACTGCTCATTGTATCGTGCCAAAAAGCGCGATGCCTTAGCGCCCACACGGTTACTGAAAAGCCCATTGCAATGGAAATGTCTTTAATCCACCATTATTTCATTCGGTACACTCTGTTATCTGACACCGAATAAGATACAGGCATTGAGATTTTTTTTTATGTGTAACATCTTAGCTCTAGGAAATTACAGCATTTGTTGTGGATTATTTCGTGATTGCGCCGTAAGTAAACGAACGGGAATGTGTAGCAGACTGTGCTGTTATCTGTGGTGGATGGTGAAAACCAAAATACACAAATCCAAAAGGAAACTTTATAGTATAAACGATTTAATTTATTTCAACAAGAAGCACAGTAATTTAATAATATTTATTGTCGAAAATCAGGTTCAAAGCCGGGTTTTTTTTCCTTTTTTTTTCTTTTTTTTTCTCGCTTTTATGGGAGCCGTTTCTTTATACAGTTTAACCTTTCAGTCTGCTAATCAAATGATTTGATAGTCGACGTAGCTGCTCCGGCAGAGAATTCTAGCGGCGGGTGCGGAAACTACGTGTAATTCGCGTCGATAAATGTAGTTGAAAGCACAATTTGATTATATTCATCACGTGTGGCATAATTTTTAAAAGAATTCTTCGCTAAATTTCGTGTATTATAAGAGTATTTGCAATGTGAGAACACATTAATTTGCTCGGTACTGAGAAACCTTTAGAGGTTCAATTGTCTCAAGCTTTTCTACCAATGTCTACTTGAGACATCATGAATCTCAGGAATGACTTAGCGTTGCATGCTGAGGGCTAGCATAAGCGTAAACTTGAAGGTTTTCATCCGTAAATGTTTTGCACTAAGTTATGAAACTGTTAAAATCATATATGTGTTTCTTGATAAATTAAAAATAAAAAAAAAATCCAATATGACTTTAAGGAACGAAAAACTAATATTTTTTATAATTTGTAGTTCACCTTAACATCTGAAGAGCATAATTGAACAAGATAATCAATTGGTAATTTTTTTTTCAAGTGTTAGTTAAAAATTATATAATACTTTTGTAAAATAAAGGAATACTTTTTGTTTAGTTTCGCATTTTCACAGTTGGGTACGAATGTGTGGAATGTGCAACCAAGCGTAAAATAATCTTTAGTAAATTTGTAATAAATAATTTATAATTATAGCGAAATAAGATGGGAATAGTATACAATAATCGGGATTGGCGCTGGTTTCTGGGTGAGGTGCTGATGCCGATGTCCACCATCTTGTATTGTGACGTCTTGGCGGCCATATTGGATGACTTTGACCTTTGACCTTGACCTTGAAGTTCATATTGGATCCGCCATCTTAAAATAGAGCACCCCTCTTACAAATATTGCACTTTTCGTTACGCAAGCCATCTTTGATGTGTAGGTCATTGTTACACTTTTCGTTACAGTCGCCATTGTAATTCTAATAACGTATCCGTTTTCTTGGATCTGATGTTATAGCCATTATTTCAATTCTGACATAATGTCCGCCATTTTGTTTTCACGTTCATGTTGATGTCACGGCCACCATATTTGTTTCTGTTTTTCTGGAGGCCGCCATCTTGGATACCGACATCTTTGTTTCCGCTGTTTACTCTCTAGGAGCATTGCTCTGTCTAATCACATAACTTCGATGTTCCATTATCCACCACAGCTGATATGGTCCTAATAGACGCATAAAATTTAATTTTTTATGCAAAATACATTGGAAGCACTTGATTCGAACCAACACAGCTCTGACCTCTGGGTTGGAAGACATACGCCTTTAACAGCTCTTTTTTTTTTTTTTTTTAATTTTAGTTTCAGAAACAGAATACTTTAAGTTACATATACATTGGGATGACGACAATTCAAGTATTTGTCATATCTAAAAAGTAATCCAGTGCAATGCTACCGTTAGCAAGCCATGCTAACGGCTATAGTAGGTAATATTTATTTTAAGTCTACCTGAAAACTATTGCATTTTTTTTCTCTTTCACTTAACAATTCAACATCTTCCTCAAGTCATCACTGGATAACCACCTTCTTCACTTACGTTACTTGAGACTCTTCCCTAGAAGACGGCCTGCTATAGTAGGTAATATTTCTTTTAAATCTACCTGAAAACTATTGCTTTTCTTTTCTCTTTCAATTAAAAATTCAACATCTTCCACAAGTCATCGCTGGTTAACCACCTTCTTCACTTACGTTACTTGAGACTCTTCCCGAGAAGACCGCCTGCGCTCATCACTCACCGCAGGTAGTGAGAGACCTCTCTGCGCGGGAGAATGGCGTGGAGCGCCTCTGATCCACGAGGGAAAGTGACGCGAAAGTGAGAGGAGGAAATTGGTACGTCACAACACAACAGCTGCCATGACAGACGAAGATAGAGAACTTTTTTCCGCCCTCACTTGTCGTTGAAGGGGAACGAGAGATGGAAACGATGATAGCTGGTTTCGTGTCTTCAAACCGACCTTCAGAAGAATTTTTTTTATATGTAAAACATATTAAAGTTATTTCGAAAATTATTCTCGCCGTTAAAAATGTAATAACCCGGCCTAAGAATCCACCGCAGTAAGCGAATTTCCATCACCTAAAGTTTTTGCAGCTTTTATAAAACGGTTTGCTTCAGTTTTTTGTGAGATATACTTAATTTTTGTTTGTTTATATATATATATCCTATTATATTTTATCTTTAAAGCTCAATACATTGGCTTGAACAGTATACTAAGATTAAATCCTTAGCTATTATCAACTGTGATTTTAACTTAGTAAAATTTGTTAACATATTAGGTCTCATTTTTCTGTAAACTAACATCATCAGATGCAGGGCCGGATTTAAGATGTGGGTAGCCTGGTGTCTTTTATGGGTGGGAGGCTCATTGTTTCTAGGTGTTGCGATATCCAGTGCAAAAACACGAAATGAAACGAACAAAAATTTATTTACGCAGAGAAACTCAGTTAAAATTATTTAATTTTTTCATTAATAAGTACAGAATAATATAACTAACAAAAACACATTAATATATTCGAAATCAGCGGATGAATAACGTTAAATCCATTACAATCTAGGCACTTTCCTTGTATTCGTGCTGCAAAATATCTGATGATGTCACTAAAGTCCAATTCACACAGTATATCTGACTCGATGGTCATGATAGCAAAATTTACAAGTCGTTCCTGCTTCACGGATGTCCTTAATCGGTTTTCAATTAATTTGAGTTTGAAAAGGAGCTCTCGCACTGCAGTTTGTTACCATCAAAATTAGATATATCCTTAGAACGGGTTCAATGTTTGGGAAAGTGTCCTGCACACCCCTTTTCATGATAAGCTTTTACATGAAAGGTTCAGTGCTGATATCTTTTGGCTCCTCGGCAGGGAATATATTGGCAAATGTTACATACTGACACAGTTCATCGATAAATGAATAAGATCTGAATAAGATCTGACGAGTTGTTCTGCTGCGGCCTTAAGCTCGTCTGACGACAGTTCTTTCAGATGGATAAAAAAGCTAAATTAATGACTTTATATATCTTTATATGCTTGAATACATTTGTGAAGAGAAGTATTAAAATGATCAATAACAGGCAACAAAGTTTATGTTCTGTATTTTTCAGAAGGGCTGAGTTGTACTTCTTCCGTATGGCCAAAATCCAAAGGGTTAAGACGCACATTTCGGCGCTTGTCTATGTTGAACCAAACAGCTATTCACCTTGCTTCTCATAAGTTTCAAAGAAGTCACGCTTTGATGCGACATAGTTTTTTAAGCTCGTCAGTGATGCTATAGCAGTATTTAGATCGAGTTTTGTGTGTTGTAGATTTTTACTAGTAGCATCTGATCTTTGCAGGATACCATTCCAAAAGGTGCTTTCAAGCTGATTCATCTGTGGTAACATTCCTTCTGCTTCGTGCCGTACACAGTCTTATTCTTCGAAGACATCAGCATTCTGTATAAGTACGTCCTTAATCTGCTTATAGTCATACTTAAGTGCCTTAGTTGCGTCAGCTCTGCAGGACCAACGCGTTGTTGTGACATGTTTGAGAGTCAAAGCAGAGTCATTATTTTTTCAAGCCTCAGTCAGAAGCTTGCAGCAATAGTTCGTCTAATCAAAAAATGTTTTAGGAAAAAGTTTTGGATAAAAATTATAAGTTTACAAAATATTCGGACGAATTCGATGTTGTGCCTACGAACTAAGTTATGATTTGTTTTTTGTCCTCCAACCCTTGTTTTTTCAACCTCTTCCAGTTATGGTTGATCGTATCCAAAACATATTCAGACAAAAGATTATGGTATTACTCCTTCGAGTTTTAATACGTTCAAACGGATGTGATATTTTCCATATTATGGGAGTTACAGCGATTTTTCTATTTTTCAATAAAACAATCCCTTTTTCTACCCCTTTGGTCGGATATTGCCCATTAATGAACTCGGCCGAGATTTTCCAGTAATAGATTTTATGTTGGAGTTTTTAAGTGATTTGTAAAAATTGCGACAGTTATCGTGTCCATAAAATTGCGACATATATTATATAAATCTATATACTTTTTGAGTCAACGATGGTTTTGGGGTCTATGGACCATGAAACGAAAAACTATATAAAATCTTTCCGAAAGCCGAATCATGGGAACGGCTACAATAGGTAGTATTTCTTCGAAATCTACCCAATTTAGTTAATGCAAAAAAAAATTAAAGCGTTACAACGGAAAAACCAACACGTGTTCGAAAACACGCATTCATTGCAAATTACCTTAACTATAATTGTTAGAGTCATGAAATTTCCGAGGATAAATTTTCGAAATCAACTGAGAGTTTGAAGAAAAACAATCTCTAGTACCGTTTATCACTCGTGATTAGCTGAGTATCTATCAGGTAGAAGTCTACTGTCGACACACCAATCGCAGCCATTCAGTGCGGAAACAAAAGCGTTCTGAATAGCCCGACCAATAAAATGCAGAGGGCCACCAATTACCATGATACGACCACTGCAATCTAATAAGAGCGAGAAATAGGTCCTCGAATGTTAAGAAGTTTTATTTTAAATAATTGAAAATTACCGACTGCTCTTGAAACGTCCACGATTTTAACGCAGAATCAAGTAGTTTCGGATGAGCTGAAAGTTTCAGAGCGGGCTTGAAACCCTAAGCCCGAGCTTAGGCACAGTATCTTCACCCACGTGACGGGCAGAAACTCCCCGGTTTAGTTCGCCCGAGCCGGGATGAAGATAAAACTCTTCTCCGAGACCTCGGGAAGAAGGGTTGTCTCTCCTGCGTCGTGTAGCTGGTCTCCCATTGGACAGCTTTAAGGGCACGTTTCCCGGCCCAGGAGGTCATTATTCAAATCAACGTTCGGAACGGTTTGACTTGCACACTTTTGAGGGGCTGAACTTAAACAAAATGAGAGATATAATACATGGTGCATGATTTTTTTAATAATTGTCTGGAAAAGTTGAATTTTTAAAATTTTTGTGCAGTGTGGATAAGGAGAACCAAATGTAATAAAAAAATGAAAAAATAATTTGGGTTTAAAGGAACTGATTATGGCTACTGCAAGATATTTTTAATTATTTCAGAAGATATTATTCATTTTTTTAGATTTTTAAAATCATAAATACTGTAAGGATTTTTAATACTAGTTAAAATAAAATAATTTTATTCTGAAAGAAATGAATCCATACTATCACACAGTAGCCAGTAAAATTGACTTACACTTGAAAGGTTCCATTTTTATATGCCATTGCATTCTCCCTATCCATTATGCACGAAAACGATAAAAATGAAACTTTGCAAGATAATCATACAGAATGGATGCGATAAATATTTTTGTTAATTTTGTTAGATTTGAGCCTCTCAAAATGTCGGCAAGTTTAACCATGTGGAAAGCAAATATAAAATTAAGGCCTGGAATGGAACATACATACCCGCTCAAAGCGCTGTGTGTCCTAGACCCTTTGCAAGGCCGTAGCCAGGATTTCGTGAAAGAGGGGGAACTAGAGACCATAAAAAATCATTCACGGACTTATTTCGAGATGGACTAGAATCTTGATATGTTTAACTTTATAATGTTTTCAGTGATTGGGTCACAATTTATCCAAAGGATTCGGAGCCATTAAAAAAACCTCAACAAGAGAAGTTTCAAATAAAAAAATCCCAGTTTACAGGTGTCATGAGTCAGTAGCCAATGAGAAGGTATTTCGCCCGAGTTCGTAGAGGCTCGTGGATTATATTCTAGAGGTTAATTGAAACAGCGAATTTTTCCAGTCTTTAATGTAACCATCACATCTTTTCTTATGAATATATTCTCTTTATTATTGATTTTTTTTCCTTCAGAAAATTGACGATTACACTAAAATCACAGGTAATTTTTGACTTTCAGTATTCCAACTTTTACACGAAGAACTTTAAGTGCTTAAGAAAATAAAACTAAACATTTCATAATTTTTTATTTTAATATTGTTTTTCATATTAGTTCTTAATTCACTTGTTTAATTATTCCACTAAAACAAGTCATAAAAATCATGCATGGGTGTAGATCTCGGGGTGCTAAGGGGCACAGAAACCCCCCTGGGATTTAGAAGACTCTCAATAAGGGGGTCCGCTCGGACTTGAATACTCATGACTGTGAAAGTGGGGTTGATAAACGGAAACATTAAAACTATGTTTTATGAAAAAGCTTTGTATATAATAAAGTTTTCTGCTTATTACAGGCAAGTAGGCCAAAATATGGGAAATATAAAATTTGAAAGCTCCGTATCCAGAGATGATTCGTATAGGTTTAGTTCCCCACCCCCCACCCCCCCCCTCCTCAAGCAAAATTTTTTTTGGTCACGTGCCACCTTCCCCCCCTCTCCCCCGGACCACTTGACCAATTTACGAATCCTATATATTTGCGTCACTGAAAACATTTATATTACTGTTATGAAATACATGGAACACAAATATCAAGTTTGCATGGAAACCATGCTTACAGTAACACTTGTGCCACCAGCATTAAATATAGACTGCTTGGAAATACAATTACTACCCCTTCTGCGTATGAGGTATGACAAGCTATAACTGAGAGTAAATAAATTATTGTAGCCCACTGGGGGTTATAAGAATCCTTATAAAATCATCTCTCTGTAAACTTATGCATACGGCTTAGTTGTTGAAATTATTTTATTCTGTTTCACGTGTTTTTGGTGTTATACTTCTTTAGGCGCATTATGAAAAAATAATATAATTAAATTTTACGGTGCGTGCGCAGCATGCGCCAAAAATTAGAATGCAACAAAAATTAAAGAGATAAAAAAATCTAAAAACTAATAAAAATAATATATGTGCTTTTAAATAATTTATTTAAGGGTTTATACTGATTACTGGTCAATATAATTGAAAACATATATATTATGAATATCATTGTGTTATTAATAGTATATATAAACTTTTTCAAGTATATTTTAAAGTGTATTTATATAAGTGAAGTTATGGTACCCTATGTATAATCTATTTCAATTATAAATTATTAAATAAACATTAAAAAAATATTAAAATAAATAATAATAAAAAATAAGTTTATTTAATGATTTTTAATATTTATTAATATTTATCTAGATTAATTTAAAAAAAAATAATTTTAGACGCATGTTTATATTAATAAAAAAACTGAGTATTTATTCAAATTTTTAATTTTATTGCGTTTTTACTTTACCAACCGGAATTATAATATCACTCCAGTACTTGTATTAATTTATTTCCAATAATAATAAGTATTTGCAAGAAAAACGAAAGTGAGATTTTTATTACGCCAAGTAAGTATCATTTTTAACGCACGTACATAAGTAAAACAACCGTTTTATTTTTCAAATCCAGAAAGGTATATATCCGGCCCCCATTGTACTGCTCCCCCCCCCCCCCCCTCAAAACAGCTACGTCCAATGTGTTTAATTTTTTCTATTGGCTGTTGTTCTCCATGACGAATTTTCTCCTTTGAATAACCCGAATGTGAGTTGACGGCACAGAAGCTTTCTTTCATTTATCTTGAAATAAGGAAGATTGATTTACAATGTTTTTTTTTTTTAACGTGACAACGTTTAATATATCGATGAACGCCGGCTGCATGCACGAAAACGCGTCCTGTTACGCACATTGTCCCGTTACTCCATGTCCCGTTACGCTCATTGTACGCGTGCGCCGCATCTATCGCTCTTACACTCGATTGGAACCACCATCGATTTGACTTTTTCGAGACACATTAAACTTGAAACACTCCCATTCGTTTCCTACTTTTCCTATCATCGTCCTATCCTTAACAGAATAACACAGATTGGCAGAAGTAAAATAGCAAACATGTATAAAAGTTATAGTTAAAATAATCTCTTCGCTAAAGTAATAAACATATTTGAATTATTGAGTGCAAATAAAAGTAAATTTATGAATTAAATTGTAGATTTAATTTCACTCCTTTGTATCCATACAAAATAGTGATAATTCAATAAAAATGATTCAATTTTATTCATAAAAGTATGCAATCGTTTTATCACTGTTTTGTTATGACGTTGTCACGTTAAACTATCGTCCGTAAACCGACTTTACAGACCACCAATTTTTTTTTGGACATGACAGTATTGCTGGTTTTCTCTATATGCCACTGAGTAACCTCAATAACTTACAAGAGGTGAATACACAAACACACGGAAAACAAGCTAGAATAAGCCGATGTCAAAAGTCCAATGCATAGAGAGCACAGAGAATTATGTTGAAGTTATTATGAGAAACAATAGCCCACACTGTTCATCCGAGCTGTGAAATTTTTCTGACGAATTATTTCCATGTATTCTGGCTTGTGTTCTGTGTGTATGTAAATTCAACCTTTTTTCCGTTCTTAATGTTTCCTCTCTGACATTACAATGTAAACCACCAATTAAGTATATACGAGGGATGATTTTTTTTACATCCTATGTGCTATAAAAAAGACAAATTTACATATCATAATTTTCCTACCAAATGCTCACCAGGGTCGTACTTATTTTTCTACATAATCGCCAAAACTATCGAGGCATTTGTCCCATCGTAACAAGATTCTCGATGCCTTCTTCGGAGAAGATAGTCGCCAATGAATAGAGACAACAGGGCCAGCGCCTGGATCTCCCTGTCCCTCAAGACACCACTGTGAGGCGGATAGACTAACACCGCGGCGCACTGGCTCCCGCGTCAAGAATTATCGCAAGATTTGCGAATAGTGCGGCAGAATGCGCCGCACTATTAGTCCACCCGTCTCACAGCGGCATCGTGAGGGAGAAGGAGGTTCAGAGGTTGGCCCTGTTATCTCTTTTCACTGGCGGCTAACTTCTCCGAAGACATCGAGAAGCTTGTATTACGATATTACTAATGCTTTGATCGTTTTGGCGATTATGTAGAAGAACAAGAAAGACCCGGCTGAACGTTTGGTAGTAAAATTATAACGTTATGTAAATTTGTCTTTTTTATATATAGCACATCGGAGGTTAAAAAAAAACAGTCCTCGACGATGTAAACAATAATTTTAAATGTTCACTTGCTGCCCGTTTCTTTATTGGTTCGTAACTACCTTTGGGGAATGTCAAAACTACTTTGGCCCAATTGGCTCGCTTCCCATCTGCCGCTGGCAAAGCATCACAACGATCGCTCGCGGGCGCTGAAAACCAAGGGGAGGAACAACAGTAGAAAAAAAAATGATACGTGGACCATGGATACAACTCGAGTGAACTGTCCAGCCTGAGACAGGTTCAGTGGCGAGGACTTGACGCAGGTGACAGGTGACGAGGAAGCCAGGCCGGCGCGGCGGCTCGGGATGAAAGAGATCTGCTGGTCCACTCGTCTGGGATGCTGTGCCTCAGCTGTGCCCCCATGCATTTTTTTTGTAAATGGAGCAGAAATATTCACAGATATTTTTTTTTGACGTGACAACGTCTAATAAATCGATGAACGCCAGCTGCACGCACGAAAAAGTGTCCCGTAATGCACATTGTCCCACTACAGATGTCCCACTACGGATGTTCATATTTTCGTCACAATCGGTACGGTTATTTAAAAGTAATGTTGAATATTCAAATACGTTTTTAACGAACAATGGTGTTTTACAGTTACACATAATAATTCAAATTGCACCCGGGATCTTTTGCACAATGTTTAAAAAATATTGTAACACAATATAAATAAGTGTGGTGTATTTTGGATGCGTATTTGTTATAAAATCGTGTTATAAAAACGGGCGGACTACATACGTTTTTAAAACTTCCACAACACAAAACAAAATTTTTATACATATATATATATATATATATATATATATATATATATATATATATATAACATCTGAAACAATTGTTTCCAATATGGCTTCGTGGCCGTACGGTTAGCATCGCTTACTACCAATCCATAGGTTAACGGATCAAATCCCGGCCGCTGCAATACCTTCATATTTGTACTTGTAAAAATAAATACGGCGCGCGCGACACTACAAGGGTAATAAATATATTTGAATTAATGAATGCAAATAAAAGTAAATTTATCAATTAAATTGTAGATTTCATTTCACTCCTTTGTATCCATACAAAATATTGATAATTCAATAAAAATGATTAAATAATGGCTTGGTTGCAAAAACCTATTACAGCTCAGTCTCAGGCCGAATATGATATTTCCTTTTCTTCTGGATCAATCATTTCATCAATGTTTTGTTATGACGTCACGTTAAACTATCATCCGTAAACCGACTTTACAGACAACCAATTTTTTTTTAATTTGTATGTACATTTACACGTAAACTACTGTATCCCTGCAAAATAGTGTTCTTAGTTATACTGCGTTTGGGTTCTTACCCGGGCATATTTTCTTTGTGTTGTTCTAGTACCTCCAATAGTTAAAGTTATTTGCAAACCGTTCCCTGAACAGCGTTTTAGGATAAACTACACACATAAGAAGCATGATAAAACAAAATTTAATACATAATTTAATATTATGTTATCTTTTAGACAATTCAAAATACTATGCGTGAATTAAACATTAATTAAAATATAAAATTCTGAGCCAATTATTGCAAGAAAACTGAATAACCATAGCCATATGTTGAAAAAACTAACAATATCTTACTGCTGGTATTAAAAATCATTTTATGGCAACTGATTTCCAGAGAAATCTTTTTTTAAAAGTACAAATAGTTATTTTTTTATCTGTGTGACGAGAGAAAAGAGCGTAAAAGGTCCTGCTACAGCGCAGCTTCATTTCTTTCATATTGGTCTTTGGTGATGGTGACTTTAAACGCGTCATCGCCCCGGCATGCAAAAAAAAAGTTTACAGACTCTTTTGTCGGTTCCACCGACTGATTTGGTGTCCAACTACAATCTTTGAGATACCGTCGCCTTATGAATCTGTACAGTCTTGCCAAAACCTTATCAGATAGTTAAGACGTTTATGAGTAGAGAACCGGAAAATTTTAATAATTAAAAAAAAAAATCACAAAATTATTTTAAAATAATTATTAATGAAACTGTCCCAACATCGTTTTATAATTCTTATACTGCTATTTAAAACTTTTGTGACACCATACTTAAAACGATATTATTTAAGGGAAAAAATTTTTACTCCTATTTATTGGTGGAAATTTTTTTTTTTTTCGCATCCTTCCTTAAGGAAAAAAAAAGGCACGAAATATCTCAATAAACGTTGCCTTAATTGTGGAAATTCGAAAGGCCTGCAGAATGCAAAATTCTGCGAGCTTCCTCGTTAGCTTCGCTAATGTTTCTCGTTCGTCGTCCGCGGAGGTCTCGCGGGCTCTGACACGCCATTGCCGCCCTTCGGCGCGAACCACACCCCTTGCCGCCCGCAGTGAGGTCACTCACATCCTCCCCCCCCCCCCCTCGACACAAACGATTAAGGAAGAGGGGGGGGGGTGAGGGGTCACGAACGCCTAACTCTGCGTGCGCCCGCAGACTTGCGCCACTCCTGCCTTGCGCTTTTTTTTTTTCCTTCTTCTTCTATATTTAGTCCTCTGCTATTTCCATGCGGTACTACTTTCCCCGCCCTTCCCTTGCTCCTCCCCCCCTTCTTCCTGTTCCTTCGTTCTCCGTGGCAATGTTTTCGGCCGCACAAGGCCAACAATTCGCAAGATCCTTGCCGTCTCTGGCGATCGAAGCCGGCATACGTGCCTCGATGGTTGTCTACCTCCCAGGCGCAGAGGGATACAGCTAGGGTGGACACTGGTAAAGCAAACCACGTGAAAATAAATAATTAAAAAAAATATATTTTGTCGTCCTTACATTTTGACAATTTGACATTAGGTGTTTTATTTTACTTATTTCTGATGTGTAACATCTTATCTCCCGGTATACGGCATTTGGTGGGAGTAATTTAGTGAATGGAACGGAAGTCGCATGGAACGGAAACGTGTAACCACGGTGCTGCTGTCTGTGGTTGATGGCGCCAAACAAAGTTCACAAAGCCAAAGATAAAATTTAAAGTATTAAATGTTTAGCAAATTTTAACACGATGTGTAGTTTTTTTTTTTGAAATAAAATCCCTGGTCGAAAATCAGGTCCAAATCCGGGGTTTCGTATTTGTTTCAAGTCATTTTTCGCTTTTATCGGAGTCGTTTCATTACAATGTTTAAAAACTTCACTATGATAATAAAATGATTCTTTAGTCGACATAGCTGCTCCGGAAGATAATTAAAGTCGCAAGTGCGGAAACTGCGTGGGATTCGCGTCAAGAAATATAGTTGAAAACACAATTTACGTATATTTATAAAGCTCGGCATTATTTTAAAGCATTTTGCGTCAAATGTCGTGTCCGAGTTTCGTATTAAAAGTGTATTTGCATAAATAAAACACACGTATTTGCCCCGTTACCGTGGTTAGATGTTAAACATTTCCGGAGAGTACTGAGAAACTAACTTTCATTTTATTTAAAAAAAAAATCTCAAAATGTTACAGTTTTTAAAAATAAAACAATTAATTTCGTTTAATTTATTTATCGCGTGTTGGACATTATGAAGCTTAGAAAACCGAAGAAGACGACGTGACATGGTAATGACGTTTTACCCATACCCTTGAATTTCGTCATTCTTATATCTTAATAGTCTCACTACAATGCCTAGAGACTTTAGGCACTTGAATTTCAATTTGAGGCCAAATTTACCAAATTTGTTTTCACACCTGCACAGATTAAAGCCGTTGTGTCCAACATGAGAGCTGTTATAAACACAGCGGGTCCATAAAAATCCACAAACCGAATTCCCTGACATTTCCCTTTTCTCCAGGTGTTTTATCATTTTTGCTGACCTAAAGATGTAATATTTATATAGAAAGCAGCCAGTATAACAATTTTGCGATTAATTCTTTAATTCCGTGAAAAAAATTGTTTTCAAACTCTGGAAAGTATTTAAAAATTTATTTTTCTTATATCCCCTATAAGTCATCCAAAACACGTAATTCCGCCTCATGTGCAAAACAAATACAATTCAAAACCACTTTATACAACAGGATTGCAACAATAAAAGACTAAATCCAAGTCAATAATGCAATAAACACCTAAGTGTTAGCTACATAAAACGAGACATTTTCTAAACATCTAATTTAAATTACCTGTAATAAAACACATTTCCTTCAATATTTACCAAATTTTTCTAGAAATCAAATTTCTATTATAAGTCCCTGATTTCCCTGGTTTACCTCACGCTGGAAATGATGTTTTCAAAATGATTTGTACTTGTATGACTTACAATTAACTATATATTTATTCTTGTCAATGCCAACTCAAAATGTTAATAAAGTATTTATACGCAATTTAATCTTTGAAATTCAAAATAAAGTTAAGGATATTCGAACATTTAATTTTAGTGAAATCTTAAAAAATGTATAAGAACTATGAAAAAATTTTAATTTTTTTTATTTATACTGGTATCATATAAAGGAGCCCGCCTAGTCAGAGTTGTATCTGTGTTAGTGAAGCGGGATGATAAGTGCGACGCTCGCTGGTGCTTCTAGCGCGGTATCGCCTCTAAGCGCGAGGCTCTGAACTGGGATACAGTTTTCTCAGCGTGTATGGGACAATTTTGACATTCGAGCGGTGACCGTAACATTATATGGCGGAGAAATGAAGATAATGGTGTGATGGAAATCCCTTAAGTGCTTTCAAGAATCTGTACCGGTTGTTTTATGCCTTATAATTACTCTGAACACACGCATTTTAGCAATATTCACTCTGCTAAACACACAGTTTAAAAACTTAATACGGAAACAAAACTACTTATCGGCCATCAGAAAATTCTTAAATGCTTTTCGTAAACACACCCCATTCAGGTAACTTGAATAGTTTTCAAATGTCGTTGTTTTTCCTGAAGCTCTGCGCACCTTGTGTGAGCCCGGGTAGGCGGGGCCCTCTATTTTTGGGTCGAAGTTATACATTTAATTTTAATGTTTTTTTTTTTAATTTGATTTTAAGAATGAGAAAAGAGGATCTACTGGAAAATAAAATTCAAACAACGGAAATAAAAAACTGGTTGTCTGTAAAGTCGGTTTACGGACGTCATAACAAAACATTGATGAAATTATTGCATACTTTTATGAATAAAATTGAATCATTTTTATTGAATCATCACTATTTTGTATGGATACAAAGAAGGAGTGAAATGAAATCTACAATTTAATTGATAAATTTACTTTTATTTGCGTTCATTAATTCAAATATGTTTATTACTTTAACGAAGGGATTATTTTAACTATAACTTTTATACGTGTTTGCTATTTAACTTCTTACAATCTGTGTTATTCTGTTGAGGATAGGACGATGATAGGAAAAGTAGGAAACGAATGGGAGTGTTTCAAGTTTAATGTGCCTCGAAAAAGTCAAATCGATAATTGTTCCAATCGAGTGGAAGAGAGATAGATGCGGCGCAAGCGTACAGTGAGCGTAACGGGACACAGCGTAACGGGACAATGTGCGTTACGGGACACTTTTCGTGCGTGCAGCCGGCGTTCATTGTTTTTTTTTAGACGTTGTCACGTCAAAAAATAACTTACTATTGTACGGATAAAGAAGGGATCTGAAATTTTTTTTCATGATGAGACGCTTTTCAGGAACCCACACGTCGTTTGTCAGCCGAGTAGATAACACTCTTAAGCCATAACGAGCCAGTTGTCACTGACGAGGCACATCGTTAATCAAAACCTCCCCCCCCCCCCCCCGTGTGTTACATAACCGTTCGTTAATTATAATGACGCCACGGGTAGCATCGAGGCCTATTTGCACGCATACATCCGTTCGGGCAAGTACGGCTTGTTTCGGTGTTAGAAGTCTGTAGAACACGCGTTATGACATCCATTAAAGAGCTTATGCATGGCTCGTTTAACTCGGTTCTGCGTCTCATAACACGATGACGCGTTGCAGAAAGGAGATTTATCGCCAGTAGTGTTTAAATGGCAAGTCTGGGTCAGAGTCCACGGTAAGGATCGTAGAGAGGTTTTTCACAATTTTTTTTTTGAACTTGAATTAACAAAAAATTTCCAAACCTAGCGTACAAAATTTTCCAATACTGACTTAAAAATCCTCTAAAAGACCCGATATTCCTTAGAATTTCATATTTTAGAGAGAACACTTTCCTTTTTGGTCCCCAAGATTTTCGTAGAGCAGCTTAAAACTCCATAAAAATTTCGGCGCAAGCTGGAATTTTTAAGCTATCACGATAAGATAATTCTTAAAAATATGAAAAATCAACTTTAAAATATGAATATATTATATTTAAATACAAGAATTTTCATTCGCCACTGACTTTGGAATTATCGGTTAGACCACACTGAGAAAAATTTAATAAATATTCAGATAATTTTAAAAAATTTCAAAATATACAAAACATTATTTACATGTATAAAAACACTTTACTCGCGGATTTCGAAGGTTCTGGGTTCCTCAATACTCACCCTGAATAGACTTCTCATCTACATACATTTACTTTTCGGAAGTTGAGGGTTAGTGTTCCAAATAAGACTTGCACTCTATATTAAAAAAATAAAAACCATCCTGATTTTTTGTCTTCTGCTCATAGTCCCATAATATACTTTATATTCACCAAGAGAATTTTCAAAATCAGTTAACGTAAACAATGACCCAAACGTAAGTTAGTAGCTGGTATTCATTCAGACTTGGGCCTTTGTTAAATTACATGACGTAAAGAATTATCATTTAGCTGAGTGCCTATTTTAATGTAGTTTGCAAGAAATTTCAATTAATTCATGCAGTGAATATTGGACATTGAAACGAATAGAAACTTATTTAACATGAAAATGTGTCATATGTACGCGTCATGACAAAAAAAATTTTGGAGTCGTGGGTGTTACTAAATTAGCAATTTAAATCTAGAAACATAAATTTGTAACTATTCAAGTTGCGCATGCACAAAAAAACCAACTACGCCGTACACAAAATAATCAGATCAACTGGTAAACAAAAGTTAGCTATTAAAACTTGAAAGTTATTTTCAAAGCATGTTGATCGATTTAGTGAAATACTAATACGAGGAAGCGAACATACACATATAATTATATATATATATATATATATATATATAATCAAAACTAACAATTAAATCCAAATTACAAAAAAGTTTAATTTTTTTCCCCGCTGTGATGTGCTAACATTTATGGCTAAATAAAAGCCTGAACAGCTTTCGAAATAAACCAAAGAATAATTTCATTGCAAGATGAAAAAAAGTCACATTTTCAAACCTATTTTTTATTTGGTATGATTTTTCAGTTACTTTGTGTTTCATGTATTTTCGTATCCCCGTATAATAATAATAATAATAATAATAATGATTACTTTACTTATCCCATTTCCAATGTCATTTGTTAAATACTTGTTCACGCGAAAAGCAGCTAAAATTGGATAAGTTAAAGAGTTTTAAAAATAACTCTACTCATTTGTCAGAAATAATTGTATTATCAGAACCCAAATTAAAAGATGACACTGGTGAAAACAGTTAAAAGCAATAGGGCTTTCAATGCTCTGTGGGCTTTCGTTACAACTGTCGTCCAATGTCGTTATTCGTATTCGACATTCCTGAAAGTGCGAACAGTGGGAGATTTAGACGATCGTATGCTTCTGCTAATTCGCTTCGACATCGGTGGGATATCTGTGCGCCGACTCTAATCTCAGTTCAGTGCTGTGTGCTCGTGGTGCGATAAAGCTCTTGGCGAAGATAACTTTCAGGCTCAGAATGGATGGTCGAATAACTTTGAAATGTGTTAGGGGAGGGGGTGGGTGGGTGAGTTAATGAAAAAGAACCGTCCTGTTTACGCGTCACTCGACATCAGACGGAAAAAGCAGAGATATATCTCGTGGTCCTACTCGGTAAAAAAATTTGTACCCGGAGACCCACGCGGTGCGCACATACGGCGTACAGAACTCCAGAAGAAAGAAACAACGCGATTCGAAAAACTGCTCAAGACATCAGAGTAGGGTCTGTTTGAAAAAAAAAAAATAAAAATAAAAAATTAAGAATGCGCTGAGAGCGGATGAGCAGTTCTTCCGTATTTCGTTTAAACTGTATTTTTTTTGGACAGTGAAAATGGCTAGAACGCGTGTTTTCAGACTAATTTTAAGATATGAAATTCCCGGTAAAGCGACTTCAACTTTAAATTTAAACACTGAATCAGGTTGCGTGACATAATTATGACGAAATCGACCACAAATTCGCGAAGGGTATTTTTTTCTGTCTTTATAAAAAATTTCACAAAAATTAATTTACGGAAAGGTCTACTTTGTAAAAATAAATAGGTATATAAATAGAATACAAGATGGCGGCAGTAAATAAACGTGCAACGATAACTTCATAAACATTCAAGATGGCGAGCGTAACAAAACGTGCACCGTTTCCTAGGATCCAAGATGGTGACCGTAACTAAATGTGCAAAGGCTTTTTAAAATAATATTTTATTAAAATTTAAGTAATTTTTTTATTAATTTTAAATTTTTTCACTATTTTCTAGCACAAAAATTACTGATTTTCAAGATGGCTGTCGTAACGATAATTGCAGCGGTAACATCATAATTTAAGATGGCGGGTGTGACGTAAGAAATTTTCATTATTTTTGTTTAATTTTTATTAAGAAAATTTAATATATTATTAATAAAGTATTTGTTTATACCCACCAGTAATCGAACCTAGGACATAAATCGATTAAGTAACTAAATATTTAAGTAAGCATTTTTATATATAGGCCTATTGTTTAAAAAAATTTTGGAATTTTTTGGAAAAAAAATAAGGAATTTGAATTTTATGCTTAAGGTCAAGATCATCCAATATGGTCGCCAGAGACTTAGGGGCGATTTGTCATTGGGGAACTTAAGCCTCTTTGGGGAATTTTGGTTCTATCTAAGGCAAAAGTCTTTTCGGGTTTTTAGAATTTCAAAATTTTTGAATTTTTTAAGAACGAACAGGAAATTTTCAATCAAAATGTGAATTTTTACCTCAAACATGGGAAAAAAATATTATTCACATTTTTTGTGATGTTTTGGCGTAATGGTTGTTCCTAAAAACGGCAGTTTTTGGTAAATTTTGGCAAATGTTGGGTAATTTTTGGCAATTTTTTAATTTCAAGATTATAGGTCAAGTTCAGGGTCATCCAATATGGCCGCTATGACGTCACAATCCAAGCTGGTGGTCTGCACCTCGCTCCTCAGCCAGAAGCCAGTCCCCGTATGTCCTATTGTATACTGCTTCCGATACTATTGAATATTTAACTATCTATTCCATGGTTGTAAAAATTATGTTGGAATGAAAAACTCGATTAAATTATCAAATTATGCGCCAATTTTCGTAAGAAATTCTCATTATTGTCTCGAAAAACGTATTTCCTATATGCAAAATAACTACATAAATGTGTTTTTCAAAGTTACAATATCCTTCTTGTAGTATTACAAACTTTTACTCGGCAAATGATTTTCAAAGAAATCTTTTGTAAAAGTACAGAACAATATTCCTGCGTACGTAAAATTTTGACAAGCCCTGAAGGACAAGATAACCAACATTAACATTACAAAATTATAAATTATTCAAATCATATGCACTCCGACCGGGGGATGAAATGCGGCAGCAGCCAGGAGACGACAGACACCGACTTATTTATGTACAGTTGTGTGCAGTTTATCCTGGTGTCAGAAAATAACGAGAAGACTACAGGTCTGTAAAAAATTTGGTCTACTCGCAAAGAGAAGTGTAGTGCAGCAAGTTACAAATCTTCACCTAGTGTACTAAAAATATAAATCTCAGGCAGAGCTTTCTCATATTTCACACGCACGTCCATTAACTTCCAAAGAAACTAAGTCATAAGTTAGTTCTAAACAGTTTTATGACCCAAGTTTTACAAAAATGTTCATGTTTAATTCAACCAACCAGTGACAAAAAAAAAACACGTGAGTCTGTCAGTTCTTGCCAGTGATGTGTAACATCTCACCTCGGTAACGAGCAAATCCATGTGTTCTCATATTGCAAATACACTTATAATACGAAATTCGGACTTCAGACACGAAATTTAACGTAGAATTCTTTAAAGTAATGCCGAGCGTGATAAATATAAGCAAATCGTTTTTTTTTTTCAAACTATATTTATAGACGTGAATAACACGTAGTTTCCGCACCCTCCGCTATAATTCGTTGTTGGAGCATCTACGTTGACTAAAGAATCATTTTATTTGCAGACGTAAATTTTTTAATATATAATCAAACGTCTCCGATAAAAGCGAAAAAGGCTTGAAAAATTATTAAACCTCGTCTTTGGACCTGATATTCGGCAAGGAGTTTTATTAAAATACCGCCCATAAAACAGTTACATCTTTAAAGGTTGCATTTGGCTTTGTGAACATTGGTTTGCGCCATCAGCCACAGATGGCAGCACCGTGGTCACACATCTCCGTTCCAAGCGACTTCCGTTTTATTCATGGAATAATACTCCTACCAAATCCCGTACACCGAGAGCTAAGAAGTTACACATCAAAAATGGAAACAGAAAAGGATTGAGCTTAACGATGTAAGTTGATGAGGTGCTAATGAAGCATTGACAGGAAGAGTGTGTGGAGTGAAACGGGAGTAACTCAAGAAAAAAAACATATTTGGGCAGGGCAACGTCCGCTACGTATCCTACTTGATAAAGTAAACTGGGTGCAGCACAGCTGGTATAAATAAAAGCTTTTGTTATTTAATCACTTGACCACCCTGTTTTTTTTTTTTACTTTACCATTCTCTTTCCTTAAGTCAGCTTACAGATTTATGTAATTTAGTTAACAGTAGCACAAGAGAAATGCTTAAATGTAGATATATTATTGTTTATAAACTGTTCGTAATACGAAAATGGAAGGGTGGGAGAAACGGGACTACCCCAAGAAAAACCCAATGGCTCATAGCAACATCTGCCACATTTCCTGCTTGTAAAAAATCAGCATTGACCCATGTATGGATTGAACTCCGGTCACCTTGGTGGGAGTTAAGTGATTGACCTCTAGATTACTATGACCCACTAAAACCAATGATAGTACTGTAATACCCTGAACTTACGCGACAGGTGGGACTGAGTGATAGCCCTATAAATCAATAACCGCAATAAAATCTTCATAACTCTAATATCAGACAGCCAGCAGACAGTTATGTAGGACTATGCATTGTAACGCTTTCTTTTACTTAATTTTTTTTCCATTTAGTGAGACATCATCGGTTTTTTTGGCAGTGTTTTGCACCCCTACATGTTTAAATAACAATGATAACAAATACGGTCCAAAACTACCGTGACTCTACGGGACAACAGAATATGGTGCTGAACAGCCAACTCTTTCACATCCTCCGATGATTTCATCTTTTGTAATTTGTAGCAATGCGCGCTATCCGTTAGGTCTCGCGTTGAAGCGCTTGTGCAAATTTTCTACGGCGTGGATCTGTTGTCTTGACGTCTCCATGAGCTCTGACGGTTTTACTTCAAAGCACGTTAAACGTACTCGCCCGATCATTAACGCACACATGTCCCGAGTTCAGACATACACGTTCGCTGTAAATGTGATTAAATTTGTGGCGAAGTTAAGACACAATGTATTCTGATTTAATAAAAAAAAATTGTGTACATACACCATTGCAGTTTTGCACTGTATATCATGAAAAAAATTCAAGAATCCAAAATAAGAGATTTAAAAAAAAATGAAAACATAAATTCACGGAGAACAAACTTGAATCAGCTGACGTCGAACAGAAAGACACAATGATGAAACTAAACAGTTATTACGGACAAAACAATGACGACAGCACGGATGAACACATTCAAGCTTTAAATATGAGACAGCACAAGAATTCCGTGCAAGGAATTTAGACACAAAAAAAATTTGCAGCGCAGACGAACACAGTGGGGTAACAACTCTGTTAGTGAGGCGGGATGTTAAAAATGATGAAGAGGGGAGAGAGAGGACGGGGTCGATTTTATGTACTTTCACAAAAGATTCCTTTAGAAACTAGTTACCAAGAAATAGTTTGTAATACTACAAGAATGATATTGAATTTTGTACAGCACATGGATATGGTTATTATTGCGTGTATGAAATTAATTTTTCGAGATAGTACTAAGTGCTCCTTACAAAAATTGGCGCAAATTTTTATTTTTTAATTAAGGTTTCATTCAATTATAATTTTGTTAAAAAACTAAAAAAATTGGACTATATTTTGTTGATTATTAAAGTGCGCCGTTAATAGAGGAAAGTTTTTAAGAGAATGGTTTAGAAATAATTTTCAACTATTGAAAGTACTGAGACAACACAAAGCATAAAATCCCGGGTAAGAATCCGAACCCAGTATTACTGCGAACACATTTTTTTTTCCTTCAATGACACGGTTGTTTTCATGAAATTGTACAAATTTACCAGCATCTGTAATTTGACATGAATGTTTCTGTTCCATTTAGAGTGGAGCGGGGCTGTACAGAGTGGCGGCGAACTGATGAGCATTGTTCAGGATTCTCCCATTTCACCCCTTTCGCTCCCTTTCCCCCCGGGCCTTTCATCCTTCCAGCGCCGTCAACAACGACTGCCGCGCGGAGCATCACTGCAAACACGACGCTCAGTTGTCGTGCGTGTGAGCATGAAGGACGGGTCGGAATCGGTCGCGCCGCGTCCGGGCGCACAATGGCCGCCTTCGGGTTGGGAAATTTCTCCGTCCCGGTAACAGCTGAGGCTGCGCGTGGCAACCCTGTTTGACAGGCGTGCCACTACAGAGCTTCTTAAGGCAGGTCTGTCAGCTTCCACTTAGCTCTTTCATTCCTATCGAAGAAGCTGAGAGTGTCTTCTTTGAATAGTTATTAAAACGTCTCGTCAAGGGAAAATAAAAGCAATTATTTTGTTTTGGAATCTGAAACGTGAACATTGTTTGCTTCGTTGCAGTGAAGGTAGCCATATTGTTTTAACAGTTGTTATGCCAAAAAATATATAATTATTTACAACTGCCGTAAATTACAAATCATAATGAAAAGAAAATATTTATATGATAAATTAATATTCTTATAACACTACATACAAAACCTAAACTTAGGAAATAGCTTTTGCGATATCTTCCACAGCAAAAACAATGCTCCCCACAAAAAACATGCATAATACATAATTTTAAAGATCTTTTTCGAAAACCTTTGCTAGTATTATGATGAAAAACTTCACAAATTACAAAGTTTTAAAATGCGAGCTCTCACGCCTACACGCGTCAAAAGAATTTCTCTTGCGATTTTCCTTCTAAAATATACGTTTTATCATAAACTTTTTTTTTTTTTTTTTTACATGTCTCTCTTCTCATTACAGTGAACGTTCAGTTGACTTGCACGTAAATCGTGTATCGTGCTGTCTCGCGGAAAAGTTCCAGTAACTCTAAGTGTGTTTCAATTAATGAACGCGTTAGGAAATGTAACTAATAGAGGTACCGAATATCGGATAATGAAGTAACTGTGTAGAAACCAATTATTAATCTCAAAAAATTGGGATTAGCTTGCATGACTGAAGAGTGGCATGCAGTATGTTGATTATGTATTTTAGCATTTCATCTGATAAAACTTTAAAGCAAAAGTGGTTCAAGGCTATGAAAAGGCAACCAAATTGATCACTGCATCTAAAAATTTACGGTATTTTTGATTAAAAATTTTTATTTACGAATTTAACAATTAAAATTAGGGTGTGGGGCTGCCAGTATTTTTAGAAGTAAAACCTCATAACTTAAATAATCAACTCTAAACAAACAATCCATTAATTGAACGATAAAAAAACAATTAAATAAACAATGGAAATTCGCAATCGTAACAAACATAACGAAAAAAATCTTGAAAACAGTCTTACAGTTGTCTGACTGTCAATTTTAGTCGTTCCCTCTTCCCCTGCCCCTCACTGTCATCAAGCGCCCCATTTCTGGGCGTTGCAATTTTCGTTACTCCTTATTAGCCTCGCCTGCATTGCCGGCTATAAAGACGTTTGACTTCAAAATTCTTTCAAGCATTTATTTTAAACGGAACGACAGCGCCTGACGGCTAGACAATACTCTTGTCAGCGTAGCTTGTTGGGTAACAGGGTATCGGGCGGAGAAGCACTTGTAACGATTCTAAATGCCAAACGAACCATCCCTTTGGTCGAAGACCTGAGAATTTACGTTGCCAAGGACAAAATATAATGCAAACACGTGCATGCCGTTTAAATACGCCAGTATACTAATACCTGCCCATTTTAACTGCACGTTAAAAGAAAATAGAGGGAAAAAAAATCACTTTTATTACTTCTTAAGTTACACGCAGTGAATATTTTCAGTTGACATTGTATTTACATAGATATTTTTTTATTTTATTTTCGATCACGTTAATGCGAAAGCAATAGTAGGTGTCAATACTTTTAGTTTGGTAGGTTAAATTCTTTAACTTATTTTTCTTTATTGTTTTAGGTACGAAACCAAAGTAAAAAAAATGTTTTGTGCTTAGTTAAGCAAAAAATATGCAAAGTAATTATTTTGTGTAATGAAACTCAGGTCACTAAAAATGTATTTAAAAACAATGTACAAAAAGCTGCTATGCGCGAAAAACTGGTAAGAGTTAGTGGGAGCTCGTGGGTTTAGACACCGCAGGCCCTGAGAACTGAAATAGAATTACGCAGATATTGTTACTAGGCGATAAATATACCTTCTAGAGTTTCAAGCCTAAGTATTTATTCTGTTTTGTATTGGTGCTGAAGCTATTTTCATTTTTACATCGCCAAAAGTTCGTTTTATAATAGTTTTCAAAACGTCTCAAAATGTGGGGAAAAAATTAACAAGTTGCGAAAAATTATTATAAACATTTTGTACTTTATTGCAAAGAAAGTGTGAGCTTAATAGTTAGGGATAGGAACTAAGAGACGCCATATTGTTTTTAAGAGTTTTTTATGCCATTATCATTTTTTTAGGTATAAGATCTTAGCTCTTGGTATACGGCATTTGTTTGGAGTCATTTCGTAAATGGAACGGAGGTCGCATGGAACTGAAATGTGTAAGCACAGAACTGTTTGATAAATTTGAAAATTATGGGAAGTATTTTCATAAAGTTCCATGTCTAAAATTAGGTCCAAAGCCGGGGTTCAGTATTTTTTCAAGTTTTTTTTTACTTTTATCGGAGCGTTTCATTATATTGTTTAAAATTCTGCTCTACAAATAGAATTATTCGATAGTCCACGAGGATGCTCCGGCAGCGCATTCTAGCGGCGGATGCGGAAACTGCGCCTGATTCGCGTCCAGAAATTTAGTTGAAAACACTATTTGCGTACATCTATCACGCTCGGTATTATTTTGAAGAATTCTATGTTAAATTTCGTGTCCGAGTTAAGTATTATTAGTGTATTTGCAACATGAGAACAAATTAATTTTCTCGTTAACGCGTGGTTAGATGTTATATATCTCTGGCGAATACTGAAAGACTCACACACACATATATATATATATATAATTTAACTTTTAGAATAAAATATTTTATTTCTAAAGCCAGAGACCGTACATTAAAGACAATAAAATAATTTGCATTGACAGTAATGATATAATACATTTAAATTCATTTCCAAAATTGAATTCGATGCTAAACGCCTACGAATTCATAGAGGAAAATAATTTGCAGCAACCAGTCACTATAAACTTCAAACATTTCACTAAACTATATGCTATGCTCTAAAATGGCCAAATTATGAAAAATAATGATAGAAAATTGTTGCGTCCTTAAAACTGTTGAAGCTAAGATGGCCTCTTTAAGTTACTGTCCCTCTCCTTTTACCCATCTTTTCCCCCCTTTCTTGTCAAGGATCTTTATAAAAATTAAGAGGGATTAGGCCCCGCCATATTGGATTTTACCATCTTTTAAATTATACCTACATAGATTTTTAAACTATTTATCACAATTCGTTGACATGTGAAGGCATTAATCTTATCTACCATATCTTCTTTACCTTTGTTGCAACCACACATTTACTAACAGGCTCTAGTCTGTAAGCGCCGCGACTACAGCTAAAAAGATAGTCACACTAGCTAACAAGTGTGGACTTCAAGTAGCCAAAGCTGTCTTTTGCCAAGTCAAATCCGTAATTTGGCACGGAAGCTTTATCGTAAACGGTATCAAAATATTTTTAATTGCAATATGGCGAAGCCTAATCCCTGTTAAAGCATATAAAGCTAATGGTTAAAGCCGAAAAGGTTTGCTTGGAGAAAGGGAAAATTTCTACCTGGTCAAAGTCACGCGAAGCTCCCGTTTACATTAAAGATGGATTCTGAATTATCGGTCACGTTCGTACATTACCCATCGGTCCGTCATCCGTCCGTCACCCGTCCGTCACCCGTCCGTCACCCATCCGCCCGCCATACGACCGTCACCCGTCCGCATGCCATCCGCCCGACATACGACCGTCATCCGTCCACCCGCCATCCGTCAGTTCCCGTCCGTCAACATGTCGAGTGATTCACAATGATTCGAAAATCCGTCAAATAGTTTTCCATTTTGATGCTGCTAACAGATTAGAAGGTTTAAATAGTGGTGAAAATGTATATTTTAATAGGTATATCATGAAAGTTAAACACTTAATTTATAGTTTAACTTTATTATTTTCCCTTTAATATTAATTAAAATATTTACACTTATTAAAAATGTGTTAAAATGTAAGTTAAAAACATCTAATGTAAGCAGCTAAACAAATAAATATACTTAATTTTTTTTTTTTAAGTTAGTAAAGGTTTCTGGCAATGGGTATCTTGCTAACATTTTGAAGGTTATTTCATCCGTCCTTCAAAAGTTAAAGCTTGGTAAGTGTTTTGACGGACGGACGGTTGGAATTTTCCGGGCCGTCTGATTAGCTGCAGGTCACGTGATTGACGGGCGGATGACGGACGGATGAGACGGCTCATTGCTAGTCCAGCTCTAGGTGGCATTAAGTTGGAAAAGAAGTGGGAGCGGAGTTGTACTACCAGCCGTGTCGCATCGCGTCGCGTAGCCGGTTTACTCTTACGTCACCGTCGCGTCACCGTTAAAAGTCAGTCCCACACGACACACATTTCCTTAGCAGTTTGCATGCCTATTTTCCGTCAGCACGCCTTTTCTCGTGTAGGTAACATTGCTGCTTCCTTTCGAGGGGTCTGGCCCAGGGTATAAGAGTGACCATACACCAAGTCTTAGCCAAAACCGTAATAGAACGTGTTCTATTTTCCTTCTCTACCCACGAGCAGGAGTCGTCAAGATGGCGGACCCACGTGTAGCAATATAAACCGTTATTTAGTTCCTTTTTTTAAACAATAGGGGGCGTAACAAACATAATGGTGTGAAAAATGAAAATTTTATGATAGTAAAACTAACCTGGAGTATATATGTTAACTAAAATAATCGTATAAAGAAGTAATCGCAAGTTTTAAAAATAAACATTGAAAATGCATTTAAATATTAATAAGTCTTAGTTTCCACCTCCAAACAACAAAGTTTCGGTAGTTTAGTGTTATAGCTTGCGGTTGTGGTGTTCACGTGGTGATTTCTGATGTGGTTAAAAACCTCGTCACTGCAGAAACTTCTTTAACTTTTATTAAATATCAGAATACTGGATTATACATATTGTGCTTTAATACAACATGTATTGATACATTTTATTTATCTTTTTGTTGTAATATTATTAAATACATAGCTCATAACATCGATTTTTATTATTTCACATATAGGTAGATTTATTTTTACTTAAAAAAATTATTTATATGTTTACAAGTAATTTAAACAAAAATAGTTCTCTCATTAAAACTCCTACGTTTATTAGTAAAAGACAGTCCATAAATTATTAATGAATAAACTAACACTTCATGGAAACCCACACATGTTAGCTTAAATGAAAATGTGAGATGGTTTTCCTCCACTTTAGATTTAAATTTATAATGCGATTCATGTGGTTTTTATTTGTCTCACTGTGTTACAAAAATTGTTAGTTACAATTTCTCCAAGTAAGTAGTAAAATTAATTAGTAATCAAGTAACATACATAATATATGTGAATCGGTAGAATTTTTTTTACTATTAAAATGAAATTAGCACTAATTAATACAGTGAATTAGCTTGAATAACTGTCTAATTAATGTAATATTATAAGTAAATCATGAATAAACTGCATGAATACAAAATCCAATTTCCTTCGTATCGTTTAAATTTTATAATACTAGATTTTGAAACCAATAAAAATTACAATTTCGTCAATTTCAAAATTTCTCTGTATTTGTTTTTAAATACCAAAACCACTTTTTTTTTGCAAATGAAATATACAAAATAAAATATCAAAAAATCATTCAACAGGTTACATAATTTTTAACATAAACAGCTAAATTTATTATTATTTGTAGTATTTTGTTAAAACGACAACTAGTTTATCCTTCCCCGATATGCTTGCTTTGCTGTTTTCTGTTAAACATTTTAAGGATCGTGTGTATAGCAGTAAAGAAAGAATTCTCAACTCCAGACAAACATTTATGCCCACTTTTATATCCATAGGTATAATAGAAGTTATAGCCGATATTGGGCATCGTGTGGGGTGGCCTTAAGGGGCCCGCCTCGTCAGGGGTGTATGTGTGTTAGTGAGGCGGGATGATAAGTGTGACGCTCCTGGTGCTTTCTAGCGCGATATAGCCTCTAAGCGCAAGGCTCTGAACTGGCGCGCAGTCTTCTCGTCGTCACAGGACAACTCTGATATTTGAGCGGTGACTTTAACATTATATGGCAGAGAAATTAAGATAACGGGATAATGCAAGTCCCTTGAGTGTTTTAAAGAATCTGTACCGGTTGTCATTACGCCTAAAAATTATTTTGAAAACAAGCCAATTAGCTTATTTTTAAAATACAGTTTAAAAACCTAATCCGAAATTAAAAGTTATTTTCGGCCCGCGGCGAATTCTTAAATGTTTTTCGTAAACAGACCCCATGAGGATATCTTGAGGATATCTTGAGTAGTTTTGTTGTTTCTGTGTGTGTGCCCGGGCAGACAATGATCCATCATGTCCACCCGGAAACGTGTCGAGCAACAATGATCCGAAAGTCCGCCAGATACTTTTCCATTTTGAGGCTGCCAACTGACTAGAAAGCTTGAATAGTGGTGAAAATTTATCTGGAATTGCATGACGATCATTAAAATTAAGAGTTTATAAATCAATAAACACATTTTTCCCTTCTCTGATGTATAGTAAAATATTTTCATATTTACATACGTTATTTCATACACTTCTATGCCTCGAGCAGTTTTTTTTTGTATCAAGCATGAAACTTAGAAATGTGTTTAAATGTAAGGTGAAATCATTTAAAAGAAGTAACCACAAAAATAAACAAAGTTATAAACCTTTTAATATAGTAAAGGTTCCTGGCAATACGCATCTTGATGGCATGTTGTAGGTTAAATTCAACCGTCCGTTCGTGGAAAGTTAAAGCTTGGCAAGGTTTTGAAGGACTGACGGATGGAAAATTTGCGGGACATCTGATTGGCTGCAGATCACGTGATGGACGAATGGATGACGGATGAGACGGGTCACTGTGAATCCAGCTTTATTATATAAGCGCAATGGTGCGAGAACAGCGACCGGGAATAAAATAATTTCAACGCAGCATTGACATCATTGCGAAAATAAAAAATTATCAGCGTGCGTCACTTTCCGAGTAGAAAATGCGTTTCAAAATTTTGTTTTTTATTTAATTTTATGCTGTTGCATCGGTGATAAATAATATTATTTATTGTGTATTTTTTAATTTTACGTTTCATAAATTTACCTGTGGTAAGGTTGAGTTGTGTTCAAGCACTGTAATTTTTCCGAATTTGAATTCAACATGTTCCTCTCACAAACATGTCGATTAAAAAATTTCTTGTAAAAATGTATGGCTGTCATATGTGTGGTGCAGCATAGCTAAAGTTCTGAAAAATTATATATATATATATATATATATATATATATATATATATATATATAATGGTATACTTTGTTTGTGGCGCGGGTAAAAAGTAAAAATCGCATGTTTTGACTACGCGATATTTTACGGTCGCATCGCGTTGTTCTGGCCGTACGACGCCGCAATGGCCACCATACATTGTTTCTCAAATTGCGCACGTGATAATAACATTAGCCACAGTGTGGCCACTGCAGCTGTCAAATCAAGGTTATTTATAGCTGTGGCTAAGTTTTTTTTTTTTTTTTTAATTTTATTTTGGGGGCTTGACCTTTGCCAAAATCTTTTGGCGCGAGTTTTGGCTTCGGCTGCTCGAATTCGTTGTCGCTTTGAATTTATTAGTGGTTTCTTTTTCTCCTAAAAAAAAAACTTCCTCATCCCACACTTTCTGTCGGCATTCACACCGGAATACTACCTACTGTCATTCTGACCCTAACGTCTTAATTAAGTAAAAAAACAAAAATATAATCCAGACGTGTGAACAACTAACTTCTAAATTCGTGGCAACCATTTATTTTAAAGTTTGCATATAAATTATGATTTCATGGCATTCTAGTACTAAATTCAAACTTTTTTTTTTTAATTTGAGGTGATTCATTAGTAACAAGAAATAAATTTTAATTTTTTTTATGTAGAATGTTTTGTCTGTGATGCGTGTGGAATAAAATTCTAAAAGAACAAAACCCTAATCGCTTCTAAGACATATCTTTCACTTTCACATAGAGGTAGCCCACTGTGACAAAAAAAAACAGAAATAAACCTTTCATGCATGAGCGTAAAACCATCATTTTCTTGGCCAGTAAGAAAGATGAAACTACGAAAGAGGTAATTTTCCTAAATTATTATACCTTTTATAAGTTTGTATTTTTGCTCGTGATTTTTAATGCATTTATACTGTACCATATAAATTGTTTCATCCTAATAAATAAGTTTTAATTTTATTGTTTTTAAAAACATAGTGGTCATTTAATATTTCAATCATATCATGAACGAATGCCACGTAATCGCTTGGTACACAGTTTAGAATTGTTTCTTTGTGAACTCTTTCGTAAAAATATTTGTTTTCGACCAACCCTAGAATCCCGAGATTTACACAGTTTTGTGAAAACATATTTATTTATTTATTAATGATAATTATAAATTATAAATTAAAATTTTGTAACAAAATATTTAATTCTTTACATTCATGCTACAATTTAAATATAAATATGGTATAAAAATTCTTGAAAGCATTTGAATAAGTTTATTAACTATAAAATACAGTCATATTAAAAGTTCAATTTATATCACTGTCAAAAATATAAAAATTATAGATGCAAAATAGTTTAGGAAACTACTCTCTTGAGCATGTCTATAAACTACATATAACTTGAATCTTACCGTACTCAGATTGGTTCCCAGGTAGGAAAATAGAGGGTGAATTCCGTTAGAGTGTTAAACGATAGTCCCGACATGTCGCAAAAGGCATTTATTATTTTTTTCTTTTAATCACGTCTTCCGCGAGCGCGTTGCGGCCAGTAAAGAAAAAAAAATGGAACGAAAATATAATTTTTCTATACGACGTCGGAGGGCGCGAGCGTGGTTCGCCTGCCGCCCGGAAGTTTGGTTCCGTCTCTCTCGCTCTCTCGCTCTCTCTCTCTCTCTCTCTCTCGCGCGCGCGGGAGTCAACACGTCCTATCACCTCCGCCGCCTTCAACCGACTGAGCCGCGCGCCGCCGCGCTCCGGCCAGGAAAAGCCGGTCCCGCGCCGGCTGAAGCGCTCTGCGCATGCGCAGGAGGCGATGACGTGTCGGGCTTCCCCTTCCCCTCCCTCCACATCATTCACCCGAACGGCGCGGCGTCGGGCGTCTCCGCACCATCAGAGGAGCTACTCGTTTCCCTGTTTACCTGTGAGATTCCACACGGGAGACCTAAGATGCACATGAAATTCTGCCATTCCCGATTACACCCGATCAATTCACCTTCGGCCAACTTCGGGATTTGTTTTATTTTTGCGCAGGAAAAATGAATTCAAATATTAAAAGTGGTCGGTTAGGTTAGCTACATTAAATTACTTTAAAACACTATGGACAGTTAGTTAGGTTGTTATAGCTACATTAAAATAAACAGAGAAATATAAATATATAAATAAACCCGAGGTTGGCCGAAGGTGAATTGTTCGGGTGTAATCGGGCAGGGACAGAACTTGATGGACATCTTAGGCTTCCCGATTCCACACGCAGGACAGTTACTTACATTGCTATTATAATTAAAGTATCAATTTGTGTGGTGTATATTGGTATCTAAGTCCTACTGACAGCACATATCATCCTTAGATTGCAGTGTACATCTTTCCAACGCACGATTTCCGCTATTAGCGCTGTCATTGTTTCGGTACGCTCTGTTGCTAAATGCACGCCATAGAGTGCAAAAGGTTTCAGACACTACTTTGTAATGTAATGAAAATTTGTTAACTGCATCGGAAAAGAAATTGTATTTTCTAAGGTAAAATTCGAAATACCTTTTTCTGGTTTACGTATTTAAACAAAAGCATCATTTGATAATTTCTTTTTTTTTAATTCAAAGGAGATGTAGTTGGAAGAGGACGTCTTGGTTTCAACCATCTATGTTAACATTTTGTTTATATCTTTTAATTAAAAATGGGCATTTACATTCACTCATGTGTTTCTAATAACAAAAAAGAGTATTTTCAATACGGAGCAACAGCTTCCCCTCCTCCAAGTCTATAATCGAGAAGAGCCAGTCAGGAATTCAACCGGGGGTTATACGGAAAGCAAGTTCGGTGCCTTTCTACTGCGACACCTCATTCCACGATAAAATCGAGCCACAATACACGACTTTGAATGGGAAACGTTTTGAGGTTTTTTGATGTGCAACATCTTAACTTTCGGTGTAAGGCATTTGGTAAGGAGTAAAATCGTGAATAGAACGGATGTCGCATAGAACGGAAATTTGTAACTACGGTGCTGCCATCTGTGGCGGATGGCGCGAACCATATTCCACAAAGCCAAAGGTAAACTTTGAATTATTAACTGTTAAGTGAATTTCAACAAGTGTTTTAATAAAATTATTAGTAAAAATAGCAGGTCCAAAGCCGGAGATTAGAATTTTTTTGAAGTCTTTTTCGCTTTTATCGGAATTGTTTCATTATACAGTTTAAAATCTCGCTCTATTAATAGAATGATTCGATAATCGACGTAAATGATCCGGCAATTAATTCTAGCGGCGGGTTCGGAAACTGAAATATGATTCGCGTCCTGTAATATAGTTGGAAACACAATTAGCGTATGTATTTATAACGCTACGCATTATTTTAAAGAATTCTACGACAAATTTTGTGTCCGAGTTTCGAATTATAAGTTTATTTTCAACATGACGGGGCATAAGTTTGCTCGTTACCGAGGTTAAATGTTACACATCTCTGGCGTGTACTGAAAGACTTGGTCACATTTGTTTTGTTTGTTTTATTTTATATTTAATAATAATTTTTATTTCCCATTTTTTTACACTTTGTTAACAATATTCACTTAATTAACCAGGAAATTTAGCACTCACGAAATCAAGCTTGTATGTGAGTGCATCTAGTCACTTCAAATTACATCGGGGGTTGTCTTTGTCACGTCGTTGAAGACTACAACATTTCGGTTTCCAGTAACCTCGTGAACGAACTCCAAAATCACATATGTACTAGGGAAAATATTACACATGCTCATTGGCAACTGTCTCATCAGACCTGTACACCGGGTTGCTTGCCATTCGTCACTTATTCCGCTAAAGGTTAGTCATTGGCTGTGAGGTCTTCAGATCCACTGCAGCTAAATCACCGGAGCAGCGAAAAGGTAAACGATTTTGGATTCCAAACCATCACCAAATGAATTCACAAAATTTTCCAGTGTCCACCAATCGGTTTTCAGGTCTGATTGGGAGAAAACGCAATGAGTGTTAAAGATGCACAATGTCTAGAGACCGGAAAAATTCGCGGATACATTTCAAGATAGGCTGAAATTCAAACATGTGTACAATTCTGCTGGTTATGCTATTGGCTCGCAGTATAACTGGAGCTCTCTGGGCCAATGAGAGACTATCGACCAAAGAAGCGTCGAATCACAAGCCACCCAGTGGAGACGCCTCACAATTTAGTACCCAATGAACACGCGTGTTTACTTGAGATGTGCGGAGGATAATGGAGGCTATCCTAGAGGTCATTGAATCCGCGAATTTTTCCGGTCCCTAACAATGTCTACCTCTCTCACATTGCGTGTGCACCTTAGAAACAGGTCCGGGTAGTCTGTCAGAGTTTTGGAAAAAACTCGCGTGACACCGCAAGGTATGCCGAGGTCCGGGTGCGGACCTTCCCGCGCCGCCGGTTGGCCTCGGCGCCGACGAACGGCCAGTGATAACCCGGGAAGGCAAGAGGACGCCGAGGGTCAGGTCAGGGGCCTGTAGCGAGGACAGTGCCTGCCAGGTGATGTATTAATAGGCGAAGTTCCGCTGTGTGGCCGACAGCCAACCTGCCGGCATCGCGCAGAAAGAGAGTTTGTCCTGGCCACGAGGAGAGTAGAGTTCGAGCCTAGTAGCCACGAAGATTTAGTGCAATTTTTTCTGATATACGCCATTGGTGTTTTGCGCTGTTTATCACGAAAAAAATTTGGTTGTCTGTAAAGTCGGTTTACGGACGATAGTTTAACGTGACGTCATAACAAAACATTGATGAAATGATTGCAAACTTTTATGAATAAAATTGAATCATTTTTATTGAATTATCACTATTTTGTATGGATACAAAGAAGGAGTGAAATTAAATCTACAATTTAATTGATAAACTTACTTTTATTTGCAGTCATTAATTCAAATATCTTTATTACTTTAACGAAGAGATTATTTAAACTATAACTTTTATACGTGTTTTCTATTTAACTTTTTCCAATCTGTGTTATTCTGTAAGATAGGACGATGATAGGAAAAGTAGGAAACGAATGGCAGTGCTTCAAGTTTAATGTGCTTCGAAAAAGTCAAATCGATGGTTGTTCCAATCGAGTGGAAGAGAGATAGATGCGGCGCAAGCGTACAATGAGCGTAACGGGACACAGCGTGACGGGACAATGTGCGTTACGGGACACTCTCGTGCGTGCAGCCGGCGTTCATCGATTTATTAGACGTTGTCACGTCAACAATTGAAGAAAAATGCAAATTAAGAATTAAAAATGAAAACATAAACCCCACAGAGCTGACGTCAAAGAGATAAACCCAATGATGAACCCAAACAAGTACTATGGACAACACAACGACGAAAGCACAGACGAATACATTCAAACTGCTGTAATAATTCTTTCCTTTACATCAAAACTTGTGATGCCATTTCTAGTAGCTGTGTAGTTGTCAATGAAAAAAATACGGATTGTTCGTAAAAATAATTCTGAGAATTTTGAGAATGTTTTTATGTATTGTAAATTAAATTATGAGGAACATAAAAATGCTATGATAGTAATATGTCGAACGGCTCACTATTCCAAGTTTTGTTATATTGTGATTTGACGTTATCAATTTGAATGTTTTATTTTGTCATATAACTTATCATAAGAAATTTAGATTTTCAGATTTATTAATGGTAAAGCAGTTTTTCTGTAACGTTTTAAATTAATATTCAGTGGACACTAGGTACACCATATGCTTGTGTCAATACATTCTGAATATTGACATCATCTAAGAATATTTAATTAAAGGTGTGTAACATTAAGAGTTCTCCTATCCTGATATTCAAATGATTTTACTTAAGAGTGGGCAATGAGTGGGATAATGACGTCTTTCTTAAATTGTTTACTCAAGGCTCAGCCTCACTTAAATATTTGATTATAGCTTGTTTTGATTATTGGAGTTGTTTGTTAGCACATATTAAGAAAATGTAACTATAGCTATAGATAGTTGGCAAAATATATTATCTCACACTTCAAATATTAATCTTCAACCACCGTCATGTAATTATGATGCAATTAGTCAAACATATTATAAATTATAAATACTTCTTTGCCTTTCCTACAGCTCTAGATAACTTGATGATATCTTGGGACTAAATTTGAAGGTGCTTGTGATTTATGTACTCTGTGCAGTGGGAAAATTCAACAAATTGCCTTTAAAATGAATTCTACGAGGCGAAAACTGAAAAGTGAACACTGTTTTGTGATGCCGAGCCTTAAGTAAATTTGTTATAAAAAAAGTTAAAATTTCTGCTAGTAGTAGATTCTATTTTTATGTACGAAAGATGCTTAAATAGCACCATTTTGCTCCTTAGAATACAATTTTATTTCTACCGGGGGAGAGCCCCCGGACACCCCCTTTGTTAAATCCACCACTTATAATGATACTCTCCTTTGCCCCCCCCCCCCCCCAATTAAATATTTGCTTCCTACGTGCCTACGCTGGAACGGAACATGCAACCTTAAATTAGTCGCATTACAGCCATGACTAAATATATAAGTGTAGACAGCAGTTGACTGTTCAAGCAATAGACTATCGTTACATTTTTAAAAAATACATACGAGACCTCAAAGGACACAAGGATGCATGAAAAGGACGTGAGCGACTAGTCTTTCAAGAAAGACTGCATCAGCTATTCTGTAAGCGTGTGTATGTGTGTATGTATTTATGTATGTATGTATGTATGTATGTATGTATGTATGTATGTATGTATGTATGTATGTATGTATGTATGTATGTAAATATTCGGATGGTCATTTAAAATGCCTGATATCATTTAGGTTCATTTTTCAAGGATCCTTTAGTGCAACAGGTCCTTTACGGAGTTACTGGGAAATAGCACGGAGTATCTTGACTCGCCGAATACTTCAAGACGGGAAACTTGGGCTCTCGGCGAGAGATGAGCGATCACATAAAGCGTTGGAAAGGGGCTAGGGGAGAGAGATAGAGAGTAAGTTTGCCGAATGTCAAATAAAAACACGGTAAAACTAAGGTGCTATCAGAAATGAAGCACATCTACTACACGCTCAATTAAACGAAGTTTCAGAAATTTAAAATATTAATAAGTTTGTTCAAGAGTGCCATAATTCATGACCACAGTAAACAACGTCAATGTTGGGAATATGTTACAGAAAGAAAGTCTAGAAACAAAAATTCACAGATACTTCCTAAATATTTTAAATTCATATACAGTTGTTATAAATTTATGTTTTGGTCAACGTTAAAGCCTGGACTTTAGCGAAAAATTAAACCCTTATTACACAGTAAGTTACACGTAAAGTTGGCTTTATGGTAGCTACCTTATACCTTAGGTGATCACACCTCACTACTGTATGTAATCATCAAATCCCTGCCATTTACAGGGGTATATCCATGCTGGTGTACTTCAAGGATAGTTTAATTTTAATTAAAATCGCAGTGCGCCTCCCACCCAAAGACGCATAAATAAATCTCTGCTAGGCTCTCATTTTGTAATTGGCAATCAGAGCACTTAACTTTTATTTAACGCTTAAATTTATCAAAATCGCAAAGTCAAAAGTTCTTTAAATTAACTTAACTAGGTCAATTACAGTGTAATTTTTTTGTACATTTAACTGAAATAATCGTGTAAGATTACGGATATTTGTAAATTTGTACATCTACATGATAGCAATTGTATTGCAACAAAATAATCTTTAGCAGTAATACTAGGCACAGTAATACTTGCCCAGGAATTGGTGCTTTGTGTTGCCCCAGTACCTAAATTAGTTAAAGTAATTTGTTAACCGTTCCCTGAAAGGCTTTCTATTATTTACCGCGCACATTAAAAAAAATATAATAAAACAATATTTGAATGTAACAGATGAATATTTGATTATCATTTGAATGGTTTAATAAATTTATGTTCGTATAAAACATCTACCAAAATTTAAATTTATGTGCTAATTTCCGTAAGCGCAACAGAAATATTCGGCATCGTTTCAAAAATTGTATTTCGTACATCCAAAAAAAAACCATAGCCATGTGGTGTACAATGTTTACAAAGGAATATTTTGTAAAAGTACAAAAAAATATATTTTTCGGTGTAAAGCGACGTGACGCTAACCATCTTAAAGTCAAGACGTTAAGTCGCATGCCTAAAAGACGAGGCCTTAACCGAGAAGCAACGAAAATTGAACAGCCAAAGATAACATTTGCGTTGATGTGCGACTACACGCAAGCCAACGTTGGGAACATGAAAATACCGCAGATTAATACAGCGACATAAGGACTGGAAAATCCCACACGTCGGTGTCTCTGTCGCTACAGGACCAAAAGTAGTTTTACAACGCCGTGTAGGAGTCCAGCATCGAACACGATAGACCAGAAAGGAACAAATCAGGTGCAAACCAACAATTCTTGAGGTCAAAACGACTATCAACAGATTGAATCCTCCTCGAGAACTCATTGCGATTGAGCAGCATTTTCCACGAGTCAATTAAACCAACGATTTTTCCAGTTTCTGAATGAAATACATGGCTCTTCTCGTGGACACTCGAGGTCACGTGGTACGTGAGGTGACGAAATTATAACGGAGCATTGATTGAGTTATTAAAAGGAGTTGGAAATTGAGAGGAGTTACCAGGGATAATCCCTCAGTCATGGTTAAACGTCTACCGCGTTCCCAACTAGTGTAACACCTGGACACGAACCCGCCTGGAATAGAACCAAGATCGCTTAGGAGAAAGGCGAGTGATCTGAGCAAAACACTCCCCCACCCCCCAACCCCCACAAAGCAACCAAAATACCTGACCTAAAACTGGATTCCTACCTTCTCGTGAGCAGTATGGCGAGCCCTTTGAAACCAATCTGTGCGAGTATAAACAATTCAAGAACTCATGGCCGTGCCCAGGATTATGTGAAGGAGGGGGTTCCAGTTCAACCATTATATCATTTTTTTACGACTAAGAATTCTTTATAATGGAAATTTGGGAAATTTAAAAAATAAAATTAATTAACACACTAAAATCTCAAGGTATAGTAAACTTTTAGTACACCAACGTTTACACTTAAAATTTTCAAGTAATGATTTGCCTTGAGAAAATAAAACTGGACATTTTATATTTTGTTTATTTTCATTAAAATATTTTTATAATTTGTCCTTAAATCAATTTTTTTATTTTGTTAAGACAAGTCATAAATACGTATATATATATATATATATATATATATATATATATATATATATATATATATTAAAATTAATAAATACATGGAACACACATGTCATGTTTGTATGGAAAACATACTTACACATGTGCAAACTGGCATGAAATGTAGACTATACTTGGAAACCGAATACCTGCTGCCTCTGTGTATGAGGGCATGAACGACATTACATTGTATACTATGAGTGAAAGTTGTAGCATGCATAGTAACTTCGGTGCAACGGAACAAGATTAAATTTTCCAGCTGAAATTTTGTCGCGCCCTCTGGTCATCTGCCTCGCTGTTGACGTCACGAATGTGTGAAACGTGACTGGATGAAAATAATTTTTACTCCGCTCTACGTCGTTCCGTTGCGGTGTTGTGTTTCCGTGAACTAAGTCACGTTGCATTTAGAACGCAGATTTTAATAAAAGACTGGTAAATACATCAGCAATCTGATTTACTAAAGAATTAAAAAAGTTAGTACTGCAACTTTTAACTTTTTTAGATATAACAATTAAGCTCTCGGTATATTGCATTTTGTTGGAGTAATTACGTGAATGCGACGGAAGTAAAGGAACGGAAGTTGTAACAGACGGTGCTGGTATCTATGGCGAAAGGCGCGCACCAAATTTCACAAAGTTATCAGTTATTGGGCGTAAAGGTCTGTTTTCAATCCTTCACTATTCCAGTTGCAAATAGCGACTAAAAATCGTTGTAGCTAGCAAAATTAAGGCAGTTATTTAACACTGGAATTGTTATTTTTTCCCCTCATTCAAAAGAGAAGAACATTTTGTCGTGGTAGCAGATGTAATCTATATAAATAAAATATATAAATTTTCGTTCAAAATCTTAAATCTCCGGAAGTTCTTCACCAACTGCTTTGAAATTTTGACACAGCGCTGCATTTGAATACGTGCGCTTATTTATTATAACAATGTCACACCTATGACAGGTAAAAGGATAGAAAGCCCATAGGTAGGTAATTATATATGTAAATGAATGTTTGTGTGCTCCTCTTCTGTTTTGTAAAGGTAAAGACAAATATATAGATAGTAAGAGATAGACATACATAGACAGAGATATATAGAGGGGTGTAGAGAGGTATAGAAAGATAGAGAGAGGGAGATAAACGGATATATAGAGATAGAGCTACGAATATATATGTAAATATATATAGAATACAGAGAGATGTGGAGAGATAGATAGGGAGATAGATTTAGATATAGATAGACACATATACATAGGAGAATATATACTTATAGAGATTGTTATGGCAAGATATGGATAGAGACATATATAATGAATGAGGGATATATATAGATTCACAGAGATGTAGAGAAATTAGATAGGAAGACAGATTGAGATATATAGACATATAAATATATATTGAGAGAAATAGTGAGATTTCTAGCACATATATCAAGAGAGAGATATAGAGATGCTTTTTATGTGTGTACCTACTTCAAACAAATATTAAAAAAAAAAAATTATATTTTCCATTTATCCAGACTGATCCACAGAACACGTGGCTGGGTACAGCTAGTTATATATAATTTGATCCAAGCATCATATTTATTTGCATGATTAGGAAGAAAATCTAATGACTGAATGAATTACACATGTTGTATAATCAAGCTCATATTCCGCTTAGCTTTGACGTGCAGACGCTATAACTATTATTAAAATACTGCACATCATTTTCAAATTCACAAAACAATTAATACTATATTGTTTCCACACACGTTAAATGTTATACTTATATGGAATTAACCGAAATACTAACCTAAAGCACTTTAAAACACATAGTACTAAGAAGGCCTATATTTTTGTACAATTTTTTTTGTTTAAACGACTGAAATCTGCATGTAAATACTCCCTGCAAAAATAATTTAACCTTATTAAACTGTACCAACGTATAATAATACGTATAATTTTGTTATTAATAGAAATAAAAAATAACTTCTAGTGACGAGAATGGAAGCATGTCCCTAGCGAGCACTCTACCGTTGTGCTACTAAGTCAGTCAGGAGTCTTAAAGAAGAATTTGTATTATAATCATTGTAATGCAAGATTTCTTCGGTAATTAAAACTTGTGAATACCTTTTACTGTGATTCTTTTTATTTACCGAATACATTCCACGTTAGTTTCACTATCATAGTTTCATTTGCACACCAATACGTTTGGTATGTACCCTAAAGTTTCCGAACGTGACTCAATATGGGTCAATGATACTAAACGTGGGTCCGCCATCTTTGTGTCACATTTCCGTTCATCGACTTCCGCTCCAGTTTAACATAATTACTTCCATAAGATGCCGTATACCGATAGCTGAGATGTTTACACATCACAAATTTTCATTCATACTGCACTAACAATAAACCGTCATCTTAAAATAGTTCAAAATAACAAATTACTATAAAAATTTGACGTGCTGACTTTCTAACAACTATTAATTGCGTTATTTAACTGTATGATGTTATATATGTACTATAATAGCTATCATAACTGTCAGATTATAAGGCTTCTGGGTTTTAAAGCGTTCTCGTAAACACAGCCGTAAAGGACGTTATATGTTAGTTTCAGAACAGATGTACCTACCTAAAAATAACTGATACGTGGTGAAAAAATCAAAGTAACATTTAATCTACTCAATATATGTAATTGTAAGTAAAAAAATTCAAATCAAACCAAAATTTTTATTAAATAGTGTATGTCCCTTTTCTTCGTTTCTAATAGAAATAATTATCTTCAAAATTACTATGATAGTCTTCATCCGTGAATTTAAATCTAACTATAGAATATTACTGTATTTTTAAATTATACTGCTGAAAAATTACACCTTTGATCTAGTATTTTGGTTTATTTGGTATTTGGAATTTTCGTTTATTCAACGCTCCATAAGTATTTAATCACCTTTTACTGTGTCATATTTCGAAGTAGACCACATGGTATGCTCGATCCATTTCTTTTTCCAATACAGAACGTTACGAAAACAGCAAAAAAAAAAAAAAAAATTGCCAACAACATATGGCCAGTGATACGTAGTTAAAGGCCGAAACATCTATAGTTATACAAAATAATTTATACTTCAAGCAAGATATCTTTTAGTGGTTAGTGAAGCGTACAATATTATTATTAATTTTATTGTTGGAAAATATATGCTTAAGGGGCCCACCTATTCAGGGGGTTTGAGTTTGGTAGTAGGTATGATAAGTGGAACGTTCGCTGGTGCTTCTAGCACGGTATCGCCTCTAAGCGCAATGCTCTGGACTGGCGCGCAGTCTTCTCGTCGTGCATAGGACAACTATGAAATTTGAGCTGTGACCATTAAATGTGTCGAAACCCTTGGCAACTAGACCAACTGTGAACCCATTATTCAACATAAATTTATTTTTGAACTGTTCAATTTGTAGTTTCTTCTAGTTTCACGTAACAAAATATTTCCTCTTTGCAATTTTCCTTTTGCATTATTCGCTTTAGAATTTAGTGTGTGGTTTTTTTTTAAATTCCATAGTACCAATAACTAAAACGGCTACAAAATTTTATTTTTTTTGCGATGAAATCGTCAATTATTTCACTCCGGTAATTTTGTATTACATTATTTAAATGTCAAAATCCTAAAAAAAAAAAAAAAAAAAAAAAAAAAAAAAAAAAAAAAAAGTTTTAAACTTATGTTGCGCACGCGATAAAGTGATACAGATAACTGTAGTCTTCAAGTAAACAATATTTTTCTGGAAAATATATTATCAGATATTTACAGTATATAAATTCAGAGAAGTCATAAACACCAGAATTTTGGTTTCATTTGGTTTCGAAAATTCAATTAACTTTTTTTTCGAACAAATTGTAAACGTGACACGGCATACATATTACGTATTGGAGCTTTCTAAAGGACGCAACATAACACCTAATTTTATAAGTTAGAATTTTTCCGAGATCATACGAGAGATAAAAATCCCTACACGAGATGACAATCTTATCGACGATAAAACCCTCATGCATCGTACCCTCCCCGGCCAAGTGTTCTTGTATATTTAATGTCCCCGGTGCAAGCATCCCATAAAGGAAATAAAACAACGGCGCTGGTTCGACGGAAGGCTTTCACGCGCTGATAAAAGCTTCTATCAGCCCGTAAAATCGACAGCAAGGGGAAAAAAAGTATATATATAGTTCGACAGTGTGTGTGAGGTAGAGAAGGTAAGAGAATCGCGAAACCCATCAAAAGGTTCTGAAAGCTCCGTAAAGATGATGTGGGAAGCGTAAATGGGTAGCCTAAATGCGCTTGCTCCGCTTGAAACACTTAAGCTTTGCTACCGGAGGTAGGGTGGCCCTTTTACATTATTTTTTTAAATCAAACATGAAGCTTAAATCTACTGGCTGCGTCTGACAGGTGAAGATTATTTCCCCTTATCTCTTTTCATTCGGTAAATACTGTTGCTTGCTCGACGCACTTAAGGGGGGTGGATAGTATCCTTAATTATTTGGCTTCTATTACTTCGTGATTTCCAACATTAATTTAAAAATATTATTAATTAAATTGTTTAAAACACGGGTTTTCCACTTAAAAATAATCCTTATTTAATGTTTTTTTTAATGAATTTAATGGAAAATGTTTATGCCAGTTCTAGCATGTACTGAAAGCATGAAATCACATGGTACACATTTTTGGATGTCTGTATGTAACTTTTGACTTGAGACTCTTTATTTTTCGTATGTCATTTATAAATCAATAAAAAAAGAAATGTTTTTTTTTTCTCCTAGAAACTCTAAAGGACCAAGGCATTTTATGGTTTTAGTAAAAACAATTTTTATTTATTCAATAATTGTATACTAAAAATAAAATGTTAAAATACAAATGCTGCATTCGAACAGTTAATCAAAATTTGTATAAGTACCACATGATTTCATGCTTTCAGCACATTGTAAGACTGACTAAAAATTTGCTTAAAGAAAACAAAAAATAAATAAATAAGGGTTTGTTTAGTAGAAAAAGCTTTTTACAAACAATTAAATATGGTTAAATTTTAATTTATTTAAAATCTGCAAAATAACGAAACAATAGAAGCAAAATAGTTTAGGCTCTTCTCATACGTCCACTCTACTATCGAGATGTCCTTTGGACGTTGCGGAACATGGAGTTAGGCTTCGGCCACACAGCGCTATTCTAGTTACTTTTGCAATGTTCGCTACGCTAATAAAACATGCCAGCTGCATCTTAGGTATGGTGAACAGAAAATTATACTAAAATGGCATCAGCACACACTAGCAGACGAAAAAAAGATGGCGGCCTCCAGCGGACGAAGACAAGGTGGCGGACATGATGTCATACCAGTTGACGATACATACCTTGGTATTGGTGGTGAGAAGTCAGTCTAGGTGGCTTCCGTGGAGGAAGGATATGTCGTTTTTAATTTTTTTGCTCTTACCGGTTTCGAACCAAGGACGGGAATCGATCTAATCAATCGGTATTCTAATAAGTCAATTTTTTGATGAATTTTGAACTTTTTTCATTAAAATCGGATAATAAATAAAGATTTTCAAGATGGCATCTGTAACAATAATTGATACAGTGGTGACATAATCCAAATTGTGGGGTGTGACGTAATATGTTTTTATTAGTTTTTTATTGAGAATTTTTAAATACATTAATAAATTACTGGTTTACTCTCGCCGGAAATCGAACCGAAGACCGAAATTGTTTAAATAACTAAACATTTGAAGTAGGCAATTTTTAAAATATTTTTTTTGGAATTTTTTTCGGAATTTCTAGCATTGAAATTACGGATTTTCAAGATGGCAGCCCTAACAAAACATGTAATGGTAATTTTTAATATTTTTAATAAAATTTTGATAATTAATTTTTTTATAAATTTTTAAACTGTTTTCATTAAAATCGGATAATAAATATAGATTTTCAAGATAGCGGACATGACGTCATACTAGTTGACGATATATATACTTTGACATAAGTGGTGGGAGGTCAGTCTGCCAGCAGCATTCGTTAAGGAAGGATCGGTCGACAATTTTTTTTGACCTCACCGGTTTCGAACCAAGGACTCCGAGCTCCATGATGGAAGTGTACATTTAATTTTTTAATATTTTTTATTTCATTTTTTATTAAATTCGATTATTTAATTTTGTTATGAATTTTAAAATTTTCCCCGATTTTCTAAAATAAAAATTACGGATTTTCAAGATGGCGGCCGTAACGGAAATTGCAACAGTGATGTTATAATCCAATATGGCGGTCATAATCCTAGATGATGTCAGAGGCTTATCAGAGGCTTTAAACATGGATGCTTAAGCCTCTTTTAGGACTTAGTGTTCTTTCTAAGGCAAAAAAAATTTTTGAGGTTTTCGAAATCATAATTTTTGAACTGTGGAATGTTTGATTGAGAAATTTTGCCAAAAAAAATGGAAATTTTGGCGAATTTTGAGGACTTTTGGAAAATTTTGAATGTCAAAGTCAAGGTTTAAGGTCATCCAAGATGGCCACCGTGATATCAAAATCCAAGATGGCGGACTGTCACCACCTCGCTCCTCACCCAGAACCCTGGCGCAGGACATACTATTCTATACTACTTTGGTTCTCGGCTATTTCGGCTGATTTCGACCATGCGCAGATCATAAAACCAACATCTGTTTTCATGCGGAATTGGACAGTACTTCTGCGCAAACAACCAAACAATTTCTTTGCTTAAATTCATTACACAAATAAGGTGCTGTTTTAGTGTTTATAGCCCACTTATAAATCTGATACGGTTAACATCGTTTAGTGGAAATTTCACATATCTTATCACAAAACGTGTTAAATTGCCTGCATAAAGCTCGTCATGCTCGCTTTACACAATCTTCTTGATTCTGCATTATGTTGCCGCATTTGCTGCAAACGAATTGTTCCGGCTTCTCCTTGCTGTCAGGCTCGATACTCAGCGTTATGCTGACGCATTTGCTGCAACCGAGTTGCTCTGTCTTCTTTTCACTGTGAGGCTCGATACTTAGCATTATGATGACGCATTTACTGCAACCGAGTTGCTCTGTCTTCTTCCGATTGTGAGGCTCTATATATTTTCATATACAGTTGTCTTTTGTTCATTTTCTCTCCTAATTCTTCACTTCAAAGTTTTGATGTTTTTTCTATTAACTTTTCCCTTTTTTTCTCCAATCTCCTTTTTTTGTGTTGAAGTTTATTTTTTCGTAATCTTTTTTATTAATCATTTCACATCCCATCATTGTTCCCACGAGTAATGGACAATTAAATGGTCCGAAAGAAGATGTGCCTGGTTCCCTGAGGTTGACGCTAGCGACATGACATTTTTAGTCACCCTCTTGCCGGTACCTTATTTTTTGTCGCTACATCCCCGTGCTGGGAGTGGGTAATTTGCATGCCTGCTGCCTTCCTTGGATGTGGTAGCCATTTCTCAGGCTCCCTCTCCGGAAGGCAATCGTTAATCCTGATGATTCTGATCAGGACAATGGAACAAAATTATTAAATTATTGTATTGTCATCGGTCCTTGACAAGTGTGCAAAATTTCGAATTAATCTGACCTTTTAAAGTGGGTAAAAATCATGTTCAAATATTCCGTTACATACAAACATACATACATACAGGTGAAGCTAATAAAAGCATGTTGAAACGGGTGTATGCAGTACAAGAATTCTTGTGCTGCCTGATATTCAAGTTTGAATGTGTTCGTCTGTGCTGTCACTGTTGTGTTGTCCATAATACAGTTTAGGTTTATTGTTAGGTTTATCTGTCTCACATCAACTAATTTAGGCATGTTTTCTGTGAGTTTATGTTTTCAATTTTTATTTCTTAATTTGCTTATATAAATTTTCCCATGACAAACAGTGCAAAACTGCAATGGTGTATGTCCAAGAAATTGTATTAAATCCAAATTACCCATTGCATGACTTATTTAAAGAATATAAAACTTACTGGCTCTTTCTTAATACCACATTGAATGAGCCTTTATCCTAAAGGACTCTTGAAAAGTGCATCTTAAAGGATGTCAGCAATTTTTGCTGACCATCTAAATAGTAGCTATGATCCTTACAAAATCTCGGATGCAGCCATTCATAAAAGAATAAGTCGCTCACTTCCATTCATGCATCATGTGGTCTTTCAAGAAGTTTCTAACTCTATATATCAGTAAAAGAATGTGGGCGACTCTTACAGTACTCACCAGTTATGTATTAACATCTAACCTTGTTAACGAGAGAATAAATGTGTGTTCCTATTGTTCAAGTTGTAAATAAACTTTATGAAAAGATTTTATTAAAATACTATCCACTTTGTTAAAATTCACTAAACAGTTAAAACTTCAAAGTTTCAGCACACTAGAATTTATACTGCTATGTCTTCTTCTAATACCAATATGAAACCTTTTAAAACACACATTATAACACTAAGTATACATTAGTATATATTTATTTTTGCATTCACGACTGAAATCAGTCTGTAAATAATTACTACAAACAAACCTTAACCTCACTGAGCTGAACCTAAATTATTATTATACAATATTATATTATAATTATAATATAATTATATTATGTTATTAAAAAGTTAAAAGATACTATCCAGTGATGAGATTCAAAGATCATCCCCTGAGGTTAACAAGCACACACTTTACCGCTGTGCTACCAAGCCCATTTACATTTTGCAAGGAGAATATCTATTATCATCATTGTAATGTCAGTTTTCTTAGGTATTTAAAAACTTGAGATTAATTTTTTACAATGACTATTGTAGTTTACTAAATATATTACAGAGTAGTTTAACTATCATATAGTTTCTCATTTGACACACCAATGCAGTTTTTATGTACCCTATGTTTACGAAAGTGACTATATACTGGTTTATGTTGCTACATGTGGGTCCGCCATCTTTGTGTCATATTCAAGTTCATCAATTTCTGTTCCATTTTCATGAAATTACTTCTATCGAGAGCAAAGATGTTACCACATCAAAAATGTAATGATAGTCTGTCATTTTGCAACCTAACTACATTATTCATTCTATTATGTTTATTTATCACAGTCAAATAATTCACTTAAACAAGTAAAAATTAAAAAATTCCTTTAAATATAGGTACTATTAAAAATTTGTCGAAAAATACAAATGGCTGTCAAATAAAGTACTTTTTTTTTTTACACACAGCTGTGGAAGGCTTAAAAAAACAGGCTCAATCCAACTCAATTTCCACACTGAATCATTTCTAAGGCAAGTTTTCGAACAATCTGTATAGTAAGGCATCGGTTGTCACGGCACTGTAATGAATAATTGAGACAGTAAAATGACTCGGCATAGTGCACGGGACCGAGCCTCAAGTGAGGCATGCAGTGACGGGTCTCAGGTGGTCTGGACAGCTGACATCACTCGACAAATCACTGAATGACGAGGCAGTCTAACGAAACCATCAGCCAACAAGTATGAGTTTGACAAAGGAGCCAATCCTAGCGGTCAAACTTACTGCTAACTGACAAGGGTCTCCACCAACATGTGAAAGCGTATGGGCGACATTAAATGTCCTGTTTTCACAAACACAGATAGTGAAAAGAGTTAAAGGTAAACAGATGATCCAGATGACAGCTATGACCAGATGTAATTATGTAAATACTTTATTTTATCATTTTAAATTAAAGCTTTTACACACTTTAAATAAAATATATATTTTTTTCCATAAAATTTATTTTTAATAAGAATCTTATTTTACTACATATTCTTACAAAGTTATATAAACATACACACTAATTTTAAATGAACATTTTAATGACAATGCTTTGAATAACACTGTAAATGCATCTACAATGAGAAACCTCTTGTCAAAATATTCACTTAATAGAAATAAAATATATATACATTTTCTTTGTACTGATGATTGTAATTCATCTTGAGATGCATCACGGTTTAAATAAGAGAATAAATCTTTTGGAATAGCTTTCTTAAATGGCAATAATGTGTTATTCAAGAATGCAAAAGCACAAAAGAATAACAAGTTTGTCTCTCTGGCGTTACATTACGACAGACTGTTGGCATCTCCGTTGTCATGGTAGCTGTTCCCATTTATTGTGTATGACGTTCCTAAACCGTAAAGATGCCCACAATACTTGGCATCATCAATGTTATCTTCAAAAAACATCTGAAATAAAAAAAAATTAATTAAGATTATAAATTCACTTTTCACTTTACACTAAACGTTCCCATTCAAATATTTTCCACAATCCAATTTAGCATAATTTTTGAAGAAGAAACCTAAGACAGCCAGGGGCGCAACAACAGGGGGGGCAAGGGTATTTTGCATCCCCTTCTGAAACCTTGAAGTGGGGGCAAACGGGGGCAAAGAAAGTGCTGTGTAATCAATTTTTAGATAATAAAACTGCTTATATAGCACCATTTTCCACCTTGAAATACAAATTTTCCCGGGGGAGGACCCCCGGACCCCCCCCCCCCCCCGTTTCAATAGGGGGGATCGATGATTCTTTATAAAAAGATATTTTGCCCCCCCTTTGGAAATTTAGATGTTGCGCCCCGGAAGACAGCCTATTGTAAATACAAGCTTTAAGATACAAAATCATAATTTCTTTTGAAGAAACCTTCCTGGAAAACTGAAATATTCAACCAGCAAATTTTTTTTTTAGTTACTGCACACACATTAAAAAATATGATTCAACTGTGGGGACCATTTTTTGAGCGCTGGTTAACATTATATGAACCTACTTTCCAAATACTGAAAGTTTTCCAATCATAAGGGTAGGATGGCACAAAAGCTATAGAAAAATTTACCAAATAATTCACAAATTATGTTTTTAAAACCTTAAAATTTCCTTGTTTTACAAAACAAAATTATAATATTAATTTTACGATCGATGTGACGAGAACTGTGTTCGTACAGTATAGCCTAATTAAGTTACCAAATAGTAGAGACCTGCAAAATTAGCGGTTTCGATGGCCTTCAGGATAGACTGCACATACCTCTGTACACTCGGACAAATAATGCAAGTTCATTGGCTGCTGACTTGTAAGTCATCTCAGCTGGTTTGTCTGTGATTCAATCCTTCTTTGGTTGAGGGTTTATAACTGGTTGAGATTCGTCCAGATGAACAGTTAGCCAATAGCAAAATTATCTAAGAGGTATATGTGTTTGAATTCTAGCCTATCACCAAATGAATCCGCGAATTTTGCAGGTCTCTACCAATTACAGTAGAACCCTGTTATAATGTTCCTGCATATAACGTTTTCCTGCTTATAATGTCATATTTTTAAAGTCCCAATATTTCCCCCATAAGGACAATGTATTTATTTCCTGCATATAACGTTCATAAATAGTGAAAAAAATGTTTTAAAACCAAATTATTCCAACACTTACGATAAAAAGTTTCCTTTATGTATGTTTATGTTTACAATCACTGCCATACAATACATGAAGTTTGTTAAAATACAATTTTATGCAATATACTGAAGGTACACAATGTTCATAGTTACGTGTCAGTTGGCACCCTTTGTCAACTCTTCTCTTCCTTGCCATTCCAGTGGGTATTCAGATGCACGTACATAGTCCTACGATATTTAAGTTGCCAACCATTGAGCGAGGGCATAACTAAAGTGTTTTCTATTGCTTACAAATAATTTTTTTTTCATTCATACGTAGGAATCCCAAAATTAAACATTTTCAGGTGGCGAAGGAGTAGACGTTCTCACTCTTAATGTTGTCATCATGAATCGTGAGACAATTTTACAAAAAATGTGGCAGTGTATCTTTAAAGACAAACAAAATTTAAGCAGGGAACAAGACGAAGTTGAAAAATTGTTGGCTTGTTTCAGAAAATTCATGTATCAAGTATACTATCTTTGGTTTTAACATTAAAGTTGTTTACTTAGCTTGGTGAGTCCGTTGGTACAAACCTCGAACATTGTTAAGTGCTAAATTTAGATTTCCTGCTTATAACGTTTTCCTGCTTATAATTTTTTTTTCTTGTGCTCCCTTGAAAAACATTATAACAGGGATCTACTGTAGTGTTATTACAGTTTTATTAATAACTGATATTTACATTACTAATAAATAAATTTTACTTAAAAATATCCCATCACAAATAATTTGCCACTTAAAAAATGTTTATTCGCAAGTCACTCTATGTTTGTCAAGTTCCACAGTTTGCACTCCTCACTAGAGCTAGGCTCAACAGTGGTTCAACCCTTCCCTTGCGCCTGTCTACTGAGACACTTCGCGTGTCTCATGTGATTATGTTTAGTGTTTATTATGTTTAATTATAATTTTAACGTAATTTTTTGAAGTAATGTTTTAATATTTATTTTTATATACGTCTTTACTAGTTTTAGTTAATATTTAATCAAGTACTGTGGTTTACCGTGCGGCCATTGACCCCCTGCTGAATGGACTTGTCCACCCATGAGAGAGGGGGAAATTAGCGGAGGGAGTTGGCTGACGTCACGGCAGTGTGACGTATGCGGCGAGCGAACTTTTTTGGACACTTGGCAGTCGGAGTCGAGAGAACCTTGCGGGAGTTGTGAATATGGGTCGCCAGGGAGTGCACGGGAGTTGGGAACACTACCCATACTTCGTGATGAACGATTAACCATAGACATTGCTACGCGAAGTTATCGTTACCGCGGCCCGCATCAGATGCATAATATTTCTTATAATTTGCAACGTACGGGAACGTATTTCGCATCAACAATTTTAAACTTTTTCGCAAGTCGCGAGTGTCAATCCACCACGCCCCGAAGTGCATCGACCGGGACCATTTGACCGTGCAACAGGTGTGATCTACGCCCAGTCTACAGCCCGGGTACCCGAGGCACGACAGTTTGGTAAATATGTACTGCACGGCGAGCACCAATGTAAGTAGAACTTTAATTTATTAATGGTGAAAGAAGAGGTTGTTTTTGGGACGGTAACCAAGATTTCGTGTGGACTCTCCTCCCCTCCCTCGCGCGGTGATGGACAGACTTAGACTTATGCGATGGCAAGGTTTTTGTGCCGCAGCTAACGTGATCGCTACGGCCGGGCGTCACGTATAGCATTTGTAAATTTTATGTTTTTTTTTATATATGTATTTTATTTCACAAGTTGGTACTTCATGTATTCTATATTACCGGGAATAAATTTAAATGTTTGCATATAATATAATTGGTTTGAGCACTGCAATAATCTACTGCACACCCAATCAAATTGGTAATTTAGTTTTGCGTCTCTACTGCGTTTACACAAGTAGCCTTGGCGAAGACAAGGTCAGCGGGAAAAATTATGCTTGTAACTGGCGGTGCAGGTAGAGATGGACGTGGGCTGTTTGCCCCCCCCCACGGGGAAATTTTTTACACCCCACAAGTGCGCCACTCTGCTCTTAGAGTTGCAGTGGTTATTGCAGTTGCAGTAATTTTACATTTGTCATTGATTCGGTCCACCCTAGACATGGCGAACAGCTGGGTATTCAACTTAGAAAGGGAGCAGTTAATTGCCAATTTGCATGCCGCAGGGCAAATGGTAGAGAACGATGATGATGTGCACTTACTATGTCTTAAGTTAGTCGAATATCTTAATGGGAGTGACGAATGGTCATTTGTGGAAAGCCCTGAGAATGCTCGTGAACGGGATTTGGCAGCCGATGTACTGGCAACTATTGGTGTCAACATGTTGAAAAACTTTCCGCGATTAGAGGCAAATAATGGTGATGAGTTGAGGAAAATATTGCTTGAAGTCGAAATGTTGAATGATACAAAAATTTTTTGTGATGATTGTAGTATGTTGAGGTGTCTTTTGGGGAAAAGTACCGGCATAATGAGGGATATTATTGCGCGCGGATTGGTGGAAAAGCGTAGTTGGCCGCAAGTTCGTGACATGTTGTGGGAGAATTATGCCCGAGGAGAGTTAAATTTGGTTTGATACACGAGTATGTGAGTCGTTTTCAGAAGCGTGGAGAAAGTACTGCGGAATTCGTGGTCGATGTCGTTAGGCACATAAAAATATTTGGAGTGAGATTTTTGGATCACGAAGTTATTTCTATGATTATTGAAAATATGGTCCCTGAAATACGAGTAGAATGTTCGTTTGTTAAGAGGCCGGAAAGTATTTCGGGATTAATGGACTGGGCGGTGGAAGTGGATAATGTAAATTATGCTAGCAGGAGGTCCGGCGAAGGGCAAGTTAGTGCGGCCGCTCAGGAAATAGAAACCGGGAATGCCTTAATGGAGGTGGGAGGCAAAAATAGTGGTGTAGAACTTTCTAGTGAAAGGTCCATTGAGGAAAATTCCCAGCTTAGGGCGACGCCCTTAATATGCGATTTTTGTAAGAAAAAAGGTCATATAAGAGATACGTGTTTTCGTAGGAATGGTTATGTGAGTAATTCTAATAAAATTTGTTTTTGTTGTGGTAAGACGGGACATGTACAAAAATGGTGTAAGCAATGGAGGAGTGGTAAGAAACGTTGCGGGTTCTATGGTAAAAGTGGTCATTTAACGAGTAGATGTTGGCAAAAGATGAAACTTAATCATTTTCGATTTAAAGATAAGCACCATATGTTAGTGATGTGAAGTGGAAATAATTTATGTGTGGAGGTAGAAGTGGGTAAGAATACCGTCAAAGCCCTTGTAGATACCGGAGCGAGTAAGAGTTTCGTGAGCGAAGAATTTTTTGAGCAATGCCTAAAACAAGGGAAACGAGTTGGGCATATTGTAGAGAGAGGGGAAGGTATACAGGTGCAAACAGCTGACGGGAAAATTCATAAGATTGTTGTGAAAGTAATCATGCATATAAAAGTGGATAAATTCTAGTGGGATCGGGAATTTTATGTGATTTCTAATTTGGTGTATAAAATGATATTGGGAATTGATTTTTTGAGTGATACTCGGGCGTTTATTGATTGCCGGACTCGTAGGTTAAGTTTCGGTTTTGCACCACAGTATCGTATTGGATTGGAAAAACCCCAGGGTAGCGAACAGGTAATTTGTGGAGGGATAGAGGGGTGCCGAGAAAGGTTCAGTATAAGCGAAGTTGAGAAAATTCAGGGAGTGATTGATGAATTTCAGGATGTCATTACCAAAAGAGTAGGTAAATGTGTTTTGGACCCCTATAAAATTCAGTTAACGGACGATATCCCCATTAAATGCGTACCATACCAGTGTTCGCCCCCAAAAATGAAAGCCTTTAGGGAAATTATTCAGGATTTGCAAAAAGAAGGTATAATAACTGCCTCAAAGTCGAATTATGCATCACCCGCATTTTTAGTAAAGAAGAAGAAAGCTGGCGAATTCGTATTGTTTTGGACTACCGTCTTTTGAATCAAAAGATTAGGCTTGATCCGTTCCCATTACCAAAAATAGATACTATTTTTCAATACCTAGGAAAGGCGAAGTTTTTTACCATCTTGGATCTAAATGCTGCATTCCATCAATGTATTTTAGATGAATCGAGCCGAAAATATACTGGTTTTGTCACCCCTTGGGGACATTATGAGTGGACCCGCGTGCCGTTTGGGGTGAATTTTGGAGCTCAATGTCTGTCAAGAATCTTAGGAAAAATTTTGCAGGACGTGCAATACAAGTTTGCTCTGAATTTTTTGGATGATATTTGCGTGTATTCAAATAGTTTGGAGGAGCACATTGAGCATTTACGCATAGTGTTAGGTAAATTGAGAGAAGCTGGGTTTACCCTAAATCCTGAAAAAATTTGTTGGGCAAAGCGGCAAATACATTTTTTAGGTTTCATTATTGGTGAGGGTAAATTAGTGATGGATCCTTTGAAAATCTCACCTATTGTCAGTTATCCTCCTCCAAAAAATGTTAAAGGGGTTATGAGATTTTTGGGGATGATTGGGTTTTTTAGCCGGTTCATCCCGAATTATTCGGAACTTTGTGCCCCCTTAAATAACTTAAAAAAGAAAGGGATACCCTTCGAGTGGGTGGAGGAACAAGAAAAGGCGTTTAAAGCACTCAAAATAGCAATTTCAAGCCCGCCTGTTTTATCCTTGCCCGACTTTGAAAAGAGGTTTGTGGTACAGGTTGATGCCTCGAGTTTGGCTTTGGGAGGAGTATTATTGCAGGAAGGCCCCCTGGGGATGCAACCTATAATGTACATCAGTCGTACCCTAAACCAACATGAACAGAAGTACAGTGTGTATGAAAAGGAGGCGCTGGCCTGTATTTATGCCTTGGAGAGATTAGAGACGTTTTTAGAGCACGCAGAGTTTGACTTGTGCACCGACAACCAGGCATTGACGTGGTTGTTTACCCACCCCCGTCAGTTGGGTAAGATCGGGAGGTGGGTAATGCGCTTAAGTAGATTTAATTTTAAAATCAAGCATGTCAAAGGATCTGAGAATGTGGTAGCGGATGCGCTATCGCGTATGTATAATGCCGAGGAGATTGAAGAAGTAGGTGAAAGGTCAGACGAAGAGAGTGAGGAGAATTTTGATGTTTGTAATGTATTAGGAAATTTCCCAGAGGGTTTTGTTGATTTAAAGGAATGGCAAGATAAAGATGAGGAGGTAGGAAAAATCCGGGAAAATATCCAACTCCCCCAATACAAAAATTTTGAGATTCACAATGAAAAACTGCACTACAGTAAAGGGGGAAAGAGGAGGTTGTATGTGCCACGTGCGTTGGTCAATATGTTGATGCGTTATTTCCATGACTCACAAGTTGGAGCTCACAACGGCGTGGAAAAAACCTTAGACAAAATTTCAGATAATTTTTATTGGCCTACCATTAAAGAGGACGTAAGAAAATACGTTAAAGGATGTGTCTCCTGCCAGTTGGCGAAACAACCTCAAAATAGTAAAGTTGGGTACCATAGTGTGGAGAGTATTACACGCCCCTGGCAGAGGGTATTTTTAGATGTTTTCGGCCCTTTACCCAGGTCGATGAAAGGAAATAGTTGTTTGTTAATTTTGGTTGATGGTTTTAGTAAATATTGCGTATTTTTGCCGTTGAGGGATATGAAAAGTAGCCAGATTATTAAAGCCCTTGTGGAGAAGGTGTGGAGTTTGTTTGGTGAACAGGTTGTAATGGATAACGCCAGTTATTTTTGCAGTCAGCTGTTTCAAAGCATGTGTCTTAATTGGGGTATCAAACACATTAAAACGAGTCCTTATTATCCGAACCCTAATCTTGTTGAAAGGGTAAATAAAAATGTGAAAATAGCAATGACCATCTTTAGTGAGAAAGATCATCAAAAATGGGATGAGCCCTTAATTTTTTTAAATATGGCTTTTAACATGACCAAGCATGGGGCTACTGGATTTACGCCAGCATTAATATTCTTGGGGCGAGACATCAGCCATCCCCTATTAAATGTGTGGGGCATTTCGCCAGAGAATTTGTTAATTCATAGCCCGCGTAAGTTGGAAGAACTGTGGGTAGATGTCGCCATGAATTTGGAAAAGAGTAAGGAAGTAGTTAGGGGTCAGTATAATAAAGGGCGGTTGCCGAACCCGTTTACTGTAAACCAGGAAGTTTTGTGTAGGGAGCACCATCTCAGTGATAAAGGCAAACGTAAGACGGCGAAATTGATGTATGCCTTTGGGGGTCCTTATGTAATTTAAAAATTTATGGGGCCCGTTACCGTTTTGTTAGAAGAATGCGGAAATCATTTTCGCGTGAAAAAAGCTCACCTTTCGCAGTTGAAGCCCTATTGTCGGGGGTAGTCCGAATGTAATTTGGTTTCTAAGTGATATAAAGGAGTTGTGACGTAAATAAGTGAGAATTTATATACTTTCATATCTATATTTATATTTAAATTATGATTGTAAGAATATATTTCGTGATTTTTGAAAGTGTTTTAGCGAGTCTTTTATATTTACATACTGTAATGTTTGCCGTAATTTTGGCAGGTAGCTGGATTTTTGGACTCTAATAAATTTAGTATGTATTAGACGTGTATCTAAGTTACCTATAGCCGTTTGTGGAAAATTGTTTTGAAGAGAAAGTTTCATGGCCGCTGTAATTTTTTTTATCGGTTAAATTTACATCCAGGATAAAATTATTTTAGTTTAGTTTAATTTTCCTTGTAAAACCTTTGGAGAGTTTAGCTATGGGTCGCGCTTTACAGTTAATGTTTGGTGCTATTTCGAGTTTGCTATCTGTGTCTTAGTTTTGTGTTTTTCTCTTTCGCGGCTCTTTTGAGTCTTTCTTACTTCGTCTTCTACGTGTTGCTTTTAGTGTTACTTACTTTACGCGGACCTAATAGTTAGATAACTCAAAGGGGTATTATATTTTTTATTTTTATTTTTTTTTGTCGGGGAGGTTGAGACACTTCGCGTGTCTCATGTGATTATGTTTAGTGTTTATTATGTTTAATTATAATTTTAACGTAATTTTTTGAAGTAATGTTTTAATATTTATTTTTATATACGTCTTTACTAGTTTTAGTTAATATTTAATCAAGTACTGTGGTTTACCGTGCGGCCATTGACCCCCTGCTGAATGGACTTGTCCACCCATGAGAGAGGGGGAAATTAGCGGAGGGAGTTGGCTGACGTCACGGCAGTGTGACGTATGCGGCGAGCGAACTTTTTTGGACACTTGGCAGTCGGAGTCGAGAGAACCTTGCGGGAGTTGTGAATATGGGTCGCCAGGGAGTGCACGGGAGTTGGGAACACTACCCATACTTCGTGATGAACGATTAACCATAGACATTGCTACGCGGAGTTATCGTTGCCGCGGCCCGCATCAGATGCATAATATTTCTTATAATTTGCAACGTACGGGAACGTATTTCGCATCAACAATTTTAAACTTTTTCGCAAGTCGCGAGTGTCAATCCCCCACGCCCCGAAGTGCATCGACCGGGACCATTTGACCGTGCAACAGGTGTGATCTACGCCCAGTCTACAGCCCGGGTACCCGAGGCACGACAGTTTGGTAAATATGTACTGCACGGCGAGCACCAATGTAAGTAGAACTTTAATTTATTAATGGTGAAAGAAGAGGTTGTTTTTGGGACGGTAACCAAGATTTCGTGTGGACTCTCCCCCCCTCCCTCGCGCGGTGATGGACAGACTTAGACTTATGCGATGGCAAGGTTTTTGTGCCGCAGCTAACGTGATCGCTACGGCCGGGCGTCACGTATAGCATTTGTAAATTTTATGTTTTTTTTTATATATGTATTTTATTTCACAAGTTGGTACTTCATGTATTCTAATTTACCGGGAATAAATTTAAATGTTTGCATATAATATAATTGGTTTGAGCACTGCAATAATCTACTGCACACCCAATCAAATTGGTAATTTAGTTTTGCGTCTCTACTGCGTTTACGCAAGTAGCCTTGGCGAAGACAAGGTCAGCGGGAATAATTATGCTTGTAACTGGCGGTGCAGGTAGAGATGGACGTGGGCTGTTTGCCCCCCCACGGGGAAATTTTTTACACCCTACACTACACACACAGTCTCGTGCCACTTGGTCGCACTCTCTCGATCCCACCGCCACGTCGCTCTCGAGGGGGTCTCACTCTCTTCGCCGATGTCACACTTCCCTTCACTCTTGGAATTTGCCCGGAAGTCGCTCGGAACTCTCGCAGCACTAACGTGGAGGCTGGCATCACTGCTTATGTACCTGTGGTGCTCTTCTCAAACAGATGAGAGCAGCTGTAATGTGTCGCATTATCCCGGGCCGATCCGAAACCTGAAAAATCCCGAAAGGTGGCGCCTATTCACGCTACTCCACGCGGCGGCCCGCGGACTTCTCAAGGCCGCTCAGCGTTAGATAACAGCGCCGAGAAGGACAATGCGTAGGGTGCGGAGGCAGGAGAGGGTAGCTACGACCCTTGCAATCCGGCCAGGCAAGCGTGGCATATCTTATGTCAGTGGACGGCACGTGACACTGAAAAAGACGCCAGTGGCTGTGCAGGGCCGCCAGCCAGCTCCGAACCTGGCATCGTGGTCTAGTCTCTCGTATTTGTAACATTGCCCTTCCTTAAACCTGTTAGTTCTCGAACAGGTAACACTGTACTGTTGTGGACCATGCTGCGAAGCCATCCTATGCATCGGGCAAGTGTACTGGATATGGCCCACTTCTCGACGGATGTAACATTGTGGCCGTCCTGCAACTCTTCGGGACCATAGGTCAGCTTTGTGATTACTATGGGTCTCGCTCTTCTGCACTTGCTGCTGTGGCATCTTCCTTTTTCATGGGGCAACCCCCCTGGCCACGTTCCCGTTCCGGGCGTCTCCACTGAACATGCCCTTGCTGGCATGCAGAACACCGTAGGCGACTTCCTGCTCCTTTAATCTGCGAGCTGTCACCCTCCTTAAACCCATTGTCACACCGAATTGTTCTCTTGTCTAATCCTTGCATCAAAAGCATTGTCCTTCGCTCTTGGATTTCTTAACTACGATTCGGACAGTCGCGTTCTTTGCAGACGAAGCACCACTGTCGTCCCTGGTTCTCCGAAACTGTGATCCATTCAACAGCTTCCTTAGTGTACCGAGTATAATCTCTTCATTAGTACTCGAGTGACCAGTCGCTTGGTGGTAAGGTTCTATCACAGCCTGTCTCGCTCTGATACTCATGTTTCTTGAGGGAATGCAGGCACCTTCAATTTCCAGGGTATGAACAAGAGCATCATGGATATTTTTGTGGCGGGCCAAACAAAGAGTTTTCTGAACCTGTGCATCTCTAAGCTCGTCTGTAAACGCACTGGTGGCTAGCTGCTGGCGGAACTCTGTTGGTGCTACTGGGTAGGCGAGGTGCATGAGTCGCTCAAAGTTGGCTTTACAAATTCTTGGAGTGTTTCTGAAGATCTCTGTTGATGTGTCTTCAGGGTTGTTCTATACACCTCACTTATGTGTCTGTCACCATATCTCAGCTGAAGGGTCTCTACTAATACTCCAAAGTCTTTCTGGTCTGAAACTGGTATGGTATGCAGCAGCTCTAGTGGAGATCCTCGCAGGGCCAAGACGAGTGCCGTAGCCTTTCCTTCCTAATCACAACCGTTCACTTCAGCGGCTGCCTCGAACTGTCGCCTGTAAACAGCCAACGATGATTGGTTATCAAAGGTGGGTAGCTTGAATTTTGGGTGGCCTGTTGCACCTTCCACCTTCATGTCTCCGGAGGAACTGTTCCGTTTGGCAGCAGATGTAGCTTCCTTGTTCATCCGATGGCACTCCTCGGTCACAGCTGCTACATGCTGTTCGGTGGTCTACTTGAACTGAGCTAGCTGTTGTGCCATCAGTTCTTCACGTTCGGCTAGCTGTTGCTCCTGTCTGGCAAGTTGCTGTTCCTGCTGTGCAAGATGCTGCTCTAAACACTGTACTTTACCTTCGAACTGGATGCTTGTTTCGTCAATCTTCTTCTTCATTTCTTTTTATGCAGCAATTATTTCATTACGCATCTCTTCTTGGTTCTTCTTGATGTCCTCTATCTTGGTCTTCATAGCATTCATTATCTCCTCTTGGCAGTTATCAATTTTATTCTTCATCTCTTCTTGGCCATTCTTTGTTTCCTCCTGGCCCCTCTTGATTTTATTATTCATTTCGGCCAAGAAAGCCATTATGATTTCAAGTTCCTCAGCAGCCATCTTTCTTATCCACATACACAACCAGTCTGTCACTATCACCACTGCCCTAAATTCAACAGTGTAATTTGAACTATGAGCTAACCTAAACTTATACCGAAAACTAACACTAACTTTACTACTACTATTAATACAGTTCCTAAAATAGCTTAATTCTCGAATAACTTAATTTTTAAAAATGTTACATTTATTTTTTTAATTTTAGTTAAAAAAAAATTGCAAACTAAAAGTATTTATTAGGTCTATCCCACTTCTGTCATCAAAATGTTACAATCTATGTGGGGAGAATTGGGTTCGTAAGGGATAGCCCAAGTAAGTTTTCCAGTTAAGTTTTACTACAGTTTTATTAATTACTAATATTTACATTATTAATAAATAATTGTACTAAAAAATGTCAAATTACCAATCACTGTCACTTAAAAAAATATTTATTCGCATGTCACTCAATTTATGTCAAATTCCACAGTTCCTCACTGGAGCTAAACTCAACAGTGATTCGCCCCTTACATTGCGCCAGTCCACACACCCAGTCTCGCGCCACTCTGTAACACTCTCTCAATCCCGTCACTCCGTATCCCACTGCTCTTGAGGGGGTATCTGACCCTCTTCGCTGATGTCACACTTCCCTTCACTCGCGGAACTCTCCAAACTCTCGGAACTTGCTCAGAACTCTTGTGGAACTCTGGCGGCACTCCCGCGGAGGCCGGCATCACTGCATTAAGTACCTATGGCTCCCTTCTCGAACCAACGAGAGCAGCTGTGACATGTCGCATCATCACGGGCCGAGCTGACGCCCATAAAGTCCAGAAAGGCAGTGCCCATTCATACCACTCCGCACGGCACCCCGCAGAATTTCCAAGGCCGGTCAGTGTTAGATAAAAGGGCCCAGGAAGGATAATGCGTAGGGAGAGGAGGGGGGAGAGGGTTAGCGACGACCCTTGTAATCCGGCCTTACATCAGTGGACCGCACGTGACGCCAATGGCAGTGCCGGGCTGACAGCCAGCTCTGAATCTGGCATCGTGGTCTGGTCTCTCGTAACAATAATATTAAAACAATTTTCTCACATTTTTAAAATCAATTTACCAATTTTTATTTTAGTTTGAGTTTTACGTCTATCAACAAGAGATGGAATTTGATAAGGAATTGCATGAACTGGTCATGCGACACTGTACGGATGCAGCCTAACACTTGCCCAGAATGCTTTCTGAAAACTATGTAAATCCAGAAAGGCGGTAATGGGATTCCAGTTCTAGCTCTCCTGAACACAAATTTTACTATTAAACAATGCAACATGGTTAAGTTTTTTTACATGTTAAATTCAATAAATTTGTAACTAATTGCAACACAAATTTACAACTTTTTAAAATTTTTTTTTTTAACAAAAACTTTTATTTTTTATGTAATACTACAAAAAAAGGATTAATTTCCACTACAGTTCTCAATATTGTGTTCCATATGTTGTGGGAGATCTAAAAATAGCAAAAGGAACTTTCTTGGCAATATTCATAGACACAAACTTGGTTTTCATGTTGCTTTATGCAAGCCACATGGAAAATAAAGATCAACAAAAGTTGCAGGGGGAAGGAAAAAGAGGCTTCGTTTTAGAAAAACTTAAGTAATTGATTGAATGAATGGAGGATTAAGAATTTGTCCAAAGCAAGATTTTTAAAGACAGTAAGGGTTGAAGTGATGCAAACAGGGCATTGACGAAATGCTTTGAAGATTTATTTATTTTATTTTATTTATTTTATTTTATTTATTTATTTAAAATTGTGACATGTCTACCAACAGCTAAGGCCATAGTGGTAGACACCATACATATATACAAAGAGGTTACAAAGACACATGGACAAACATAATACAAACTGGACAAAAAAAAAAAAATGGGAAAAACATAATACAAAGAAGAAAAAAAAAATATATATATATATAATACAAATATCACAGAAACTAAAATACAATGAAGTCAAAAAATATAATAAAATATTAGAAGTTAGATAAGATATTCTTAAGGCAAATTTTTTTGTTGGTTTGATCAAAATGATTAACAAGTTTGTTGTAATTAGAAATCAATCTATATAGTAAATCATTCCTTTTATTGAAAGTACATCAGAAAGTGCTGGATGATAAACATCTTCTTTAACAAGATAATCAAGAGCGTTATTTATAGTACATAGATCTAAGTTAGTGAAACAAAGATCCAATAGACGAGTAGGAGGTTGAGTATAGTTAAACTGATTCAAACCCAAAGTGGTTACAAAACTGATTAACGCAAATGCTTTAGATTTTATAGAATTTTGAGTAATATTTGAAGTGTGAAAGTGAGACCAATCAACTCCAGGTACATTAAAATCTCTTAAGAGTAAAATGTCATCTTGGAAATTTTTAAATTTTTCCTCCAGATGTGTAAAATAAAGAGCATAAGTTTCTGGAGTAATTTGAGGTGGTAAATAAATATTACCAAGTGTTAAATATTTTTTACGATTGGTTCTAATTTTAATCCAAATGGCTTCTATTCCCAAATGGTCATATTCATGAGTAATAAATACATTTTTGAATTTATTTTTATTTACTGCAATTAAAACACCGCCTACTCTATTCATTAGTGTTAAAGAAGGGTCTCTATCGGTTCTAAATACGTGAAAAGAATCATTAAAATAGTGCGAGTTTATAGACGTTGACGTAAACGAGGTTTCAGTGAGACAAATGATATCATAGTTTGTATGTAAAATATTGTTTGAAAATTCAATTGCTTTAGTCCTGAGTCCTCTCACATTTTGGTAGAAGATTACCCACTCTTTGGGAGAAACAGCCACAAATAAAGATTTATGGAGCTCCTCCGGGCTCCTGGGAAGGATTAGACGCAGATAAGTTCAACTCAGACATAAGTGTAGGCGTCGAAGCAGACGCCGACGCAGATGTAATCTCAGGATTGACGTTGGCCCGTCCAGAAGCAGACGTAGATCCATTATTAGTGATTTGTTCAGGATGCAGTTTCCCGTAAAAAGGACTGATCAGGCATCCACTGGGCCAGAAAACAATGTTATTTATTCTCACAAAGTCTTCTTCAAGCACAGAGATATGAAATGAAGAGTAAGTGTTAAATTTGGTACGCAGTTTAACGACTTTAACGTGAGAGAGATTCAGTTCATTAGTAATATACTCTACTATCTCATGTTCCTGAACAGAAGGGTCAAATCGTGTCACAAATAATGCTTTTGTTTTCCTTGGAACCAATTTGCTAACTGTCTTTAGAGTAGGGATATTTCTGATGCCTACTTGCATGGGCGGTTTTTTGCGATCATGATCACGTTTTACTTCTGAATTCACAATGTTCTTGGCTTTCCGTCCGTATTGCACCGTAGTGAAACCATCTTCACTGGGCTGTTGGTTAATAATATTATTACTGCTCTTGGCGAAGCGCTTTTCATGCTGATTCGTATGGGGGTCACGGGACGGAGTACCGTTACCCGAGACACCAGCTGTTGCGACACTAGTTGTTGCGACACTTTCACTTTCCGTGTTCTTGTTGTTTGAGGACTTAAGCAAAGCTTGACTATACGATTTCACCTTGTCCAAGCACGGTAATAAACTTTTAATATGAAGTAGTTCCTGTTTGATTTCCGCCGTTTCATTACGCGAATCAATTAGTAAAGTTTTAAGAACTTCATTTTCACTTCGTAGATCATCAAACTTGGCACAAAGCAAGTCAATCCTCTTTACTAAATCATTGAAATTAGGAGCTTCGGTACTACCTAAAATTTCCAGCCTTTTAATTTCAAACGTCGTTTTTTCCAGAGAATCGGTAGAGGCAGATCCAGATCCAGTAGTTACAGATGCCGATTTCCTAATGGGTGACCTAATCATTTTAGAGTGGGATTTTATATTTGTTTCACAAAAGGAATCATCACACACTGATGAGGGAAACCCCAAAAAATCTGATTGATTGCTCACTGACAAATTAATGATGAATAACTCGCGGCGAACACGCAACACACAAAAGGCCGGCGGAGCGCACGGCGCACACGTCCGTCGGCTATGAACTCTCGGCCGCTATTGCTTAATGGACAACAGACATCTTGAACGTGGTTCATGTGTAGGTTTCTGTGAGGAAAACATTACTGAGAAGAACAACTGCAACGTCCGCCACATTTTTCACTTGCAAAAAATCAAATTTTCTGACCCCACAGGAAATAAAACTTGTATCGTCTAGGTGGTAGGATAGTGATATGACCACATAATCACCGTGACTACTTTAGAGACAACTCAAAAACATGTAGGTAATATAGAAACTAATTATCACTACAAATAAATTCCGTAGCTATTAAGATAAGTAGTTTTCTGTACCCATTAAGAAAGGTTCTAAATAGTGGTCCCATTTCATACTGTTATGACTCGCTCTGAGCACTCTGGCAAGCGGCTTCGAGGCTCGCCCTGAGTCAAACACGAGGTGTCAGCAGTTTCAACACCGCCAGCGAAACAGCGACGCGAGTCGCCGAAGGCCGACCGCCGCTGCGAGAGAAAAGAGGACAACACGGAACATCAACACGGACGCGGACGGAAGAATAAAAACGACAGCCACCGTCGAGAAGGAGCTTCTTCTGGTCACCGGCGACTGGACGGCTGAAGTCGTGACGCCGGAACCACGGAGCGCCGTGTCCTCGGCCGCCGCAGTCCGTCGTCGAATTCCTGCCGCGAGCGCGACCCAGCACAGCGTGGGTAAGGAACCTGCCGAGGTGTGGTAGCGAGGCTCCCCGATAATTGTCTAATTTGGTGACCGCTAACTCTATAGTAGTACGTGACATTAAATCAAGTCTCTATATTGAACTGTCTTTCATTGTTAGTCTTGAGCCCCCTATCACCCTGTCTTAGAATAGTAAATAATTGAGATCATCTTAAGGTTGAATCATAACAATACGAACTCATGAACAAATTTAAACATTCATCATGAATGAAAATATGTATTGCAAATGTACGTAAGATTGGTAGTTAAAATTACTTTAATTTATGGTGGTAAATACTGGTGGTATAACCTGTGGTAGATAAAATAAAGATACTGTGTTTCACATAACTGAATCTATTTACAATTACCCTGCTATAGCATGCCATTGAAAACTTTAAAATAACTGCAAATGCATAAAAAGTAAAATTAGAACAGTTATGGCATGTAAACATTAAAAATAATAACAAGCAAGCTATTGTATATAACTATATAATTATCCAAAGAAGGTTTTCCATAGGCATAAACTCAAGCAGCAAAGAATTGGACAAATAAAAGTTAGTTGATCATTATCTAATTCATTTTTTACCATAAATAGTTCATTTATTTCTGAGACCTCGTATCATGAATTTTTTTGCCATTGGGTCGAATTAACTTCACAATAAAATTGATCAGAGCTTAAGCTACTCGCTAGATTCTCGTTAAATTTTGACGTCACTAATTATCCTTAGTTGAAATTAATTTCCTGTAACCCAACTCCCTACTTTAACAAAAACATTGCCTACAAGGTAAAGGAAACACTGTAGTGAATAATAAAAGGTTTAAAATCAATATGCACTTTCGAATACATTTTTCAGTAACCAAAGTTGTGGCAAATACATGGTCATCTTACCTCCCTCATTTTGAAAAAAGCCATGCCAGTAAGAAGGCTGTCACTTCCCGCTTGATGTTGAGGGCCGATTCTTTCCAGGTCCAACTGGTCAGCTACTTCTTGCAGCCCACCTTTCAAATTTTTACAGCTCTTCATCAAGTACTGCCAACACAACAATTTTATTTTTCCCTGCACTCCGGTATCTAGAAAACTGATAACTATTTTGTAACAATCTTAAATTAGTTATAACTTATAACAATCCATGCTAGAAATGTCAACATTTTCACCAAAAATTATAGCGTAACAAACCCATTACAGTTAAAACATAAATCTATCACATTAATAAATTATTATTTTCTACGATTATATTATTATAATAACAAGGAGTCAAATAACGTTATTTCAATATTCACGAACACAATAAAAAATGCAACTTAAAAAAACTGTTTGTAGCAGTGTTAAAATGTACCATCATTGTTCAATATCACAAGGCAGCAACTCATGGATTTAACTTAGAAATATTTCATGGTTAAATCCCAATCGCAATTTAAATACTAGGTGATAAAAAAATGGCTTATAAAAACAATTATTGAAAGTTTCTTTTTATTTTAACCCATGTCTTGCTGCAAACATTCAGGTCTTCTGGTAATGGCAATGAGGCAATAAAGAGAATGACACACTGAACTCTCCATCTTCATTTAAGACATAACGTGACCCTTCTGCCTACAAGTGCTTACAATCAGTCAGGTCCAACTAAATCATTCAATATGTCGTATTTACCCTAATAACCTGTGCACAATTTATAGTAAAATGTGTGCCGAAACTTGTCAATGCCACATGGCAACGCTACACAGCAAAAGTTTCGTCATACTGCACGGTTGGTTAACCTGCTATTGCTTAATGGACAACAGACATCTTGAACGTGGTTCATGTGTAGGTTTCTGTGAGGAAAACATTACAATAATTACTGACTGATTGCAGTTCAAATCATCTATAGTTCTAAAAAAACCTAAAATGATTTAAAAAGGCTCAGAAATAGAAAATCGTGCTGCGGGAGGGAGAAAGTATTTTGTCATGGAAAGTCATATACATAACTGGAAGAAAAAAAAAATTGTTTTGAGTGATGGTGTATTGTAGTAACATTTTTTTTTAGGAGAGAGAAATTGTTGCGGTCGCTTCTTCAGCAATTTCCCTATTTATTTATTTTGTTATATTCTTTTTAACATAGAATTTATTTCAGTCATTCCTGGCCAGGATTTTAATGGTGCTTTGCAGTAATCAAAATAGCTGTGGTCGGAAGCCATTTTACATTCATGACACTTTATTCTCTCCTAAGAGTAAACATGTTGTCATTCACAGCAAATCCCTAAATTAAATATTCGCTGCCTAATATCTATAAGGAAAAAAGATTTCAAGAATGCATGCAAAAAGATTTTTAATGAAAAATTGATACATTAGATAGTTCTCTCGTGCAAGAATAAAGAATGCCGAAAAATATAACCGGCAGACATCAACACCTGTACCAAGAATGCTATTAGGTTTAAAGAAAAACTTTAATGCAATTATATTATAACTTTGAATGATTACCAAAGTGTTCAATAGACATTTCATAATAACTTGAAATATGGTTGAAACGTTAAAAGGTATGTTTCAAAAGTTAGATGTAACGCTCATTCTAAATAACAAATATTTTTGTTTGTGGTCAAAATGTTAGTGGTGCAAGGCTTATACAAGAGTGAAGTTTATTCAAGTAAAAATGGTAAATGTTTCAATGACTTTGAATTATCTTTGAAAGATTTGTGCAATGGGAGTGCATGAGTTGATGTAAGCATTTGGATATACGCCATTGCTAAAGCACATGTATGTCTGTAGAAGAAAACTAGCTGAATTTTTTTTGGGTTCAATATTTTTGTGCTGTCATCATTTGTGGTTTTTTTTCGTTCTCTTCTGTTTTTTGGAAAACTATTGTATTTGTTTCGCCTTTTCGTTTTGCTGTGTTTTTGTCTTGTTTCAACTGTTGTGCTGTCATCATTTGTGGGGTTTTTTTCGTTCTGTTAGTCCATTTTCTTTGTTTTTCTTTGTTTGTGACCATATTCCTGTTATGGAATATTATGTGGTGTTTATATCCTGTTGACAACAGCAATTTTTTGCTTAATTTGTGTTTTTGTCTTTTGTATTTTTTGTAGTTTTCTTCTACACAGACATACATGTGCTTTAGCAATGGCGTATGTCCAAAAGCTTACATCAAGACTTCCAATTAATCTTCAGAAACTACCACCAGCTTTTGCCAGATTGGTTAGTGGTCACATCACATTGCTTATAAAATAGTTTTCTATAAACATTAAAAAAAAAAACATAAATAATTATTATTTCATTTTGCTCCAAAATGCTTTCTTTCTGACTAAACACATTCACTGTGATATGCTAGATGTAATTTGTCCATTGTGACAAAACACGGATTACATAATAAATTGTGTGTTTGTAAGTTAGGAAGATATTAAATATTTTCCTTTCCATTACCAATCACCAATCAGAGAGAAAAACCCCAAAGATTGTAAACAATAAATATTGTTACTTACATATGACAATAACAACTTTATTCTGGGAATGACTTAACACACAAAGTGAATCTCTATAGCGTAAAGAGATCCACAGAAAATCATTCGAGCTACGTAAATCCAGGACTTCTAGAAATATTAATAACTCTAGCCATTTCCCTAGATCAGTAAGGATCAACTACTCAAGGTTAAAACAATTGGTACTCATCTATTAGCACCAAAAACAACAAAAAAGCTATAACATTTTTATAATTTCTGTATTTTACAAGGTACAGTGCTGCCTTGACAGAAATTGAATAACTAAATGGTAAATCTAGCTGAATGGAACAGGTAACCATGATGATATGAACTGAAGAATTGGGAAGAAATAAGAAGCACTGAATACAATAATAATTCAAAAACTTCAATATCTGGGACACATAATTTGAGAGAAATATTGCCTGCTGGAGTTCATCTTTCAAAGGAACATAGATAGCAGGCAGAACGAGGTAGAAGACACATTTCCTATTTGGAAAATTTTAAAATTGTTGGTTTAAATATAGCGCTAATTTATTTATGGCTGCAAGATGTAAAGACAGGATATCCATGATTATTGTATACTTTCTCGGAGAAGATTGCACATGAAAAATAAGAAGAAACCAAAAAAATACAATATTTAAAAAAAAATCAGCAACACAATTTTTATATGTAATATACGAATACTTACTTTTACATCGTATACAGTTGGAAAATAGATCCTCAATAGCTCAAAAAATTCACCTTCATCTTGAGGAAGATTTTGATCCGTCAGAAGTTTAATGAGGTAACCAAAATCATAGCCACTGCAAAAAAAAATAAAAAATAATTATTTTTTAACCAGACATAAGTATATCAATTGAACCACAAACACTAACATAAATGCTATGTGTAAATAAACTCTCAATGGGTATAATTTTTATTAATACCTATCTTCCTCCAAACAATATTGTATATTAAATTGTAGATGTTGGTATAAATATGCCATAGTCGTATTAGTGTCTAATTGTAATTACATAATATTATTAAGGTATGTTTACATTGGAAATTTATATCACACAATATCTGACACTTTATTATTACCAATGTAAATATGCCTGACATTAAATGTCACAAACATGTGAGCATCGCGATATATATTGCAACTCTTTCTTGTCTGGACCGGAGACCTAGTGTCCGACTCTCAAGTGTAAATGCTTTTTGATATTAAGTGACTGACTTTTATTCCACAATGTATCAGATACTTATTGCATGCAATTTGGTGACAAGTGTAAACCATAATAAAGGCAATACACCTATCCCTCACTTAGCACGACTAATTCTATTCCAAAAATGCTCGTGTTATTCGAAATCACGTATTCTGAAGCATTAGTTTCCATAAATAACAAGGCTAATTTATTTAATGTGTTCCAAAATTTTGTAGGAAAATATACTTTACGTAATATAAATGCGTTGAATAACACTCAACTATCAATATGTCACACCATTTATCTTTATAAGCCTCCCATCGCACTTTGTATGATAAACAACACTGCGTAACAGGAGATATGTGGTTATGTACTTTATCGTCAGTCGGCTGGCTGACTTGCCCGTACTGGCGTGACCTTCAACTCACGTCGCGTACATTTCCCAACCATCCTTAACTGACAGTGAAACCGATATTACTGTCAGGATAATTACATTTTTATTTTTTAAACAAATTAAAGTGCTTATTCGCGTATCACCACCTGGTTCTCACCAATCCTGTCAGGCCAATGATAATTTTTTTCATTGCAACATTCATTTAACAACCTTTTCCACGTGAATCATCTGTTCATTTCTGTTTCTGTATCAAATGTCAAATAAATTCCCGCTAGTACAACCAACAGCATCAGACTTATATAAACTTTTGGTAAGACTCATTTTGTATGATTGTGCGCACAGTTGACTTGCTTAAAACTAAAGTGTGACCAACATAAGTGTGACTTTCATGACAATCTGCGCGGCGCAATACTTCGAGTTTTGTCTAAAATACTTGTACACGATGCATGATGAGTGATCAAGCACGTACAGTTACTGACAGCTGAATGGGCAGACGTTGCTTTAGTTTGAGTGAATTTCCTGCCACTGGCTGGACTGAGTTCACGGTCCGGTTTGTGGCCAGGAGACAACGATACGGCACGGCGGCATACGCGCGGACCAAAAAACATTTGGTCCTTTACACTCCATAGCCGCAATTTAACTTGCCATAGCTGATGTTTGTACAACAGCCGATAGCATAGACAGACCTGCGTGCGCATTTCTTCCCCCCTTGTTTGGCTAACTGTATCCCACAGCACATCTATTGTTTACAGAAGTGGAAACAGACTTTGTGGCGTCGTGCAGAACTTTTTTTTTGCCTGCGGAGATTTCGTGCTAACTGAAATTTACAGACGTGCTATTCAAGACTAGGGCAGTAAAATTCACATCGCGCTAAATGAATCCGCGCAATCTGAAGATGTGCTAAGTGAGGGATAGGTGAACTTGTATCTCAGATATTTATAGCTTCAGTTCAAGGGCATTCCACTTTTGAGATAAGTGTGAGACAATTCGTGAGCATTTTTTTGTGAGTCCAATGACAAATAAAGGATGGCGAAGTGGGATGTCCATGATACAGAATAAAGCTCCAGTTGCAAGTAGCATGATTTTTTGAAAGAAATACCGTAAGTAGAGAATTATGACACAAAAAGCAAAAATTATTTTAAAACAATACACAATCTGTGAAAAAGGTTCAAAAGCGAGGGAAAAAAGTCCATCAAGGAAATAGTAATAATTATGTTTCCAAACGGCACAGTTGTATAACTGGGAAACTTTTGTTTTCCAGTGTTTATAAACTTTACCAAGTAAAATTATCAATGCAACCTATGAGTGCAGAAAATAAAAATAAATATAGTTTAAAAAACTAAAGAAACATGCTTTTAAAGATTATCAAACTAAAAAGTAAAAAATAATTTTAAAATTTAATTTATGACAATAGTATATAAGCAACACTAGTATAAATGAGAAAAAAGCTTGAGGCGCTTTGTGCCATATTTTTTGTATATTAAGCACCCCATGCTTTTTTCTCATTTATACTAGTATTGCTTATATACTATTGTCATAAATTAAATTTTAAAATTATTTTTTACTTTTTAGTTTGATAATCTTTAAAAGCATGTTTCTTTAGTTTTTTAAACTATATTTATTTTTAACTTTTTAGTTTGATATTCTTTAAAAGCACGTTTTTTTAGTTTTTTAAACTATATTTATGTATAATTATCATAGGGAAACGAGTTACCGACACTACCTATTACCATCTGAGATAACTGTTTGGAGTTGCAACGTCACAAAGAAATGGTAAAGTCTCTCCGAATCATTTACAGTTAGATGTATGGATAAAATCTTAGAATTTACCAGAAAAAAAAAGAAAAGAAAAAAAAACATTTTTTTTTTTTTTCGGCGTGGCCGGGAGTAGAACCCACGATCGCTGAATCTGAAAGCTGACGCCACAGAAGTTGCGCGCCTTAGACCGCTCGGCTAACGAACGTGATGAAATTGACGGGACATTTTACAGTGATGAGCCACTCACTCTTAGTCGAAAGAGTTACAGACGGACAGACAAACATACAGGTGAAGCTAATATAAAGCATGTAAAAATGACTGAATGTAGTACTTATAAAATTAAATACCAACATGATTTTACAAGCATTTTTACATCTATATTTGAAATTTAGCCTATTTAAACAATATAATACACCCTCAAAGCCTCTTTTAGTATCATTTGACTATCATTTTGTATTTCACATATTATTAAACCTCATTTTTTTACATTTCATCAGTCCGCTTTTTTTTTTAAATTTTTGCATGACACTTCTTTCAGTGACCAGTATAAACAGATTAACAACAGCCGGCTAAAATTTCTCGGACACTTATCACAGTGTCAGGCCAAAACATTGTCTAATACTTATCTTAGACACACACAATATTTACAAATGTCATGATGTAAAGGCGAATTAAAATGTACCTTAACATACACATTTTAAGGCATTAATGCTGTCAAGCATAATTTAACTAAGAACATAATATACAAAAGATAATTGAGAATTAAATAGTACAAATTAAGGCAATATGTTAATTAGTTCACAAAACACTCCCAATCAATCAGAATTCCAAAATTTATGTCAATGTTCAACATGATTTTTTTTAAAAAAAAAAAAAAAAATCTGGAATATAATTTAGAAACTGTGTGTCACTTTCAAATGAAACTGCCTTTCAAATTGAAGTTTTCCAAAATATTTGGTTTATTGTCATACACATGCCTGATGATGACATTAAAGTTTCTGCAGTACGCATGCGGTGCTATACATTGGGCTATTGCGACTTTAGTGTTTTTTAATGGATATCTTTTTCTTGTGCATATATTTTTAATGTTATATGAAATGAATGAGTGATTTTCTACTACAGAAGTGCTGCACTGCAGTATAGTGATTGAGTGACAAACTGCTGCATTGCTTTGCCACTGTACTATCTTCTTTTGTGTTTTTACAAGAAGGACTAACATTTATGTATGTAGTGGTGAATATTTGATATGGATTTAAATTTTAATGGACTGTTTTTTTTTAATATGATTTGTTTACATAATATTCTGGCATACATGTATCTATTTATGTGTAATTTGACCATTTTGGTGTTGCTGCATTGTCTAAACAACACAAGAGTAGCTAAATAAAGTAAAAGTGCCTTTTCATCCCAAAGGAGAATTATAATTGCTGATGTTTTTTAAAATTTTTGCATGAGGGATAGGAAGTGATATCCAACATCAGGGCTAGAGAATGTTTTATATCTGTAAAAAATGAATGAGCCCATGAAAGCTGCTTGACAAACAGGTACAGTAAAGTGAAAGTTGTCGTTACAGATGCAATACGCGGAAATCTGTGTACAATGGCATGCGCTTGTGTTCCTGTAGGTACTTTAGAATTTAAGTTCTGCATGCCAGTGCGCACTAGAAAGATCCTATAAATTTTTTAGGCCGTGTAGCCATGAACTTTTCGGACAGGAAGCCTGACGCGGGGCCTGGGTACGATTTGTAGAATGAATAAATTATGATTAAGGACAAAATTATCTGGAAAATTGCGATAAAACTGAAATAAAAACCGAAAAGCATGTCAATACGAATACACCATGTTACACTGCCTCTATGTGAGCATAAGGCAGTAGCGATCAGTAGGACCATGACGTTTCAAGCGGACAGTGTACGTCAATGTGGGTACATGTAAGGATGTGCCAGAGTGGCTAAAAGGGGCAATTTTGTTTGGCCGTGCTCATGGCAGTGCGGTGTGTGAATTTGCTGGATTTGTTGGGGTTTCGCAGCGGCCTGTTCAACATGCCTAAAAGCAGCGGTGTACTACACGTGGCAACAAAACACATCAGAATTGTGGTCAGAAAAAGATCCTGATTGAGAGGGACAGCAAACACGTTTCATGACTTGTGAATCAAAATCGCTTCCAAACCTGACAGGTGATGCTGCAGATAGTGAATGAAGATCCATCCCAACCTGTATTGCGATGGGATGTGCATGCAATGAACATCTGGAGCCGGTCACTTCACAAGGGGCCATTGCTCACACAGGCACATAAAGTTGCGCGTCTTCAATAGGCTAGAAATCATCGAACGTGGACAGTAGCTGACAGACAGAACGTAATGTCTGAAGAATCACATTTTTGCCTGTATTCTAATGACGCACATCGTTGAGTGCACTGAAAGCCAAATGGATCATTTCATACTGGATATGTGTAAGGCCAGGTAAAACTGGAGGTGGATCTGTGATGTTTTGGGGGTGTTTTTTGTATTATGGATTGAACCTGCTCACTGTAGTGACCACTAACATGAACCGGCATGTTTATTTAAACATTCTGGATGATCAGGTGTTTGAGTCAACATCTACATGATAAGTATACCACGACTTTTCAAGATGAGAACAGCAAAGTTCATGAGGATGGACGCATATGCGACTATTTTATGAACACTCCTGCATCCTTATTACATCTCGACTGGCCTGCAAAATCACCTGACTTATAGAACCCAATTGACAATCTGTGGGACATGTTGGAACAGTGAGTAAAATGCCTACAACAGCATCCCCGCAATTTGGTGGAATTGCGCGATCAAATCCTCAGCAAGTGGCTTCACCTGGATGCGAAGTATCTGTACAACCTTGTGGACTCACTTCCTAACCAAATCCAGGCAGTTATCAAGTCCAGCGGCGGAGTTATACTGTATTAAATTATGCTTGCAATTATTTTTCCAGGTGTGACTAAATTTTTGTCTGGTGAGCTTATCTTCAATGGCATTAGTGTTTGGAAATTTTACTCCACACAACCTTTCCAATAAAAGTCTTAATTTTTTATGCAGAAAACCCAAAACATCTGATGTATAAATTCAACCTAACCATTTTAACTAACCCAGAGACTCACCTGTGGAATGATAGCCACTTGACGTTATCCATGAGGACAACACCAGATGTCATCAGAAGCTCAGCAAAGTCCAGAGGATCAATGCCTTCTTCTTCATGTTTTTTGAACTGGATCCCTGAGTTCTGCAGCAAGTCAATACTGTCCTGGGCGTACATGTCTTCCCTAAACATTTTAAAACTTACTGGTAACATGAGGTCCATTCAATTGCAATTAGTCAATGACACAACTTACAGCAACAGCCCTTTGGAACCACATCAACTTCTTGCATTATGACAGAATGATTATAAATTATTTTAATAAAACTACCAACATATTACTAACAAGGCACAAAAGAATATTTACATTTTGAACACAAAAATTTATATATGTAGATGTACCAATTCCGTGATATTTTTAGGTTTGTTATTTTTTGCAGACAAAAACAATTTAATATATTTTTTGGAGAAAAAATTCAATCTTAATTTTCATTCTATGTCCTAACACTGCAATAGTAACAAAGAACTTGGTATTTAATTTTGCGATAATAATGTTGAAATAGTGACAAAGAGCGATAGTAACAATTGCAACAAACAAAATCTGAACCCAAATCCAATATTCATAGCATTGTTAATGGGCTAGCAATACAGAATAGGCATTTCTCTAACCATTCAGTTTAAACTTTCTGACCTAAAATATAATTTCCCGACTATTTTAGAATTTTTATAGAAATAATAAAATCTCTACTATTAAAGATTTGTTTGTACTGCTTTCCTTGAAGAGAGTCCCTGTGTAGTATATACAAACGTTACTAACATTTTTAAAAATTTCCCTGTAACTAAACTCATGGTACTGGATTCCTGTGTGTTTGCCACTAGCTCATTAGTCATTACTAATTGAAGAGTTCTTTATAAAGAGATTAAACAATATAAGAATACAATGGCAGATTTTCCTTTAGCCTTGTTCCCAGGTCAAATAATTTTAAATGTAGCTGCCAAGGAACTGTTAACGCTAGTGGTTTCACTAAATACTATTCAAATTAGAACAGCATTAAACCCCCAAATGCAATGCTATATATGCAAGCATACTGTTACCAAATAATTAAGGAAAAATCTGCTGGCTCAGGAAGTGAGATTTCCTTCAATAAACTTAAGAATAAACAAACATCTCTAACGTAGTCCACTAGAAATAAAAGGATCCTCTAATCCACCTTTACACTCCTTTATAATTACCCCAGAGTATTTGAGACACTGATTTGGATGGCTCTATTTCCGAACTTACAATTGTTTCTGAAAATGTAGTATATTTAAAAGAATTTATTATTTGAATAGGTAGATTAAATTTTTATTTCTTTGTTAAATAAGACACATAATTATTTATGAAAATGTATAGTTTAAAACATGATTTTTTTTCCAAGAAAAATTACTTCAATTTTTTTTATATCTTTTGTTATAACTTATAACAAAAAAAAATCTACAGCTGTAGCCCAGCAAATGCATTTTTAATCAACCCTTAAGTATTTTCAGTTGTTGCAGTTCGTATCCAAAGCGAAGAGGGTTGAACCAAAAAAAAACCACCTTACTTTAAACCATTTTCAGGCCATTCAAACATGCTTTGTTTAATATTGAAAATATGATTTTATACAAGCATAGTACATAAGTTTAATTAATGTCTAGAGTCAATAGTGATTGGCAACTACAAATAGTTACCTCTGCAAAGACCTTACATTTAATGTTGAGTTTTTTTTATTCAAATGACTAAAATTGTAATGATATTAGCAAAAGAAACTATTTTTAAGTATAAGAATATCTATAAATGTATCCTCTGCTTAAATATTTATCGATCGGAAAGTATTATGGCTAAGTATAAGATTTTATGGATTTATTTTTTAGACGATTTTGTTTTTATTTTGTCTAAATTTATTAAAAAAAATTTTTTTTTTTTTTTTTAACAAAAATGAATCTAAAATATTTCTTAATAATTATTTCACCAAAATAGAGTCATCCTGATTGACACCTGATGCAATTATACAATAAAATCATTAGTAATAATAATGTCTAGAACAGAACTATTCAGAAAAATAAAACAGCAAGTTTTCGTGGTTTAAACATGTGCTATCATGTAAGTAAAACATGTTACTAATGTAGGAAATGCAAGATCAAACAATATAATATTAATTTTTTCTAAACCATTTAGGTCATACATTCAGTATAAAATTAATGGTAAAAAAATTTAATTCAATAAATTTATTATGATAAAAGATAAAAATTTTCATAACATGAGTTAAATTTTGTCAAATTGGAGATTGATTTAATGTTTTTAGTTACATTTCAGTGTGTTATAACCTTGCATTTTGGTGTTAAGATGTAGTATTGACATTATTTTCGTTGTTACTTTGGTTTTATTGCAATTGGCCGTACAATCTTGTCCCTAGTTATAGCCATAAAACTGTTAAAATCAAGATGGCACCTTTTGGTTACTATTTTTCAGACTCAAAAGACAGCAATAATTTTAAAAAATACTTACGAGAGGTTGAACTTGAAGTTGAACTGCCAGGTCGTATAAGCACCGCCTGGGGGTTTGCCTGTCTCATCCAAGAACGTCAGGCCCAGTTGTATGATCCGCAGAAGGTCCACATTGCACCTGAGAAGCTGGTACTGGTAATCAGCCGTGCTTCGGAACTCTCCTATCGGTCGAGCCACAACGCCCGGGAATTCTGTATCCTAAGAGGTGTACAGCATGAGTGTTAAGCTCTTCGAACCATAATGAAACTAGAGCCTCTAAACATATAAAGCAGTATAAAACAGTATAAAACAAAAAAATTTGACATATGTCTTGTAAAAAAATCTGAAACATGCTCCTATTCCGTGTGTTGGATTAGTAGAATAGGCAATGTAATGGTCATTGACCAGGGCATGGCGGCATCAGCCGGTAAACTCAGCTCCCTTCCCAACTCTTGTCCATCCTTCTCAGCATTTGTACCATCACAGTTCATGAGCGTGTGCGAGTTCAGTGTGCCATGATTCCGGAAGACATACGTCATGCAGTGCCATCTTCCTCCTCTAATTAATTAATATGACTTTCTTTAAATCCCCAAGTGTACGTGTTTCAGCACATTGGCTTAAAACGCCCCATTTTAAAAATTATTTTAGTAAACTTACATCCTGAAGAAAGACGAGGCGAATAGTCCCAAGCGGACCCGAACATGGGCGAAGCAGACTTTATTTTAAACATTTAATATTAAATTGCTGTATGCGTGGGAGGACGTATCTCGTTTAAGTAAGTATCTTTGTGTGATCTTTTTCAATAATTTAGCCATCTGGTCTCTCTACTTTATTTCATTTTATATTGAACAGAACATTCATATGCATTTTTACAATGTGTATGACAATGCACCAAAACCTCATTATTCTGGGTGACGGCAGGTTGCAGCATGACGTTTTCCCCTCATATTACTATCACTGGGGAACTACATTGCTTTACAAAGACTGAAATTAAATTGCCGGATTTTCCCTGACCGATTCCAGCTTCCCTGATTTTTCATAATGGGAACACCCTGTCACATGTTACTATTCCTGAGATCTAAATTTGAAATTGAGGCACACTTTTAAAAATAAAATTTAAGATTCAAGTTTGAGAAAAAGTTGATTCTATTCTTTAATAATAATATGTGCTGTATTGTCCAACATTCGTCATTTTTTCGCATGTTAGACGTGCAGTGCTGAGTGACTGGCTGGCAACAGAAGGTTGGAAATAAAAAGAAACTAACTTAGAACTGAGGCAATGAATTTTTTTAATGCATTGTAACGGGGATATTGAGAAATTGTATTCAAAAATCCCCTAGATTGCTAGAACAAATATTTGGACAATGCAGAGTGTAATAAAAATTTCAAATAACAGATTGGGCCATCCATGTGATGCTAATGCTCAAGAAGCATACAAAACAATACTTATAAAGCAATATCTACATGTGTGGGAGAACATTTCCCAAAACAACGGTCAACACAAATAAAAAGGCAGCTAATTAATCATGCACGTTACTAAACTAAGGTGCCCAGAAGGAATCTCTATGTAAGCAAGAATAAACAAAGATCAGGTTACAGTTTGCAAAAACTTATGAAGCAAAGGACCTTATTTCTAGGACATTTTTGCCACAAGTTTCAAATGCTCCAAGGACCCAGCAAAATGCACACACCGACAACATGATGCACCCATACAAAACACCAAAAGCACTGCCCACGAAACACGTACCTGAGACGACCTTCAACGGGCTAAACCTCCCTGGGAGCTTGTGGTCCTGGCACGTCACAAAAAGCACCCCATCAACTTCCCACTAGCGGACACCCCACTAATAAAACACTTAATTAAGAAGACCAAACCATGTGGCACATCCTGCCTAAATTAACCACCCCCCCTCCAACTCAAATGGGGCACCCTGTCTCCTTGTACACAACTCGGCCAAAAACATACAGTCACACTATCACAAATAGAGGTAATGGGGGGGCATCCCGCGACCTGGTAATCTTTGCGAGCCGCTCAGTTTGCTGTCGATACACGACAGGCGGGCTGAACGGCTAGCACTGGCTATGATGTTGTCTCAGTTGATGACAGACCTGTCGTTTACCGTGCTGGCAGCATAAGCAACTGATCTGAGCCACTGCCCCACTTTAATTCATTAATTTTAAAACATCTGATAAATATAAATACATATGATTAAATAGCAGAAGAATTTGGTTTTGGCACACAGATTTCCAAATATTGTTATTTCCTTTTCGAATATGACTAACTGAGAATGATTCACAAACAAAAACCCATGGAAATGGGCAAGCTCACCATTGCCACATAGTGGTATCGCTGCACGATCTGCCGTATTGTCCTGAACTCCTCCTCTAGGTTGTAGCCCCACACATCTCGGATGCCACAGTCTTCGTTGTTGGGAATGTTGGTGTGGCTGCCGAGTGCACTGCCGCTACTTCCGCCACCTGCCGGCACCACGCCATAATGCAAAAAAAATGCCAGTCAAATTGCTTTTACAACCGTGGTATAAACATACTCTGCAGGAAAGCAAAAACTTAAGTCAAAGTAACCGAAACATGGGTTAGAGCTTAGCAGAAGGTGGTTACTACATAAGATGATGTAACTAACAATTATGTTACCGTAAGTTTCTATTGCACTTCCAGCCAAGAGAGGACCCGGGATCAAACCCTGGTTTGGCCATATTGATTTTGGTTTTCCATGTTTCCCATATACTCACTTTGTACCAGTGGGTGCCCTGTGGCAGGGGAGCAAATCTGTAGGAGAGTTTTGTGCGTGGGTTTTAACTGACATGATTTATCGCTGGATAGGGTGCTTGCATGTTGTATACTGCCCCATTTTGGCCTATATGCATACAATAAAACAGAATACTTTAAAAAATATAGAAAATTTCAATAATACATAGTTTTGACGTTTACTTTTATCAAGCCCATTTCACTGTCACAACTGTGCAATCACAAACAAGCCCCTGCACTGTGGTATTCTAGAGAAATGTATGTCCAGACATAAAAATAAATAAAGTAGATTGTTTATACTATTCCACTACGGATAATCCACTATTTTTGTTAAAGAGCTAGAGTGAATTGTTGCTCAATATAATATGCAAAAACTTTATATTAAACACTCAAACCGAAAGAAAAAAAAGTTTTGGTGTAAAATGTTTTAACACTAGAAAAATACACAAAAAATTTAGATTAGAATCCTAAAAATATTTAATAAAAATATTTATATTAATTTTATTGTAGACTTATAAATATTTTGTATTTATTGCTCCCAAATGGAGAAGCAATATATTGGCATATATTTAAAATTAACATCAGTAGGTACTATATAAGCATAATAATAATGTTTTTTTATATGTAACATCTTAGCTCTATACTGCATTTGGTAGAAGTAATTTTGTGAATGGAACAGAAATAGCATGGAACAGAAATGTGTAACCATGGAGCTACCATCTGTGGCGGATTGCCCAAACCAAAGTTCACAAAGTCCTAGGACCACTTTATAGTAGTATGGGCAGTATTTTAATAAAATTCCTCATCGTAAATTAGCTGTACAGCCAGGGTTTAGTATTTTCCAAGTCTTTTTCCATTTTACTGGAGCCGTTTCATTATATAGTTTAAAATTTGGGTCTGTAAATTGAATGATTCAATAGTCAATATGGCTGCTCCAGCAGAATATTTTGACGGCAGGTGCGAAAACTACAGTTGATTTGCGTCCAAAAATTTAGTTGAAAACACAATTTTAGTAGATTTGCACGCTCTGCATTATTCTAAAGAATTTGATGCTGTATTTCAAGCCCGAGTTTCCTATTACAAGTGTATTTGCAACAGAGAACACATGAAATTTCTCATTACCGAGGTTAGATGTTACACATCTCTAGCGAGTACTGAGAGACTCACGCACTTTTTTTTATCTGGTGGCCATCCTCTCCAAACAAAATTATAAACCCCTTACCCGTGGCTGTTGGCATGGCCAACTGCAAAAAAACTTCTTCGTAATGTGTGTAGTCCAGCTCACATCAAATTCGCCCACTGCTCTTCAAACAATATCCTCTTCCATTCGATCACACTAAAGCAGGGAAGGCTGTAAACACATAAGCGCACACATAAATTTTATTACAGTCATCTCATAGGTACTAATTTGAACTAAAAATTTTTCTCAAATTTCTGCTTTTATATTCACTTCCTTACATGTTCTGAAATTATTCTTTAAGGGGCTGTCTGGTAGGGGTGTATTGAGTGTTAGTGAGACGGGATGATAAGCACGGCACTTGCTGGTGTTTCTAGCGCAGTATAGCCTTTAAGTGCAAGGCTCTGAACTGGCGCGCAGTCTTCTCGTTGTCACAGGATTACTGGGATATTTGAGCGGTGACAGTAACATTACATGGTGGAGAAATGAAGATTAAGGTGTAAGTTAATGCAAGTCCCTTAAGTGCTTTCAAGAATCTGTACCAGTTGTTATTATACCTAAAAATTACTCCGAAAACACCCCTTTGGTCATTTTAACTCTTTCAAAATACAGTTTAAAAATTCATCCGCTATCAAAAGTACTTTTAAACCTCAGCGAATTCTTAAATGTTTTTCGTAAGCAGACCCCACTCGGATATCTTGAGTAGTTATGAAATTGCATTGTTTTTCCTGAAGCTCTGTGCACTGTATGTGTGCCCAGGCAGACGGCACCCTTTACATGGCATTATGGTTCTTCAAATAGTTTACCTTTTTAACAAGTGGTTAGGTAAAGTACACTGAAAATAGCATATAATCATGAGAATGATTGGTTACGTTAATTTTAAATATTTACTTTGAAATCATGTAAACAGATATGGTAGCTACAACAAATTTATACTATAAAATAATGATACTATAAAATAATCTATATTTAAAATTCGTAATTCTAAAATCAACAGTTGAAAGGTTTTTAGAGTATTTTTAAAGTACTTATCTAAAATAACCAACTGTCATGCTTTAAAACATTTTAAATGAACCTAAACTAAGCCAACATAACATTTTCACAATATAGGTAATACAAAAATAATTATAATATATAAACCAAATCAGGTACTAGTTGGAATAGTAAACTACTTGAAGTATTATGGCAACCTCATGGAGAATGATTTGAAAAATTGCCAAGAAAAAACAAATTATTTGGCACAGCTTACAGACGTAGGTAGATTTCAAAGTAGGTACACGTACCTATTTTCTTATGGAAATATTTTGGAAACTTCTATAAAATTCTGGAACAATTTACAAACTTAATGTACCTACATAACATTTATTTTCTCCAATATTACTAATAACTGATACAGGATTTTCTCATTTTTCATGCAGCCAAAATATTATGAATGTTTTTAACTTAATGCATCCAGCATTGACTAGTTTACAACAAATTATATATTTTTCTAACTAAGGTCATTATTCAATTATTTTGACCTTCAAATACTACTTTACATCCCTTGCACTAATAACGTGGTTGTATAAAATTTTTCTTTGCACCAAGTTAAACATAATGATAAGATGGTTTAAAATAAATTTAAACGGAATTGATACTAAGAAAGTTTTGAATTTTTTAATACTGTTACAATTTATAATGTGTGGAAGAACTGGGTTTGTAAGAGACAGCACAATTAAGTTTAATTCACAGTTTTATTAATTGCTAGGTAATATTTACTTCATTAAAAATACTTAAAAATGCTTAATCACCAATTACTCCTACTTAAAAATGTTTATTCCCAAGTCACTCGTGTCTGTCAAGCTCCACAGTTCGCACTCATCACAGGAGCTAGGCTCAACATGGTTTGCCCCTTACCACGCACCTGTCCACACACACAGTCTCGCGCCACTCAGTCCACTCTCAATCCCGTCGCTCTGTGTCGCGTCACTCTCGAAGGGGTGTCTCTCACCCTCTTCCCAGATGTTGCACTTCAATTCACTCGGAATCTGCCCGGGTCATGCATCGCTGCTTAAGTAGTTATGGGTCAGACTTTCCAGAACCTACAAGCGCAGTAGTTGTGACAAGTCACGTCATCCCGGGCCGACCCGACACCCGAACAGTGCAGAAAAATAGTGTCAGTTTGCTGTGGCAGACCGGCGGAATTCCCCAGGCCTCTCAACGATAGATGACAGCGCCGAGGTATAACGATGCACGGGATGCGGAGGGGGAAGGAGGGTAACAACGATCCCTTGTAATCCGGCCAGAGCATGCCTAAGTCAGTGCCGGCCACGTGAAGTGCACATAATGCTAGTTGCCTGGCAGGGCCGCCAGCTCCAAACCTGGCGCGTGTGGCGGTCCTGTTTGCATTAATGACAAATACTTTCAGACAATTTGAATGGATTTGATAGTGAGTCAACTAACGGAGTTATGTAATTTTTTGTCATTCATCCCATGTTTATTCCACACCTTGCAGTAATGGTAGGCCTTATAAAAAATTTACTTATTGTTCCCCGAAGCCGCAACGTCCGATGCTGGTATAGTAATGTAAGCTATAAAATTATTTTTCACAAACTAGTAGGAATTAAGAAACCATCCCTTAAGGGTGAATTTAGAGACGTGTGTAGAGAGTGAAAACCATGTTTTCAGATTTTTTTTTCTTACCGTTCTAAAAAGCCGCGACGCAAGAATATTACCATCTTATTTTTGTTACTTATATTAGTTTTTTTGAAAGCATGTAGGTGAGTAGTAAAAAGTGAACGATAGGTCAGCAAAATTAATCAAAACAGTATTAAAAAATTTTACGTAGCTAACTCGGCCTAATAATCACCACACAATTGTACAGTATTATTTTTGGAGCTTAGCTAACCTAAATTCCTAAACATTAAAACAGTTAATTACATATAGTTTCTTGAAATATCAGAATGCGACTCCACAAGATGATTAGTAATAAAGCAAGAAACTCAAATCTATTTTCGTGTAATTATTATTATTATTATTTTTTTTGTGGCGCCTCAACAGTAAATAATTACCGAAGGGCAAGAGTATGCAAGGCCGAAATTTTTTTCTTTCAAATACATTTTAGGATCCTAATTCATTATTATGACCAGGATATTTCGAAGTAGTAAAATAAACAGCAAACATTATGTACCACCGGATCAATTTATACATGATATTGCCATCAATATCAAGGAATAACTTGGATACGTGATGCGTAACTTATACCAAGAATACCACCACGAATCTAAAGAAATTAACATAAAAAATTTCATCTAACAAGATTTCTTAAACGTCTACTCTAAATAACCAAAACAGCAACAAAGACTTACTAACATCTTTGTGAGTTTTATCAGCATTAAAGACAGTTTTTGGAAAGCCATTAACAAGGAAGAAAGCTACCAAAACACCTGAAAAAAATGATATAACAGTAAAGTGTTTTACGTATAAACAATGCAATTTCATACCTCAAATCATTTCAACATGCTAGAACAATTCAATTGGACAACACAATTCCAAACACAACAAATATATGAACCATAGATACCACACAATAAGATAGGAATGGGCTATACATAGAGATAAGTAAATGGAACATATGGAAAATAACTGATATTTCTTAAACCTTGGAATTCACTATGCAATATGGCGCCTATGTAGCTGAGTCATTGTATACATGAACAACTGTTTTAAACAACAAACAAACACACGTGTTGTTATACTTCTAAAACCATTTAATCATTAAAATAATGATTTTGGACGGTTAATTAGGTTAGTATAGCAACATTAAAAAAAATGGGAGAGTGTGTGAATGGTTTGTTAGGTCAGGATAGCTACATATTAAATTAGAAATTCCTAAACTACCATTAAAATGATTTTACAGTATTTTTAATGTAGCTATACTAACCTAAATAACCGTCCGTAGTGTTTTAAAGTATTTATAATGTAGTCAATTGACTTATTTATATATAAGTTTTCCAAAACATGCAGACACACAGACACCGTTTTTAATTAGTGAATACATTGTCGTCCCCAGGCCCTAGCTCCTTCCCGATCCCCGACGTGCGGCTGTGCATTTAGGTCGTAATTAGTTTGCCTGACTAACTAAGTGAGAGGTGGGAGTTCGTGCCTACTGTGGCCGGGACCGGGAGCTGGGAAGAGGGGTATTTGATGAACAGGGTAAGCGTATGGGAGTGAGGTTGGCAACAGGAAACATCCGCTGTTAGTCCACGAGATGTTTTATTCAGCCCTTTTCCTTGAGCGCATTGGCCCACAACGATGTTACGGGACACGTCCCCCGCCGCGCCGTGAACGAACGTAAATTGCAGGTCATCCACAAAGGCGCACTAGTCCACGACTGAAGATGTCGAATGCTGGGGCTAGCTGAAACGACGATAGCGACGATAGCAACGCGCGTGGCAGAGGGCCTGCGGACTCGCGGAGAGCAGCGTCACAGAACCTCGCTCGACGTCAGCCAAACGGTGACTGGCGACTCCCCACCCTGCACGTGCCACAGCGCCGAGCAGTGGGAGGGGAAAGGGGGGAAAGCAGCACGAAGGGTCACATGTTCGCCACGTACCAGGCGCGGCCTCTGTATAAAGTTACACGATTCAAACAAAACACATAACTACCCTATTTGAATACACAATTACAAGTTAAGTTATTTACAAATAAATATACAGAGATGTCCGTCCTTGAGCGGTCCAGAAGCAAAGTTATTAGGGCGCACGCAGGTGCGTCCCTGGCACGGAGCACTCACAGCACTGCACCGAGTGGTTGGTGGGGAGGGGTAGCCCACCTGAGGTACCCGGCAGTGGGCAGAAACGGTCTCTAAGCCTAAGAGGGCACGATGAATGTCGTCAACATAATCACCTATTGGCTCACGTTCACATGACAAGATTCTCCAATTACAAGAAAAAACATAGCATAATCTCAAAAAAGAAATGGCTATCTACCTACAGCTACAAGAATACAGCAACATCGTGATTTAAGCATCGTAATAATATTAAAGTAAAAACAAGCTGCAAATCAAGTAATTTGTTGTTACACTAAACTAAAAAACGTTAGCACAATTGAAAAGTATGCCGGATAACACTTACCTAACTACACTGAATAGCAATAAATGTCAGTTTAGGTACTTAACGGGTCCTGTACAGTTTCATAATAACATCAATTTCTCGAAAGTATTATGAATTTCGTATCTCCGCTTACGGTAAAAAATAGTGGAAGGTCCTTTGCACAAAATAGGGGTATTATTCTAAAAATATTTTTTAGGAGATACCCCTCAAAGTAATATTTACCAAAATCCATAAATTCAAACTATGCCTTCAACCTTGAATCCTCCTCCCCAGCCAACAATTCAGGGTAGACATTGCCCACACTAATATCTCGTTATTTAACAATGAATCCATCCAACAGTTATTAACATTGCCGTCACTCGGCCTCTGTAGAAGGCCGGGGAAGTACCTGATTGGCGCTACGGGCGTCGCGGTGCTGCTGTTGTCCGGGAGCGCCAGGCTAGTGGGTCACTAGGCCATTGGTGATGGGTCGTGGGTACTCTGCCCCCGCGTGCCCCACCAGGTACGTGGCTTAAAATCTAACCTGAATTTCCTTGAGGCCGTTCGGCCATGTGGAAGACGGGGTGGCGTGAAATAATCATAAGCGACACCGGTTATGTTAATTTGCGTTTAATTAATGGACTTCTCTGGTGGTACACATGGGTACTCGGTACTCCCTATACGTACTCTACACGGTGGCAGAACCACTACACACTATGCGAATGCGCTATGCGGCATCTGAGCCATTGTACAGTTACATTAACATACATTGATTACAGAACAAAACACGACACTAATATAACTCAATGAATTCGCCACGGCAGTCTCGCGGGGCGCGGTTACGAGTGCTCTGAAGATGGCCAGTACTGAATGTTAACTGTCTTAGGGGGCTCAGTGAGCGTGGCCCTAAGTTACACCTTACACTTACTTGAAGTTGCAGCCGGCAGGCATATGCACGGTGGTTTTGCGAAAGCATGTTGGCTGGAGTTGGCCAGTGCCGTACGTGGTGTGGTCCACGACGCGGTGCGGAACCACTAAGGAAAACAGTTGAGATAAGCCTGGGTCCGCAAAATACACGCCGAGGCGACGTGAGTAGCAATGAAGTAAAAGAAAATGTTTAGATATTAAAGTGACTACAGAATGAACGATCGGTGTAACAAAGTGAAAGGCTGCTCACGGACACACGTCTTGACCCGGCGGAGAGTGGTTGGAGACTGCCGAACATGGCTGCCTCGCAAGGGAGGGAAACTTTTACCTCCTTTGTGAGTCGGTGCCAAAAACTTACATTAACTTAATTTGCTCTATTATAAGCTAAAAACACGTTCCAGGTGCCCAATTAAAAGGTAGCACCAGGTAATTGGGTGCTTAAGGCTTAACAATTGTTTTAGAGTATTTAATTATTTTAATTGTGGCATCAAGTTGGCGACTGTAAATTTATTAACATATTGTCTCCCTGTGAACTGTATTAGTGGGATTTATCCTAATCCGACTTGATCATTGTCACAGGCACTTTAATTAAGGCCAGTGGCCGCGGTGAATGTTAATGAGGTTTGTTGTCTGCTCTGTGCATGCAGTGCACGCACGGATGAGTGGCTACAACGCACATGTTTAATGTTTGGGAATTAATAACTGTAAACTAGTGTCTTTTCTCTTAATTGTTTTATGGGTTCGAACCCCCGGGGTTCCATGCCCTTAAGTTTCTTTGAGTCTATTGGGGTCACACCCGAGACGTTCGCCTGATTCATGCCCGCTGGGCTGGGGGTGCGCTCCGAAAATGTATTTGGGTACTAGTGGTGCGGAGCACGTGCTTAGAGGCCATGGTCGGGACAATGTCAACATTTTATGCGTAACACTGCTTTTTCAATACTGCCTGATTACATTTGGTACTACGGAATTGCGACATTGTCTATTGCATCTTAAATATATAGATAGCAACTAATTGAGCCGATAAAAATAGTATTTCACTAAAATCATCAAACACAATTAACCTGTGAACAGTTATCTTCTTATGCTTTTCCTTCAGTAACTGGCTCTCAGTTTTCCTAGAACTTCTGTTCACACAACCATATGCAACGATGCCATTATATATTAATATATCATGCTTTATAGATTGTCACACTGGTTCAAAATCACACATTCCACTTCTAAAACAACGACACTTTTGAGAAATTACAAGAAATTCACCTACAACACTTAAAAACCAAATTAACGATACATAAATTAACAAACTTTCAACTATTCGTAATGTAATAAAATGGCGAAATCAACGATGTTATTCATTAAGCAATATGGCGGACCTTCCCCCCTTACCATTCCCCGCCTGACTTTAAACCCCACACCCAAACGATGTGTTTATGTTCCTTCTGGTCAATTTACTTATATCTGGCTATACTGTAGACTGAATAGCATAAATTTCAGTTAAAGTTAAAAAATTATGAATTACATTTAAGTTGTATAATCAAAATTTCATTCTATGTTTACTAGTTGATGGAAGAGTAGGTGTTTTGAAGGGTCGTGTGAGAATGATATGGAGACTTCAGAAAAACAATTGTATTTTATATTTTTCCTTAAGTTCCTGTTCAGGTCATGATTTTATTAATCACTGATCAACTTTTAGACTTTTTCAATTGTTTAACTTTCACGAAATTAAAAATATATTGACGTCGTACCGACCATGGCCGTTAAGCCCGTGCTCCGCACCGCCGGTACCGTATCCCGTTTTCGCGGCGCGCCCCTTGCCCAGCCGGATTGAGTCAGGCCAGCGCCTCGGACGTGACCCCAATAGACATAATGAAATTTAAAGGTACGGAACCCCGGAGGCTCGAACCCATAATTCAATTAAGGGAAAAGCCATTAGTACGAAATTACTAATTACCCGACATGTAATAAGTGTGTCGTAGCTACTCTGGGCGAGTACACCACGCACGGAGCAGACAACAAACCTCATTAACAGTCACCGCGGCCACTGGCCTTAATTAAAATGCCCGTGACTATGATAAAGTCAGAAAAGGAGAAATCCCTCTAAAACAATTCGCAGTGGGACAATATGTTAGTAAATTTACAGTCGCCAACTTGATGTCACAATTTAAATAATTAAATACATTAAAACCACTGTTAAGCCTTAAGCACCCAATTACCAGGTGCTACATTTTTAATTGGGCACCTGGAACATGTTTTAACTGGTAATAGAGTAAATTCAATTAATATAAGTTTTTTGACGCCGACTCACAAAGAAGAGAAAGTTTCTCTTCCTTGCGAGGCGGCCATGTTCGGCAGTCTCCAACCACTCCGCGCCGGGAACAGACGTGTGTCCGTGGGCAGCATCCAAGTTTTCTTTCTTTGATTATTTTATTCTGTACTAAATCCTTAAATTTAAAACCTTTTATTAATTCACCGCTGCCCACGTCGACTCGGCGCGTATTTTGCGGAGCCGGGCCTATACCGACCGTCTTTAGTGTGATATCGCGCTACGTATCGTATCACAGAACGTACGGTACTGGCCGACTCCAGCGAAAGTGTTTATACTTAAGGACGCTGTGCATATGCCTGCCGGCTGCACACACGTAAGTATTTCGCCGAATTTAGGAGCCGGCTCATAGAGCCCCCCCTGCACCCGTTAACTTTCAGCGCTGGCCGTCTCCAGCGAGCATCGACCCACATCCCGCGAGACTGCCGCGGTAACCATTGTCACGTAGTGTTGTGTTTAGTGTTGCTGAGAATTTTTGTAGCGGGACTGAACTGCGGAGCGGACTTGTAGAGTGTACCGTGTACCCACATGGACCCCCGGTGAAACTCCCAAATTAAATGTATTCTCTCCATCTCGTATATCATTTTCCGCAATCCCCCGTCCTCCACATGGCCGAGCGGCCTTCACAGTCAAGGTAGAACCATTCAGGTTACATTCAAGCCATGTACCTGGCGGGGCACGCGGGGGCAGAGTACCCACGACTCCACACCAACGGCCTGGCGCCCCTCCGGACAACAAGAGCATCGCGACGCCCGTAGCGCCCGTCAGGTACCCCCCGGGCCTTTCACAGAGGTCAGGTGATGGCAATATAAAGCACATACTTTTTGCATAATTAGCTGCCAAAGTTACATTTTTAACATTTTTGGGTTGTACAAATAAGGAGAATTTAATTTATTGCAGAAGTGAAACTTTTTAGGTTTAACTGCAATGTCGACGAAGAGTTTGGGTGGATTAACGGCCACTCCCTTGATGAACTGTAGATAGATTCGTTCCTGGGCTCACCTGTGCGAGTCGCGGGACCACGGAAATAATCTTAAGTGGCAAAGTCTTTAAGATTGCAGTCAGCAGGCGTATACTCGACGAATTACGTGAAGTTCTGTTCGCGGGAGTCGGCCCGGACCGTAAGATGACTGCGTCACGAACCTTTGTTCCGCAACGAGCAAAAATTAAAGCGGCCGGGATAAGCCCTGCACTGGAAAAAGGGCATGGGGGGTCCCGGGTAGAGGAAAGAGGTTTTAGTGAATTATAATAGTTACCAGAATGACGAATCAGAAGCACAAAAGTTGAAGTCTCCCTGCGGGATCACACATCCGCCCTGGCCCAAGAGTAAAACTCTACTGCCGCTTTGTGCCGGCTTGGGAGGGAAGGAAGCGTCATGACGTGCCAAACTTTCTAATGTGCCGTTATTCCAATTTTATAGTCATAATTAGTCATTATTATTTATAGGACACTTGTATCTTAATGACATCTGTCTGAATTAGTTGGCGGAAGGCCTATTATAATACATAACTAAATTTAGATTAATTATATTTGAAAATAAAAATGCTGGAGACTGTCTGTCACTTGTTGACTACTCCAGTGGCTATTTGCAAGTAAAAACCGGAAGGTAAATTAGGTTGGTTAACACTGTGGTTAATTATTGGCGGAAGGCCGCAAGGGACGTTCCGGACGTTTATTAATTGTGGTTGCCCACAGGGAAAACCGCTGCACCCCTACGACGCACTTTCACTATTAATTGTTGTTCTGTTAATAAAAAATCACTTAATTAATCACAGCAATTTATGATGCGTGAGAACTGTTTAGTGGTGTTGGCATATTGATGTAATCTGGAAAGGCACTACCGGCGTCGGCGGCTCGCTTGACTCACGTGAAGTGTGCTAGGGGTGCGTTCCGTTAGCGGGGATTAATACTAGCGGGTGGAGGCCGGGCTTTATGGCCTTTGGAAGGATTATGACAAACGCCCCCCCTCTGGAGAAGCCCAGCTTAGCCTGCGATAGACCCCGCCATGGTTTGGCACACCTAGCTCTGGCAGCCGGTGTGTGCAGGCATCGCCTCGTCACTGTGGCGGCAGTATGGCCGAGGGGCGGCGTCGTGGCGCCTGTGTGGGCCAGAGTGTGTGCCTCCTTGGCTGCTGCTGTGGCAGGCTGGCCGAAGGGTGGCATCATGGCGACTGTGGAGGCCAGAGTGCGCGCCTCTATCTACGGCAACTGGTCAACTCGGGTGGTGCTCGTGGTTGTTAGGCCTGGCCCTTCTTTCTTGGGTCATCCTACATCGAGCACCTGGGGGTAGGGTTGTCCACCTGCCCCCTCAGAAAGTTTCCCAGGTCGTAATCGGCCATGTACTTCGGGATTTTTTGGGCTAGTCGGGGGCCCCCGTTGGGAGCATCTTCCAGTTGGGGTTCTTCTGTGGTTGGTTGGCGGGTTATTGATCGGTAGGGCCTCCTTTCCCATTCCGAGATGCCGGGTGGGTAGTGCATCTCCGCCTCCTTGCCTTCCAGTGGGCTCTCAATGTATGGATCCTCTCCCCCTGTTGTTGATTTGGGTGATGTGGACTGGTACGGCCTCCTCTCTCGCTCTGGGATGCCAAGTGGGCTGTGCGTCTCCACCCCTACATCTTCCCGTGGGCTCCCCATGTGTGGGTCCTCGGATCAGTGAGACTGGTTCGGTCGTCGCCATGACCTTTTCCGTGACTTCTCCCTGGGCAGATCGATGCGTGGCGTCGGCATCGGCGAGTGAGGCGAGGTGCCCCATGCGCATCTGGGAGCCCTTCTCATGGCAGACTGGCGAGTCGAAGGTCGTCCCGGTGTACCTTCTTCACCTTCCGCCCTCCGAGGCGTACCAGGTAAGTTGTCCTACCCTACAAGGACTGAAAATTTAGGATACTGAGAAAAATAAGATAACCCTAAAAACAATAGAACACATAACATTTATTAAGAAAATAAATAGTGATAACAAATAAGGTGGAACCTTCCACATACTCTACAATAAATATATACCAATAAATAAATAAATAAACATAGTTATTATGATTCCATTATTCTACCCACAAACATTTTTAATTTATTCTTATAATTTTCCATGCCAAACATCATTAGTTATTCCGCAACTTCAGTATTAAAATTATCAACAACATTCACTCACAAGAAAAATACTTTAAAAATTACTCAGTTTAGTTCGATAATGTCATCATAACCATGTAAGAAAAGGATCGTGATACAAGCGAATTACAGAGTTTATAATGGAAAATAAAAGAAAAATTTAGTTCTGACCTCATAAAAAGTAGTACACCATTGTTCAAATATTATTTAAGAGAGCAACTACCACGCAAACAAAGGAATTTTAAAGTTAACTATGAAGAAACATAAGTTGCAGAAGACTAAGACTAAGGCATCATCCAGACACCATTTCACTCACCTAATACTCACTTCTACGACGCATGGCCGGGCAACATAACAGCATTTCACAGGATTACTTGGCCCCAAAACCCCTACGGGAAAAACATCCTGACGGGAAGTTTTCCTGTAATTTCCAAACACGTAAAGTTATTAAAACAAGCCAGCCGTTCGTATCCACTCCACGCTGTGATGTCTACGTAGTCAGAAAACCGGCGCCTAGATTGCAACACTCACTTGCGCACGGCGACTGCGCACAATATGTGCTCTCAGCTGGCCTCAAAAAGAACGGTAAACAAGCCTGCGCCGAATTTCTCCAGAATCGCAGCAAACAACGCGTCAGCTGGCCTGACTGAAACGCGGTCATGCCTGCATCCCCAGACAAATACGTGCAAGATTCGCACTCTCCCAGCCCCGCGGAGACTCAAATTACATCAAAGGTGTTACAACATCTGAACTTGAGGGAAACCAAGTCCCGAACTAGAGAAAAGATTTAAATTTTGTTTCCGACAAATAAAATAATTGATAAATTAATGGTAACAATTTTTAACCACATGACAATTTACTTCCCATGTGGTATAATTCCTGCTCTGACACTAGAGTTACTTATGTATTCACGTATATACCACGTCTAAAACACAGTAATGAATGCGAGGATCCATTGCTTTCCGTTTTAACCATGCACGAGAACAGCTCAAATGTACACACGTTGAGTTTGATTTTAACCGACAAACTTTTGCTGCAGTTTTATCCCGACCAAATAAGTTCAAAAGATCCATTTGAATTATAGTAGGTATAAAGTGCTTCACAAGGATGGTATACATATTTGAATTTGGAGATGAGCAAAAGTTTTATTGTAAACAATAGATAAATATAATAGAGAAATATGTATTTGCGGTGGAACAATAAGAATCTAGATATAGTTCAATAGAACTAGGTTCTACCACCTAAAAAAAACTTGCTGCTGTAGCCCAACTATTTCATTGAAGTAATTAGGGTAACACCTTTATTTTCTACATATTTTTGTGGCATTGAAATGAAACAATTTTGTAACAGCCACAAAATTCGCTGTTTGAAGGACTGCATTCAATAAAACATAATTCAGATGCTCAGTGTTCTATCTTAAATACTTTATTATTTACAATCGAAATTTTCAATTTCAACGACATACCTATATACTAGCCTCAGGAAGAACTCCAGACCATAACATGTATATGTTTTCAACTGGTTTTTGCCATGATAAACCTGCAGCCTATGTTGGTCGGTCTAATTCAGACTCACCCTGCAAATCCATACTAACCGCTTAGTTGCGTGTACCAATAGGCTCGGGTCTAGCACTAAGGACTGGCCATGTCAGGGGCACAGTTACGTACGAGTGTTTCGTGTAATAAACTGCTTGTACTGGATTTACTTTTGACATTTGTCCAAAATCTGTAACATCATTGGGGCTGACAACCCAAGGTAACCTGGCCTGCTTGGCCTGCTTCTGCCCATGCCGCATGGTGATGTTACCACCTGAGATGCGAGATCTCATGTGTACTAGTGCTCCCAGTTACCCTGCTAGTTGACGCTCCGATATAGGTACTATCTGCATTCCCGTACACTCACCGACACAGGCAGTAGGCCAGCAACATCACTCGAAACAACATACTCACCGAGATCTCACATATTTTTTTAATGATAAAGTTCAGGAGGTAGGCTTGGTAGCCCTCTGCACCCGCTACTGATTCTATAGCTTCTCCCTGACTTACATGTGGCAAATCACAAGCTCAGTACCCAGCTGGGAGTGTAACAAAATTAATTAAAACCAAAAAATGCAGAAAGCAAAATTTCCCCAAATTTTATGTAGAAAATAACCTACGATTAAATGAGCAGACTAATGATAAACATTGAAGAATAATTTAATAATTAAAATTCATGTGATTTATTATACACATTTTTCACACTAAAGTGTTAATAATATCAATAATCGCAACAATATTCAAACACAGCAATTAGATAAAAATTACCAATTTAGACTGGGTACGCCTCAATTATCACCTTAACCAACCATATAATTAAAAGCTTACAACTTTAAATCAAAACTATTATGAATGTTCATTTTTTGTGCATGATTTATATACTTGGGTAAAAACCCTCCACAAGAATTCAAAATAAAATAATTTTTAAAATCATATGGTGATAAAATGAAATCCTTATAATTTACAAATCTATGTGTATATACCTTTAACAATAGTCCATTAAAAACGTCTTGCACTCAATTCTTATTTTACGTGAGTGCAGATACTCAGCATTCAGGATGCACCCACTACAGAAATAAATATGCAGTGTCCCTTAATGGGAATGTTATACTCCACTTGCGAAGCGAGCCAAGCAATTCAGTCACTCCTAGCATTCTTAAAATATTTACTGGATTTCGAAAAAAAAGTTCTGCATTATGAAATATATATATATATATATATATATACACACACGCACACACACACGTAACAGTTCATTTCAAAATATGAAAAAGCCTTGACTCAAAAAATTATTATTTGGTTATCTAAACAGTGATTCATGATGGACTTGTTACGAAGGTTACTGCAGGGGACCACTTTGCCACCCAGAACCTATTGTTTTAACACTGTTCAAAAAATAAATTTCATTTTTAATTATTGAGCCAAAATATCAAGTCTTCGTACGAAGGGACTGCTGGGCAAATGGTTCAGACAGGAATGCCTTACTTTGCACGATGTTGATGTAGTCCCAGCGGCCGTTAGCTGGTAGGCCTGCGACGACGAAATACCGCTGATGTTCCATGCAACAGCATGAGCAGCTCATCAGCCCCAGGATCTGTCTTCACGACCGCGTAGCCCGCCCCCATCAGGCGCCCATCCTGATGAAAGTCGCTTGCTGTCCTAATGCAACTCTCTCCCGCATGGCGCATGTCGAGTAATATTTACTCAAAATCATTTCTTACTAAAAGTTATAATTAACAAAAAAAATTGTGACTATAACTGAAGAGATCATAGTGTAAATACTTATGCTTGTTGCAACAGGGGAACAACATATACTTATAATCTCAATTTCATGATTATAAATATATGAAAATTAGTTATTTACTTTTTTAATATTTATTATTTAACAGACTTAATTTATAATTTTTTATTACATTGTGATTATGTCTTTAATTATCATATACATTTATTATAAATAAATTTAATAATACAGTTTATATTTTATTATTTAGCTAACTTGTATAACATAAGACCGAGCACTAACTGAATACTAAATACTGAATATACTACTTATATGCCAGATATATGCTTATAAGAATATGCATATAAAGATTTATATACCACTATACCCATATCTACCACTATAATCATAAATAACTTTTGGTTTGATGAGGAAATTTCTTGTATATGTATCTAATGGTTACACACTGGAAAAAAAACTGCAAAAACAAAATGCTGTGTGTTGTGAGCTGAAAAAATATTGGTACCGGCCACCATGCGCGATAGAAGTGAAACTTCACAGATAAGAGTAATAGGGTATTTTTAGGGGACGTTAAAATTTGAAACATGCGTAATCATGCGTCTAAAATGGACTTTTATTTACTAGTATCTGTCCATTTCTTCAATGGAATCTAAGAATGTATTAATGGCTTTATGATAGCTGAATTCTGATACACAAAAATATTGGAAATGTCCATACAAATTGTCACAATTCTAACGCTGACACCAGATATAACCTCAGAGTTGAGAGATTAGAGTTGTGAATTAATTGTGAGATGCGAAAGTATGCTAATGTAAGCGGAAGTACCTATGCAAACATGCAAAAAGTGTGCACAAACATGCTCAAGTGTGCGAAATTACGCAAAAATATGAGAAAAATATGTACAAAAGTATGAGAAAGAATGTAAACTTTTCCAAAAAGTATTGGAAAGTACAAGAAATCCTGAGTTGCTGCTGCCATCTGTAACCGGCTGTGATAATGTTTCAATTCAACCCTCCCTCGTTTTATTTTAAACCTCGCACTGTCGAGGAATATTCGTTACATGCGTTACGAATGTTACGCTCGTTAACCACTTTGCCCACTCACTTCCGTTACGTGTGATACTGATATCACTAAACCGGCTGTAAAAAAAAAAGGTCAAGCTTCAAAAATATTCCTACTACTCCCGTCACTCGTAGAATCACACGCAGGCATTACGTCACCGGGAATACGTTATTGCTGCGTTGACCGACGCCACCCGCTCGTCTTAAATCAACAGGGGGAAACAAAACGTGTTGATGGGTTTTCAAAAAAAAAAATCGAGCTTTCAGTACTTCAATTAAGTTCTTGTGCTGGGCAGTCGTATGTGTGCATCCCGTCCCAGTGGCGGCAGCAGCGAAATTGAAATTCCCAGCGGCAGCAGCTTATCATAAAAAAAAAAGGGGGGAAAAAGAGGCGTGAAAATAGTAACGCCGAGAGGGTATTGGCAAATGGGTTTAGTGCGAGGGAGAGAGAGAGAGAGAGAGAAGGCGGAAGAGAGGGGGGAGGCAGGTAGGAAGCAGTAGGTCCGAGCAATCATTCGACAAGTCAAAACGTCGTATGTTACAGATTTTTAATTTCTGCTCGGGATGGGTGACTACCCCCAGGTGAATGAATGATTGACGTGAAAACTGGGAAATGGGTGACGGGTGGTAAGGTGGTGTGGGGGGGGGGAGCCCTTCCCCCTCCAGCTACATTTATTTTTGCCGCAAGAGATAGAGAGGGAAACAAAAAATAAAAAACTAAAAAGTAGCTATACTCGGAAATTGCGCGAAAATAACATTGAACGAAATTTCGATGTAAATTTTGGGAAATGCAAAGCCAGCTGTATCCAACATGACAGACAATTTGCAACATGCAATAGGACAATACACTCGCGTCAGTGATACGGAATATGAGTTATCTTGGTTTCGTTTGACCTTATTTTCTGATTTGTAAAGGTTTAGCGGCAGTTGAATAGATGCAAACTTAAAACTTTCTTTTCTGAAGTTTTCTTGAATGACCCGGAACTTATACCAACGCAATTTTATTACGTTCAGAGAGAATTGTAACAATTTTTCTTTTGCTAAATACACTAAGCACATTTTCTTCCAAATCTTAACGACAAATAAGTTGACAGTATTATAGAATTAAATTATATGTATTATGCTTTTCTTGTTCTGCAGTATGGTTGGGTGGCTATCATATTGGATTTTCGTCAACGCACTACGCAATTTTCACAAACAGAAAATGTATTAACTGGTACAGTTTTGTTATAATGCTGATTTAATTACTTCCGAGGAGTATTTTCTTTAGTTAGCCGTTTTTACGACATTCTATGTCGAGCCTTGCCGTGCGACGGTGTGATTTTTCTCGGGGTACTCCCATTTACCTCCACTCATTCATTTCATCAATGCCCCATTCTTATTTCAACACTCCATCATCGACTCTAATGTCCTCGCGGTCGACGATACCTCAACGTCATTCATTAATAAATTAATTTTTTATTCATTCATTCGTAGATTTTATTTTTAGTTTGACTTGCAAGTTAACTGTAGCTACGCGTACTCAAGTTTTTATACTTCTGTTAACGAGAGAGAACATCAACGTTCTTATATTATACATGGGTAGCTAATGTGTACGGGAATAATAGGATAGGAGAGGTCGCATGGTTCATAAATGACAAGAATATAAAAAATTCCTTTTGGCACAGCATACAAGTGTAGGTAGATTTCGAAGTTTTTGTTTCTGCTGGAAATAGTCTGGAAACTTCTATAAACTTTTGGAAAATTTAAAGTATTTAATGTAAATGACATGCTGTATGTTCTCCAATATTCAAAAATGATCGATAAAAATGTTTTCTCATTTTCCATGCAGCAAAAATATTTCGATTGTTTGTAACTCAATGCATTAAGCATTTAATAGCTTAAAACGAATTTATTATTCGGCCTACTATTATTTGTCCTTAAAACACTATTTTTCATCCCTTCCACTAATACGTGGTCGTATATAAATTTGCTGTGGATAAATGTTTAAGATAATATTAAGATGGTTTAAAATACATTCGAACTAATATGATAGAAAGGAAATATTGAATTTTTTAACCCCTGTTTTTCGGTTATAATTTCATCAATTTTTTTTTCAGCCAAAGGTTTTATATAGGTATGTCATGTTGAGAATGTTTCGCAATAAGTTATAACGGTTTTGATATGTACCTAATAAAAAGGTTATGGATTTATTTTGTCTTTTAAACCTTATTTCCATCCATGGTTGTTAAGTTTGGTTACGTAAAAATTTACTTTACACATGTTGAAGAAAATAATTAGAAAGTTTAAAATAAATAAGAACGGATTCAATAGTGAATACACATGATAGGGAATTTTTATTTATTCTATTTATTCCAACCCCCAATTTTTTCAACACCTTGCAGTATTGGTTCGTCTTATCAAAATTTGTTTAGATATATTTTAGAATATTTACTATTTATTGTTATAGATTGTATAATTTACCAAATTAGAGAGTTATGTTTTTTTTAGCTTTAACCCCTATTTGTTTCTCCCTTAGCAGCAGTGATTAGTTGTATCAAAATTATTTTGATAATAGATGTAGGTAATATTTATAAGTTCTACAAACAACGAAAGTATTTTATACATGTACTTATTAAGGGAGTTAATATTTTCGTGCTTCAAACGCTGTTATTTTCCACCTCTTGCAGTAATGGTTTGTCGTATAAAAATTATTTCGAACGAAATTTGTAGATACAATTTTAAGGTTTCACAATAAATAAAAATTGACTTAATTGTGCAAATGGTACGGAAAGTATTAATATATATATATTTAATTCTACCCCTGTTTCTCAACACCTTGCAGCAATTGTTTATCATATCATAAATTGTTTCGGACGAAAAGTTATAGGGAAAAAAAATTAAGATTTACCAAAAATTTGAACGGATTCGATGATGTGCCTACTATTTTTTTGTCCGCCAACTCTTGATTTTTCTACTCCTAGCTGTTATGGTTGTTCATACCAAAATTTTATCTTTACAAAAATTATTTATATTACTCCTACGAGATATAATACGTTCAAACGGATGTGATATATTTCATATAATGGGAGTTATATCGATTTGAATGTTTTTCAAAAAACCTTCCCTTTTTCAACCCCTTTGGACAGAATTTTCCCATTAATGAACTTGACCGAGATTTTCCATTACTATATTTTATGTATCAGTTTGGAAATGGTTTGAGAAAACTTACGGCAGTTATCGTGGTCATAAAAAATGTGCTATACTTGTGTATATTGTTACGATTTATTAAAATGAAAAAAATAAATCGTCGTGTGGGAAACTACTGGGCTCGTAATGGATAGCACAATTAAAGATTTTACTACACAGTTTTATTGATTGCCAAGATTTACATCTCTAACAAATAATCTTCTACAAATGCCTAATAATCAATCACACTTAAAAATGTTTATTCCCCAGTCACTCGGTTCTTACACACCGCACACCTTGCTGGGCCGCACCTCTGGCGCGACTCTCGCCGCAGCGCTCCTCGTGGACCTCCGTCGCGGGACTCCGTCGCCGCGCTCCGCCGCCGCCGTCGCACTTTCCTTCGCCGAGGTTCCGCTCGACGCTTCGCTCGGAACTCTCGCCGCACCCGCGGCACTCTCGCCACCCAACTATCGCACGAGAAACTCGCTCGCCGAGGAACTCCGCACCCGGGAATTCCACCGCACCCACGGCACTATCGCACGGATCAACTCCTAACTGAACTATTGAGGCCGGCGTCCTGGACTTATATAGGCCCAGGCGCCACTTCTAGAATTCGCGAGCGCGGCTGGTGCCAGTCTCGTCATTCCGCGCAGATCCAATGCCAGATTTATCGAGAAAGGCGTCGGCGGCTCGCGGAAATCCCCAGCTGCAAGGTGTCAGGCAGAGCGTCGCGCGTGGAGCGGGTTAAAGGAGGGAGGGGAAGCGGTGGCCCTTTTAATCCACCAATTGCGCGCGGAACGTCTCACGTTGCGGCGGATCCATGACGTCAGTGGCTGTGCTGGGCCGCCAGCCAGCTCCGAACCTGCGCGCGCCGCGTCCCTGCTCACGTTCGTTACAATATATATAAATTTTTGAGTTGACGATTGTTTTAGGGGCCTATGGAACATGAATCTAAAAAAATTATATTTTTTTTTCGGGAAGTCGCACCACGGTCACAGCTACAATATAGGTAGTCTTCTAAATCTACCTAAAACGATATTAGAATCAGAATGGCTTGACAGAATTTGATGGTTTTTTTTTCGTAGACTAGATTTTTTTCATTACGGAGACCTGAATGTACAGAAATAATCAATACAGTGTCTAGTTTAAAATAAAATTGTAAACTGTTTCACATAAAATGAGGGTTTCAAACAAAAAAAACCATTTGACTGAAAAATTATTAAAATCACATAAGAGAACCCTTTATAGTAATCAAATTATAAAAAATATACTTTAATTTTTTTCTCTTAAAATTACAATACACAATGTTTAAACAAGTAAATATAAGCTTAAAAATATAAATAGATTTTGTTCTAAGATTTGGTTACAATAGAGGTTTTTCTTATGTGGTTTTGATAATTTTGGAGCCATTTTTTAAATATTTGTTTATTTTTGGTTGGTTTCAAGTTTTTATTTAATGAAAAACCGCTTGAAATTAAATTTTTTAAATATATACATCGTATTAACTAATTCTGTAAATTCAAGTCTCCGTAATGAAAATATCCACCCGACAAAAACAAACCGCATCGAATTGTGTCAAGTCGTTCTGATGTTATTTTTGTTTTTATATTCTCGTCATTCACGCACGATGCGACCTTTCCTATCGTCTTAAGCTACTGCAGGAGTGAATTCTTTTCACGTATTTCTGGAAGACTTTGTACAATAGTTAAATTTCCCCTCCCACTTTTCCACGTCTCATGACGATCACATAGATGTCTGCAGACGATGAGATCTTCCACAGTGTTCTTGTACATCCCAACACCTCCCACCCCTTCCCATCTACCATCCTTCTTTTTTTTTTTATTCCCCTTTCTCTTCCCGTCTCCCAGCCAGACAGACGAGACAACCCGCCCCTCCTTCCGCCACAAGAAACCCTTTTCGCCTCGTCCTTTGAAGGTAAATCGAATTGCGCAGCGACAATTGAGCCCTCCCGGTGAAAGTCACGTATGACCCGGGACCCGCCGACTCCCGGGCTGGAGTTGCCGAGTTCGAGACCTGGTTTGCTAATGTCTAGCGAGGCGTCACTTTCCCCGGGAGGCCAACTCCCCTCCCCCTCCACTCTTTCTCTCTCTCTCTCTCTCGCTCGCTCGCCAAGCCCACCTTTGTGAGCGTCGCTGCTCAAAGAAAGAGAGAAAGAAAAAAACCCAGCGGCGACAGAAGGCGCGCCTACGAAGGCTGGGGCGTGAAGAAATGGTGTTAGCGCGATCCGCTAGAAACATACCCCCTCACCACCCTTTACCATAAACACGTCCTTCCCAGAATGCGGGCGGCATGCGCAAGGAACATTTTTTTTTTGGGTGTGAGGGTATGAGAATAAAGGACTCGTTCTTTTGGCGCATGCACGTCCGGAACAGAGCTGTCAAATTACAATCTCGAACAAGGACCACGTATGATTTTTGATGTGTAAACATCTTAGCTCTCGGCAGTGGCGGATCCAGAGGTTCACCTCGGAGGGGGCACTCTAGGATTTCAGAATAGCCAGAGAAAAAAATGTCTTAAAATTACTGAATTTGCATTTAATCTACTCACACTACACATGACATCCAACCACCAGATTTTATGATTCTACAAGAAATTTATTAATTATATTAAAATATTGTATTGGTTTCAGAAACAATCAATTTTGTCGGCAATATTAATGTAGCAGACAACTGGATTTTCGGGGGGGGGGGGGGTGGCACTTGCCCCAAGTGCCCCCCCCCCCCTGGATCCGCTCTCGGTACAAGGCATTTGGCAGGAGTTATTTCTTGAAAGGAACGGAGGTCGCATGGAACGGAAATGTGTAACCACGTTGCTGTCTAGTTTACATTATTTTTATTTCACTTTTATCCAGATTTGTTTTATTTTTTTTATGGGTACACATCTTAGCTCTCGGTATAAGGCAATCGGTAGCAGAAGTTTCACGAAAACGGAACGGAAGTCGATGAACGGAAATATGTGTCAAAAAGATGGCGGGCCCACGTGTAGCAACATAAACCCGTACATAGACGCTTTTGTGAAAATTTAGGGGACATTCCAAACACATTGTTGTGCCGAATGAAAATTTCTGATAGTAAAACTACCTTGGAATATATTTGTTAACAAAAATAAGTCACGGTGAAACTTAATTACAAACTTTAAAACACCTAAGAAAACTGGCGTTACATTGACTACAATACATATTCTCCATCGAACTTTACAAGAGGCTTGGTAGCACAGCTGTAGAGCGTGCCTGGTAACCTCAAGGGGTTTGCTTAGATGCTCGTCCCTGTAAATTCATTTTTACTTTTTTGAATAACATTATAGTACTATAAATTATTAATGTTGAATCGGCTCAATAATTATAATATTTGTTTGCAGGAAGTATTTATAGTCTGTTTTCAGTAGTTCAAGCAAAAAAAAAAAACACATACGAACATATTGAACAGTAAGAGTATGGTCAGCATAATAAATAACGATAGAAAGGTGTGTGGTATGAGGAAACGTGTAGTAAATGTTTATTTATAATGAATCCAGGTAAACCAAATTACTTAATAAACGATAAACTGAAAACATAAATGTAGTAAAGGAAATTTATATAACATTTGTAATGTAGAATTAAAAAGGGCTACACACTTTGTGTGGACATTAATCATACATATATTAATTTGCGAAACTATTTTTAAGTGGAGTTCCTCACCGCGAACAAAGAAGAACCAAATTAAAAAAAAAAACATTGCAACCCCGCAGAAACTTTCGTAACACTAACAAGTATGTAAGAGTTGCTTCTTCAAGACGAGAAAGTAACTGGTTTATGAAAATTTTTCCTTAGAAGAAACAAGTTTCCAAAATGTTTTATGAATAAAAAAATGTGAAACAGTTTTATTTTCTCGTTCCTTTGAGGACACGCGTTATAACACTGCACGTATAGGGAAGAGATTAATTTTGAGTTTAAAATTAATTCTTTCAAAAATAATTTTAAACTTATAACCCTGAAAAAAAAACTCTTCGTTCATCAGGTAAACTGCAGAATAATGAACTAGATGTGAAAATTTTAAACTTTCAAAGTTAAAATAAAAACATATGGAATTTTCACTACAACCTTGAATTGGTTGCGTGCCAAGCAGTTTTCCTACATATACACTGCAACGAAGAAAATCTTTCCGGCATAGCGGCAGGACTTCCCTGTTCATAAAGATAGTTTCTAATAGTTCCACAAAACTATGCCCTATTGTTTATCCACTTAAAAAAAGAATCTTTAAATGGACCTTTAATTTAATGTGCGAATATTAAATAAGGCATAATACGTACCAAATCGATATATAAATTTTTAATGTACGGTAGGAATAAAAATAACCACACATCAATTGCAATTTTTATGTTGGCACAGGGATGCTTAATGATTAACATTCATTGATGAAGTTTGGCACATACAAACTTGAGTGATTATCCAAGCAGAACACATAACGTAAACATATAAATTTTAACTTCTTTCAAACAATACTTAATTTGAGTCTTCAGTTCTTAAAAAAAAAAAAAATTTCCCACACATGAACAATATTTGTTGTTATTTGTCTCCTGAAACTAGATTTACAACTAAAGCAAACATATCTCCCTTGTAATCACAAAAAGTTGAATTTTTTTCGTAAACCAGGTCTCAGGGGCAGAAGGTCGTCTCGTTGGAGTCAAAGCAAACATTTTCGCAAATGAAAAACACGGTTCCGTGAGTCGGTGAGTTTTTTCGGAGTACTTCCGTTTTCATTAATCCATTAATTATTCTATTAATTAATTCATTCATTAATTCATTAATCCATTCATTCTTTCCTTCTTTCTTTCTTAGAAATAATAGCAGGAGAAAAATAAAACTCGAAATTTCAAATAAACATTTTTGATTGATCTAAATGGCAAATGGTTTGTGATTACGACATTAATAGGCATGCTTGTAGCTTTTAAAGCTAAACTTCTCGTAACTTATTTGCCGCTGAATCCACATATGAGGAAAGGGGAATTTAAAACTAGATGAGACGTTTATATTAATTTATTCGTTTTGTAAGAGGGGGGGGGGATGTAAATGTGTCTGCAAAGAGTTTACAGGTTCATAGCAACGACATGAAATATATATGTCTCGTTATTTGCTGGAAAACTTATTATGGATTTAATTGACACAATTTGCAACTTTAAAAGAACACTTTTAGACTAATATGTAGGGGAAAAAAGACAGACAATTTTCATTAAAAATATGTCCTGTTTTTTTTGTATGTATAGGTATATATTTCAGAACTGGCATTTCTAAATTTGCTTAATAATATCACTTTCAAATTAAATCTCTCACTAGCTCTTGTTTACGCACTAAAGTCCGAACGGTTTTTTTAAATCGCTCGTAGTTTTCCTTTTTCAGCCACACATCATTCATCTTTCATTCCGCTGACTTGAAGCGTTGCGGACAAGAATCTGTTCTCACGGTGCGAGATCAGCGTGGAGTTATATTCCACAGAGAGTCATGCAATTTTGTGGCTTGCATTTTATTCAGGGAAACGAATCTGACTCCTGAACAATCGGTCCAATTGTTCCAATATTTATTTTGATGTGGTTTGGCTCTCAAATTTCAAAGTAGTTTTTTTATTACCAGAAAATTTTAACGCTTTACAAAACAAATATTTGTTCAGAAGAAACTTGTTTTCAAAAACTACATAATAAAATCACCAGATACATACAATATTTTAACACATTTATAGAATTTAACATTTTAACCTTACAACCAATTTCCTTTTTTCTTTCTTTCTCTACATTGATTCCGTAAAAAACAAACTTAAATGTTGAACGGTATAAACTTTAAATATAAAATTTGAAAATAAAAATTTATCCCGAATAAATATTTACATAATTCGGTCAGTTTAATATTTTTTTTTGTCGCCAACATTCGTCGTAACTAAGTTTTACGTCTGCAATATAATTTTGGTCATTACTTCTTACGAGTGAGCCAGTACAAAAATATCGCAATTTATAATGGTTATTCGGGACGCATATCTCAACACTGCAATGTGTCTAGTTTATCCGTTTCATATACACCAACTGACACCAGGACCCTGTGAAACGTATACAATGAATCTTTGTGGCCAATTACTTGTAAATCTTCCCTCAACTAAATGTCATGCCTCAAATTTCTCACACACTGAGGCCTAACATTTAAAGTATATTTAAAATACCTCCAACAATATAAAGACTTGATGTTACAAAATTAGTTTATAAAAAAATATTCCCAATATTTTATATAAAATACAGCCTTACATTTGACTCATTTATCTGAAATAACTATAACATTCTGGAAACCATACGTAGCCTTCTGCCTGAGCCTATCAGCCAATATGAATCAGAAATGAGCGAAAAACACAAATATTTAATGAGATTAAAATAAATACAAACATATCTTAGACAAATAAGTAACCAAAATACAAAATTTAAAATAATACGAAAGTTTTAAAGACATAATAAACTACCAAGGAAAGAAAATGTGGCGGATACGCCACACAAGGCCCATGACAATCATGCGGTTTTTATTTTTTTTTAAAAATTGTAATTGAATAATTTTTTTATGAATTTTTATTATTTAAGATTTTTTGATATTAGGTTTTCAAAATGGCGGACATGACATCAAAATTAAAAATGGTCGTATCCAAAATGGCGGTTGTGGCATCATTATTCAAAATGGCGGTATCCAATATGGTGGCCGAGGTCAAGGTAATGGTCGAAGGTTACAGTCGAGGTCATCAAAGATAACCGCCGTGACTTCACAATCCAAGATGGTAGCCGGCTCTTTGTTTTCTTAGTTTCCAGGCTGGCGCTAGATCGGCATAATCATACTACTTGCATATAAAGGATTCTGTTTGGCTTCTACATTATGTGTTTGCAGTTAGTTGTTCCAGTGACTTTTGAGAAACAGGTACATTCAAACATCTAATAGCTGTAAAAAAATAAGGAGAGATGTGTACAGGGAAAGATAAATACACAGGTATCAATAATCCAAGCCAAGAAAAATAGTTGCAATTAATGTGGGTATCCTTCTTCCAATGTTGTTATGTCTGCAGTGTTTGTGAACAAGTTCGTGTGATTTTCAGTGATTGCTCTGTAAGTAACAGTTGGGGAAATGATTAACACTCGTAATCAGGGACGTAACCAGAAGAAGGCAGATGGGGCAGGTGCCCCGAACGCCACATTTGCTGTGGGATTTTTTTTTGTGTGGGGGGCAGGGGTGTGATAAACAGGTAGTAAATTTTATTATAGATATTTAATTGAATATCATAATGTTAGAACACAAAAATAAATTGGAGGATAGATGAACGGAATTATCTGTACCTATTGAAAGATACAAAAACCTATCTCGTCAAATACTTAAAAACCGGTATTTTTCACGTACTGTCCCACTTGCGTTGAATTATAAATGAAATTACAGCAAATTAACCTACTTATTACCACCTTACATAGAATAAAAATAATATTTGGAATAGTGGAATAAATATGTGGTGGAGATGTGAGGTGTTGTTGAGAAAGGTTTTTGATTTTGATGGTTTTAAAATAAAATAAAAATGGGGCGCGCCAAGATAAGTTCTTGCCCCGGGTGGAAACTAGTCTAGTTACGTCCCTGCAAGTAATATATATATTTTTTTGATAATTGTCAGTTACGTGACACAGAATTCATACATGAAGGGTGGTCTCAGCACCCTCCTACTTCAGCATAATTTTCAAGGAGTCTGTTAGCCGTATCTGTTTTGCTGTTTTGATTCCGTCGGTCGGGCGTGAGCCCATTGCAGGGGAACAATCAAGGACATTGCGTCTCGGAAGAAGGAAAAGGGGGCAAAAGGGGAAAAGAATGACAGAGAGGGAAAGGGGTAGAGAGTCCTGTGGAAGCAGGATCCAGGGAAATGGGATTCTCGAAAGAGGATTACGTTCGCCAGGACGAAGAGGCAGCAGGATACTGGGTGAAAGAGCTACATGGTCATCGAAGGACCAAAAAAAAAAGTAAGCGGTGTGGGAGAAGTTTCGGAGACGCAAAAAAAAAAAAAAACGAAATGGCATCGAGTGTAGAACCGCAAGTAAGTGCAGGAAAGACCTTGCCGATTTCGATTGTTTGAGGGGGAAGGGGGGGATGGAAGGAATCGGTGAAAAGGAAGAATAGAGGAGAGGACTTAGTTCGAGACTGGACTTCATCGTCGTGTATTCGTATCCACATAATCTCTCCCCGCTGCGTGCAACAATGTCAGCAAAGTATAATGCGGTTTTGACTGGAGATACGACCAAGCGTTCAATGGGCAATTCCTGTAAGTCTGTCTAATCTCGTACTTGTATGGCATGCGCGTAATACAACGCAGAGATTTTTATCCCTTGAAGTCATGCTCAAGAGAAGAAGTTTATTCTTAAAATAGATGGAACAGCCCTTTTCCTCGTAAATTTTCACGTCCAGGATAAAGTTGAATGACATAAATTGTTATCTTTTTGATTGATATAAACTGCTGAAAGCCCCTTTTTTTGTCAAGAGAGCAGGGGTGTGGAAAAAAAGGTTATCCTCAAATTTGCTTTTATGATTTCGATTACGTGACTGAATGTCAACATTCAAGCATAGCGATGACTATTTGCAACTTCTTTAAGGTATTAGACTGTCTTTGCACTTTTTTTAGGTATTGTATAAGGCTTTTGTTAAAAGGCCAGAACAAAAAATCATTTTATCAAGTAGATACCAATGAAAAATGTCATTAAACGTTTGAAGTTGGGAACAACGATAAAAAACCACGGGGTGTGCAAATTTATATCAGAAAGAATGTGTTTATTTATATTTAACCATTACGATACGTTCAGGGACTACAGATCCGAATTACATTTTAGCGTTTGTGTTTGCCCTAAAATGTATTTATCTTACAGAACTATAAGAACATTTGATGGATATTTTATAAAATTTGTAAGATTTTGTACTATATTTTATTATTAAAATTCAGAGTAACTGTGCTAATAATTAAGACTCAACTTGAATTCGTAAGTTGGGTTAATGAATTTTTATTTCATTAATTTTTACGAACGTTTTATTACCTGTGCATAATTGTTTTGAAAATTTTGAATCAAATTTATGATAAATGCTGATTACTATTATTTGTAAAATGTCAGCCAATAGTTCACACATAAACCTTTTTGTCTGACAGATTTTGCTATCGTAATTTTATGTAATTTTGTTTTCTGTGATTTCAAAGCTGGAAATGCATACGAATAAACGTCCAAAGTATTTTTGTTGTTTATAAAAATCTAAATGTAGAAAAAATCCAAAAATCAAACATGGCAGTAGTTGAAAATTAGCCTTGTACGAAAACCAAATTGTTTTTAAAGATGCATAAACACCATACATTTTAAACGGTTTTAAACAGAAACATAAGTTTAAACTGTAACCATGCAAGTTCTTGCGCATTAAGCTTCTGTGAATAGCCGTGCGACGTAAAAAACCTATGATACAAAATTTAAATCTTATCGTAGCAAGCTTTTCGTGTCACTCTGGCCGCTTGAACATAAGTAATTTTTGATTCAAGCCTGTAGTAGCAAGATTGCAGCTAGCTGGTCATGTATAAAATAGAGAGATTGATTCAAGCTTTTCATAACAAATCTTGCAATTCCAAGATGGAAGCGTGAAAACTAGTAAGATTGATTCACGCTTGTGGTAGCAAGCTTGAAGCAAGCTGGATGCATGAATACTAGAAAACTTGATTCAAATTTGTGGTAGCAAGCTTTTAGTAAGCTGGATGCATGGAGACTAGTTAGTTTGATTCAATCATGTAGTAGAAAGTTTGCAGCAAGCTGAATGCGTGCAGACTATTAATCTTGATTCAATATTGTGTTAGCCAGCTTGCAGCAAGGTGGACGCGCGGAAACTAGTAAACTTAATTTTAACTTGTCGTATCAAACTTGTAACAACCTGGACTCGTGGAGACAGGTAAACATGATTTGAACTTGTCGTAGTAAGCTTGAAACAAGCTTGATACTTGTAGAGTATTCAGCTTGATTTAAGCTTGACGTAGTAAGCTTTCAGCAAGCTTGTCGTAGCAAGCTGGACGCGCGGAGACTATAGTAAGCTTGATTCAAGCTTGCAGGCTTGCAGGCGTAGCTCGTAGAGAGTTTTGCCGGGATGTAAACGACGTGGCTGTCCTAGAACACAGGGAACAGCACTCATATCTGTTTCGTCCTCCATTTTTACACCTATTTCCTCTTCATAAAAGTGACGTTACTGATTCGGGAAGCCACCCTGGCTCAGGCGGTTAAACATAACTCATGTTTTATAATATTACCAATATTAAAATGTTTTCTTTTACTGTGAAATAAGAGAAATTACCGTGAAGTGCTCAAATCTCTCTGGCAATTTAACAGAATGAAGTGAATGCCTCCATGAAACCAGTACTTATCAATAATTTCAGTCACAAGAAAGTACTCGAATGGGTGCTTGTTTTCATGAAAGAAACGCCACTTTAAGAAGTATAATTTTTTAAAAATGAAGAGGAATGAGTTGTGTTCTTGTTTATTATTAATAGGTTCTCTGGGGATTTTTTTTTCAAATGAATCCAGAGTTTATTTATTATTATCTTTTTCCTCTCCACGCGAAATAACTCTTTGCTTTTACGTCGTCCCTCAAATCCGGCTGTAGACGCGAGGAGAAACGAAGCTGTTCTCCAAGCAAAGCCTGCGGTCCATTTCCTGAATCCACCGTTCACCGTTCCACCCTCGCTCAGGCTTATTATCTTAATGCCGCGTTTCCATTAGTTTCTGGCGCAACTCTCGAGGCACACACAACTCATTTCCAGAGACAGGAATAAAAAAAAATTCGCCCATTCATTTCTCATAGGCTAAAACTCAAAACACTTGCACCTGTTTTGCTGCGTCTTCGATTGGCCCAGATTTTAAATAAATAACTAAATAAAAATGATTCTTGGAAAGTTGAAAAATGGAAACAGCAGAATATGTATTGAGTATAAATAGAATTGGAGACCCGATCTCATTTTGAAATGTGTTAAATATGTGTTTTACAAGCCAATCATGGTTTCTATTATATATATGTAGAAAATTAAAAAACAATCATTATAAATACTAAAATTTTCGAAGTGTTCCATTATGAAAGTTGAAGGAAAGTAACACCAAAATTTTTATTTTACCGGCATTGTTTGTTACTTTTAATTAAATTAACATTATGATTGTAATTATTTCTGGAAATTAATTAATTTTAATTAATTTTGATAAATTTAGTAATGTGCATGACTACTTAGTCATCCTCTGTCCTCTCAACGTTTCTACACACCGATATTAAATTTACCATTCAGCCTAGGTCTTCGTTGGCCTTCCTTGTTGGCCTTTTCTCTTTCTTAACCTAACGAAGGAGAGAGAGAGATGTCGGCAGAAATTTGGTAGCAGAGCAGGAGTTAAAAGTAAAACAACAAAATGACTCTAGCATATAATAAAAAAAAACATACCCAAGATTACTTATAACAACATGGGCAAAAAATCAACATTTAATATGCTGTAAACAACACAATGCATAACAAAAACCTTTAACGTGATGACAAGAGACTTTAAATGTCATCCTTGGTTAGGTTACGAAATAAACCCATATAGCAACACAAGAAAATGGCTCAGTTCAGTGGCTTACACTGACAGCACAGTCAACGACATGTGCATCGCCAACTGAGACTTCATCATAGCAATGAAACAAAAGAGCTGCAAGACTTTGCTTCCTCCAAATCATGCAGACAATCAGGCAAGCAAAACATGCAAGACAAAAATAAAAAAAAAATAATTATACACTTGTATAAAACACACCAGATAAAATACCAGAACCACACACTGCTACCAAACTTCTGCCAACCTCTCTCTCCACTTGGTTAGGTTAAGAAAGAGAAAAGGCTAACAATTTATTTTGTACAAGTTGTCTTTGATTATAAACGGGGACCTGATATATTTTTTAAAGATGTTAAAGATATTTTTAATATACTAATCAATTTTATACATATATAAGGAATATTTAAAAACACTCTTATTATTAATACTCAATTTTTTTAAGTGTTTCATCAAGAAAGTTAAAGGAAAGTACAGAAAAATCATTTTACTCAAAACTGTTTGCAACTTTAAATTTAATTACATTAAAAATTTGAAATTTATCATATGATAACTTTTTAATCAGTTTTGGATAATTTTTTTTAAATCCATGACCAGTCAGTCGTTGACCTCCCAACTTTTCAACAAACCATTATAAAATTTACATAGAACCTAGGTATTTCTTAACTTAACCAAGGGGAGAGAGAGAGAGAGAGAGTTCGGCAGAAGTTTGGTAACAGAGCAGGGAAAAATTGTAAAACCACAAAACGACTGTACTAAAGAATAAAAAAAATACATACCTAAAATGACCTTCTAAAATCATGGGAAAAAGTAACAGCATCAAACATTGTGTTTACAACACAATGCATAACAAAAATCATAACAAGATAATAAAACTTAAAATATAATCATTGGCTAGGTGACGATAAACATGTTCACTTAGGGACACAAGACCATGAAACAAAACAACTGCAAAACTATTGCAACCTCCACAAACCATGCATACAATGAGGTAAAGAAGACACGAAAGACAAAATTAAAGAAATTATTCTACACATGTGCGAAAAACACCAGAAACAACAACAAATGCAAAAATTACAAGACCTTTCCATTTGATAAAATTGCACTCAACGAATTCAAGTCAGGACAGTTTGTCCCGAAGTGATATCATACGCAAATGGTCAAGAGACTTTGGTTCTACTCGACAGTGGAGCGGAAGTGTAATATATTAGTGAAGATTTGATAAAGTACCTAATACTGCAATTAAAATTATCGGGGTCACTTCAAGATCGAGTCCCATTGTCAATAAACAAGTACTATTCTGTATTTAAGGGCTACGTGAGTCTGAGCCTATGACAGCTATTTTTGTTAATGACCTAGCCAACCCATTAATAGAAAGCACAGACTTCTTAAAACAGTTTGTTGTTGTTATTTTCATCTATGGACAATAATGACAATTGACCGTGACAAGCTCATCAGCAGGTCTTACAAGTGGCATGTCAGAGGCAAAAATATGTAGCCTTACTTGTAGACTGTGAATTGCCTAGGTCAGCCTCACACAACCAGCTTAGTGAGAGTTTAGTAGCATCACTAGGAGATCTAAAGCCGGCACACCAGGGAGAGACAACTGTCAACATGGACCAGTTGAATCACTTATACAGCCTACTGACTTATCGCCAGGTCTGAACCATGAAGTAAGAATTAAAATAATGGAAAACGAGCTCTACCCCAGAAAATTGTACACCATTCCGGCGAAGAATCTACAGGAACAGGAATCAACACAGTACCTGCGTTATCAGGCTAGATTGGAAAAAAATAACGAGGGAAGCCAGCCTTATCTCCAATCCAAGCGTGTGCGTGAATGATGGCACAGTAATATGTTAATGAATTAAAAGAATCACGAGAGGAGCTTCAGAGATATAAACCTCGATGACATTGTGATAATAGAGCTATGGATTAAAGTAACAAGCCTCTGTTTACCTTCAAGATTCAAGTGCAACCTATGTATAGTAAAATTTCCAGTCCAAGATACTAGTTTCTACTACGTGAAAATTTTTAAACATACTACAGATTTAATTGATTCCCGATTCGTTTCCTTCATTGCTACAGTAACACACGACCAAGTTGGCTGGTCGTACCTATAGGGTATTTCGTAACTGTATCGTTTGTTTCCCTAAATTTTTTTAGTTTTGGTTTCAGCACATTAATCGCTTTATCACCTTAACCTTTATAAACATCGTAGGATCAACCAATTATGACAACAGAGTCTTTTTGTTTGATTTTTTTACTAACATTTTCACTTTTGTCTAAAATATTTTGCAAACTTGCGCCTGGTTTCACTATCCTTAATTCACAATTTTCAGGTATTACATCACACAACTGTCTAGTAATCCCTCTGCATTAACTGCCAGCAGGATTTATTTTGCTCCCGGACTCGATTTTTTGCGTACCATTGTATCATGTTTAGGTGTACGCACTTGTTTGGTAACATATTCTTAGCTATCTTTCAGAGCATCAAACTTGTTAGGCAGAGGAACGGAAAAGTCACAAAGAGAAGCTAATTAGACGGATTTACATTTTTGGACCAATTGCGACCATAATTAAGGAATACTTGTCCATAAGGCAGGAATATTCGTCACTACCGTGTCTTTTTTCTTTGTGAGATAGATATTTCAGTTAATTGCAGTACACTTACGATTTCTTTCAGCGAACTCGCCTCTTCCAGTAGTTGGTTTACAAATGCCTCCTGCTTTTTCGTACCACTGTCTTCTGATTTAAGTAGTGCTTGTACTATTGGGTTTGATTGAGCAACATCACAAAAGTTCTTGAACATTGGTTAAAAAATTTCCAACAAGTATTTTATTTGTGACAAAAAAAAACAACAGAAAAGAACAGAGTTCTGGGAGTGTGGATATAGATAAACGTGAAATCTTGTTTATTTTTTATTTTTGCTTTGTTGATTTTTTCGTTTATTTGCACTCCCCTGCTTCCCGAAAGCTACAACGATGTTTTCTCCCAGTGTTAGCCGTGTTGTTTCTTCTGATTACTCAGATTTTTATTTTTCTCTTTCTTCGTGTCTACAGTCAGCGAATAGGTTGTCGGAAAACTGTGAGTTATAAACCAGTAAAATATATTTCTGTGTCTCGTAGAGCATTAAAGTGGGAAAAAAATATTCACTATGTATACAAAAATTCACATATTTTTCTATTACTAATAATTTGAAGATTTCTGCAAACAATGGCGAGTGATAATACATTTTAACAAATTAAAGCAAGTTAAAATTATACTCATAAAATTTCTTTGCGTGAATTGGTACCAACAATGGCAATTGGTGTATTCAAGTAAAAAAAAAACACCTCTGCACCCCTCTTGGCTCATCCTGGTGAAACCTGTTTTTGGATTGGCCAAATCATACTACTTCACGTGAATTTTACTAAAAATATTGTTAAGAAAGTTACATATGGTTTTAAGTAAGAAAACTTTCTGACAGATCAATGCACTAGCAAACTCAAACATAAATGTTTAAGAGTTTAAATTATTGTTCCACTCATGCCTATGATGAGTTAGTTGATTGAAAGAACTTTTGTAGGCACAGGTAATGTAAGGTAGTAATTTCTCCATCTGGCTACATTTGTAACCAAGAAATTCATTGTCCATATTCCTCTTTCTTTCATAAAGTGTTGTGAATGTAAGCATTTATTATTGTTGTCATACAAAATTACTTTGATAATAAAATATCCTTAATACAAACATACAACAATGCAACAATAAAAAATCAACAATGCATTCGGTTATTTAATCAATACATTTCAAATGTATTCTATATGTTATTTTGTGAACGTTACCAATTTTTTAAATACTTTTATGTGAAGGAAATTGTGGAGAGTGCATACAACGTTTTCTTTTTATCAGATAAAAACAGTATATTTTGAATATTTTAATTGGAAAGCAATAGGAACACGCTTATGTGTCTAAATCGTAGTCAAAAATTTTAGACAATTCACTTACATATGATTAAAATAAGTCAAACGAAGGATTTTTTTAATGATAATGTTGTCAACATTTTAGTTCAGAAAGCTTGCTGTATCAGTGACGCTTTTTTTTTGGGGTGGGGGGGGGGTGGGAAGGGGGAGGGAGAAATTCGCATAAGTGACGTGAACATTTTTCATACGTTTAAATTCCAACGTTTGAAAAACTTAGCTAAAGCGCTGGTTCATTTTACGAGCCGCGACACTTGCATTTGGCCGCGGCAGGAAGTGGGATTGTGCAATTTCCACCTTTTCATCCTCTTCGTCCAATTCCTGCCTCACTTCACCTAACGTCCCGCAGGAAAGATGTGGGCTGCAGTTTGTCTTCCGAGACCTCATAAGCTACTGTCATCACTCTCTCTTCCCGGGTCCTCTTCCCGCTATTCTGCCAGACCAAGGGTGGAGAAGAAGAATATAAGAAATAAAAAAAATTGATCTAACGAAATGATAAAGGCTTCACGAGAAAACAAAAGCCTGTTAATCAGATTGAATTAAGTGGTTTTTTATTTAGTTCTGTCTACAACCACTTCCCATCATTTTTCGTTGTTCTGAAATTTCGGTCAGGGTGACTTCTATACGCAAGGCATTGAAATATTCTTCTCATCGTCTGTTTTTTGTTTTGTTTTCAGGACATCAGTCTACGGAGAAGATTATATGTAAATACAAGTTTTAGGATTCTATGCCCCAGTAGTTAGGAATTTTTTTTAGTGGGGATTTTTCTTCCAAATTTAAACAAAATATTTGTGTATTAAAATAAATTTATAGTAAAACGTAATAAAACGTCTAACAAATGATCGCATGTAAGTACTTTAACTGTTTTTTATTGTCACTCGAATTTCTTTTACTTATTTAAAAAAAAGTTTTTATTTTGGTGCCCAAGCAGACATAAAAAGATGCAAAAGAATGTTGTCACTAATAATCAACACACACACACACACACATACATATATATATCTGTGTGTGTGAGTGAGAGAGAACAAGACCACACGGCCTGGGTGTGTTTTATGTTCAAAGCCCTTGCGTGTTTCAAAATTTCAGTACTGGTCGTTTCCGTTAGACAGCAGCACTTGATTCACACATTCCTTCACGGCCAGCACAACACCTGGTTGTTGCACCGTACCCGAACGCTCCTCATTATACGCATATATGCCAATTTTTCTTCTCTCGCAGCACGTGCGAGTATAACACCTTAATTTATCAGGCGCGCGACCAAAGTTCGGGAGTTGGAGAAATTAGCCGGGAACACAGCTGGAGTCTGAGCCTTTGAGCGCCTGGCCCGCCGCGGAACTGGCAACAACGCCCTAAACACTCCCAGCGCCTGGGAGTTAGGCGAACCGCGCTACGGCCTCGGCCGCTTACAAGTCATCGTCCACGAGGTTCAAGAAGATGGGCGAGGGAGGGGGCGAGGCGGACTTTCAGACGTAGCGTTGCAGCGCGCATTTGCGGGAGAGGCATAAGGGAAGAAGGGGCGGTAAGGACGAGTGAACCGTGAAATTGGACAGCCCTGCCAGAAAAGGAGGGTAGGAGGGACGATGGAACGAGGAAGGGTGGGGAAAAAGGGCGGGTGGGAGACCTCCCTCCCTAAACCAACGGGCACGTCTAGAGCAGGCGGAAGTTTATAGGCCCTAAATTACATATTAAGGCGAGAAGGCAAGGAGGGAAGGGGTGTCTGGGACGTCACTTCTGGGCTAAAGAGGTTGCATGTAGAATGTACACTTACAATGGCGTCCTCCAACACCCACCTTTCCTTCCCCCCTGGCTCGTCGCTCGTCGCAGACGGTTATTGGAAGGGATAATATATCTGGCGGAACTGTGTCTGCGGCGTTATGTTCTCTCGGAGGGCACGAGTCCTCCTTTCCCCTCTACCCGCTTCTGTTACAACCGCTCACTGGTACACTACCGGGGTCGCTTCCCTTCTAGCGTGATGCGTCTGTCGCGGTAGGAAACGCAAGGAGGTAGAAGTGCACCACTTCTGCAACTTATTACTTAACGAGATTAAGGCCAAACGGTCGGTGTTGTGAAACTTTATTTTTGGATCAGTTAATAAAGAAAACGACTGAAAGAAATACTTTCATTGTAGAAAGACCAGTTTTGGAGATATAGCTTAAAATTAGGAGATTTTGAAATTCTAGTTCTTAAGGGGTCATAAGGAGAATATCATGAAAGTTAGGACAAAAATTCTCGTGAAAATACACTTCTGATAGTGGTATGACAACCGACTAAAGAAAAGCTTTTAATTAATTATTCATGCCATTTTTCCTTCTCCTCCTCTTTTTTTATTTCTTGGACTAATGTGAACTAATGGTTTGAGTAGGGCTTAACATTAGATCAGAGAACGGTGTGAAGCAATGTGATGAAAATACATCATTTTTACGGGATACATAAGAGAGAGTGTGTGTGTGTGTGAGAGGTGGGAGGAAGGGATAACCCCGAGGAAACCCACTGGCTCATGGTGGCTTCCATCGTGTTTCGAACCCGAGGAAAATTAAATTCTGGTTACACACTGCCAGCAATTCAAACCCGGAACGCATTGGTAGGGGGTGAGTGATCTGATCTTGACAGCTCCAAACTGAGCCACAAAGTCTAAGAAAACGGCTGGAGGCGTCTGCATATTTCATTAATGTTAAATACGATTTATGATGGTGTACATTTTACAGATAGGCTATATCAAAAAGATTTTTATTACTGAACTTACTTCGAACATTTTTATTTAATTGAATATGTAGATGGTTACAGGAAAAGTATGGTCAAAGAAGCAGCATACCTATTTAAAAAACCCAAAAAATCATGGCTACAAGCTAAACATGAGCTCCTTTTATGGAAGAAAAATCAATTACCAACAGGAAGAAAGTGGAGTGAAGCCACACAGGGCCTAACTCCGAATGACTAACTCAGCCAATGAGATGACGTCATACATGTTTTTCCGAAACATAACCAAATATCAGGAAAGCAATCTTCTGATCGGCTGACACCTGAGCCAATAGGAGAATGCCCCTGACGATTGGCCACCCGAAGAAGACCCCTGGCAAGTATTTATAGAGCTCTACCACGTTCCATCTCCCAGTTGATTCTCAACCCTGAAGATGCCTGCTACAATGTAGAACGAAACGTTGGTTCATTCTACAACTTCAACGCTGCGCAGCTAAGCTAGCTGGGATAGTTTATCTAAATCTTATGTTAGACTGTCTGATACATCTCATCAGATGCATTGAGGGTGACTTTTAGTATGCAACGAAAATTGAAGGATCTGCGCGCACCAAGTCTATATTGAAGTCTATATTGCTCATGCGCCCACGAGACGAATTCGTCCATTTAGCGGACTGCAAGTGTATAGTGCAACATGTATAGACGAATTTCTGTAGTTTTTGCAACGATTAATTTCTAAATATTTTCGTGCACTAAGTAAAAAAAACATTACTTCTAATGCAAGTACATAAGTATACGCAATCTTTATATTGGGCTAGTAAATCTATTTGATTTTATACTTGTAGGCATGCTGAAGATGACTCTAACCTAAAAACACAACTTACTATTTTAAACCTACGTCTTATTTGTGCACTACGTGGGATCCTAGTTCAAAACTTCTCACATGCACGTTGCAAAGAGGCTTTTACAAAAAAAGAGATTTAAATTAAACAGAAACTTTTGTAAACTTGGCGCAACTGAGAGGGAATTTGTATTTCGAGTAATTTGTCTGCTGGAAATTGACGAATGATAATATTTTATTTCTTTAAGCTGGACATCACCACGATTAAAAACTTGAGCCTCATTGCTGTAAAGAATGCTTGGCCCTCATATCTGGATCACTAGTTCAAGAATTCTAATTCCGGGTATGACTAATCATTGGTTAGAAGACATTCCAAGATGTTCAGAGCTCATATTGGTCTAACAGAAAAACGCGTGGGTGGTAAGCCCAACAAAAACTAAAATTAATACACTGCTTCACGTGGTCATAAATTAAAAAATATATATATATATTGTACAGTGCTGAATAAGAATTACTTTCCGATTTTGTGCGTGGATGTCACGTGGCAACTTTTAAACTCCTGCACACTACGCAACCACGTACGACAATCGTGCTTTGTATGCGGTGTTTGCGCCTGATATTTTCTAGTTTCATGTAACCTTGTGGTTATATAAATGTGAAAGTTGGATTTTTACTAGTGACTTGAATTTGACGCCTTTTTGAAACAAAGTAAACCAATATATTATTTTTTAAAATTTAATATTTATCAAAAAAAATGGAGAGTTCCCGAGAGAACATATTTTATATTTTAAATCCAGTTATGAAAATAACTTATGTGGAAACCAGCCTCAAAAGAATTTGCAATGATTGACATATACTTATCTTAAAAGTTTCAACAAACATTACTTTAATTATGATATTTATAAAAAAAACATTTATTCAAAATGTTAAGAATATACTGTAATTAATTTCCCTAACAAATATTTAAAATACATTATGAGAGTTAATAAAGAATATGTTAACAATATTTTTAAAATACTGAATTTGACATAATATTAGTCAGGGATGTACATGTGTGAGTGAGTTGGGATGGTAAGTTTTTCTAGCGCAGTTTTGCGTCTAAGCTTATGACTGTGGAATAGCGCGCAGTCTTTTGGAAAATTATGATATTTGTGTGGTAACCAATTATTATTTTTTGGCTTAAAAATGAAAACAAATTTTTAATGCAAGGTCCTTGAGGGCTTGAAAGGATCTGTACTGGATTCATGCCTAAAAGTATTCTTAAAACACGAGTTAAGCTATTACTATTATTATAAAAAAAATTAAAACGAAATACAGAAACAGAATTACCCATCTGACCCCAAAATATTCTTACACGAGTAATATTAAATTTTTTTTTATTTTTTTTTTTTACATAAAACAGAGTACGGCCTGTTCGGCATGTTTAGCGAACAGGCCGTACTCTGTTTTATGTAAAAAATAATTTAAAAAAATAATTTAATATTACTCGTTAGTCAATTGTTAATTGAAATAATAAATAAAAAAAAGTACGAACAATTTTGCAGTTATATCAATCTCATGCAATAACTTGTGTCATTGCCAACGTAAATCTTGATGTAAAAACTCATTGCATATTTTTTCTATTTTAATAACACGTGTGAATTATTTTGTTCACGCAAACGAAGTTGTAAATTCAGATAGTTTGCAATGAAATTTATAGAATTTATATATGTGCGTGTAGTATTGCCGACAAACCCAATTATTAAAAAAAACATAAATATATTTAAAAAAAAACATTTCTTTTTGCTATTTTCTCATGAACATTATACCCTAACAGTAGTTCAGACCGCTGAAACTATGCATTTACTTTTGTTTTGAACACTGTTTGCGGCACATTTACAGACGTTGTCAAGTAACAGATTGTTCAATTAATTGTTTATTTATTTTCCTGAAATCTTTAAATCTAGTTATCTTCGATTTCCTGGACAGCGCCCTGTGATTGGCCCAGGTTTTGGCGGCGCCTCAAACTGAGTGCTGACGCCCTGGATGTTGGGAAACGGAACGCTTTAGTCCGGCTGGTGCAATGCAGCTTCCCGTTGGGACCTCCAGTCGGAAGCATTAAAAGTTAGTAATTTTGCTTGTGCGGGCGAAAATTATTGTTTTTGTCGGCGTGGAACAGTGTATGTGGCAGATTCCACGTAACAGTTTCGCTTGATTCGCGCAACAAAACATATTGTTAGTGAAAGTGAATATGGTCTAGGTATACCGCATCCAAGTAGACCATACTGAAAAGTCGATACGACACATTTTACCGTCGCCACGCCATTTTCAGGCACTTTTTATAGATTGTGTGAGTAAAAATTATATTGTTATGTGGCCTATATCTCAAAATGTTTAATTACACACTTTTCAATTGTTTTCTATGGCCTAATTTTAAACAACACGTACATAAACAGTCATGCTGAAACAACTCTGTTCAGAAGTCCTAAGTAATGGAATTAAATTATTTTATCGCTCTGAGTTGGCCGAATAAAAATTTAAAACATACCTCGAGAAATAAAAAATTAACTACTTAAATAAAGGTTTTAATATCCCTGAAAAAATAATAATTGTAGTGTTTGTGTCCAACATATCTGGCAACTTTAAATAGTATTTTTTAACATTATATTTATTTTTGAGTTGTGTTGGAGGGGCCTATTGGCAGTCTCAATAATATTATCTTTTCTTTAAGAATATATATTAGCTACTTTTTTATAATTAATGTTTGTTGTCATTGTGGAATTTGCATGCCAAATAAAACCCTACCCTATAAAGGCATTACACAAAGAGTATTTTATTGAACGCAACTACACACAAAAATATACCAACAGTTTATCACATGGAGCAGCGGGTTTTTCAAGGTTATGAGTTCAAATCGTCAGCCAGGGCAATGCCTTTATAGTATTACGTTTAGCAATTTCACTTCTTCCATTCCGCTCCAACAACATAAGTGGAAATGAAATTTATATCACCCTCGGGGAAAGATCATCGGATATTGTGTTTCGACGAATTGGTCCATCATTTATTTCCACAAATTCCCGGCGACTCATGCGCAAATAGATTACATTTTACCATGTATCATAGCCGGTTGGATGGATCAGAGTTATGATGTTAAATCATTGAGAAAACATTTCCCTATCACGTTATAATGGTCGCAAAATTAGCAATTATTTTTTTTTAATTTAAAGAAAATATTTCACTTCCGACTTAAACATAAACTGAGTCGTTTTTTATGTATTCTACAACCAGAAAAAAAACTGTCGTTTTTCAGAATAATATAGTATTAAAAAATATACGAAATTATTGAATACACTATAAAATGTAATTTTTTGAGTAATCAAACGGTTTTAGAAACTAAACTCTCCATCGAAAGATATGGATGACGAGTAAAATTTACTGGTAAAATAAAAAAAAAATTGAATCATTTTTATTAAAAATTCAATGGTTTTTTGAGTAACGAAATCTTACTATGGTGGTGTGGTGCATGCTACTTGAATGAATTTTATATAATTATTTAAATATATTCATTTTTTTAAAAATAAATGTGCAAACTGATGCCAAATATTATAGTCATTGCCACAGACTACCCATTTCAGTTCAAAATATTACAAATTCATGTTAATTTCTGTTTTACAATGACAACCAATACACAGAGAGAGCTGACGTTCTTCAGAGTCAGTACAGAATAAAGTAAAATTTTTTTCAGCCATGGAAATCCGTAATATTAAAGTCCATCCATACTATCTAAATAACTTATGTGAATTATTGCGTCCACGATAATGAAGTTGCGGGAAAAGCTATTTTAAAATAAATCTGTCACTTTCCGATTCACATAGTAATTTATCTAATTTTTTTGACAAACCTGTTTAGGAAGAGATATCTCAAATATATTTAACCATGCCACATTATCTTATTTCCTGTTGATAATTTAAGAAATTAATAATTTTTTTGGGTCTAATTCATGTAACTTGGGAATATTTATAGCCATGGAGGATTCGTTATAACATTTGGGGGTTAAAAATAACTGCCAATATCGTTTACTATTAAAAAAACTTAACTTGCTTACATTTTTGGCATATGTATAAAAAACTAACCACTGCGCTACAAATATCTCGATAAAAATACATGCGCACCACTTAAAATTAAATAAATAGGCCAGGGCATTGTGAATTTCAACCCAAAAACACAAAATCTGCTCATAAAAATTTATAATTATTTAAGATCATACATACAAATTAGTTAACAATGGTCTTAGAGGACTAAGCAATGCTAAAGAAAATCTTTGAACTAAGAAACCTTTTTTATACACGCTTGATGCTTACCCCTTTATTTACGTAGAATCTTGATAAAATAATTTACGTTTATTTACTTAATGAATTTTAAATAACATCACTTTTACACCGTGTTAGTGGTGATTTTATTTTTTCAGTGTTATATTCTATGTTTTAACGTATTTTACATGTTTTTTTAATGTTTTGCCAGTTGAAATGATATGCTTTTGATGTTTTATTTTTTATTTTTCATGGTTTTGAAGTTATCGTTCCAGTATAAAAAACTTAAATTCAAATACATATAGATTACCTACTATTTTCTCTTGCTTGATATGGTTTCTTTAACGAAAAAACATCGTCTCAAATTGGCAGAACAAATTAAAAATGATCTTTATAATAATCCACAGCTTCCCCTTTACACTCTATTACTTTGGAAACTCGTTGTGATATTTTTCATATTTTTGATGTGTAAACATCTTAGCTCTCGGTATACGGCATTTGGTAGGAGAAATTTCGTCAAGGAAACGGAAGTTGTATGGAACGAAAATGTGTAGCTACGGTGCTGCCATTCGTGGGGGTGGCGCAAACCAAAGTTCGTAGAGACAACGGGAAAGATCAAGGTACTAACTGTTTAATAAATTTAAACAAGATGGCAGTATTTTACTAAATCACTTGTTGAAAATCTGGTCCAAAGCCGGGGTTTAGTATTTTTCAAGTCTTTTTTGCTTTTATCGGCGCAGTTGCAGTATATAATTTAAACTTTCGCCCGGAAAATAGAATAGTTCGATAGTTGACGTAACTATGGCAGGAATTCTATCGGTGGGTGCCAAAACTACTTGTGAATCGCGTACAGAAATTAGTTGAAAAAACAATTTGCCTTTATTTATCACTCTCGGCATTCTTTTAAAGAATTCTACGTTAAATTTCGTGTCTAAGTTTCGTATAATAGTTGAATTACTATAATGAGAACACATTACTTTGCTTGTCACCAAGATTAGATGTTACATATCTCTAGCGAGTACTGAAAGACTTGCTCAAATTTTTTTCATATTGTTTTGCATTTATTATAGAAAAGAAAATACTGAAAAAAGCATGGAGTTTTGATTCGAGATATGTGCAGTGGCGTTACAATGTGCATTCTTAATATGAATCTGTAAAAACTACTGTAAATCCTTGTAATTTCACTGATAAAATCTCAAAACTGCTTTACAAAAATTCATTATGGAGAAATTTCAACAGTTGTATTTATAAAATTCCACTGTTCAACACAAGTTATTAACAGTTACATATTTAGAGAGTACTACGTGTGAAATATTAAAATAATAAAATCTTGGTAAATGTGTAAAATCGCGGCTTTTGGGGGAAAAAGGTCTAATAACAACTAAAGTGAATTGTTGGTTAGGTTAACTAAATTAATAATGCAAAAAAATATTCAGCACAATATTTTAAAGCCCTGAATATTTTTTTACTTCCCATCTAAAACTTCTCACTTAATTTACGCTTCAACTTGCCAGCGGGAAGCTGCCGCGACTCTACACATTTACCAAAATATTCTCTATTTTCCTCGCTCCTCAAGTATGTGCGACTCTACACATTTAGCAAAATATTATCTATTTTCCTCGCTCCTCAAGTATGTGCGACTCTACACATTTAGCAAAATATTCTCTATTTTCCTCGCTCCTCAAGTATGTGCGACTCTACACATTTACCAAAATATTCTCTATTTTCCTCGCTCCTCAAGTATGTGCGACTCTACACATTTACCAAAATATTCTCTATTTTCCTCGCTCCTCAAGTATGTGCGACTCTACACATTTACCAAAATATTCTCTATTTCCCTCGCTCCTCAAGTATGTGCGACTCTACACATTTACCAAAATATTCTCTATTTTCCTCGCTCCTCAAGTATGTGCGACTCTATACATTTACCAAAATATTCTCTATTTTCCTCGCTCCTCAAGTATGTGCGACTCTACACATTTAGCAAAATATTCTCTATTTTCCTCGCTCCTCAAGTATGTGCGACTCTACACATTTAGAAAAATATTCTCTATTTTCCTCGCTCCTCAAGTATGTGCTTCGGGTTACGGGCAGAATCAAACCAACGCACGTTACGCAGCGAAGGGAGGACTAGAATTCGTCATTCCACGGAGTGGCAAGCAGAGCAAATTCATTCGCCGGCGCAAATAAAACACGGAATGCGCGCGGGAAACATTATAACGGAGTTTTCAGGTACTTTGAACTCGGTTTCGGGATTCTGGAATGGAAGGTCTGGAAGGAGGGAGAGAAGAAAGCTGAGGAATTTTTTTTTCGCCGTCACACACCGAGTCCTTCCCCCATCCTCATTTCCCCTCCGTCACCCCAACAAAACCCTCACGATATCCTCTTCCCCATCGCTGAGTTGTGACTCCCATCCGAATTTGCATTCTATCGAATTTTCTTTTTTTTTCGGGGTAAAAACCTGGTTAAACTCAAAACCGGAAACCAGGGCGTCCTTCCTACATCCCAACTCACCCCCCCTCCCCTTCTTAAACATCTCTCCCCCTTCCAACATTTTCCCTCAAAAGGGACGCGCGGCATCCCACCTCCGCGTTCGTTTGTTCGCCTGCCGTCAGAGGTCTTCAGGCGCGCGGCGGTTGAAATATGACGCCATCGGAATTTCATTACAAGACTCCCTCTTAAGATGGCGGACAGACCAGGAGTGAGAGAGAGGAGGTGAGGGGAAGGGTGCAGGGTACATCGCAGCATCCCAATGTGCGTGCTCGTACATCTATATATGTATGTGTGTGTGCACTTTAGGAGGGGATGGCTTGCAAGGGGGAGGGGGAAGGTGAAATTTATCGACGTCAGAATTCATTAAAACGTCTGGAAACTTATTGAGAAGGATAACTTCCCTTCGGAAGGCAAATAGATTTAAAAAATTTTTTTTAACTCGTTTCTCTTCCCTTATTACAGATTCCTATGCACGTTCTTCAAGAACACATCAACATTATTACTCCCGCGCCTCGCTTTGGTTTATAGTACAGGTGAACACGCATAACTTGGAAATGCATTATAATACAATATAATAGGATGCATAGCTTGGCTGTCAAATATGAGATACAATATAACAAATTCTTCACGATTTCTCATAGCTTATTACTAGGGCCATGCATTTTTCGCGAAAAGATTTCGAGACTAGTTGAAATTCAAAACACTGTTGTATCGTCTGTGTTTCGTGATTGGGTGTGTTTCTTTCAGTTACGTGTCTACTGTCAGAACACCAATTACAGTAGTTCAGTGCGTAATCATACAGGTTCCGAGTGGCTCGGTGAAATAAGGCAACGGCTCTTCTCTCACACGGTCGCCAATCACAAGGAAGAAACTGCTGTTGTGTGTATACCTCGTTGCAGTCTAATGGGTATTCATATATTTTCGCGAAAAATACCTGCCCCTACTTATTACTTTATTGCTGAGTTATACAAATCAAGTTACATAGTTATCCTAAACTTCAAATTGAAACAGAATGCGTATGCTGGAATACTTCACCCAAACATTTCAGCTGTCCAAATTTTAGCGAAGTAGTGCATAAATTTTTCAAGGTATTAATTTCTATTTTTATTTTTAAGAAAGCAAGCAGCAAAGAAGAGTATTTTAATATCCAAGATATTATTTTAAAGTCCATTAAATATGAACATATTCTCAAAAATTACTCCAAAAATAACAAGTTTAATTAAGGAAGGGATTATTAAAAAAAGTTAAAAAGTTAAGAATTAAGTTTGTGTAGGAAAACGACAGTCATTAAGGTGTAGGTTTCGTATGACTTAAATTTAAATTTTGTTGTGGCAAAAACAAATTTATGTTATAAGGATTCAGTTAGAGTAAAATTTTAAAACATTTAACACCCAACGACATTCGAGTGATTCCAAATGAAACTAAAAATAAATATTTTCAATACTATGAAATTATGGTAATTACAATACTTTTCGTTTATCTAAATTAATCGGCATTGTTAGATTATAAGCCGTGTGCTCGATGGGAAAATATTTGATCCTCATGTTCGTTGCATTACCAAAAACGCTGATACAACTGACTTTAATAAACAGAATCCTTAACACCAAATTCCGTATATCTTACTTCAAAAGTAACAAACTTCCATACAAAATTTTCATAGCCTATTTAACCTCCTAACGGGATGAATTTTCAGTAATTCTTTCTTGGTGCTCACCTACATTATATAAGGAACTCCTGTGCATAATTTCATGTTTATAGACCCACTCGTTTAAGCTGTGCGTTGTCTGTCATTTATTCAGTGTTAGAGTTTTTTTGAAGAAGATTCGATTTGTAAAAAAAAATAAAAATCTTAAAAACAGTCCCGCAGAGCTGGAAGGGAATTTCGTAACGTATTGTGATGTGGAACTGCCAGCGAGTTGGGAAGGCTGCCCCTGACGGCTTGCCAGATGCAACCATCAGGTCCCCACCCTGGATGTTTCTTCTCCCCCCCCCCCCAACAGGGTGGGTGTAGACGAGGAGGGGGAGGGGTGATTGTCGCCTCGCGACGCCTGGGCGTCACCTGCCTTTCCCCTTCATCGCTCACGCGTCACGTGGCGTCTGCGTATCTGCCGGGCGTCCTTCCCACCCCTTAGCCCCTCACAACCCTCTCCCTACCACCCTCGAAACCCCCTGACCAATCCCTCACCACCAGCCGGCAATCTTCGCGAGCGACGTCTGCCGGTAATGACATGTCAATCGCGCCATTACTGTGCACGTCTCTTTCTGGCCTCGCCTTCCTTTATCCTCTATTCTTGACGTCTCTCTCTCTCTCTCCCAGGCCATCTCTCGCCTCTGTTCGTTCTACTCCAGAAACCCCCCTCCCCCCATTTCCAGCGTTGTGGTAGACAAAAGATGGTCGGCGAGTGGAAAAGACTGTTAGTATTCTCCGCGGGATTTCGTAACGTAACAAAAAAAACAACATATACACAAGGCGGAGGCGACATCTCTTCCAGTAAACTTGGAATACGGTAACAATTTTTTTTACGCCGTGAGGCAGAGATGAGAAATTTGTTCCGAAACAGATTCGTCTAAGAAACAATCCTCTCGCTTTTTATATTCGCGATGAGTTAACTCTTTATACTATTAAATTAATAAAGAGAGAAATCTAATAAACTTTACGTCCAGAAATAAGCCCACGTGTAAAACAATTACAAGCTTTGTCCATTGTATTAAAAAATTCATAAAGATTAAAAGAAACATAAAAAAGAATATAAATGGAAGATATTACCATTTAAATTATTTTTGGACTAGCTACGGCACTTGCACGAACAAATAAAGATTACTAACAGAGGAAGTTTTGTTTGAAGAATCACTATAACATCTGAACATCGTAAATTCATGTCAGGTATCAATGTTTTTATAATAACTGTACTTAAAATAAAAATTTAATTCACAAATACTGTGCCGATATGATGGCAGAGATCGATACAGAAATACTGGAAAATATGCAATGTTTACATGCGATATATATAACAGATGTATAAGACATAATATATAATATAAAAATTTTCGAGGTCATGTGTGCACCACGTGCCGTCTCGCACGTCAGTGCTGAATGAAACATTGTTATTTTGTTATCTTTTGAACGGTTTGAAAATAAGCCAATTTGGTAGGTTTTCTTTAGCTATAAAATTTATTTAAATATATAATGCAAAGCCAATGATAATCTGGAATAATTTTGCTTTAAAAAGGAAAAAGGATATTGGAACCAAACAGGTCCAGTAATTTTCGAAAGAACATTTTACAAGAAAAGTAATATTCATAAAGTTAGTATGTATCGGAAAAAAACTTACGGTATTTACTTTAAGTATAGTGAAATTCAAAGTAATTTCGAAATGATCGATTTTTACTAACTATCCAAGCCAAAATAAAATAAATAATGTCCACTTAACTTTACAGGGTGATTTTTATGCAGCTTTTTAAGGAAACAATAAGTGCGAAGTTAACATTAGCATCGGATGCCTCGTCACCTATGCCTCGTTTCTCTTGGCTGTGTGCATGCAACTACAGAAAAAACCAACCGCAGTTTTTGATTGCTTGGTTATAAAAATAAATTTATAAACGGGCACTAAGTTCACTTCAAAATTCTGCATTGATATTTTCATACCAGAAAATAAAACTTTTCTGTAAATATTCGTTTCATTCACAATTACTTTCCAAATAAGAAATTGTTTGTTCATAATGTTTTACGCCACATGTATGCCCGTTCTACAATGACACGGAAACAGTTCACGTAAACGGAGACGGATCTCTCGGAAAGGAGTATCTACAGCGGACAGGGACCCGTAAGGATTAGCTCGACAATGCCCATCTCTTCCGTTTACGTTACACCGTGCGATCATTAGAAACCGAGTATTTGGCCACGGTGGTAGTCATGTTTGTTTACATTTTATGTACGTAAAAAATTGTTTTTAAGTACAAGAATATCTAATGTTATGTCATTACTTCATGGTTTAGTTCGCGGGTCTTAAATTTTTGTTCTTAGTGAAATTCGTAAACGTGAAATACAATTCCTTAGGTTGCCGTTCGTTAAGCTTCCTTGCATTGCAGAAACGACAGACGGATAGTGAAACGTAAATATCTTGCGTATTCGGATCCGTTTCCGTTTTTACGTTTCCATGTCATTACAGAATGGCCTTAATGTCTAACGGCGGCGTGACATCAATGAATACAGAGGACCATTGAACAACTGGGTTACCGACCCATAACTTATAAATATGAGAGATGTTGGGTTTTTCAGGTGTTCGAACCCAAAACCCTCGCCACGTGAGATTGATTAAAAGTAAAACATTTTCTTTCCAGTACCACCAACTAATTATTATACTTAGACAAAACGTGAGTGAAAACAACATTAAAATGATTTAAAAGGAGGTTTAGTTAGTCTGATAGTTTTGGATTATGCTTCTATCAAGTCACTCACCGAACTTAAAGATCCATTGAATCAAATTAAAACATATATTTATCATATGCCATTATTTTTTTTTAAAGAAACCTTAGCGGTGAAGTTACGCCCTTGCCTACTACTGCATCGCACAAGTGATTACAAAGCATTGAAAGGTAAAAAAAAATTATATCACTAAGCTAACCTTCATAAAACCAATTACCAGAAATGTGATAAAACTTATGAATACCCACTAAATAAACAAATCAATAACACATAAAGTAACCACATTTGAAACATTTAATATACTACATTTATTAATAAATTATTAAAATTAAATACTAAAATGAAAATATATCAATAGCCTATATTTTAATCTACTTAATACTTTGGTAGCATATTCAACTAAAATTATTTTAAGAATTATAAATTTAATAATAGAAATAAAATTACAATTCTAAAACCACCAAAATAATTCAAATGAAAACCAATTATTGGCATTTTTTAATGCTTTCTTGACTAAAAATAAATATACTTAATAAACGTTAGTGTTCAGAGTACCAGAAATTCGACTCAGTGTCAAATGCAACTCATCAACAGAAGGTATTAAGAAATATTAATTTTTTTTTTTAGTCGCGCAAAGTTTTCTACCATTTGTCCGACCAAGCCTCTATCAGCCAAACTGTGCACTCCTTGATACATGCTCGTATTTGCACTTAGAGAAAGGCACAGCTTTGAAAACGTGACACGCCCATGACAAGATTACAGTGAGAAAAAAAAAATGGAATGCGTGGGAGAATTAATATGAAACTAATACGATTGTAATGCGAGGGAGGCGGGCCTTTCACCGGAGACCTCTTTACGAGTTCTTGGGTCGCGTGCTTCAGAACTTACGACCTTGAAGCGGTTGGAGCGGCGAAGGGCTATGGATATCAGTAGGCGTCAGGGGCGTGGGAAAAATGTCACGTGGCTCACGGCATCCGAGGGTAAAAAAAAAGCCTGGATTTAGATAGGGTGGGAGGGAGTGGGTGGGGGGTGCGAGGGGAGGGAGAGGAGAATTAGATGAAAGGCTAGGCGCGCACGTAAGCCGAAGCAAAGGAGAAGAAACTCCTCCTCGCCCCGGGACGCTACTATTTCCCTACTTGAAAAAAAAAAATCATCATTGTGTCAGTCGCGGACGAGTTTAATCAACAATGCCGGGTTCTTCCGAGCCGTACTCGTGTGACAAGTGACGGACAGAGACAGCGTGACGAGAAGCTCTGACAGACACGTGCGTCTCCCGGAGCTAAACGCGAGACACATGGAAGAATTTTTTTTTTTTAATGAAAGAATTGTTGTCCAAGAGGAAGAAGTAAAAAAAAAAGTTTATGTAATTTATTTTTCCCACTTTCGTTGACGCCAAGGTATCGTTGAGGTGTGAAAGCTAATTTCTTCTGATGTCACACTTTACACGTCTTTCTTCAAAATGAAAAAAAAGGAAAAAAAAATATGGCGTGTGTGCTAATGTACTCACGTAAGAAGAAGTTACAATTATTTATCATTTAAGACACTTAACTATTTTGAAATTTTACTGTAACAAACATTAACTAAATAAATTCTCAATTTTTAATATTATATATAAACATATGTATAAAATTAATTATTTAATTTTAGTGAAATAATTGAGAATAATTTTAATTAATAAACATAACTCAATAAATATGCTGAGTGTTTATTTTAATTTATTAATTTTAATTATTTATTGAATAATATGTAATAATTTACTATGGATATAAATTATTCATACGGAAACATAACATCTGTTTTTTTAACACTTGGAATTACTCTTTACTGTGACTATTTTAGTTACCAAATAAATTCAAGGGTAGTTTCACTATCATAAAGCCTCATTTGGCACACCAATACGTTTGGTATGGCCCTAATTATTATGATAGTGACTATATATGAGTTTATGATCATACACGTGGGTCCACCATCTTCCTGTGAAAATTTCGTTGCATGGTGCGTGCGTATGGTAAAAATTCACTCTAATCATTTTTCCATAAAACGTCTAAAGGACAAAAACAGAAATTTGCTAATATGCAGCAAACCAAAAATCTCCATCTGCTGCGAAGGAATATTTTATTGCCTAACACAATTTCATGTGTAACAAAATTGATTTAATATTACATAAAAAAAATGTACAGTTGTTTAGAAGGAAGAAGTTTGTTGAATCAACAAAATATTTTCTTCTAAAAAGTGTTTGCTCAGGTAAATAAAATATAATAATAATTTACACACTGAAGTCAAACCTGCCTCTAAGGGTTTTTAATTGCGTTGCCAGAATTAGCTCAAGGGACAATAAAAATTTCTCGTGTCGTGTGAAAATTTTTGCAGTTGCGATAAGTGACTTTGTCAAAAAATGTGGATAAATGGTATTGCAGAGTATTTGCCTGTCATAGAAAACATTTAATTTTGGTCAGTATTATGTATTTACGCCATATCTATGCTTTTCAATTGCGCATTACCATATATATTATTTTAATTTTTTCTTCTTTATTATTAATGAACCGGATATTGAAAGCACTCTAGGTTTAAATGATAACCAACTCTTACTACTATCTTATATTCCATTATTTTTACTGTGAAAACATTTGTATTCTTTGAGCGACAAAACAAGTGGCTTTGAACGTCAATATTTAAATTACCATTTTGGAATAATTTGTTTAGTTATCAAGAAAAAATTAAGTTACAAGTTATAAATCACATAAAATTAAAAATTATAACATATTATTACGAAAAAAAACTGGAAAGTATTTGATAAGTAATTCAAAAATAAGAGTAAGTAGGCTAATTAGAAAAGCATTTAATTTGACGATATGAAAAAAAAAACACTTTAAGTACTCTTCATAAATAACACTAAAAAGAATAAAATAAACTTATAGTTGAAAAAATAAATATTCGCACTTTTATTGTTAAAAAATAAAAAAAATAAAAATTTAATGTTTTTGTCCAACAGCCAAATAACGCACCACAACTCTGTACAACTAAAAGCGTGGGGTGTTCTCTTCTTCAATTTTCACAATGACAATATCCTAAAATTAGTGATAGAAAATTTAAGAGAAATAGTATCAAGCACCCCACGTTTTTAGTTACACAGAGTTGTATATTATTTGGCTGTTGGACAAAAAACTTAAATTAAAATTTGCATTTGTCTCAAAAGGTGGGAACTGGGGACTGCGAACTTAATGTAGGAAGTACTTTATGCATTAAATATGTTTAGTATTAAAAAAAATAGTTTTTGGAAATATTCTTGATTTTTTTAATAACTTTAAATTTAATTGCCGTCGGTGGGCTTCGAACTGTAGATTATGGAAAGTGATGATTTATAACTTGTTTTCGTTATGCTGTTATTACAGATAGCCTATATAATAATTATTGGTAACATTTATTTTCATTATTTTTAAATTTTGAATTCATTATGGTGGTCAAGAAGATGTCAGCCACTTACTGGGGGTATGTAGGTGGATTTCTAAGCCATTTTATGAACTTTTTTTTAAAGATTATTTTGTGGAAAAATTTTCTATCGAAAAGTGAATATTTCTCATGTCACGGGAATTTATCCTTCCAAAATAAGACACTGAGATATTAAATGGGCATTATTAAATCATTTTTGTGCTCTACTGAAGTTCAAGGTCAGTCAGATAGCTGACTCCTCAATCGAACGCCCGGCACTTAAGGTTGTTAAGCCAATATGTAGAGTTTTAAAGCATTGTTAAGCTGATTTAGACGGCTAGAGTGTGGAATATTTTACCACTTTGTAGATTATTTTAATCTCCTGTGCTTTTGAGGAAAAAACGTGGAAAACTCCTTTTTAATTAGAAGATTTCCCTCGAAAGGAGAAATTTATCTCTCTAAAATGGTACATATTTAGCATTGTAAAATGCCTTTTAGCCCATTTAGGGTTTTTTTAGACGATTTCCTCCCTTCGCTATTCAATATATTTGATACTTGATCCTCCGCCTGTCCTTGAATCGGTATTTTAGATCTACTTGTATTTCACCAATTTACACTTGCTATAGTTTTTGCATTTCGGAAAACTAAAAAATTAAATTTCATGTACCTATACATTCTATTCTTGTAAGTTTTTTTTTTCATATGAACAAAGAACATAAAATTACTTAATCAACCCAAAAAAGGTTTTTTTATACAGCTGGGATAAGGTGAAACGTCACAATTGTAAGAAATTGGACTCGCATTTCAGAGTATGCAGGTTTGAATCCCTGTTGGCGCCTGTGTTACGTATTTTTTTCCATGGTCTCTTAATAACACTTTAGGCAATTTCTGAGGTTATTGCTTTAGACACTGGCCAATGTTTTTTCGTGTTACGTCACTAATGAACTCGTATTCTTCAAGATCCTAAACCAAAAGCAAACAAAAAGGGAAATAGGTGAGCAAATGTAATAACTGATTTAAAAAATTCAAAAAAAGCAAATTCAAAGCAATCATAAAGGTCATGGTGTGACTGGTTATTACAAAAGCGTCCTTCAATTTTTTTTTGTTGCAAAATTTACAAACGGAGATTACCGCGTTGAATTTACATGAACAGCCCTTACGTAACATTTATAAGAAGGCAATGGTCTTACAAACATGGTTTGTGGGACCGAGACTCAAACAGCAATGACTCCACAGTTTTATTTACTCCCCGCAATGTTGGAAAACTTAACTACCGCTGACCCAAAAGGGCGAGTTCTTCACAGGCGCGAGATAAAAAAAAAAGTTAAATGTGGCCTTTTATATATATATTTTTTTGTCGCGAGTGATTTGCTGCTCACGCGGTATCTGCGGTTGTTGTTCATTTTTTTCAGGGGGCGACCTAGGATACAGGGATGTTCATGAGCAGTTGAATGCGGTTTCTCGGCGGTATCTCCCAACCCCGATGGCTGCTCCCCCTGTTTAACCACCGCGGACACTCGCGATGGCCGGGCAGAGGCGAAGGGTGCGCGGACGGAAATAAGGGTGTGCGATGGGGGAGGTTGGGGGATGGTTTAGGCGACCTAACGGCAAGTGTGGGAATGGGGGGGGGGGTAAGAGGTGGGGCGATATTTCTCCGGGAACAACTCGCCACAAAAGAGCGCTGCTCTTTTGAGCTCTTCCTGTTATCTGCTAGGGTCCAGGCAGCTCTCCACCACCACGTTCTACCCCTCCCTGATACATCCCTTAAGGTTTCACTAACACACCAACACACACACACACACAACCACCTTCCAGTCCCGACTGTGGGTCTTCCGTTTCCTTAAATCTGCCTCGTGCCAACTCCCAGAAGGGCAAATCTCTTCAACCCCCCCCCCCCCCTTTGGGAGCGACTGCAGGACGGGGCAACAGCCCAGGGGCCCGCGCCCATAGGGGCCCCACAACGGCCTTTTAATTTTTATTTTCCTTTTTCATCCCTATTTATATTTAAAACAACTATGGACATTAATTGTGAAACGAAAACTTAAAATTACAAATTATTTAAAGTGCTAGTCAATACCTTTCGATTTCAATTGAGTTTCAGTGATTTAAAATTAGAAAAACTTTCAAAATTATACTCCCCTAATTTTATACTTACAATTTATAAAATCAAACCAAGTGTAATTAATGTAATAGGAAAAGTATAACGAACATATTCAAGGTCAATTAGAAATTAATCGTCGACATTTAAGTTTAAAATTGGCTTAAAAACGTTTATATTTTATTTTAATTTTTCATATTTTTCTAGGTATGACTCCCAAAACCACACCACCCCCTATTTCTCTGGGGGTTATTTCTTAACTCTTCTCCCCCCCGATAAGACCCCTGTAAAAATATTAGGGTCCCGCATGAATAAATATCCCAGGGCCTCACAGAGCCTAGGGCCGCTATTGATCCACTCACACCATCAACGGAAAAGTTGCCTCTGATAGGTTGTTTGTGATTCCAAGCCCAGACGTGATTGAGGAAGTCACAGAATGTAAATAATATAAAATAATCTGGTGTACAGCGAATACACTAGAGGCATTAACATACAACGACGCAATTCTTGGTCATCGCTGAGCGAATTAACTAGTTTCTCCAGACGAAACCGTCTCACAATTTGCCGCGGGTGATTTCTAGAGAAACCCACAGGAAACCAATGACTGTAAGACTTCACCAGGATTCGAACCATTGTTCTATAGGATGCGAGCGCTGCGCGTCAACATGGCTTCACGAGAGAGCTTCGCGTCGGGCTGTCATCCATGGACGGTATCTCAGAAGATACTTGAAATCCAACAAGGTGGTTTTTAATCTATTAGTCAGCCGGGAGTCGGGGTGCTCATTGCTGCAGAGTGTCTCATCCTTACGTGCCACAAATAGGGACTTTGCTTGCACAGTTTTATTTTTTTTGATGATCAAGGGGCTCATATTTAATTATCATTAGTAGTATACGAATGGGGCTCCGGAAACAGGGTTCAGGGTGTGGTGCCGGTGCCGGTGTCCGCCATCTTGGATTGTGACGTCACGGCGGCCATCTTGGATAAGCGTAACGTGACACTTTTTCGTGCGTGCAGCCGGCGTAACGGGACACATCGTAACGGGACATAATGTAACGGGACAAGTAGATCACGGCGGCCATTTTGGATCCGCCATCTTGGATCCGAAATTTTGGATGACGTCATTGTGTTCTCGAAAATTCCGGCGATGTGTTTTCCGCCATATTGGATGATGACGTCACCGTTGCAATTTTCGTTACGGTCGCCATCTTGAAATTTGGACACCATCTTGAAAATCTTTAATTATTATCTGATTTTAATGAAAAAAATTCCAAAATTCATCAAAAAATTAACTTATTCGAATTCTGATTGATTATATCGATTCCCATCCTTGGTTCGATTCCCGGTGAGTGCAAACATCAGATCCTTCCTCCATGAAAGCTACCTAGACTGATCTACCACCACCAGTACCAAGGTATATATCATCAACATGTATGACGTCATGTCCGCCATCTTGTCTTCATCTGCAGGAGACCGCCATCTTGTTTTCGTCTGCTAGAGTGTGCCGATACCATGTAGTATAATTATCTGATCACAATACTTTTGTCCTCAACTGTTGACATTGACCTTGACCTTAAAATTTGACCTTGACCTTGGCCTTTGACCTTGACCTTGAAATTTGACCTTGACCTTGAAATTTGACCTTGACCTTGACCTTTGACCTTGACCTTGAAATTTGACCTTGACCTTGAAATTTGACCTTGAAATTTGACCTTGAAATTTGACCTTGACCTTGAAATTTGACCTTGACCTTGAAATTTAACCTTGACCTTGAAATTTACCCTTGACCTTGAAATTTGACTTTGTCCTTGTCGTCCATCATGGATCCGACATTTTATGTTCAGTACATGATACCAGGAGCTACCACCTGCTGGAGTACGCCATCTTGTGTGTGTACTTGTATTATAGAGTACATTTTTACAGTGCAGTAATCATTTATTACGGAGGTGCCCCCCGCCATCTTGAAATTCGGACGCCATCTTGAAATCATGTAATAATGTAGCTAGAAAAGCGGGAAAAAATCCAAAATTCATCAAAAAAATCACTCATTAATTTACACATCGATTCGATCTGCTCCAGTCCTTGGTTCGATACTCGATCGTTGCAATAATGTTTAATTTTATGAAAAAATAACTTCAATAAGCCACGTTCAACATTCTTAAAGAGACTTTAAAACCTCTACTACCATCATCCTATAAGCCATCAAGACCACCATATTGAAAATTCGTAATTGTAATGCTAGAGATTCGGGAAAAAGTTCAAAATTCATTAAATAAATTTGTAATCTATATACTGATTGATTAGATCGACTAAGGTCCTTGGTTCGATCCCTGGCCGATACAAAACAACTTTAATTAAAAAAGTACCACTAAAGTGGCAGGTTTGAGAAAATAAAAAACACCACAAGTTCTTTTAAAAAAACTTTTATTACATACATACTACACTACTACAAGTACAAAAAAACACTGACAAATTACTAAAAACTTGGTTAAGATTTATTTCCGCATTTAATCTTGTGCTGTTCAAGACACTGTATAGCTGTGAGTCCTGATTTTCGAGGTCGATTAGCGAAATACTTAAAGCACATCTTACACATATAAATCTTCTGTTGATGTTTTGTAACCTTGGGTCTCACAAGTCGGGAGAAGTTTTTGATGTAGCAGTAGTGTACAGAACCGCTTTCATTTGTCACAAGCAACAAATCGAAATGATTTTTTCTTTCTTGTTTGGTTACACGAATCGGACACACTTTATTATCCTCATTTAGCGCATACACATTAACTGAGACTTCAGGGTTATTTTTCTCAAAAACTTTTATCTGATTTAACGGCGGCGGATAGCACAGTCCATCGAAGTTGTACTTATTCTCCAAAGCATAATACCTCTTATCAACACGGTTTTGATGACTTCCCTCGACAAATCTTGCCAAAATACTCCATTTAAAACAAAACTGGTCCTTGAAGTTTTGGCAATTGACTACTGCTCTTTTGTTGACTATCGCCTCAGGTAAGGCAATAAATGATGATGTCTGATGGTATGGAAGCATACTATCACTTGATTCGTTTCCTATGCACATAATCTTGTGACTATCCAGACTGTTACAATGCGAAAAAACCTTATCGCATTTGTCGCACTTATATGTCTCTCGAGAGATTGTCAGAGACCTACTGCAGGTTATTGATGCACCACAATATTTGCATTGATGCGATGTACGCTCTTCATTACTTGATGTCTGGAATGCAGATGATGAAACGTCAGCTGATGGTGGAACAGCACGTATCGTTGTCTCCTCTGCAGCAGGTATCGGGATCTTCACAGCTGTCGACACCTCAGCCATTGAGCTCTCCGCTGCCGTGGTCTCCTCTGCAAACGGTATCGGGATCTGCGTCTCCATCATCGTTGCTGTCATCGAGGTCCCCGCTGCTGTCGGTAACCATTCTATTCCGGTCGACATAACTAAATTTCACGATACTTAATGGAGAGAGCACGTCCGTACTGCACCGCGGCCAGAGGTGAACTGCGGGTCCAGTCGTCCGAACCTCGCTTATATACCCGCGGTTTACTGGTATACTACATGAGTCAAAATAATGTCTGTATTTAAAATTATTTTTTTATTAGGTACCTAAAAATTGTAGAAATAAAAACACACGAGTTCAAGTTTTACACATTTATTTATAAAGAGTACACAAATACATATTAGGATAAGGAATCAAGCATTTTCACAAGCAAAGTCTTTAATGCCGCACGAACTGACTCGTCGACTCCGGTTCCAACTGGTTCGTTGACTCCGGTTCCAACTGGTTCGCAGGCCACAGGATCAGGAACACAGGTTTCCAGCTGGTCATCTTCTGTGACGTTGACAACTCCGACAAGACATGGTCGATGACGTCTGTGACCACGTCTACGCCTGGGCTTTGGCTCAGTGCTAGTTGGGACAGATTCACTGCCTGAACTGCGACGACGAGACGCACACCGTTCGGACGTCTGCGTAGATGCATCACAGGTCGCAACAGGTTGCAACACGTCCATGTTTGGTGTTGCACATGCAGACGAGGCGACTACCTCAGCGATGCTAGCAGGAAGGATTGTGTGTGGTCTCATGTGATAGACGGCACAGTTTCCAGGTTCGCAACAAGCTACCAGCTGCTGAGTCGGTTCGTAGGACACAGGAAAGTGCGCAAACCGCCAATGCTGAGCGCCTCCATCACAAGTTTCTGTATATGTACGTAGATACCCGGAATCCCAGTAGCTGTACTCGACACTGCTGAAGCTAGGTCTTGCGCACACGTACACGTTAGCAGGATGAAACGTAAACATCTTCTTGCAGGCCAAACGTCAACTGAAGGCACGTACATAGGTACGCCATTTATATATGCAGGCTCCTACTAACATTGAGTGTGCCATTTCTGCATTAGCTGCGAGTTTGTACAGGCACAGACACGTTCAAACTTGTCACGTAGCTGCACGGCGTATATTGCACTAAGCTTGCGCAGGGAAGGACAGCCGTAGTCGGTCTGTATATCCACAATTTCAGCTGCTCCGACGTCACACAGTTCTCGTAGCCATTTCTTCTGTTCAGGTCCGGCAACGTAGATTATTTCGTTTTGCAGTAGTAAATCTTCAATAGTGTTTTTCACTTGATGGTACGGAATTTTTCCTTCGTCCCACTCTAGTCCATGATAATATTTACATAGCCATTCATTCGACCGTTTACTTTTTTCGTCTAGTAGTTTCCACGGATACGGAGGTCGGAAGCTGCGGGTTCGAGTCTTGTCTCCGGAGGTGACGCTAATTTCCTTGAGCACGAATCCATTTTGACTCTGGAAACCTTGCAGGTTGCAGTACATCTTGTGGCTAGCAATGCTCGGTTATAACTAAATTATCATAGAAAACGAAACGGTATTTATGTCAGAATTTTCACAAGTTTGTCTCGACAATTGTATGATGCAAGCCGATCGTGAAGTATCAGACAAAAAGCATAGGTGTTTGGCGGAATATTTCCGCTAGTCGTTATCTCGATCCTACAGTCGATGATGTTTGAATTTATTCGATCATCCTGTTTGGAAACGTCAAACACCATTAACGGCGCCTTGTTCTTGAAACTGTCGGGACTCAGTATCGGTGACTGTATCCGCCCATAGTAAGCTTGCTGAAACTTGGCGTACATTTGATATGCTAGAAGAAATCTTCCACTTTCAAAATCCATGTTCATGTCAACGTACGGATAACTTTCGCTGTTTAAAAATATTTTTACATTGCGTATTTGACAGTTATCGAATACGGAGCGACTTACTCCTGCATTGAGCTGTCTTCCGGTCTGAAGTCCGACGATGATGTATCTTGGTTTTTCCGTAGCGAAGCTGGACTTTACTATCCAATTGATACGCTGACTATGAGGCAAGCCAGGATAAGTTTCCAGGCTCCAGGATCGGAATGGCACATCGAAGTTCTTGCCATTTTCTATGTTCTTCAACATCTTGACTCGCTCAACAGTGCTCACTTGGATGTGGGGCAGCATCCACTCGATAGACTGTAGTGTTAGCGAGACATCTTGGGGGTTTTCTGCAGCGGCGACAATTGCATTAATGTGCGTGTTGGCTAGAAGCAGTACAAGCTCTTGTTTCGAATTAATGATTATATGCTTGTAGTCCTCAGCGAATCCAAGAAGCATGGGCAGAGGAACACAAACTTCGAACTTCCCTTCGGCATAAACCGGAAGCTTATATTCATCCTCGAGAGCCCAACCGGCCATCTTTGCAGCAGTCAGTTCATTTGGCGTGAGCGAAAGGTAATTTTTCATAGCAGATGTTATGCCTACATCTCTCGTCTGGTCTACCTCGACACCATTGAGTACATAAGTAATGCGCTCGATTAGGTGAAGAATACCATTGCAGGATATTGATGTCGTTGTCGGATGCGTACCATCCGCTTTTGTAAGCGTGCCTCTTATACGTAGAAATGACTGCGAAGGTAAAGTACAAATATCCTGATGCTGTACAGCAATGCGTACTTCCGATGGTAGTGCGTACGGTCCGAGCAGGAAAGGCTGGTACTCGTGCAATTCCATTTTCGTAATGCTGTCATCAAAAATGACCGGATCTTCCACGTTGAGGATTTCGTCTTCCATATTTATTCGGCATTTGTCCAATACTAAGGAGATACTTTATGTTGTCAGGTGTTAACGCACCGATGTCTGGTAGAGAACTGTTCTTATTCATGGCAATACGATTTCTTTTATAATTGTTCGGTGTTACGAACTTTATGCCCATCGCTTCAAGTGCAGACGTAATGTAATTTCCTCGTCTTGAAAATTCACCAATCGTCCTCGCTGGTCAACGATTCGGACGACGACTTCGTGTGCGCACTTCACGACGACTGGAACGTAAATGATACTTTGCGGTACTTCTACCAGTTTATATCCTGGCGGGACCATCGGAGAAAACTCGTGCATCATGTTGCTTAGTCTTCCGTTGAGATACGTTCCACTTGCCAAATTACAGTTTATTCTTATGACATTCACAGGCAAAATGTTTACTGCACGCGTAGATTCGTACGTTCTTCCTGTACCATACACCTTTGATTCGAATCCGAGCATCGTACCTATGGTCCCAGGTTTCGTAAAGTCGACATTTTCACTGCATGTTAGAATGCTTTTTTGAGTGTTTGGATTTCCACGCAGTTGAAAGTCTACATCCTGTGGTAACATATCCCTGATGTAATTTGCAATGTCATCTATTTCGTAAGAGCCAACAGGTAACTGTATTTCATGAGCGGTCCCATCGCTTTTCAGGAAGCAGATCTTGCAGTTTTCCTCGTCGATGTTCGGTATGGCATTATACGTTTGAAAATCTACGAGTCCGATGCTCCATTCTCCGTCTACATCCAGAGGCGGGAAATGAACCGCCCGCAGCTCAGATGCGTGACCTGTCAAGGTAAGTGTTATCGACATGACTAATAAATTATCGTCACTGCACAACCTTTAAGTAGCATTTTTTATTTGTCAGCTAATTTTTGTTTGTTAAAAAGCGAAGACACAAGTGTCCGCAGTTTGTTTGATTAGGCTTCTGTTCCGTTTCGTAATTGTAAAACAACGTAGTGGACCGGCCCAGGTACAACCTAAGTTCTGGCGGAGGGCGTAAATTACCAAAACTATCGTAGTACTCGGCCATGCTTCCAGTCTTTACATAGGCCACCCAGTGCGTGCCGCGACCCGCCGACGTGTCTAAATTAATTATGGCGCACTCACGTGTCTTTGGCTTGCTGGGCAAAGTGTCTCGCATAAACACGCCGCGGAAATTTGGTATTTTAAGTTTGCGTGCGTACTTTATTAAATCTACGTTGGTGAGCGGTCGTTTCGGCAGGGAACTTAGGATTTTCTCTTTACTCGTTTCTTTTTCATGCCACGACCTGCCTTGTGAGGTTGCAAGTAGAGTCCTGCACCGTTTTTTTTACCGATGGCAATGGCTTCCATGCTTGAATTATGTCTACGTGCTTCCTCCAACTGCTTGCGCTCATTCTTCGAAGTGTTGACTGCCCGCACTATACCGCTCGTTGCACCGATGAGACCGCCGAGAGCACCCAATGCAGGCAAAAGCAAAGGAAGAAATCCTCCTATAATCTTCTTGTCGAGAGTCTGTAATTTTTGCTTGGCTTTTTGCACGCCTGCGCCGATCTTGCGTTTCTTGGTCTTGCGTGAGTTAGTCTTTGACTTGATGGAGCTGACTCGACGAGCACCCAGTCCTAATTTCGTCTTTGCCTTCATGATTTTAGATACGCCCCACGCTGCGATTTTCTCTCCTAGCCCCGCGTTCGACGATTTGCTTATATCTTCGGCTTCCTGTGCCAATATCTGATCTGCTCTGTGCCTAGATTCCAGATCCTTGCTTAATGAATATGCGATATCGTGCTGCTTGCACTTTTCGTCCAGAGAATTAATTCCCACGTCACCGCGAGCTAACCTTTTCGCTAGTTTCGTGCCGGGGCCGCAAAATCTGTAGCCGGGAATGTGTAGCTCGAATGGTAGGTTGTTTATCAGCGAGTTTACGAGTCCCGCACCGATGTGTTTTTTGTTCTTACCTCTTCGAGTCATTACGCACAACTGACCAGAAAGTATAAATACGCTTCTTTTATACAATTACTTTAGTACAATGCAGGTCGTCAAGCAAGACGTGTGTTTGCCCGTGCGCATTACGCAAGACGATGTATTTAGTGCGCGTGAATCACGACATGGCTTACTGTTGCCTTCTGCCGTACGATGCATAATGGCGGGTCCGTCCAACTGTGGCAAGACGTGTGTTTTACTGAGTTTACTGGAGGAGCCAAACGGTCTTCGGTTCGAGAACGTTTACTTGTATTCCAAGTCGTTGCAACAGCCAAAGTACCAGCGCCTAGCTACTGTTCTACGATCTGTGGATGGTCTGGAGTATTTTCCGTTTAGCGATAGCGCCGATGCTGTACCTCCAAGCGAAGCAAAGCCTAATTCCGTGTTTGTGTTCGACGATGTAATGTGCGAGAAACAAGGCATAATACAAGAGTACTTTTCCATGGGCAGACACGCCAAGGTAGACTGCGTTTACCTGTGTCAGACATACGGTAGAATACCCAAACATCTCCTACGAGACAACGCGAATGTCATAGTTTTGTTTCGCATGGACGAACTTAATTTACGCCACGCTTATGACGATCACGTAAACACCGACATGACATTCCAGGAATTCAAAGACATGTGCTGCTTGTGTTGGAAAGAAGAACACGGATTTCTAGTTATAGTCAAAGACTGGCCTCTATATAAGGGCAGGTACAGACGAGGTTTCGATCAGTTTATAGCCAAACATGAGTCATAGCATTTCGAAATTCGGTCGTAGCAGTCGAGACTTACGTACTGCTCTCAAGTCTCATGACGACGTTATCCGCAAATACATTTCGCTACTGGCTCAAAAAGTAGACAGTGTGAAAAAGGAATTACTTGAGTATCTCGTTGCCATCGACCAGCGTGTGGAAGCCTCGTATTCTCGCATTCGCGACATGATCGAAGTATCGAATGCACAAAGACGGGACGATCTGAGGACTTTTCAAAGTAGTCTGAAAGCATCACTATCTCAATCGTCAACAAATTCAGATTTGACCAAACACAAGAAAGAAGTTTCTGCGAACGAATAAAAAAGTATATAAGGAGGTCTTGCAATAAGTTTTCAGCCAGTACAATGTCGGACCTGGCCAGTGACCTTCATCGAGCTATACAGTCTGTTCGCGAAAAATATTTACTTGCTAGACGAACCAGACTTGCACGTGAGATGGAAAATGAGGAGATATTTAAACCAATCACTAGTCGTCTCGACGAACTTAAAAACAAGGAAGAACCAGCCTTCATTGTGAAGACAGAAGTTGAAGATGAAATGCCGACTGTAAAGAAGAGAAAGTATGAACCGGATCGAGAAGAGGACTTAACAAGTACAGAGTCCATGCACAAGAAAAAAATACCGAAAAAGGGACATCAAGTTAATGCAATGGTCCGACCATACCTGATATCGTTTACGAGCCGGAATAATGACACGACCTACGGAGTGTACAGAAAACATAATAAGTGGTTCCTCGGTGCTAAAGAAATAGACTTTCTACCAGGAAATATCGTGCGCGTAGCAGAGTTCAAAACGCGCGGGACTCCGGGTCTGTACGAATTGCTGTTTCGCAGGGAGCCTAAAGGATATTCTCACAACGACTTACAAGAGTAAAAAAAACTGCAAGAGCTAACCAATGCACATTTTCGCGATAACGATCCAGATAGTGGTGTATATAAAGACGTAGATCATGAAAAAATCGACATTCTCGCTAATCTCTTCAGTGAACTAACAATACATGGCGAAGGTTTAAAAAAGCTAGAAAGTGGTCAGACATTTGACTATGTATATTGGGACGACCCTAATGAATTAGTTGATCGCCTTATAATTCTACATGCATCGCTTAGTGTAGGAAACTATTCGCACATCAACGAAATAGTCTCCATACTTGAAGAACTGAAGGAAGCCGGCTACATACAATGAGTCGAACCGGAATCGCTCGCGAAATTCATGCTCCTGCTAGACGGAAATACCTTCGTCGCAAAGTCATAGTTCGTGGAATTGATGATTTATTCCAGGCGGACCTTGTTGAGATGATACCGTATTCCCGATTGAATAAAGGTTTCAAGTACATGTTGACAGTCATCGATGTTTATAGCAAGTTCGCTTGGGCTAGACCTGTCAAATCAAAGACTGCAACTGACGTAGCCAAGGCCATGAACAATATTTTGCGTGATGGACGTGTACCGTCGCACCTGCAAACGGACCTCGGGAAAGAATTCTACAATGCAACCTTCAAGGCTTTGATGAAGAAGTATGGCATCAAACACTACTCTGCATTTAGTAACGTCAAAGCCTCCGTTGTCGAAAGGTTTAACAGAACTTTGCGTTCCAAGATGTGGCGGCAGTTCACGGCTAACGGAAATTACAAGTGGCTTAACATCTTGCCGAAACTAATAAGCGAGTATAATTCCACGGTGCATTCTACCACGAAAATGAAGCCAAAGGACGTAAAGGATAATCGCCTGCTTCAAACAGTTTTTCCCAACACGAAGAAGAAAGATCCACGAAAGCGTAAAGCTAACGTCGGCGACATTGTGCGAATCTCCAAGCAGAAAGGTATCTTCGAGAAAGGTTTCACTGCGAACTGGAGTCCCGAACTTTTCCGTGTGACACATGTTCGTGAATTAGAGCCTAGGACCTACTACCTCGAAGATTTGGACCACAAACCTATCCATGGCGGCTTCTATGCCGAAGAGATTCAGCCTACGTTGTATCCCGATACGTACTTGGTGGAGAAGATTATAAAACGAAGAAATGGACTGTCCTACGTCAAGTGGTGGGGCTTTCCACCTCGCTTCAATTCGTGGGTGGCAGATGCAGACGTCGAGAAATCCACAAGGCTTTAGTAATTTGTCAGTGTTTTTTTGTACTTGTAGTAGTGTAGTATGTATGTAATAAAAGTTTTTTTAAAAGAACTTGTGGTGTTTTTTATTTTCTCAAACCTGCCACTTTAGTGGTACTTTTTTAATTAAAGTTGTTTTGTATCGGCCAGGGATCGAACCAAGGACCTTAGTCGATCTAATCAATCAGTATATAGATTACAAATTTATTTAATGAATTTTGAACTTTTTCCCGAATCTCTAGCATTACAATTACGAATTTTCAATATGGTGGTCTTGATGGCTTATAGGATGATGGTAGTAGAGGTTTTAAAGTATCTTTAAGAATGTTGAACGTGGCTTATTGAAGTTATTTTTTCATAAAATTAAACATTATTGCAACGATCGAGGATCGAACCAAGGACTGGAGCGGATCGAATCGATGTGTAAATTAATGAGTGATTTTTTTGATGAATTTTGGATTTTTTCTCGCTTTTCTAGCTACTTTATTACATGATTTCAAGATGGCGTCCGAATTTCAAGATGGCGGGGGGCACCTCCGTAATAAATGATTACTGCACTGTAAAAATGTACTCTATAATACAAGTACACACACAAGATGGCGTACTCCAGCAGGTGGTAGCTCCTGGTATCATGTACTGAACATAAAATGTCGGATCCATGATGGACGACAAGGACAAAGTCAAATTTCAAGGTCAAGGTCAAATTTCAAGGTCAAGGTCAAATTTCAAGGTCAAAGTCAAATTTCAAGGTCAAATTTCAAGGTCAAATTTCAAGGTCAAATTTCAAGGTCAAAGGTCAAGGTCAAGGTCAAATGTCAAGGTCAAATGTCAAGGTTAAGGTCAAATTTCAAGGTCAAGGTCAAATTTCAAGGTCAAGGTCAAAGGTCAAGGTCAAGGTCAAATTTTAAGGTCAAGGTCAATGTCAACAGTTGAGGACAAAAGTATTGTGATCAGATAATTATACTACATGGTATAGGCACACTCTAGCAGACGAAAACAAGATGGCGGTCTCCTGCAGATGAAGACAAGATGGCGGACATGACGTCATACATATTGATGATATATACCTTGGTACTGGTGGTGGTAGATCAGTCTAGGTAGCTTTCATGGAGGAAGGATCTGATGTTTGCACTCACCGGGAATCGAACCAAGGATGGGAATCGATATAATCAATCAGAATTCGAATAAGTTAATTTTTTGATGAATTTTGGAATTTTTTTCATTAAAATCAGATAATAATTAAAGATTTTCAAGATGGTGTCCAAATTTCAAGATGGCGACCGTAACGAAAATTGCAACGGTGACGTCATCATCCAATATGGCGGAAAACACATCGCCGGAATTTTCGAGAACACAATGACGTCATCCAAAATGTCGGATCCAAGATGGCGGATCCAAAATGGCCGCCGTGATCTACTTGTCCCGTTACATTATGTCCCGTTACGATGTGTCCCGTTACGCCGGCTGCACACACGAAAAAGTGTCACGTTACGCTTATCCAAGATGGCCGCCGTGACGTCACAATCCAAGATGGCGGACATCGGCACCGGCACCACACCCTGAACCCTGTTTTCGGAGCCCCATTCGTATACTACTATCATTAATGTATGCACTCCTCGTAGCTCTTGCAATTCAAACTTTAACCGGTCGGTCAGACCACAGTGGCCGGACGCGTCACGCCGTCTCACGCCACGTCGACAGCATGTCAGATTTTCTTCTCCCGCCATCTCGCACGACCTCAAGCGTCCGACTACAAACTAAGCGTGAGACGCACTATAAGTGTTCCGCAGACCGAAATTCATCCGAGGTGGTGTTGTCATGGCAATTTTGCGGTTTTTTTTCCCCTTGGCCTTCCCTAATCCGGAGGTGAAGGAACATCATAACATCCTTTCCTGATCTCGGGAAGAAAGTTTTTCTTCACGTTAAGAATTTCGACCTGGCGAGGGAGCCTGACCTGAGAATTTTGGGACACCAATCAACAACTCAACCACTCTAACCATATTTTACATTAATAAGATTTCTTTAACATTGATTGGTTCTGTTGCGCCGGGTATAGTAAAGTACTTCCTTAACCAGGTAGCAGAGACGTACATATTACAAGTGAATGAAAGGTACCAAAAAGAGTTTAGTGTGTGAACATGAAATATATAATAGGTCCTGGGTAACCATAAACTGTGTAATTAATATCCTTTCAAGATATGTTAGTGTCAAGTATTTGTGTGGGTTAAATAAATATTGTTTCCTACCTTTTTTTAAAATTAAAATGAAATTTGTTTAGATATTCGTTTGTGCTTTGTTAATGAGTAATGTGTGTTTACCCTCGGTTAACCCCAAAAAAGGCAACAACTTGTTTTTTTTTAATAACTCGAGTACAAGGTCCTTCTGGTGTAGAGAAGTTATTGTCAGTACGTTTATAATTTTCATTTCAAACAAGCCAACAACTACCGATTTATTGACCTGCTATTGACGGGCTTTATTTTTTGATATTTTATACACTGTTTGTCATGGAAAAACTTCAAAAGGGCAAAATAAAATAAAAATTAAAACACAAACCCAAAGAGAACATCACCTTCCGTAGGATGAAGAAGACAGTGACACCACAGACTCGCGGCCATGAACCCAGAAAGAAGATTTGAGGACTTCTCCCCCTGGCCGGGAATCGAACCCGGGACCCTTGACTCAACAGCCAGACACTCTAGCCCACAACACCAAATGTGCGGAGTCACGAATTCCAATAGCAATGCATTTGTAATTTTGGTCCAACTGTTATGGAAAGTTCAGAATTTCCCTTCCCTCATAGTGTTGGGACGGACCAGCGAACAGGTCTGAATATCACGCCAGTACCCACGTACTACACTGTTCTCCCTCTATTAACCCCTCTATCTCTCTCTCTGTCTCTCTCTCTCTCTCTCTCTCTCTCTCTCCCATTTGCACGCAAACACAACACAAACACACACACGCACAGTCGCAGGTCAATGCTGATTCCCCACGGAAGGAAGTGATCGCGTTCGCCGCTATAACCTCTCTTCCTGCGACATGGAGGGAGTCGTCGTCGAACTGAGGTGTAATCTGACACGAGATTGATCCGCCCGTTACTGTCCCTCTCCCCATTTCTCCCCCTCCCCCACCCTCCAAAACCCACCACCACTGTCCATGCGCCGTGTTTCCCACATACGTGACCCGGAAACCCACACCTTCGGTGGCCGTCGTCAGGACTGGCACCGCGTTACTGCAAACACCCTAGAAACAAACACACGTCAGCTTCGCGGTCTTTATGCGACAAATCTTCAGTCGTCACGCCGGTACAACAGACGCCTGACTTTTATTTGCTCTATGAACACTGGTTATGTTTAAAATTTACGATATCAACATTATGATATTAAAAATTACCTTTCTTCTCACAAAAAAAAAAAAAACAGTTTTGAGACTACCAGAAAAAAAGGCTTAATATTATCCTCCATGTAGACGCCACGAAACATTTTTTTGAGCTCAAGAAACAAGAGACACAATCATTAGTTACGAAAATGGTTTATTATCACTGATGAGTCACTGACTGGAAACTGCAAGTCTTGTTTTGTTAGTAAAAATGTGTGTTATTTATACTGACAAAAATATAATTTTTGGCATTTACAGAATTGCCTTCTCAGGGTTACTGGCTTTTACCTCACCAGGGATCGAACTCAAATGTATTTGCGGAGACAAGGCGCTGCTGTCATGCAACAACCAACTACTAAAATTATTATCATCATCATCATCATCATCATCATCATCATCATCATCATCATCATCAAAGTAACTCGTACGTAACATGGATGGTGGTGACACAGGTTTCGGAAGAAAGCCATGGACAACGGTAATGAACCGCGCGCGGGGGTCGAACGGGAATTGAAAATAGCGACGCGCGTCTTCCTACACGTCATAAGTGGCGAAATTAACATCGAACTAGCTGTGTTTATTTTTAGCAGTTCTTTGATTCACTGCCACAAACTGTCTCTCTCAGATGGATTATAATTCGAAGCAATGGAGTTCAGAGACCATTATAAATGGCGAAGATATTCGCTGAAAAAGATAACGACGTTAGTGACTTTGCAAAACACGTTGATAAATAAAATTTATTATTAAGGTTGAGTCTCAATTTGATCGCCTTTTTTTTGACTGCATGCATATAACAAAAAAAGCCTAAAGTGCTTTCCAAGACTGGTACATGCCTTGGAAGTTGGAGCTGAACAGCACTGGTTTGCTACAAATAGTTGAGCAAGTATATAAGATGGCGTACTAGGTAATGTTTATTTGAGTAATGCTCTACAACCATTGTAAAACTTTATGTCAATTAATTTCATTGTGATAATAGGAGGTAAAACCAAATTTTGAAATGTAGAATTATAATGTAATTTTTTAAAGGAGCCACCACGTAAAAACCATTTCTTATTGTAAATGAAATTTTATATTCAATATATTTATATATGCGTATACCTCATTTAACAATCAGTTCCCCTGATTTGTATACTAGCAGTTTTTTAGTTTTTTAAATTCTGTAATTGCATTTCTCAAAAACGATGGCGTGTAAGATAATATCAAAACAATAAATCTTCATTTTATTTAATTACGCTCAAACCTGACACTCAGTTTTCGCGTGTTTAAATACTTTATCTAATATTTTAAATGAACCAGTTGTTCTTCAAAGGCGTATACACAAGTATTGGGAAGCACTTCAGGCGGCGAGCCTCACATGAACCTGCAGTTTGGCGTTTGTCGGTATAGCTGTGACTCAAACCGTGTATCAGTGCATATGATTTTATCTGTCTGAGAGTTGAGATATATCTGAAATTGTGAAAAAAATAATAATCTGTTAGTCCATTTTTCTTTGTTTTTTTCTTTGTTTGTTGACCATATTCCTGTTGTGGAGTATTGTGTGGTGCTTATATCCTGACAACAGCAATTTTTTGCTTGACTGGTGTTTTTGTCATTTGTGTTTTTTTTTGTAGTTTTATTCTACAGACATGCATGTGTTTGGCAGTGGCGTATGTCAAAAAGCTTACATCAAATAATAAAAAAGAAGTTAGAAAATTTCCGGAAGTCGCCTCATGATGGTAACAAATGCGATAGGTAGTCTTTCTTCGCAATTTAAAAAAAAAGAAAAAAGAAAAAAGAAACAGGGATCCAGTGTGGTTGTTTGGTGGAACCTCAGCCAATTTCCCTTTCCCAGCCCCGAGATGAGTTAGTTGGAAGGGTTGGAAGGGTTGGGAAAGACATCATCCACCCCCTCGACGTCGCTCCCGGGGGGCGACGGCAGGCGTTTCCGAGGTCGTCACTTTCTCGCGGGAGCGGGTCCGCCCCTTGGAGTCACGTGCTCCAACCCCCCCTCCCTTCCCTCGTCCACCCCTCGTCCACCCTCCCCGTCGTGCCGGCGCCGGAAATGGCTTACATTAGCGCTGATCGCGAGGCCGAGCCGTCTTCTCCGGCCGAGCATTCATCACCCCGACTCGCGGGTGACGTCATCATCGGAACCCCTCCTTCCTTCCTTCCTTCCCCCTCCAACCGACCCCTCTTGAAGGGCCCTGGACAGGCGACGGACGTACAACCCCAGTGGCAGTTTCATCTCAGGTGAAACTTCCTTCACAATTGTTGGCAGAGTTAGTTAGGAGGCGATGACTGGGCAGAAAAGGTAACGAAAGGTGCAAACCTTGGAAAGATGTCATAGTGAAGGGAGGGTGAACTATCGAGCGCCCCACTCACTCCTCACTCTCGGGAAAAAAAGCGCTGGTTGAAGCGACGCTAATGTGCTGCACTTTTAGTTACAGTTGAAATTGACAAAATAGTTTTTTTTTTTTTATTTAAAATTTTTATCAGATTTGAAGAATATTTATGTAGATACCTCCAATAGTAATATTAGTTTTTTAAACCACTTATTTTGTTTTTAATATTTGCATACCCTACCGATTTAGTACCATAAATTTGTCGTTTTTACTTTGGGAAATGGCATGCTACGGTGATAGGAATTCTTTAATCGCTTAACAATTTATTTTTCAATGAAAGACAGTAGCACATCCTCGCTTAATATTATTTGGCTAAATTATAGGTACTTTTCGAATGAAGCTCTGAACTCAGTAGCGTATTTTATACACGCCAGCTTTCGACGATAAAATTTCTGAGTTAGAGGCTCGGGTAAGGCATGGGTTGAAAATATGTTTAATCTAAATTTGTTACAAAAATATGCCAAAGTCGATAAATTTGCCAAATAATTAAAATAAATATAAATAAAATATATTGTGGGCTGGTGTAGGCCACAGTTTAATTTCTGGACGAGGTACTGTGACAAAAATAAATGCTGAAATAATTAAGATGATTATAATTAGCATGTCACCACCTAGCTTATTTGTTCCGCAGGGGGAAAATGAAAGGGAACGGATATTTCAAGAAAAACAGTTTTCCTTTAAGTTATAGCATTTTGTATTCTTTACAAGTTGGTGCGTAAGCAACCTGATATGTAAAGAATGAATGTGTGGCAATCTTCACCAATTTAATAGTAATAATTAAAATGGAAATATAACAACCCCTAAACTTTCATTATTTAAATTGAAAATATATTTTTGAACGAGTTACAATGAATTAAAAAGCAAATTCCTTGATGGTGCGTTAACACGTTAACATCTTTTTTTTTTACCACTACCCACTTCATGGAAGCCTATATACAAGCGTTCCTGGTGAGTTTCTTTTAAATCCTTGATCGTCCAGAATCAGCCTTAATAATGCTATGGTTTGTTTTGCTAACCAATGTCTAACCGGGGTGCCTTCGCTGTTTGTATCATAGACCCACTCAATGAAATGATAACTCCGTGGAACCAGATAGCATATTGTATTTAACATGCTGGATTTGATGACAACTATTCCCTGGTGAGGAATGGATCACCGCCAACACGAGCTCCTTAGAGACATGAGGAAATGGATGCGGCATTTCATCGTAAATTGGAGGTTTATAGGGATGAGTTACAGTGAGGGACTAGGGCAACGTACCCCAGATCACTGCCACCCATTTCCCCATAACCATCCTTCTAACATGTGATTGACTCAGAGGAAACCCTTTCCTAAGAATATACCACGGAAGGATCGGTTGACCATGAAATGCGTACTGAAAAGGCGAACCCCCCCCCCCCTTTTATCACGAGCAGCAAGCACGTTAAAACACGGTAGAAGAATTTGAAAGAAAAATACCCACGCATACAAATGTGACGTGTCGTCGGTTTACTGGCTAGAGCTTTCAGGTTAATGAGCCACAAATCCTGGGTTTGATTCCCGGACTGGGACAGGTGTGTTTACACTCGTATAACGTTTCTTAAGCGGGTTTTTGGATTGGGTGTTGGGTTATCCTTTCACCGCTTTGCTGCGAAAGGGAATGTCAAACGAATGCAGCATTGTCGTTCATGTTTGTTTCAACAAAAATATCCTGGATAATAAATTTTAGGTGTTTTTAAAAAATGCGATTATATCTTGTTATGAATATTAAAGTTTACAAAATGTATTCCAGGATAGTATCACTATCACAAACTGTACTTTGGCACACCAATACGCTTAGTACATCCCCCGATGTTCGGGAAAGTTAATATTTACGGGTGCATGTTTCCACACGTGGGTACTCCATCTTGAAAACTTAAGCTAGTGACTATAGCAGTTTATGCATGCATGCGCATTGGACTTCCAACCTGTTAAATTCCGTTGTGTAATGCACGCTAATTTTATTGCATTTTTGGTGCTTATGAAAATTTCGCTCTCTCCGCGCTGAAAGAATAATAACCTCTAATACCCAGGCGATAATAATACCAGTCTAGGGGGAAATGTCACATGTTCAACGTTGAGGTACTTATATGCCGCGTGTTCAGTACTCCTGTTGTTCGGATAGCCCTGAGAAATTCATAATACCATCTTGTTAATCAGAATTGTAGTTAAGTTTTATAGTGAGGAATATGTTTACCATTTTTTTCCTAAAATTAATACTTTTCGTATATTTATCACGCTCGGAAATATTTTAAAGAATTCTACGTTGAATATTAGCGTCACAGTTTTATTTTATAAGTTTATTTGCAATATGAGAACACATGAATTATCTCGTTATCGTGGCTAGATGTTTACACATCACTGGCTAGTACTGTAATACTCGCTCGCATTTTTTATTATTATCTTTCCACTGCTGCATCACGTAAACTTTCGTTTATTTCTGAGTTAGAAATAATTTTAAGCAGCTCAAAGTATTCCCGACACTTGCAAGGCTTCGCAGAGATATGTTAGGTTTCACCTCTTAACCTAGCGATTAGATTTTAGTTTCACGGAATATTTATCGTTATTATTTCTGAAAGATAGTCGTATTTGCCAATACAAGTGTTAACTGAACTCATTTTATTTATTTCAGTTGGACATTTTTTAGTGGCCGCCTACCTGGCGGAAATTTGCGATGAAGTGGTAGTGTTTAATAGCGCATTTTATTCAACAGGGAAATGCAAAACTTTTTTTCAATCTATTTTCTAACGTAACGAATAAAAACATATATTACATTCGGGATGTCTTCTTTTAAGAGGTAAAGATAGTTACCGAAACAAACCCTCTTATTTTAAGCAAATTTTAGTCCAAAATAATTTTATATTTTTCAATTTTTAAAAATTTTGGGTTTGTTAAATTATATTATATGATTTAGTGATTTGTTTCAATTAAACAGTTATAATATGCTAAACGTAGTTCACTCCATTGATTAATTGGCGTTTGGTATTACTACATAATTGGGAATGAATACAACTGTTATAATAATTCTATGAATTGGCACTATGTTTTAATCTTTTGAAAATATCCAATTAAGTGATTTCTGTCTTAACGACGGGAAATTGTCAATATTAAATTATAAAAACATTTTGTTGATGCATGAAAACTGTTGAAAGTCAAAATGTCATCTTGCGGTTTCTATCCCTTTAAATGAGAATTGAAAAGATTTTGCTGGGACGCCCCCAACTCCTTCCATTTTGAGCTCACGTAAATAATGTATGACCTATTGACGACAATAAGCCAGTTTCGAACAAGGGAGAAATGTATTTAACCAAAAAAAGTGTAACCAGCCAAAGCACGTGACCTCGTTCTCGACCAAAATTAGCGCCGTTTTAATTTTGAAATGAAGTGTTGTTTCGAAGTTGTTTGATTTGCCAGGAATCGAAGACGGATGTCCTCGGAATTTTACGGGGTCGAAGGGAAGCCTAAGATGTACCTACATCAAGTTCTGTCCCTGCCCGAACACGCCCGAATATTCACCTTCGGCCAACCTCGGGTTTATTTATATATATATTTATATATTTCTCTGTTTATTTTAATGTAGCTATACTTACCTAACTAACCGTCCATAGTGTTTTAAAGTTTTTTTAATGTAGCTAACCTAACCGACCACTTTTAATATTAGAATTAATTTTTCCTGCGCAAAAATAAAACAAATCCCGAGGTTGGCCGAAGGTGAATATTCGGGCGTGTTCGGGCAGGGACAGAACTTGATGTACATCTTAGGCTTCTCGGGGTCGAACCCCTCGTCGCCATGATCATGTCTGGTAGGGGGCGAGGTGTTTGCCCTCAAGGTGGTGTGGGTGGAGCGGGACGGAGAAGGACTATTTTGACAGATCCTTCCCTGTATAATGCGGAGGGATATCGCGCCTAATGGACGGGAAATCCTCTCCCGAGGCCTCCTCCGACAGAATGTAATACCCCGAGCGCCGCTAATACCCCCGGGCAGAGTGCGCGCTTCGCTTCCTTCCGTCTTGACGCGCCGTCGCGAGAGAGGCCTTGTTACACGATGCGGGGAAACCACGGCACTCCAGAAGTGAAACTTCTTTGGGCGCGATGGGAGTAAAAAATCATGGCCCAATTTTAATGAGACGTTTTCGTGAAACATTGTTGTGAAAAGTTTATTTTTATCCCTAACCAAAATGAAAACCAAGTGTATTTGGAAAGGGTACGGGTTTCGGAGGAGCCTTAAGTGCGTCTCGGGCCGTTCTAATCGTGCAGGGTTTAAGCCATGCAGGATGGGATAGCACGCAACATGTGCTAGGAGGGGATTGGCCAGCCATGTCAGCGATTGATGCCAAGACTAACACTCCTCACTGACTATTTTAGACTAAAACTAGGTAAGTTGGTCCCAGGTAAAACCTGCATAGACACAAGGAAAACCGTACGGGATGCAAAAAATCTTCCATTAAAATCAAGCAGGTTGATTACAGGAACAGAGGGAGAGTTCTGGAAGAAGAGTTGGACAGAGTAGAAAGAAACTACTAAGCAATAGGCGGTGCGGAGAAACTAACCCTCACAGTATGATTGATATTTATTTTAAATATAAATATTGCCAGTGTAACCTAGAGTGTAATAGATTTGTAAATAAAAAAAAAATGATCACTGCAGAAGTAAACTATAGCAATATTTAAATATTCGTATCTAGCGTTGCCTTTAATAGTTGGGCGCAAAACACGTATCGAAAGTTCTTAAAATATCAAATTTAAAAGTTTTTGCCGGCTAATTTATCACTCAGAGTCATGAGTTCTTTAGTACTCTACCACTGGGATAGTATCTAGTTGCAATTTATTCCTATTTGTACACACATACCTGATGAAACTATTTCTTGGCATACAATTCTTTAATTATTTCATACAGCAAAACATTTTATTTAGAACTCACTATTAACAATACGAAACTTCCATTTTCATTTTAAAAACTTCTCTTTTTGTTACAAGCCAGCAAAGATATTGCACTTCTTTGCAAAAACAAAGCACATAAAATAAAATAATATTTTCTCATAGTGTTCATTCGAGTCCAAAGACAAAATAAAAATTATTCAGTTTCATATTGCTGTGAATATGGCATATTTACAGCGGGAACTTGGACATTGCTGTTCACATTTGTTTCTTTCCCTAGTCTAAATTAATCTAAGTGTGTAAGGGGAGGACCTAAGTCTGTCTCAGGCCGAAGCATATACACTCTACCATGCGGGTTATTAACCATGCAGAACAAGGGCGCGTGAATCGTGTGCTTATTTGGTGTTTATTGGCCAGCCATGGCTGCGATTGGCGCTATGACTTTGATTGCTTATCCTAAAAGCTAACTAAAGTGACCTAGGTAAAACCTGCATAGACAAAGGTAAAACCCTGGGCCGGGTCCTGCGGGAATCAATTATCATGCATTAAGCAAGCAGGTAACTACTGCGGACAAGAGGGAAAAGGTCCAGGTAAGAAGAGTTTGGCGGGGCAGAAACAATCAACCATGCAGGGATTGGGCGCTTGGGCCTTGTGGCCCGCATTATTCATGTTGGGCACACTTGGGTTATTATTAGCCAGGGGCGGGTTTAACCCTGCCATGCTGCAGGGATAGGCGGGTCGGTAGGGACCCGTCTTCGCCTGACGCCATCCGACTTGCTGGCATCTAGTAAGGGAGTATTTGGGCAGAGGGCAACACAACACAACGGGGTTGGAGCTTATCGTTGTGCACCGCGCCACGGGCCATATTCGCATTTAAATTATGTTTTTTCAAGTACGTATTATCTTAATTACCTGTGTATTTCAGTATTGGTAAACGTTTTCCCCACTCGTAAAAATTTGAAAATAAAAATAGCACATAAATTTATTTGTGTCATAAATCGACGCTTGAAGATGCTGCAACAAGGCATGGCAAATTGTTGGTAGCAACATCATTTCCATGGATGAAACCCAAATATAAGAGCCAAGAAGCGGTCTCCGGCCACTAAAATCTACGGTCCGAAACTGAACCACAGGCCAATAATGGATATAGACTGATTATTGTCTCTCGCGCAAGAGACCACCATTGCCTGGGGGCCACGATGGTTCAGTGGTCAGATTACTCGCCTCTAGCAAAGGTGATGTGCGTTAGATTTTTTTAAGCGTTCAAATGTGGTACAAGTTTGTGGTAATCTGCAAAATGCAATGTTTGTTTCAAAATAATTAGAAATATTCTTAAAGACAAAAAAAGATGAACTAAAGTATGATACGGCAAATTTTTTAAACGAGGTCATACCAATCTACAAGTTTGCTGCTATTTATAAGAATCCTTTCGGAAGCTAATACCGATTAATGTCACAAAATTAATACCAAAATGCTTCACAGATACGGTTTTCTAAGTAAACTGAAAAAAATACGCAAGAAAATCGCAAGTAAGACTTCATGACCAGTTTACCACATGGTCCGGGGTCATTAAAGTATAAACAGATTGCCTAGAGGTATGTAATTTTTTTTGTGAAATATCTGATCGCTCATTAGACTGCAATCAGGTGCCCCCGAGATAGCGATTGTTCACTTGTGATTGGCGGCTGTCTTGAAGAGAAGCCATTTCCCTAATTGGACTTGGCCATAACAGTGCATTTGTTTCCGCACTGAGTGGCTAGTATCGATGAGCTGATGGTATACATGTGCCTTAAATAAATCCAGCCAACCACGAAACACAGAAAAACCTACACAGCTGTTTTGGAGACTTTTTTTTTTGCACAAAGCACATGGACCGATTAATACCGTAGTCTATTAGTTTTTTTTAATAAAAGTTTTTCTTTCTTTTCCTTGGCAAACGTAAATATAATTGATCCCATTATACCAAGGATAGTTAATCACTCAAACATTTTGTAACTGTGAGAAAATTCCTTAAATATAGGTATACTAACACACCCACGATGCTGATGATGACGTGAAGATTCTGAAACACGCTTCTTACCCAGGAAAACCGATGAGCATATGACCACGGCGAGATAATACATTAGCCGTGAATTCAGACCAACCGTTTCACACTATTGCATGGAGGTTGGTATTCTCGACGTGTGCAGGCGAAATGTCGGACTGAATCACCAGAACGTATAACCGCCAAACACGAAGGAGATGAAATACTAGTAAAATAATTTGAACATTTTTAAGTTATTAAATTTTATTTTTTAAAAAATAATAAGCTAGGTTTATAAAAACAAGCCTCCAAAGCAAGACAGCCCACTCACAGGGCTACAAGCTTGACTCCGTGTATCTACTGCCTATCGGGATCAAGCCAGATTTACTATTTCGCTACAAACAAGCTAAAAATAAAATTAATTCACCTTAAAAGTTAGCCTTAAAATAACAAGTACAGGATGAAACCATTTAAATTTTTTCACATTAAAAATACCTAAGAACTTGTTTTCTTTTTATAAGGTCGATATGCGCACCTGTGTTTCCGTACCATGTGCGTCTCTGCCTGAGGACGGGAGCAGATAGCAGTTCCCGAAACGTTGCTTGTTTCTGTTTTGGAAAAACTATTGTGTTCGTTTCGTCTTTTCGTTTTGTCGTGTTTTTGTCTCGTTTCAACCGTTGTGCTGAATTTTTTTTTGGGTTCAGTATTTCTGTGTCGTCATCATTTGTGGGGTTGTTTTCGTTCTCTTAGTACATTTTCTTTATTTTTATTTGTTTTGTTGACCATATTCCTGTTACGGAATATTTTGTGGTGTTTATATCCTTGCTGACAACAGCAATTGTTTGCTTAATTTTGTGTTTTTTTTTGTTTTATTTATTTATTTATTTTATTTATTTATTTTTTAGTTTTTCTTCAGCAGAAAAAGTTCTTAGCAATGGCGTATGTCCAAAAACTTACATCAAGATTTCATTAAAGCCGTTAATGTACGTCAAAATATCTGGATATATGTGGAGGAATTGGCTAGTCCCTCATGGCCTGTAATACTTTCGGCAAACTATTGAAAACAGCATTGAGAATATATGGTCTGGATTTGAATCTCGGCTACTCTAATACAGTTCAGAGATTTGCACTCCAACACCACGAACTAAAAACATTAAAACAAAGTTTTGCGTAAGAAAATAACTTATTTTTCTGAGTCTCAGCGAAACTATATGTTGGTGACATCAGAGTTATAGTCGTCATGACATCGATCCTGTACCTACAAGCAGGATCCATGAAAGAGTCGCCTACGTAAAGAACATAGCGTTCGGAGAACTACTTCTTTGTCCCGATTTAGTAATGGGCAGTAGACTAGCAGACATGCATAAACGTATTTGCCCGTTTTGACTTGACTGGCAAACAACTGAATTTATAATTTTTATTAGTTATTGTTAAGTTTAAACGTTCTTCACAGTGATGGTGTTGGATTTGAAGTTTTTACAAGAATAGTACTTGCCGTGAAAACGACATGCAATATTAATTGAAAACTTTGAATTTCTTGTTTGAATGACGAATGACTCTCGCTAAAATGCGACAGGAAGAAAAAGAGCAAAGCAGTCGGAACAAAGCTATCCTCTTTATCTGCCCTCCCCTTTCGCGGCATGGCTTGAGGCTTGTATAGTAGATTTGGTTATAATTTTTTTATGGTGGATTTGCGTACGTCAGAAGCATATAATTTAAATAGCAATAAAATGTATTACATAAACACAAAGTACCGGACAGTTCATACTATTCCAATGATATTGGTGGGAAATGAAGTTCATTCTGACACTACAACCGCAATGGTAATAACATGGATTTACAATATCTGACATAGACGTTACGCTTACATGAGCAGCAATGCCGTAGCTCAGGAGTCAAACCAAACAGTCTTGTGTCCGCCATGACGTCGAATTATATTTTTATATTCATGTTCAACTATAAGATAACTGGTTTTTAAGAACACTGTTCCAATTTGATTGAAAAACTACATATACTTTTTACAAACGTATTTTATATATCTACATTTAAAGGAGCTCCCAAAGGTATGGATAAAGAAACGTAGATGGACCAAGTCTAATTTATGATCCAGCTAAAAAATTGTAACTGCGCTGAAAGTATGCAAAAGTGCTTAAGAATCTATTAACTACACGCATGTCCTGCTTCCAAACATTGAAACGGGCATATAAAATTACCAATGTGCATGAATAGGAATAATACAAATTTTAAAGCAAACGATTAAAAATTACTCACCTATTCCAAATCATAAAGATATATTTCCCCAATGACTGTATCACTTGCAGTATCGCTATCACTTGAACATCCGATTATTATAATTATTTAATCGATGCTAATGCCCATTCTACCGTCACTATTCACATATTCCTCTTTAATATTTTTGAAATTCCAGCAACACTATTTACAAATAACATGTTACAGAAGCAGTTTGTTCAATTCCAAACTAATCTTTGATTTAAAATTATAGTTAGTTGGAAGAATTAGTTATTGTAGATTTAAATATAATGTTTGTATGAAGTATGAACAGGAGTTTCGTCAACGTAAACAACGGGTTTACCAGCATTTAGAAATTCACATATTTGGTTCAAGAATGTGCCCTTTCCAAGCAGTTGATTGAGACATTTCAATAAAAGTCGTTCTCTTCGATTGACAATTTTTTTTTTCCATCAAAACCTTGTCCCTTCAATTTGTTTCTGAAATTATCCCCTGCTGCAGTTTAAAACACCGTCTTCTTTCAATGCCTATTTCAACTTCCGTAATGTTGGTACTGGATTTTTTTTTAAAGAAACCTGTAAATTTTTCTTCTCACAGAACCAAACGTAATATGGTCTTCAATTATTTTCCTATGGTCCGTTTTATTACCTGTAGGTGTTAAAGAAGTCAAACTGGCTTTGCTTTCCGTTAGAATTCGTTTAACTATTGATCCTGTGACATCTGTTCCAGCACTTGTGGTTGCAGTGACATTGTACGTCAAATACATGCAACTATTTTTTTTTGTTCACTGAAATGTGCAGCAACGTTGGACAATGTCTCCAGAGTCTGTCCCCTCAGTGGCTAACCCGATTCAATACGCTTTTTAAATCCTGACGTAGAAGACATTACGTTAATCAGATCGTGTAACTCGAACCACCAGACATCCAAGCGCGAACTATGTTCTAATGCAAACTATGTTATCAGCTAGGATGCAGCTGATTGACAAACCACTACCCCCTTCTTTTCGACGCTCTCATCACGTGATCAGCCAGTGACATAGTTTTTTTCTTGCTACTTGTAAATTTAAAATAATAATAATGATAGCGTAGCTTTTCTTACATTAAAGAGAACCGAGGATTAATATTTTAGAAAAATGTTTTTTTTTCCTTCAGAATATTTCATGGCTAGTAAATTATAAGTATTTTTAAATTTGCAACTTTTATCTTGTTATTACAATTAAACATTTCAAAATGTATTGTAGGATGATTTTACTTTCGTAAATTTTTTATTTTGCACAGCGATAGATACCCTTGTAAGTGTACCGAATACGCAAATACATACGAGTGCATGCTGCCACACGCAGGTACACCATCTTGTCGACTCCAGGACATGATTGTAATAAAAACGCGCATGCGCCTTCGACTTCAAACCGTTAAAATTGCAGTAGCATGTATCGCGCGCAATTTGTTTCACACTAAAATTTCACCCTCTCACGTGACTGTGTGTTTATTTTTTTTATGTGTAACATCTTAGTTCACGGCGTATGGAATTTGGTGGGAGTAATATCGTGAATGGAGCGGAAGTCGCATGAAACGGAAATGTGTAGCCCTGGTGCTGCCATTTGTGGTGGATGGCGCGAACCAAAGTTCACAAAGCCCAAGGGCGACTTTATAGTATTACCTGTTTAATGAATTTTAACAAGATGGGCACTATTTTAATAAATTTGATTGCCGAAAATCAGGTCCAAAGACGGGATTAAGAATTTTTTCAAGTCTTTTTTAGCTTTTTAACTTTTTTAGCTTTTTAAAATTTTGGTGAGCTAATCAAATGATCTTATAATCGACGTAGGTGCTTCGACAGCGAATTCTAGCGGCGGGCGCAGAAACTACGTGTGATTCGCGTCCAGAAATGTAGTTAAAAAAAGAATTTGCGTACTCTGCATTGTTTTAAAGAATTCTAACGTTACTTTTCGTGTCCGACTTTCGCATTATAAGTAGGGGCAGGCATTTTTCGCGAATGAATCTGAACGCTTATTTGACTGCAACAAGTTATACTCACACCAGCGGTTTCTTCCTTGTGATTGGCGGACGTCTGCGATAGAAGTCGTTTCCTTATTTGACCTAGCCACTCAGGGCGTGTTTGCTTCCGCGCTGACTCACCGTGATTGGTAGAGACCGGGAAAATTCGCGGATTCATTTCGTGATAGGCTGAAATTCAAACACGTGTACAATTCTGCTGGTTCTGCCATTGGCTCTCAGTTTAACTGGAGCTTTCTGGGCCAATGAGAGACTATCGACCAAAGAAGCGTCGAATCACAAGCTACCCAGTGGAGACGCCTCACAATTTAGTACCCAAGGAACACGCGTGTTTACTTGAGAAATGCAGAGGATAATGAAAGGCTATCCTAGAGGTCATTGAATCCGCGAATTTTTCCGGTCCCTAGTAATTGGTGTTGTAACAATGGATATGAACCTGAAAGAAACTCACCCCAATCACGGAGACACAGACGACGCTACAATGTTTTAACTTTCAGCTAGTCTCGGAATCTTCTCGCGACATATGCATGCCCCTAATTATAAGTTATTTATATACGACGAGAACACATGAACTTGCTAGTTACCGAGGTTAGATGCTACACATCTCTGGCGAGTACGTAAATTCTTGTTAACAAAAACACACACACACACACACACGCGCGCGCGCGCTAGGGAAACCGGACACCGCCGCGTGAAACATGAGCTGCCCGAAAGCCTTGGGCGAACCGGGACTCCGGGATTCCGGGGACGCCTCCGGGCGTGAAGGCCAGTGGCGTGATGCGAAGAGCAAAGGGAGGGTCGAGGGGGGGTGGGCACCTCTCGCGCGTCGCTGCCCCGGAATTCATTAGGGGGATTTGCCCATGCTCTACCCCTTCCGGGGCCCAGACACCTTCTACCACTATCTCTCTCTCTCGTCCCCTAAGTGGGAGCGGCTTGCTGCTTCGCGGTAAAGTACACACGTTTACTCGGGGTAGTTACAACCCTTTCACTTTCCCTTATTTCGGTAGTATCCTGAATTATATAGCTTCTTATATTTTGTGTTTTTCCTCGTGATTTTAAATAATTAGAAAATGTAACCATATTAAGATATTTCTATAATATATATATTTTTTTAAAAACGAACAACCCCTCTTATAAAGTTATTTATGAATTGTAAGGCAAAATATTTTGTCAGTCCTCACATGTAGGTACCAAAAGAATGAAATCATTTGGTGAATACAGTACTGGATATTCGTTGTAACCCTCGTCTAAAATTAAAAAAAAAAATCATTTATAAAAATTATGTTTTCTTAAAACCAAGGAAACATTGTTTTTTTTTTTGTGAAAACCTAATTTGTATTGATTTATGAACGATTTTCTTTAAAGAAAGAGTTTTAAAACCAAGGATTCAAACAAATGGTTAATCCAAAATTGCTTATCCTGTGTTTTTTTTATTCTTTTGGTACATGCTAGGACTTACTTTAAACCATTGCCTTTAAATTCATAAAAAAACCATAAATACTGTCGTTATCAGTAGAAAAAAAAACGTTAGATAAAAAATAAATATGGCTCTGTTATGAATTTATTAAAAATAATTTTGTAAAAACAAAAAAAAATATTTGAAGAAAAATCGGCCTCACACGACATGTTGGTTGTTTCGTTTTCTCGTCACAACTATTAACTTTGTGGTTTTTATTTTCCCATGAACCTGTCACCGTAGCCCTCTTGCACTTCTCTGTTTCGTCCCAAATTGTTGTCAACAGATATATACTAGGTACAATCGAATACTTGCACCACTTGCGTGACCTTTTGAAAACTCGGAAATAAAGTTTGGTTTATTGCCTGGTGAGAAAATTTGTGAACCAACAACCAATTCAAATAGCTATCGGTTTATTTTACGGGAGAAAGTGATAATTAAAAAAACAAAACAAGAAATTGAAAAACAACCAACCTCAGTGGGTGCGATCGAGGCATAAGTGCGTAGTTACTAATTTATTTTGCTTATTCACGGTTTTATTTCTACGCAAATAAACATATAGGGATTGCAATGACAATTAAGATAGTTCTCTTTTACGTAAGCCAATGACTTAAATCTAAAGAAAATAAACCTTAAGCACAAGGAATCACACGTAAACTTTATCATTTAGATAAATACTTCTATGATTTCACATTGTGATAGCTAGGACACTAAAAGTAAAATGTCGTTAAATAATGATTACCTGTAGAGAGTTAGGTAATAACTCAAAAAAACTAAAAACAAAACCTCTTCAAAGCTGATGCAAACTGTAATTTTAAATACTTATTTATATAAAAATAAGGTACGTAAATAAACTTTTGAAAGTATTTTGATGGTAGCAATAAAAACACTATATATATTTGGGGAGTTTAAAAATAACATTATTTTTTGTTAAAGGTTTAAGTACCGTTTTTTTTGACATGACACTTGTTCTGCTAAAAACGATCTAAAAATAGATGTCTTATATAATTTGTGATAGATTTTTTTTCTACCTTCGTACGTTCAAACCTCACGACTAAAGATACTCATTTCTATTACGCCACACGTTTCCAAAATCCTCGGAAAGCACATTCCGAACCCGCGACTAGATAACAGACTCCCGAAGTAGTTCTCGAAACGACGGAAATTTCGGTGGTGTGATGGTGATGGGGGTTTAAGGGGACATACTCTCACTATCACGTTCTGTACTCAACAGATCCAATTACGAATTTATTATCAGGCTTTCTCTCTCATGTTCGATTCATGAGGCCGGGCCGGGAAGAAGCTTAAGCAGAGGTGTTTCCGCTCGCTTCCTTCACCCCTTAATACCTCTTCCTTTTCCCTCCCTTCGTAACATTTCATCTCTTCTGCCACCCACCCTTTTTTTTCCCACTTCTCCGGCGGTGCTTCGTCGGAGGGGTTGGGAAGGGGTTGGAAAAAAAAAGGGGGGGGGGGAGGATCCCTTCGCCAAGGACTCGTCATCTTTTATCAACAAACATCTGGAACCGGGCCCACGAGGAGTTTGGAATCCCTGCTAGGAAACCAACTAAGAGATCTGGAAGCCCTCGGCGTTCTGCGTAATACAGCCGCGGCCGCAAATCCTTCCCGAAACCACCGCTCCAACCCTCCCCTCCTGCCCTGGAGGCACCCTTCTTTCTATTTTCACGTGGACACACATATATACATATATATACATATATTTGTATACGCGCGTATAAAATCTCCCCGGCATACGCCTCGCGAGGAAGGACAGATTATTCGTGTTTTCTTTCCGCGTTTTAACGCCCTTCGCTCATGAATATTAGATACGAGGGTCCTGCAGGAGAGGGAGGTCCTTAAGCAGGCTAAACCCTCTCTCCCCGGAGGAAGCGGAGGACAGTTTCCGATCTTCTCCCCCTCCCCCCCCCCCTCCTCCACGACGGTCGCGGAACACCGGCGCGTGTTCGGATTGGCCAGTGACACGTGGGAACGTCATTTGTTAAGTAATGGGCCATGACGTGGGTTTATGTGGTGATTTCACGCCACGTGGGATAAACTTTGATTTGCGAATTTAAATTTAAAAAATTGGTATATATATTTATGTACACCCATTAGAAGTTATACTTACTTGGCGTAGTAAAGAAAATTTACTTATAAAATAATTTATTGAAATAAAAATAAAAATGACCTGTTTGACATTATAAATAAAGTTGGTGAAGTGAAATTTTAATCAAATTTAAAATTCAAACAAATACTCAGTACTTATTCGTTATTAATATAAGCACGAGAATAAACTTGATGATCTAATTTAAGAAAATAATATAGTTTTTTTTAATTAATAATGCAAATCAATAAATATGCTGAGTATTTATTCTACTTTATTAATTTTAATAAATTATTAAATATTATTTTAATATTTTACTATGCTCATAAATTATACATAAGAAAACATAACTTCACTTATATAAATACACTATAAGTTTATAAATAAAATTTATATTATTTACATTAAAACCAAAATTTGTTTTTAATGATATGGACCAGTATTCAATAGCAACCACTAGAGTATAATTATTAAGACCATATATAATTTTTCTTTTAGATGTAGCCTTTTTTCATCCTGTGAAAATCCCGTTGCATGGTGCACGCACATCGTAATAATTCACTCTCATAATTTTTTCCTATCATGCCTAAAGAAGTATAACTTGAAAAATGCAAAATAAAAATACTGATTAACATCAAATTTTAAAGCGAAGAATGGATAAGATGCACGGGAAAAAAAAATATAGAGAAGCAAAAATTCCAATTAAAGTAATATATGTACACAAGTTACAAGAGTTGGAAATGCAGGTCCCCCAGGAAAGCACAATGAAATAACTATAGTTTTATTATTGAACTACTGTGCACAGATTCCCTAAATTACAACAATCTAACTGAAATTCCATAAATTAATCACGCTTTCACGAGCCCACTATTTTGTTTCCCCACTGGACCTCGGCTTGACTGAGGCTGTGTCTGATGCTCGTCTGTTACCACGCAACTGGGTCCGAACACGCTTATTCTCACTACTCACTTTTCCGCCGCGTCGTAACACTGTCACCGATGCTCTGATTTTCGCGCACCGAATTTTCATGGCTCGTCGCCCACCATCACTCGCTAAGGGAGTCACTCACCCTCTTCACTTCACTCTCACATCGCTTCAAACATTCACCATTATCTCTATCAGCCCTCCTTAATTCTTTCTCTCTCTCTCTCTCGCTGCATAAAAATGACTCGCAGCTATCCGAAGTGCCACATCATCAAGGACATAACACTCGAAGCTGCGAGAACAATGGCCTTCTAGTTACGCCCCTTCACGCGACGAAGCTCTCGGGACTAGAGAATTCTCGTTCGTGAACGATTCGTTCGAAATGAACGAATCTTTGAGCGAACCAAATCACGCTAGTTGTTCGCCACGTAAAGAATCGGTTCTTTAGAGTCGATCAACTCGAAAGGTGAACACAGTTCGGGAGGATATAAAACGAAACCAGGAACTAGGAATGTAAACCGGCCAGTCTGATTCGCTCGCAACATGGATTATGGCGTTGGGAGTCACAGTAATCAGTAATCGCAGTGTCCGCGCGTTCGCAAGAGCAAACGACAACCAATCAAAGAAAAGGGGTTTCATTGAAAGGCGTGGGAGTGGGGGTTAGCGACACAAAAAGTACCGCGTCTTAATTATTATTCATGGATTTTCTAGGTTTTTTTTACTAAAATTTTTGGTGAGAGTTTTGAAATATATCGAGGCCCATTTTTTTTTTTTTTTAATTTCAGCTATCCGAGCCGACCAGACTGCGATAGCCAGTGAGGCGACGGTGCCAGCCGAGAACGAGTTACGATTCTTGAGTGATGTGCCGGATCCAGTTGTCGGTGGTCAGAACCGAAAGAACGAAGTGAACGGATCTTTCGAACGAATCATCGTACGGAACTGATTGGAAACGAAACGATTTGGTCAGTTGAATCGTTCCGTCCATCTCTGTTCGGGACCCGTCGGACCCGTCAGGCGAGACAGAAGGCGCCCGGACTTCACACGGACAGAGAGAGGTGCTGGGAGGAGGACGGACCTGTGTCGCGACAAAGGTTCCCCCACGGACAATCAACCAGCGCAGCGCGCAGTCCTGCCATCTGTGGCAGCCTCGTAACAATCATCCTCACATACCTGTACCTGTTAATACAACAAGAGCTCAAATGTATTTATCCCTTTTTAGCAAAAACCACGCAATTAATCCACCTAAATTTGGCATCATCATATAGATATTTTTTTATAATTGAATAAAATAGTTTGAATTAAAAGTGTTCAATATTGAATTTTTTAAATAAAATTTATGTATTATTGTTATTGAATATTTTTTGGGTTTTTTTCTGTTTTTTTTTTTATGTTCAAGAATCACGCAAAAACTAAAGGACTCATTTGATGAAACCTTTTGTGTTGAAAAGCTAATGATTAGACAAAAACTGGCGTGAATTTTATCTCGTTACAGTGACGGAAGCCGGAGATAAAATTATAAAACCACAGAAGTGTTTCTGTCTGTTCATCTGCTTGTTTGTTCAAGGATCACGCAAAAACATCTGAACCGATTTTGATGAAACATTTTTTGTTCAAAATCATATACTTTTTAAAAAATAGTTTATATTTTATCTCGATACGAGGACGGGAGCTGGAGTTATAAAAATATAACTCCATTTTTCACAACGAGGTGCAGTCATTATAATATTCTACCAATACTATTACGTACCACATACATAATGTAATTTATTTATTCCATCACAATAAATAACTTTTCACGTTTTATTAAAAATATTTTATTACATGATTTGGTAATCAAAGGAAAAAGAACCACCATTCGATTATTCGTAAGGGGACACACATCACTACATAGTATAAAACTAAGTCGCTTCCCGCTGTCTGTCTGTCCATATGTATGCTTAAATCTTTAAAACTACGCGACGGATTTTGATGCGGGATTTTTAATAGATAGTGTGATTCAAGAGGAAGGTTCATATGTATAATACATGCATAATATTGTAGAGAAACACTGATAATTTTAGAGGTTTCTAATTTTATGTAAATAAACACGTTTATTTGCGCTTACATTGCAAACGCTGGCTGAACCCTACGAGATAGATCATTTTGTTAGTAATTGTTGATTATCTTTTGTTTTCAGTCGAACGAATAGTAAGTAAAATATTTTTTATTTAATTATCGAAAATCGCTGTTCAAGGTAAGGTATTTAAGTTAAAAAAAAAACTGAATAGAATAGGTACCTATCTTTTGTTGTTGATATTTGTTGATTATCTTTTGTTTTTAGTCTATATTTATATTTATAATTTGTAAGTGATATTTAGTATCAGCATTGCACCCGTGCGAAGCCGGGGCGGGTCGCTAGTACATATATGTAGGGGAAAGTAGGGTAATGGTGCTCACTTAAGGTGTCTTGTTCCGTCGAAAAATGTTTTGTAAATATGAACCTTAAAGCCATACAGATACTGAAAGAACATTTATTTTGCTACAATAAAACATTATACCATTTCTAAATACCACTAAAATATACTGTGCATGGCTGCAAAATTACAAACACTACCTTGAGTGGTATTACCCGACATGTTAGGGTAATTGCTCTCAGCCTTTGTAATATTTTGCATGCTATTCTTAAGGCATTTAAAGTAGTACAATGATTTAATTACCAAAAAAATCTTCACAGTCTTTTGCCCTACCTTTTGTTTTTACTGAATTGATGATTTATTCATCCTTAACATGGAATTTCACAAAAAAATACACATAATTTACTAAATCTACTACCAAATGTAGCCTTTTTCACTATCTTCGTCACTGCATTGTTCATGTGCCCTGTCTTGACATGAACCAGCCAAAAACCAAAAATTCATTCAATTACTACAAAAATCACAAATGTACCTCTCTGCACTGTCTGCTCCACTGCATTGTTCATGTATCCATCCTGAACACGACACACAGCGAAACCACAACTCCTTATCTCTACCAAACTGACCACAAACAGAACACAACTCTTCAGTTTGGTTTTAAACACGACGCTTTGATGTGGCTTCTTCATTTGCTGAACTTTCAAACGAAATTTTTCTTTTAGTTTCTAGACCTACTTTCCTTCACTGCAACTGATGCACTTACCTCCGTTGGTTTGTTAGGCCTACGTTTCTTATGACGACGTCGTTCATTCTCTTCTACCTGCAGATTCATGGGTGTTGCAGTCACAACCAAAGATGTTTGTTTTCTAGATTATCGTCTGACAGGTCTTGACCTGCCTGGTGTGCTTTTCGATGTTCCTGGAGTTTGAGATATATCAGCTAAAGACATAGGGTTTCTAGACCTGGGGCTAATATCGGCTGTTGATGGTGCTGTCAGTTCTGAAACATCTGCGATTTGTGTGTCACTTGGAAGTTGAAGACTTGAATGATCTTGTGCAGACATTGCACTTCTTCCTACTCCGAGTTTCTCTTGAAGATTCTAAGCTGATAGGATTAACCGAAGGGTTTTTAGTTGAAACTCTAGTAGGCATGTCAGGAGAACTTATATCTCTGTTTTCAACCGAGCCTGATGTGGTACCAACGAGATTAGCTGCAGCCATAAAATCTTCATCATATGTGTGTGGATTGAAGAGCCAGATACCACTCTTCTCAAAGCCTTTGGATGCCTTCTCTAAATTAAAAACTTTTCCATATGCTTTGTTAAACAGAAAAGTAATGTCATATGGGGTAATTTTCTCAGATGGATGACACTTCATGAACACTTTATATTATTTGTGCAAAGTGGATTTTAATGGGCCAAAGAAAGTTAAGTACAAGGACTGTAGCCGATGGGAGGTGTGGGGAGGTATGGACACTACATAAATTCCATTGGAAATATGGCAAGAATGGTTATCCATTATGTGTGGGAAGCAAAATTTTTTAGCCATTCTACAAACAACTCAGTGGTTATCCAACCATTTTTCGAGACATATTGATACTGGTGGTACATTTCTTTGCAGAAGGGGTGACATACGCTTACGCGGAAATATAAATAATGGGGGAATGTATTGCCCTGCGGCACTGAAGAAACAGCAGACTGTTATGTTCTTTCCTCTTTCCCAGCTTGTGTGGGGGCCAATTAGTTAAACGCCCTTGGGACCAATAATTTTGGAGGGGTTTTGAACAGTATTTATACCTGTTTCATCAACATCATATATTATTGTAGCCTGAAATTTGTGTTTAGTAATGACTTCATCTAAATTACTATAGAAAGGTTCAACAGCTTCTTTGTTGAATGCCATCACCCTTTTGACACTAGTGGCCTCTGGCTTATGTAAACTTAAAACAGGATGATGCTGCATGAACCCTTACAGCCAGTCTTTACCAGCTTGTCTATTTTCTTTACAGAAATTATGCTTGATTCCATTTCTGTCAGCAAATTCGAATGTAAGTCTTCTCAGCTCAGTCGCTGTTATTCCGAAGAATAACTTTGCGAGTAGAAAAATATGATCTTCATTTTATTTTTCATGTTGTGAGCTGAATACGCATTTCGTCCCTAGTTTTGGTGCATAACACTTCCCTGCATTTATTCTGTCTTTCAAGCTGCTAAATGGGATGTTGAAACGAACAGAATCTTTCCTCATTTAATCTCCAGATGCAACAGCATTCATCGCTGCTTCCATTGTCTCCATAGACCATAAGGCTTTTTTTGTTTGCCTTGGTCGCTTCATTGGTATCTGCAAATATAAACATAGCCTAATAAATATTATAGCACCTTTTTTCTTCAACATTTAGATTGTATACCTACATGAAAAATTCGGAAGTTATAGGTCTACTCGTAATTTTTTTTATTTAGGTAATTGTTGCTCTATATTATTTTTGAAAGATTTGTGCAATGGGAGTGCATGACTTGATTTAGGCTTTTGGACATACGCCATTGCTTAGCACATGTATGTCTGCAGAAGAAAACTACAAAAAAAACACAAATGACAAAAAACACAAATTAAGCAAAAATTGCTGTTGTCAGGATTTAACGCCACACAATATTCCACAACAGGAATTTTGTCAACAAACAAGGAAAAAACAAAGAAAAATGGACTAACAGAACGAAAAAACCCCCACAAATGATGACAGCACAAAAATTCCGAACCCAAAAAAAAAATTCTACACAACAGTTGAAACGAGACAAAAAACACAGCAAAACGAAAAGACGAAACAAACACAATAGTTTTCTAAAAAAAAAAAAAAAAAAAAAAAAACCAGAAACGAAAAAAACCCCACAAATGATGACAACACAAAAAATATTGAACCCAAAAAATTCAGCACAACAGTCAAAACGAGACAAAAACACGACCAAACGAAAAGACGAAACAAACACAACAGTTTTCTAAAACAGAAACAAGCGACGTTTCGGGAACTATCTGCTCCCGTCCTCAGGCAGAGACGCACATGGTACGGAAACACAGGTCGCACCTGTGTTTCCGTACCATGTTTTTTTAGAAAACTATGGTGTTTGTTTCGTCTTTTCGTTTTGCTGTGGTTTTTGTCTCGTTTCAACTGTTGTGTTGATTTTTTTTTTGGGTTCGGAATTTTTGTGCTGTCATCATTTGTGGTTTTTTTTTAGTTCTGTTAGTCCATTTTTCTTTGCTTTTTCCTTGTTTTTTGACCATATTCCTGTTGTGGAATATTGTGTGGCGTTAAATCCTGACAACAGCAATTTTTGCTTCATTTGTGTTTTTTGTCATTTGTGTTTTTTTTGTAGTTTTCTTTTTTGTAGTTTTCTTCTGCAGACATACATGTGCTAAGCAATGGCGTATGTCCAAAAGCCTACATCAAGTCATTGTTGCTCTATGTTTCGTCGACAGCCCAGGTCATAAAAGGGGTTGGTTATAGGCCTACACACAACTTAAACAACGTTTGGGATAATGGGGAGGAAACTACCAGGGTTTTTGTTTAGAAACTATCCCAGCATTTGCCTGAAGTGATTTAGGGAAACCATGGAAAACATAAATCAGGATGCCCAAACCAGGGATCAAACCTTAATACTTCCAATTGCGAGTCTACCATGTTACCATTGCGCCACCTCGCTTGGCTCTTGCATTCCGAAGGGAAAATAATATTTAAATTGCTATACATTTTCTTTTTACGTTTTAAGGATACAATACCTACTTCATTCCTTTCCCTACTAAAATACAGCAAAACATATTTGCAATCAAAAATTTTTTTTTTAAATTCCTGCCAGTTATTAATCTTATAGAAATCAAAACAATTTAATTTCAAAATTGAATAATCATTTATCTCTATATTTACTTAAAGTAACAGGGCTACACATATATGCAATTTAAATGAAATGGTTTTGGTTAAAATGTAAATGGGGTAATGTCGCTCAGAGTAGGGTAATACCGCACAGTATTGAGTGTCATTAATTACCCCACTCGTCCATTTTCTCATACTATATTTGGTTGATCTATACAGATATATATTGTTTAAAACCTAATATTCTACACAACATTACATTTCATGTAAAATTGTAATAATAATATATTATATTTACCTTAACAAATAACTAGGGTTCCATTTATAAAAAGAAATTAGCAAAAACACTATTTCGTCTAATATTATCTCCGCACTTCAACAAATAACCATCGTTTACTGAGAACTTAGTTGCCTGTGCTAATGCTAAAGATCAGACACATAGTGGCGAAGTAGAGAAACGTCGAAATCTAAATTACGCCATGAGCGCAATTGCCCTCTGAGCGCCATTACCCTACTTTCCCCTATATCATATACTTACCCCTATGTCACGTGCATGCGAGTGCGCTCCACTGGCTGAGAGAAGCTTGTTCGAAGTGCGTCACGTGGTGCATTTGAACGTCGCAACGCTCCGATCACGTAGCCTCTCAGCCAATAGAGAGGTGGGTGGCTATTTGCGCGCGAACTTTAAATTCACGTGCTACTTTTCGTGCCAGTAACTTATGAGGGTTACGTTTCCGTACATATATTCATCAACGGAAATTGCATTTCTTTTAGCTTTGCAAATAATCCATAAAATTTATGCCCAGCAATTTTATAAAAAAATTTCATGTATACGCACACACACACATATACCTATATATGTATTTAACATTTCTTAAAAATAAACCATTTTATTCAAATACTTTATAATGGTTTCATATGTTTCTGTTTCACGCTTAAAGAAAAAAGTTTTTTCGTTTATATAAAATTAATTAACTACAGTTTCAAATCTAAAAAAAACATATTGGCTATATTTTGAGTTTTATGTGACTTTTTCATCCGTAAAGCAATATGTTATATCTTTTAATTTTTAATTTTATTTATTTTACAACTGAATGAATTTACAAAATAACGTGCTCAAAAGAACACACTTGCTCGACAGTGCTGACGTTAGAAATTTATTCTTTGAAGTGCAGGTGAATTGCGTTCTAAGGGCGATTTTTCGCCTCTCTGTTTCACCACCGCTGCTCCAGAAGAAGTGAATTCCCAGTGCTACAGTCGAAGCAAGAAATAAGACGTCTGTAGCCTGAAGATGCAATTTCCTCCACAGGAAGTGTTGTAAAGGGGTTTGGTGGGGTTGGGGGGGGGGGGGAACTATACGATCGAGCGCCCCCCTCTTCAAAATTATTATCGCTGCGAATTTTCCACAGTATTTCCCAATAAGCACAAATCCCTGGCTGTGAGAAAACCACCAAGGAAGTACTCTGGGAGTGAGTTTTCTCCTGAAAAATACCAAGGAAAGAGGGGGAAAAAAATGGTAAACCCTCCTCTTAAGTTTGGTTTCGGGGAGCCATTGTCTTTCCTCGTTTCCCGTCAAAATCTTGGTCACGAAAAAAAAAATGTGATGGAAAGGGGGGGGGGAGCCAAGGAAAGACTTTTTCTTTGGGCTTTCACCCCTCCCCCCCCCCTTTCTCATTTGATTCCTTTCAACTTCCACGCTGCTCTTTTGTTTCGCTGTGTCGCTACCGCCGTGACCGCAGGAGTTGTAGTCTCTGCTTGAAGCAGTGCCGGGACTCGGTTCGTAATTATAGATGACAGGCGCACGGATTTCCCTTGCCCCTCTTCATCTCTTCCACTGCTGAAACAATTTTTTTTTTCAACCAGAGGTTAAGGAGGTCTCCTTACATTCACCCGAAGCCGCGTCTGGTCGCTTCAGATCCGTTCAACGAAGCGAGACCTCGCCATTGTATTCCTTCCCCTCTCCAAAAAAAAAAAAGAGGGAGAGAGAAAAATATACCGCTGTTTAATGGCTGGACACTAATTTCTCCCCCCCTTTTTTTTCTCGCAAAATTCCTCGAACCACCTTCCCTAGAGCACCATCTTTATTCTAGAAAAATCTCAACGAATTTAAATTCTAATTGAACGAGGTCCTTTCGCGGAGAAGAGTTCCCCCCCCCACCCCCTCTCCCCCAAACACAGAAAAAACCCCTCCAACATCAGTCAAAAACGTCCGGGGGCTATTTTGTTCTGGGAGTTTCACCGCTGAAACAATTCTGCGGCGACGTCAAAAGACGCGGCCCGGCCCTCCCCCTTAATTCAGATCTGCGCCCCCAACCATTCCGTTCCGCGTGGCGCGCGCGCAAGGATATTTGAGGGGGTGGTTGGGGAAGGGAAGGGGGGGGGGGTCGTTTCCTTTAAGGAGTCGTGCTGGCGATTGTTCCCGCGTCGGCTATATCCGAGACGGGGCATTCATTCGAAGGAAAGGTTTACTCGCTGTTTTTTATCTCTCTCTCTCTCCCGTGACGGAATGTTCCGCTCGGATAAGCCACTCTCTTTTTCTCTTGCCGCACGAATCGTCGCTTCCGACGGGCCTTCGCTCAGGAATTGCAATTACTCAACATTCAAAATAGAATTAATTATCACAATTTTATATTTCTTTGGTAAGCGCATGCAAGTGCTTGAAAATATTTCTCTCTTTTAATTTTTTTAAAGAAACTATTTAATATGCACCTCTAAGGCCGGTATTCCTATGACAAAGAAATGCGCTAAACCTGTACCTAAACAGCATTTCTAGTTCTCCACAGGACACGGTCATTCCCTTATTTTTTGGTGTCCTATCTGTTGCCGATATGTTGCCCAAATTCCGCGCATGCGCAGAGCTCACTTTTTCGTTGATTTCGTCCAGACGGCGTACCCGCATCTGTGGCGCCGTTGCCTCGTACATAGGCTAAGCATTTTTGTGATCATCGATGGACGTACGAAGCGTATTGGTGTGCCAAATGAAACTTTGTGAACGCGAAAATATCCTGGAATACTTATTTGCACTCTTCAATGGTCAAAAGAAGAAATAATCGCAACTTAAAAGGAACTTTAATAAATAAGGCGGTTCCATTTTTGTGCGATGGTTCTGCTATCACTAGGATTTTTGGCGTGACAATTTATTGTATCGAAGGTTGCGTTGAAACCGGTTACTAGCCTTGCGCAGGTAACCATTTTTATTAAAGCGATTCCGATTAGTTTCCTTACTGGAGTTCAGTTTGGATACGTTCTGTAATACGGCCCGCGAGTTAGGTTACAGTTGTATCCCAACAAGGCAGTGCTTATTCGCTACCTTAAACAAACGACTTGGAATACCGCCATAATGAAAAATTTCCCCTTTATAAATCAGATTGAAAAAAAATAACATTTTTTAAAATTCATTTCTTAAATTTGTTTGTACTTTCAGATCTCATATTAGTAGTCTGATCTCGCAAACATGGATAACAATGCACAAATCCCCACCTCATCAAAATTCAGCTACGAATACTACTTCAAAACAGGCTGAGGTTTCGCAAATAATATTTGGTTAGTGTTCAGTACGAGAAATTTTTTTTCTTTTCTGTAAACTTTTCGTGTTTCACTTTAAAATTTTGGTAAGTGAACACTAGTTTGGGCAATGAAGTATTAAATATATGGCGGATAAATACTTCCTATTGCTGTCGTTACCACGGAGTGATGTCTGTAATCATTTGTATGCTTTTCTTCGTTTTGTGGTCCCTAGACAAAAAATTATATATTGTCAGCTGAATATTTTTTTCTATTGAAACATTTTTTAAACGTTAAATACTGAAGTTTTTTTTATTAAATTACGTCCATACTCATATAGAGTTGGAAAATATCCGGTCAAGATCGCTAATGGTCGAAATTGCTATAACGAGGCTAGAATTGGTGGAAGGTTTTCTAAAAACTGAAAAAAAAACCATACTACCTAATTAATATAAACAAATTAAGTTAGTTTTTTGTAAATTACTATACATCTTAAAAGTACTATCAAAAATTTTCTTAAACAGGGTTTTGTTATTACCAACGATAAGCTCAATGAGTGTGAAAAAATAAACAATAGAGATAAAAGGAAAAAGAATTGCATGTATTTATGTACGCGCGTAAAACTTATACTACTTTTTTTTATTTAATACACTTAACTATTTAGAAATTAATATTTACAAAAGTTATAAAACGTTAGTTCTATAACGTTTGAAGCAGAGAAATATTAACATAAAATTTTTCCTGCAAGATATTAAGTAAATAGGTGTAAAAGGGCAAAAAAAATATTCTGTAGTGGCGACAATATCACCCCTGTTTATAGCAATTTTAATCCTTCTAAAATGTTTTAGAATAAATATGAACTTTGAAATATACCTGCGAATGTACGTTGAGCTAAAATGAATTTTTACTTTGTGGCTCGAACATTTTTGAAATTGATTTTGCAAGTTTAGAAAGGAAAACGTCAAGAAGCCATCTGAGTTTAAGAGTCCAAATCTCCCACCACCCATTTCAAAGAAAAAATAATTTAAGCCAAGTTATGTGTTACATAAGAGACCGGAGAATCTCAAACGATGTAGGAAACTATTTTTATTAACAAATGGCTCCTGTCATTAATTTTATTTAATTCTTCGCCAGAAAACACATACGTATAAAGATATAAGAAGAAAAGCAAAAATGTAAACAAAATTTTAGAACATTACATACGGATTTATAATTTATGTTTTCCACTAAGTATGGAGGGAAAATAAGGTTTATATACGCGCAGGAAATATTTATTTGAACGTAAATTAAAAATCAGGTAAAATATTATGGGTCATATTAGATGTTAAAACATCACTGTGCACCACAGTAAGTTAAACAAACTTTCAAAATCAATATATTGGATTTTTAAAAATACTTTTTTATTAGTACTGAATTTTCTAAAACATATAATTTTTAAAATAATTGAACAAATATTTTAATAACATTTATATATTAACGTTTAATAACCAAACAATATATGAAAATTTCATATTTTTATTTTTGCCCGCTTACGAACTAGAATCTGGTGACACACTGACATATATAGAAGTGGCATAAAAATGTTCCTTAAAATAGGGAGTTTTAATTGAGTCCCGGCGTGGCAATCAATTAATTTCAATCGGGGAATTTGGAAAATTAATCTAATTTCGCGCGCAAGCGTTGATTTAACGCGTTCTATTTTTAAATCCTCAACCGGTTTTGGAGATGAGAATTGCAATCAGTAGCCATTATTCAATTCGCGGCCGCGCGTGAATTTTTTTTTATTTTTTTTTTAATATTTCCCTTTAGGGCCACGCGTTCGGGAAATCTCGCTGCCGCGTCATTTGTCAGTTGGCAAACCTGCGAAGCGCATTCGTTACATCGTTCCCCTCTCCCCCCCCTAATATTTTCCTTCGCGCTGTTTGCACGTATCTAAAACGGTCGCTGACAGCAGAGCCAGATGCTACACAGAACGTCGGTTCCTGCCCTCTTCACAAACGACCACCTACCAAACCCTTTATTACCTCGACATCACTTACCCCCTCTCCTACCACAAACTCAAATGACAGCTGCGTGTGATACCCATCATTCATTGGGCGCTCGGCCAGCACTTGATGGATGGAGCTTGACAAACACCCCATTCCCCTCAACTTTTCCAACTATATTTGTTTATCCAGCGTCCTTATTGTAAGATGGCTCTAAGAGATTAAAATAACCGATATAATAATTAATCGAATTAACTTTCCCCGCCACAGTGTTGCCACTCACTCATACGTAATTGCCAAAGTATTTTCTGTTTCGGCCATAAGTATGAAGATATGTTTGATGGTGTGACATCTTAGCTCTGGGGACACGGCATTTGGTATGAGTAATTTCGTGAATGGAACGGAAGTCGCGTGGGAACGGAACTGCGTAACCACGGTGCTGCCACCTAAGGCTGATGGTGGAAACCGAGGTTCACGAAGCCAAAGGGAAATTTTATGGTATTAGCTGTTTGATGAATTTTAACAAGAGTGGAAAGAATTTTAATAAAATTCTTTTTTGATAATCTGTTGCAAAGCCGAGGTTAATTTTTTTTCAAGTTTCTTTACTTTTATCGGAGCCATTTCATTATCTAGTTTAAAGTTTTGGTCAGCTAATAAATTGATTGAACAGTTGACGTAGCTGCTCCGGCAGCGAATTATAGCGGTGGGTCCAAACACTAAGTGGATTAGCGTCCAGCAATGTAGTTGAAATCTCAATTTGCTTACATTTATTACTCTCGGCATTATTTTAAAGAATTCTACGTTAAATTTCTTTTCCGATTTCCGAAGTATAAGTGTATTTGCAACATTATAACACACGAGTTTGCTCGTTGCCCGAGGTTAGATGTTATACATCTCTGGCGGGTAAATAAAAAACTTGGTCAAAATTTTTTGGAACGCATTTCCTGCGATTTTCTCATTAAATAGATGTTTTGGCTAAACCATTACTCTATTGCATATATCAGAGTTTTATCAACAAAATTAAAGCATTACACTTAATCTTAATTTTTTTTTAGTAAGATCCAAGTTGTGACATTCGCGCGCTAACGCCCTCGTAAGGGGCGTCATTTGCGCCCAGCCTCTAGCACGACTCATGTTCATTCATGAGTCTCATGCCTGAAACACATCATGGAGCGGCGCATAGCGCGTCAGAGCGCGCGTTGCAGGCGGACCACATTTCTCGCGTTGAAGCGTCCGGTCTCTCGTTCAATCAACATCAATAGGACCACCCTCCTCCGTGGTGGCAGGTACGTCCTCTGCAGAAAGCGCGCGTTAAATTGAACCAACGACCACGCACCCGAAAGCCTGGAAACCAAACGTTGTTTATCTGCACCCGCATTAACGATCGCCGACTACACTGCCATTTATGAATCTACAAATGTGACGTAATCGAAAGTGCGTCACGATAGAATTTATTCGAAAAAATCGATTGCCAACGGTTTTTTTAAAGCTCGAGCGGAGGAATTATCTATATATATATATATATCAGTCTACCATAGTAGAGTGCGTATTAACAATAAACGCCCCAAGACTTGTTTATAGTCAGGATGCTCGATACAGTTTCATTACGCTGAAAGGACTTTTTGCTTTACATTGAGGGCCAAATTATACCTGCGATCAGGCGCTAACACATTAATTAAAAAAACCTTATTTAATAAACAATAATGTTAAATAATAAATAATGTTTATACTAAAACTTATTATTTATTTCATAAATTTAAATTTCGTCGTAAACATTTTTTATGATTTAATTATAAAAATTAAAACGCAATATATGAACTTACAAAAGAACTAGCTAGATAGTAGCCCCTAACTATCGTGTCCATTTTAAACACTACTTGGGGTACATATCGGGCTGAACTGAACAGTCCTATGGACACCAGGGGCGATATTTCGAGACATTTGGGTGAGGTAGCGAATAAGCACTGTCTTGTTGGGATACAACCGCAACCTAACTCGCAGACTGTATTCCAGAACGTATCCAAACACAATCTCTGTTATATAACGAAAAAGCAACCGTTTTACTAAACTGTGCACTGCCCGAGGCTAGAAACTGAGTTCAATGCATTCTAGCGGACATTTGGCAACCATCAATTTATTTTCTACGCCAAGTATCATACAGACAGCAGCACTACCACGCGAATTAAATGATGTAATTTTAATTTTCTCAAGTACCTTTAAAGATGCGATTATTTGTTATGACCATTAAATTGTACAAAATATATTCCAGGATAGTTTTGCTATCATAAAGTTTCATTTGCCACACCAACACGCTTGGTGCGTCCCTTGATGATCACGAAATGATGACTATATACGAGTTAATGGCGACAGATGCGGCTCAGCCACCAGGACGAAATAAACGAAAAAATTGAGCTCTGCGCATGCGCGGGATTTGGGCAACAGAACGACAACGGACAGGACACCAAAATCCGATGCCTGAAAATAAGGGACTGGCCGTGTCCGATCGTGCGCTAGGAATATGTTTAACCTGCAGGTGCAGCATATTCAACACCTAAACCGTTTATTTGGGTATCTTGGAATACCAGGCCTAGGCATCTCTACCAATGCCCCCACATTTGAACACGGGCCCAGGACCCAGGATCGGAGACGCCCCCCCCCCCCCCAACCATCAATTTTACAGTCACGTGCTAAATTATAATCCAATGGTTATTTATTATCTACTGTCTTTTAAGAATGTTATTTACCTGAAAATACAGGACAAATTATGGTTACTATTTTATAAGGACAAACTAAGGTTTATTTATAACATTTTTTACTTTAAAATAGAACAGCTAGTATATATTATATACAGAGATAAAAATGAAAATAGTTACAGAAGAATAAAATTAGGCTGAGCCCCCCCCCCCCCAACAGGGGTCCACCCAGCCCCACCCTTGTGGCGGCCGTGGTCTCGACACGTAAGGAATGGGAATCTCTGAACGTGCATGGGAACCGGCGTCGTGAGACAACGCACGTTAGCACTTTTACGCTTTCACCCACATTATGGTATTCCACTGATGAGCGTGAGCCCCGTGTGTGCTGGGCCTAACGCAGTGAAGTGGACGAATCCAAGCGACCCGGTTTCAAATCCCGGCGGGTTTGATTCACGAACCACCTCCCCCCCTCGGGCACGGGTCGGTGTACCCGAATGGTTTTATTTACCCATCGTTAACTTGGACCAATGGCCACGTCCAAGACATTCTCATATTTCCCAGCATTACAATTGTCAATATCTTGGTCCTTAATGACTTAGCAATTGACGAGATGTTAATCTCATAAAATAAAATTAAAAAAAATGTATTTTTTAAAATTTAAATGTACCTAACTTAAATTATTCATGGGGGGGAAACTCTTTTATTGCCCAGACGGATACCTAGTTTTTGTAGTAGTTTTGGTCTCACCCGCTAGATAGTAGTTCTAATAATATATTACTAATATAGCTACATTGATTGCGAGATGTAATGCATAAGATATTATCACTTTATTTTTTGGTAGCTATATTTGGTGGTTTGGCATACCAGAAATTCTGCATCATTTGTATGGAAAATTACTTTATATTACAAAACTGCATGAAGTGTTTTTGTGGCAGTTAGAATTTCTTATAGTCTTCAAGCCGTCAATTAGACTTCAAGAAGTTAAATTTATTATCGTTATGATTTGAAACTCATCTCCAATTTTTTTTGGATTGTAGTTATGGGTTCGCTCAACAGATAACGTCACATGTCACCCAAAAACACGTTCTTAAGTCTTCCTGTCGCACTTAAAGTAATAACACGATGTTCGTTGTTTAGTAACTCAAGAGACGCTAGGTAAGAATATGATTCAATGATACGTTATATCTGCCATTCCACAACACAAAATCAATTCTTAATTTCAAAAAGAATTTTGAATACGCTAATCATCTCTAATTTTATTTTTTCCACAAATATCCTATAGTTATAGCATAAAAGAAAGCTCATAATATTTAACTGTTGTCATCCACATTGCGCTAAAATAAACAGTAAGCAGCTATCTGACTCCTATATTCCATGTAAACATAAATTTTAAATTCCAAATTAATGCACTAACTTATCTAGTTTGCATAAGTAAATTTAATCTATGGTTTGCAGATATTATTTATTAGTTAACAATAGTTCAACAGATTAAATAAAATATATGTATGAATTATTTAAATAATGAAGCTTGCGTAAAGAACACTTTTTATCATTATAGTATTTTGATTATGATAATTTCATGAATATATAAGAAAAAGACGTACAAATGAAGTTATATCATATATGTAGCTAATACCTACAAACAGAGAAACAATTAAATGCATTATAATAAACGGAGTGTCCAATAACTCAACGTAAATTCGAGAACAGTGGTAGTCCAGTAAATTACAGTATTGAATTTAAAAAAATTAAAAAAGGGTCATTTTCGAATTACAGGCATGTTTTTCGAAAGTTTTAAATTTCCAGCAAGCACCAAAATATTACGTACTGTTATCAAAAACGTTTTTCTGCGGAATCATATATAACCATTCTATTGTTAACAATTTAAAATAAAATTAAACATGCAGCACATTAAAAAAAATTGGTTGTCTGTAAAGTCGGTTTACGGACGATAGTTTAACGTGACAACGTCATAACAAAACATTGATGAAATGATTGATCCAGAAGAAAAGGAAATATCATATTCGGCCTGAGACTGAGCCGTAATAGGTTTTTGCCACAAAACAATTTAGGCATTAAAAATATTATATTCTTTGAGGAAGAATTTCTTTTTAAATTTTTTCTATCTTTTGTATGATAAAATCTACCTCTGCATACTTTTATGAATAAAATTGAATCCTTTTTTTGAATTATCACTATTTTGTATGGATACAAAGGAGTGAAATGAAATTTACAATTTAATTAATAAATTTACTTTTATTTGCATTCATTATTCAAATATATTTATTACTTTTGAAATGTTACGTGCGCCGTATTTATTTTTACAAGTACAAAAACATTTCGTACCTGCCGGGATTCAAACCGACAACCTTACAACTAGAAGATAACGCCGCTGATCGCTCACCCACGAGGCCATATTCGATAGTAAATAGTTTCAGATGTTATATATATTTTTATAAAAATTTTGTTCACGGTAGGGGAATAATATGATTTCGTTTTTATAACAAATACGCATCCCAAATACACCAAACTTATTTATAATGTGTTACAATATTTTTTAAAACATTGTGCAAAAGATCCCGGTTGTAATTTGAATTATTATGTGTAACTGTAAAAAACCATTGTTGGTTCAAAACGTATTTGAATATTCAACATTACTTTTAAATAACTGTACCGGTTGTGCTGAAAATCGGTGGACAATCGTTAAATTACATAATATTAATAATTCAAACGACGAAAATATGATTGAAAAGTCAAATCGATGGTCGTTCCAATCGAGTGGAAGAGAGATGCCACGCATGTGTAGGCCCTACAATGAGCATGAAGAGAGATGCCACGCATGCGTACAATGAGCAAATAGGACACATCCGTAGTGGGAAATCCGTAGTGGGACACTTTTTCGTGCGTGCAGCCGGCGTTTATCGATTTATTAGACGTTGTCACGTCAAAAAGGGGGGGGGGGGGATATTGGGATGACTTTGTGGAAAAATAATCTAGTCGAGTAAATTTGACTACTCATACTGTACAAAAAATTACTTTGCTAACTCAACTATTTTAAAAGGTAAATCATTCAGGCAAATAATTTGCTTGGCTAGCAAAGTTTTATTTACAGTATGAATAGTAAAAGTTACCCGATTAAAAATTATTGCCGCATTAGTCGCGCAAAGAAACGCCCTACCCCAAAAGTATAGCATGATTTTGAATTGTTACTAATAGTTTTGTTCTTTATGGTTAAGTAGCAAAATGTTTAGTCACAGTATCTTCTAATTTGGCGAAGGATAAGTATTTAATAACTTTTGAAGAAAATCCCTACGAAAACACACTTATTTTGATTTTTGATTTTTGATTCATAACCGTGATTAATTGGAATAACCACAATTCTCGGCTTGACGTTTAGTTATATGACATATTGTATATTAAGGTGCATAAGATACTGCATAAATTACTGTTTGCATCGAGTATCGCACGGCAACAAATATATCTCTATATTTAGACAATATCCACGTTATATTGTTTGTTTCTTGCATCACTGTAGCCAATATCTATCGTCTTCTCCCGTTCTACCTCCTTTCCTCCGCAATCATTTCCTTTGTGTGGTGCTTTGCGGCGAGCCAGGGTTACAAACTTGAGCAGCCAACGGAAAATGATTCCCGTCTCTCTTACCAACCTACCATCCTCATACCATTTTCAATATCGAGGATTTATACGGACGTTAGTGGTCTAGAATTTTTTTTGCTTACTCTTTTTTTTTTCTTCTGAACTTATATATGGTTCGAATACTGTTTTGAAATAGGTAAGGTCGAAAGGAAGATGATATTTTCTTCATCGTTTCTCAGCTTCCCCTCCCCCTCGCCCTGTTTTTACGTTCTTTTGTTTGACTGTGCGCACGATGCTTTGGATGACCAACGTGTAGACATAAACGGTATGATATAGCCAACGAGTACTTCTTGTGAAATGAGCAAAAATATTTTATTATTTACACAATGTGTACATCAAGGATACCAATAAAATATACCAAACGAAAGTTTCGAAAATAAATCTAAATATCTAAAATAAAAACCTAATACTATATATATATATATATATATATATATATATATATATATATATATATATAATCACCGAATTAACAATGGCAATAAACAATATTAACTTTATTTCAAGGAGTTAAATTATTCATAAATGCCATTTAACATGAAAATGTTTTTAAAATCTTACTATGGGATTACCAAATATACGAAATAAATCCCCACATTAAAAAAAATAAATATATGGCATGTTGGATAAGGCGATATGAATAATTGAAAGTGTGGTTTATTTTTGTATTTCACGGACAGAAACAACTCATGTGCGGAAACAAAATGTGTTTGAATAAAGGGGACATGCGATATCATTATGCTCTAAATTCATCAACTTAAAAATAATATACTCAGATCCACATTAAAAAAATAATTAATAGAAGTATTAATCACATGTATTACTCAACGAACCACGCATTCGTAAGATTCACAAAAATATGGTTTCTCCACACAAACACCTGATTCAGCGAGATTGTGAGCCAAAATTAAATAATTATTGTAGTACGCGTTGAAAAATATTTTTTCCAGAATGGTTCTGAGTGAAGCGGAATTATGAGTTGCAGTGAAAAGTCATTATGCTCATATATCGGTGGAGCCAGTCTATCCCTAGTCCAGCACTTATGACTCCGGTTTTTCACGGTTTATCTAAATCAAAGCAGGCAAATACAAATCTTCCTGTTATTTTAAGGAAAATATGCAATTTGCAATGTCTTCGGTACAACACCTTTGATAAGCGTTTCTGTACATTTGCATCTACAATGACCCCTTTTTCATTGATTTAAAACAAACAAAAATAACACTTCGAAATACACATATAAATTAATGTTATAAATTCTACGCCTTATACTATGTTAGCTGAGATGTGAGTTTTTTTTTTGATAAACATTTCTCCGCTGGACGTGCCAACAAAAATCAGACGCAAATTTGAGTTTCTTTTTATACTGGGGAGAATCTACCTAATAAAAATAAAACACAGACTGAAAACGCACAGCGTAAACTGGTAGACCTTAAGATATTAAATTTGGAGGAAATATTTTTTTTTAGTAGGTACCCTAAAGGTGCACCAAGAGAGATTTGTTGAAATCCTATCCCTAAAGTCGGGGAAAAGGGGTGTTAAAGTTTACATGAAGCGAAATACCACTCACTGACCCAATCAATACGATTACTTCGGAACTATAATATACCTACATACTTGAAATTTAGCACGTATGTTTCTTTTGCTGCATAGACATCTACTAAGAAAGGATTTTGTGAAAATATGCTCCCAAGGTGGGTTGCGGGGGCGATAAAGATAAAAAGTTTCCTATTCTTCATCTCCGTGGCAACGGCTATTGCATTTTTGATGCATTCTGCGTCTCCTGGCGACGTTATAATTCTTTATATTACTATCGACTTATTTTAGGTGGCGACGTTAAGGCGTGCCACTTAACAACAGACAAGTTATATAATTAAATGCAAAGTTACACCAAAAATACACATATCTAAGCTAACCTAAATAAAAGACAATAAATCAGAACTTGATATACAACTTACAAAATAATATATTAATATACATGTTATTGATATCACAATTGATACATTTTTTAAGAGTAAGCACAAGACTGAAAGATATTATACAAAAAGAAAAATTTCACCTAAAACTAATGCCAAAAACATTGAAAACTCACATTATTATATATCGTTAAACATAATATTACAATTTTTTTAACTATAACAATCAATTTACACAAACACACACTTACACACACATTTGTACAAAGCTCACAAAAATAAAGATCGAATTTATTTCTTATTCCGCGTTTGAAATATTTTATTGTTTTTTTAGGCATTTTATAACAGACTTCCTGGAAGATAAAAGTGACATTTTGTTGCCTTATTGGCTCTTCAAATGCATTCCAAGCGCGCACAGTAGTTGCAGAGAAAGATTTAGAAGAGGGGTGACGAATATAAATTAACAAAGACAAGTTGCTCTTGGAACGAGTACCGATATTGTAACGGAAATTTAGGTAGAGAAATCTTTCAGCTATATACGATGGGGAGTTTGAATGTATATCGTTTTTCCAGAGAAGTAGGCTGTGTAATTTTCGTCTTTCGTTCAGTCTTAGCCACGAAAGCTTGTCATAGTAAGGAGAAACGAGGTCCTGTGTTTTTTTTTTAAACTAAAAATTAAGCGGATGCATACATTTTGAATTTTCTGAATTAGGTTTGCTTTTTCATCGGTAAGGTCATGATCTACCACGTCACAATAATTGAAACACGGAAATATGAGTGCCAGAACAAATTTTTTTAAAATATTTTCAGGAAGAGAATTTTTGAAAAGTTTCAGATAATGCAGCGTAGCTAGTTACTTCCTGCTTATATTCTCAACATTCTCGGACTAGTTCAATGAGCTGTTTTAGGGTGAGGCCCAAATCTTTAAGTTGGCGCTTATACTCTATTTCAAAATTATTTACGGTAAGTTTTAGAAGTTGTACAGTGTTAAAATCAAGTAATGGCTTTCCAGCACCAAACACGACAGCTTGTGAATTGTAAGGATGAATTTGAAGCCCGTTATCAGTCACTCAAATAAGGACTGCTTCAAGATCCATATTAAATCGTGCAACATTGTCAACCATGTCAGAGGGAGGGAATGATGAGTATAGTTGAAGATGGTCGGCATATAAGTGGTACTGAGTGTGCTTAAGCGATTTAGGTAGGTCATTTACGTACATAGGAAATAAAACAGTGGTAGAGTAGGGCGGCGCTAGTTCAGCATAGGGGAAAGTTGGGCAATCGAAATATCTCGAAAACTATTCACCGCACGCGAAGGCATCAAATAGCGAAAAAAAGGGGTCGCGGAAGGGGAACTCAGCACGAGACCGCCAGTGGTGACTAGCCGATCGAGTGAAGTACACGCGCGCATTGTTTATTTTGTAACCAAAAAGTAAAATAATTATAGAGCGGAATATTTCGTCTTTAATAGTTAAATGTTATCCGATTTTAATCAGGTAAGTGTTAAACTTCCATAAATTTATAGTACTTTTGGTATGTATAAATATTTTGGGTATAATTCTAACCGGTTTTTCGTAACCTCAATTTTGTTTTAAAATTTCAGATTGGAGTTAGTTGAGCTATAGTTGCTCAGCTAACCCCACGACTTAGAACTAAAGTAATATATGCTTTTTATTTTTTTTAGGATGCGGACTTATAAAAGAAAAACTACGAGATGTTCTTACTCTACTCAAAACTTAAATGACGCTGCAAAGGCGGTCAGCGTTGAGGGAAAAAGCGTGAATGCCACCGCAAAAGAATTCGGTATCAAACGGATGACTTTGACCAGATTTTTTAAGAAATTAAACGAAGGTGGTGATTCATCCATGGGTTATGCAACACCGAGGCAAGTATTTTCTCCCACGCAAGAGGACTCTTTAAAGAAATACTTGGTACAATTGCAACAGTGACAACGAAGATTAAGTTTCCTATATCTCATTAATATATTCATTTATATATTAATATTTTCTTGTTAAGATAAGCTTTATTGATAATTATATAAATATTCAAATCTGAATTTGATCAGAAAGACTGAAACTAATTCCAAAGTTAAGCTTAAGATACGTTGATGTTTGTTTGATTCAATTTTGAGTTTATTATTCAAAGATAATTACTTTTAATTTAGTTGTTTGGTCACTAACATACTATAAATGAATAGTTGATTATCAAACAGAAATTTTATTTCATGTCTAGTTAACATTCAACCCATCATTTGGCTAGACAATCTAAGCGCTCAATTTGCCCCATACCCTTGCATACTTTCTGGATTTAAACAACTGTAGCTCTTAAATTCGACTTGTAAGAAATAAATTACTATGGACACTTTTGCAAACGGATAAATTCGTAATCCTTCAGTATGCATAACAAGCCATCAATACTTATCGTTGATGAGCTATAACAGCTCAAGTGAAAAAGTGATCAACTAGCCCCGCCCTACCCTACTCCAGCTATGACCTTGGACCAGTCAGATGTTGAGTTACCAGCAATGACGCTTTGACGTCTAGAATACAGGTACGACTTGAACAATTTTCCTGCATTCTTTGTATGATAATGAATTACATTCAATATTCGCCAACATAATTTAGTGGTCGACATTGTCAAAAGCTTTACTAAAATCTGAAAGTGTAAGAACGGTAATTTTTTTGTGTCAGTAGCAAATCTGTAGAAACATAAAACAATGTATTTAAGCAAAATGAAAGTTTACAAATTATTTGACGCTAATTTCTTTCGAATTACATATTTTGTTATGAAAAAAAAATATTATTTTCAACAGCGGGGAAATTATTACTAATTGTTAATTAACAAATACATACATTAGTTAAAACTGAGTTCATGGACCCAATAATGCGGCAATCCTTGTGGGACACTGCGGACCAAGGCATGGTGTAATGGCAACACTGCTGCAGCGGCGAAGATGTCGGCGAACTTGGGGAAACTTCATGGTAGGGAACAGAATGCAGCGGCGAAGATGTTGGCAGCCTTGCGCTGGCTCGCGGCACGAACCACCTGCACCCACCTTCGCGCCATGAAATATTCACAACAGTTAAAAGCTTTACCGCCAGATTACGTGACAGCAAGTCCGCCGAAAGTCGATAACGACGTCCGCCGTGGCCCCAAGGCCTTACTTACAACCTTGAGGGCCTTAAACCGAATCACGTCCGGGAAACTGCTGATAAAATACGCAGCAAACATGCTCACGAGGGACGGCGGGCTCTTAGAGAACGCAGCCCCGTGTTTGGATATGAGGACGGGCTATATAAGCCATTCACAAAAGAACGAAAGAGCAGAAGAAGGTTGCTTCCAGAGCAACAATTGGAGTTGCCTTACGGGAGACTTCAAAATTTTATCTTTTGTGCAAATAATCATTTGGTAATACTGAGAGATTCTCAGCTCTTCTGCGGAAAAACACGATGTCAAAAGTGTCATTCGCTACCACTGTTTAAGTACGGATTTAACGGTCGTCAAAATAATATAAATTTTACGTTAAGTGTTAGTAAACCATCTCACCAAACAAATATTATTAAAAATATATATTTTTTAAATTAAAAATATGTCCAACGATATTCAGTAGAAAAGTAAGTTATAAATTAATTTTGAATTTAAATATTTGGCATATTTTCAGTTTCGTACGATCTCGTTTTATTTGAGCAGAATTATTTTTTTCAGAGCGAGTTCAATTACACAGAAGCATACTTAAAATTTATTTGAACAGTGATTAATTGAACACAATCCGTATTGGGTTGGAGAAAAAAAATTTTCAACTCTCATAATATTTTGGTTTTTAATTGTTTTCCTAATTTCAACGATAAAAGTGAAAACCCCAAATGGTAAGCACGAAATTAGAAACCCTCTTTGGTAAAAAAAAAATTTAAGTACAAGTTAGCAGCATAATGGTTCTGGTCAGTCTTGATATATTCCCTGAAAGTCATTAAAATATTTTCTTTCTGTACTTCACTCATTTTTGTCATGAATAATATTTCGTATTTAACTGTTTTGAGTTAAACTATTTTAAAAACTTTTTTATACCACTACATTTATGATTGCAATACAGATTTGTAATCATTTTGTGTAAGTTTTCCTTAGAAGAGTGTCAAAACTTAGGAAAATTATGTTTTATAAATTCAGTGAGTAATTTTTCCTTGTAGTGGAAGAACTATTATCTTCCTCGAGTGCATGTCAGGTGTTTTTTTCGTGTAATTTTACATTGCATTTATAAAAAAGTAGTTTATTATCGGCCATGCCAATCTTTCATGAAAACTCCCTTCAAACTGTTGCATGTTTTCCACCAAGGTTCAACCGACAATTGAAAGTAGCAAAATTATTACTGGAAGTTTTTAAAATAAGGGGAAGTTGAAGTACACCTCGGGGTATCAGAAAACCACGCGTTATTACCAACTTACTTTAAAAAAAAGTAAACGTCACCATATTTCAATCATCGACATTGCTGGAATGAAATGCGTATAAATTCATGCAAATAAATAATACAAACTTACTGTTTGTACTCACAACTAAAAGAATTAATGGCCTTAGCTTAAGCGTAGCGACTATAAAGCAACTCAAATAGATATACTTGCCCCACAAACCATATTTAAAGTTACAATATTAGATCTGCTACGCAATATACAAAACATTCTCTCTCTCTCAATCCCTCTCTCCCAAGCACCAAATCATTTACAAAGCACAGAAGGCTGCGAGGAAGCATACGTTTCTCTTATCCCCGATCATTTCCCAAGTTTACCGTCTGCTCGTGCAACTTCCCTGCTTGCTCGTGCAGCGAATAGTAATAAAAAATTGTTAGTTGTACGTATACACACGCGTAAGATGTTATATCTACATGGCTTAGTAACAAATTAACTTTAATTTTACATGAAAATAATTAATAGAAATAAAATAATAAAATAACTGGAGTGATATTATAAAAATGGTTGGAAAAAAATAAATTTAATACATTTAAAAAATCAAATTAAGACTTAGTATTCAATATTAATATAAAAACGTACATAAAATTAATTATTTAATTGAGTGAAATCGATATGAACTTTCATTAATAATGAAAATCAATAAATATTCTGAATATTTGTTATAATTTACTAATTTTAATTCTTAATTTAATAATATAATATATTTACTATGCAAATAAATTATACATAACGAAACATAACCTCAATTATACAAAAAAACACTTGAAAAAGTTTATAATCACAATTTTAATCAATAATATTCACAATAAATAAATGTTTAAATTATATGTAACATTATATTCATTATGAATCACTAATATATATGATTTAAGAGCACATTTTAATGTGATTTTTATGTAGCATTTTTTAATCCAGTACAAATTTTGTAGCATGGCACGCACGCATTGTAAAAATTGAATCTCAACATTATTTCATAATGCGCCCAATTGCGAGATTGACATATTTTAACGATTATATAGTATGTTATATGCCATTTACCTAACCAAACCTTCATTTAAGTTAAGATCACCTACGTGTGAAAAATCTACCATAACAAAACGAGAAAATAAATATTAAATATTTCTTGCGGGAAATTTATTTATATAACACACTTAAATGAAACTATGTGTAATCGTTACAACCGAAAAGAAGCCACCCATAACGCACGAACAAGAATTATTCGTGTGTCTGACTCGGCGTTGATAAATATCGTAATTTCCATTAGCCACAAGTATCGCAATAAGGGGAACCAGGGATAAAACCACAGTCAAGGCAGTTTGTCTTAGATTATCAAGTGATTAAATTAATCACTTTAAGCAAAATCTATGATAGGCCATTGCAATACGACATACCCGATTTCTCCGTATTTCCCTTGAAATGAATTCTAGGCATCCGTCTCACAGTGTTTCTAGCTAAGCTTCATATTTGGTGCGTGTTTGGTATCAACTAATGTATTTTATATAGTCATATTTTAGAAAAATCCATCACAGTACTTCCACTAGCTATGAAGCATCGTGAAATGTTATCAGAAACTTTTTAAGATGAGTTGGTTTCAAAACTTTTCAGTCCATAAATATATTGGCCTATTCTATCCATTAATTATGAAACATTTCGCTTTATGAAAATATTGAATTTAAGTTAATGTAATACGAAAGGATAAATGTAACTGGCTACTTCAAATATTTCCTCATGTGAAACAGTTGTCAAGTGATATCGAATTATTTTTTGGGAATGTATACAGTTGAAACAGTTCTGTCAAAATGCACCGTGTCATGATCTTTGCAAAGCTCTTAACGTGTAATATCAGCCTTACTTTAAGAAGTCTTTAATACCAAACGATAAGCGATAGCGGAATTGTTGGGGTATATAATGTTTCTTGTTATATAATGTCTTTCAGTTTCTTCCTCTTAAAGATAATTATAAAGTGGTCGGGCATGTGATTTGTCAAATGAAGTGCACCCGAAGTTTAGCGGCAACTTGGCGTGGCGTGGCTATTGAAAAAAGGACTCGAAACCATCAAAGCTTCAACCACGTAAACTTACTCCCCCCCCCTACACACTCCACTCTCTTTCTTCCCTCTTTCTCTCTCACGCTTAGTGTTTAATGCAAATGGTTTCCGAGGTTCCTGATTCGTGGTCTGGGATTCACTTTATCTTTCCGAGAGAACTTATCCTTATTTTTTTGTGCGTGGAAGACCTCTTTCCTTATTTCTTTCGGCCATTAGAGGCAACGAAAAATGGCCTAATGTTTTATTCACGTTAAGGAAAAAGCGCTATCGAAATACTTAATTTTTTTGGGGTATTTTAAGACATTCAATGCGAAGATGTTAAATTAGTTTTCGCTTACAGAAAGTTTCTATCAACATCAAAGATACTCATGAAATTGAAAGATAAAAAAAGTTCTTATTTGTTTTGTGATTTACTTAAGAAAAACGGTAGCTTCAAAAAATTGCAAAACTTAAGATAAAACCGTGCTCAAATACTATTTTTTTTTTTGATTTAATGAATTTGTTATCTTTGCCTTTTCCTCTCAGACACCTTATCAATACATACTCACAATATTTTGTGAATCTCCATATGAAAAATCCTTGTATAGTAAGTTATATTTAAAACTAATGATTGTAATATTTTTTAAATTTAGCGAAAAGATTATTAAGTTTTGATGAAGCCATCACCTTATTTTTACTCACATTAAAGCAGCTATTTTATTTTAATATATTTTATTTTACTGGTAGCAAGAAGTTCTTGCTCTGTCTTCCTAAAAAGCACATACTTTGTGTGATTTAATCTCAATTCTTTTATACTCTGGGTAAAGAGTTTCACAAAATTAATTAAAGTGACTGATTCTTAAAGTTTTGGAAACTGAACTACATTTTTAAAATTTATAAAATAATTTTTAAAAGGCACTGGGTAGCTTTTAAACAATAACTTTGTATTTATATTCACAACTTTGGCCAACGATTGAGTAAAATCTGTGTCTTCTTTTAATATAAACCATTACTATGGTTTTCAAATTTGTTAAAAACCTTAATTTTGGAGCACTGTCAATAATTAAATTAAATTAAATAGAATGTTTAAAAGGCAGTTAAAATTAATTTATGTAATAAAATAGGGAATATTTTTTCAACATTGAAAATTGAAAAATAAAGATACATAAATAGAATATAAATCAGAATTTGAAATGAAAATAATTATTAATGTGGATATTTTGAAAAAAATTTCTTGGCTGTAATATAAGAGCACTAAAAAGTGAAACTCTTGTTTGATCAAACATAATAATTGAGATCATATTAAAATTTCATTATAAATTCTTGATAAAAATTTGTTTCCTGAAAGAGTAAACCAACCAAAGGAAGGTAACTATTTGAAATATTTGATACAGGGTTTTGACCATATTTATAAAAGTTAAAACTAAAACAATTTTATTAATTTTTATTTAATGTACATAAATTGTAGTTACATAGTTTAAGCTATTAATACAATAAATTAAGTGTTCGTGTTTGAAATAAAAATCTACAATTTTTTTTCAGTTTGGAATTATTATTGAAAGGTTTAAAATTAAAATATTATTTAAACAATTAAAGTAACACGAATAGTATAATATAATTATTTTACATACGACATTGTGCGTGCTGTGTATGTGATAAGAAACATCAACAACGGACAATATAAAAACGCCTACACACAAAAAACAAGCCAAAAACAGCCGATATTATACAATTAAAACAAAACACCTACAGCACAACAAATTCCGTGAAAGGAATAAGTTAAAAAATTATTACAACCTAGACGGACACAGCGGGAAAACAACGACGAGACAGTAGAAACAAGAGCAGTAAATTAAATAAATACAAATAACGACCTGAAAAACACAGCGACAAACAGACGAACAAAACGACGATACAAACTAAACAACGTCGATAACACGCAACTACTGACGCGTCTCTGTGTTCTTGTGGTCTGCACTATCTGGTTGGTATCTCGTGTTCGTCTGTTTTCGCTGGGTATTTTCAGGTAGTTTTTTTTTATATTTATTTAATATTCTTGTTAGTACTGTCCCGTCGTTGTTAGTCCACTCTGTCCATAAATAGTATTACAACAATTTACTAATTCATTTCACGGAAATTTGTTTGCAGTATTAATTTTTAATTTTTAATTTTGGATTGTTTACAGTGTGTACGCATATTAATCTTTATTTTTCGTTATTGAGGTTTCCTATAACAAACATTGTAAACAGCAATGCTGTGTGCCCAAAAAAAAAAAAAAAAGTATCATATCAATATTACCCAGTGCAAGAATCATTCAAAAATCATAATAGTTTAATGTTTGGTAAAATGTTTTACATCTTTAATAAAAATTGTAAATGATGATTTTGTTTGAAGTTTAATTTTGCGCTGCCACACATATTTTTGTAATATGGCTTATTCAAATTGCTCGTTAATTGTAAAATAATACTTGGCAAACAATTTTTTTTGGGGGGAGACAATAAATATGTCCATACTTAAATTCTCTTTTAAATCACTTTTATTGTTAAGTTTTATATGTTTTGTTTATTCCTGAGAGACTAAAACTATAATTTAACAACTAACAATTTTTTATCATTGCATAGTTTTCTATATAGTTCTAATAATATAATAAAAAATGATCAAATGTATCAAAAAATATTTTAATTAAAATTTAGAAAAAAACATTTAAATATATATTTTGAATTTTTCAGTGAAATAACAAAAATATTTATTATCAATTTAAATTTAGTAAGTAAACTACTGAAAAAATTTTGTAGCCATTTACACAAATGTTATTTAAAACTTTTTTGTCATTAAATACTTTTGATGAAATAAATATATTTTCGAAATAATGTTCCATGGAGCTTAAATAAGAGTTAGTTTTAACATTGATAACACGCTTAAAATTGCCTAATGTTTGAAATATGGTATGAAAATAAATGTTGAATGTTTTCCTGTCTCCTATTATCATGAAATTTAATTTTGATATAAAATTTAATGTATAATATTCATTTGTCGAATAAAGATTTTGATTCAATGCATATTTTTTAACTGCAGAATTAGTCAAATATGGTTTAAATAAATTGCTAGTGTTTTTAACGAATATTTTTTGAATACAAGAAAACGTTGGATTTAAAAGATTAAAACTTTATCGATATGAAATTTCATTAAATTTTGTTAAGGAGACGAAAACTTAATATAGAGATACAAAGACGCATACAGAGAACGGTGATGTCATAAGTATATATTTTTATAGTTAAATAAAAATGACTTTTACCATTATGTAAAACCTTAAAATATAAATTGTTATTGTTATTGGTCCTTCTTATTTAACATAAAAAGCAGAAATTTACACGAAATTTGATAGCACAAAAATATTTTAAACTTTTATTGATACTTTTCATACGAAACAAAATGTGGCTTGGGAGAGGAAATTTTATTCTCTGACATTGAAACCAGGCCAATCAGACATAGGCACGTTCCAAATAGATTTCTTTTAATTGAAAATTTAAAAATATGCTTATTCGAAGTCCCTCCAGCGATTCTCTATTTTCTGTTGAAAAAATAACAACCAAAAGACAGGAGACGCGACGAAAGGACAGCATCAAACTTAATTCCAAGTGATCTCTCACATGAAAACATTTATTTCGTCGAATCCAGTCCATCTCGTTCCCTGATTCTAGAAACGGTACGTGGGAAAAAATAATATAATAAAAAAAGAACGACTCTGGTGTTGGAAATGTGGTTCAGAGAAGGAAATGGGAAGAGAAAAACACTTTTCTTAAGCAAGAAGGAGAAAGAAAAGAAACAAGCGAAGAAGTAAATTCGACGTTGAGACACAGGCGATTTATTTAAATTGCTTCCATAAGCGGGACTTCATAAAAGTGATTGCTGAGGGATATGAGCTGAGTATCTTCGTCCGCATATATATATATATACATACATATATATATATACACACACAAACGTGCGTAAGATATTCGCCAAATGTCCTGTCTTCCAAGAGAAGGGTTTCTTTTATGCAGAGACATCCAGAAAAATGCGTGCTTCATTCCATCCGTATGACCAGGACGTTACATCTTTATAAGAACAAAATACATGTCAGGAATCAGGAAATGTAGTTTAATTCATGTTATAATAAAAGTTTACAGAGGCCGTGATCACTAATGTCTCTTAAACTCTTATTGCAAAGGTCGTGGGCTTGATACTAACACCCCGGGATAACTTAAATAAACGATCAGTTAAGTGATACCCAAGTGGTTTTGATGTTTCCCCTTAATCTTTGGTGCATAGCTGTGTCACACAATAAAACTATTAATAAAATGTTTCTTTGGCAATATTCAATGCTGTATATATGAAATGCACAGCTGAAACACAATGACGAGTTACTATTAATTTGGTTACAATATTTTTGTAGGGCTATAACAATATTTTGTACAAATTATATTTAATGTTCTGTAATAAAGTTATTTAAACCATAGTTTTAGGCAAATTCAAAACAAACTGAAAACTTTCTCTTTTACATCTAAATAACATCAACACTGAAAACAAATTTACGCTTACATACATATGTTGTTGCATGTTTTTTTTCTCTTTGCCATTGATTTCAGTAATTTGTTCGCAGTAAATATAAAGGTAATAACTATATAACATTTATTATGCTGTCCAAACAGGCGTTAAACATTTTTTTAGTAACGCACTAATTCTGTCAACTACTGTGAAGCTAAAACGTCATTTAACACATCTTCAAGTTTACACAGCCTTATGTCTCTTCCTTCACTTTCTTGGCAGAAAAATCAAAATTAAAATAATGATTCAAACATTAGGAACTTTCGGTTACGGCAATCATTTTGTTTTTGTTCCCTTGCTGCCAGTAGGAAGCCATATTGAAATCCCGTGCTCTCTAGCCATCTGGGCAAAAAAATTAAATTATAAAAATAAATAAATAACTATGTGCAGCAGCCTTGACTATGGATGTTTCTCGGATGGTGACCGTTCACGATTATTACGCAAGAAAGGATTACATATCTTACCATCATCGCTTTTTAGTGATATTGTTTTTTTATTTCAATGAATTTACTGAGTAATATGTGTCTGTAGCTAGAAATTTCTGCAATATGAACGTGATCCGAAAGAAAAGAAATAGATTCAAGTATCTACAGATTACGTAAATGTATTATAGTAGAGCGATAAATGCTGAAATTACAATAGCGTGACACACGCGATTTGATTAACACGACGCGATTTAATATAATTTTTCTTACTGATCACTTCACCACATCTGTGACGTCAGCGTGAAAAAATAAATGGTATTTGAGTTTGATTAACCTATAAGAATTTTTAAAATATATATTTCCATCGCGACGAGGATGCGATGTCACTGATTTTTATGTGAGAATTGTGTTTAAAATGATATTGTTTTGTTTTTGACGTCTATTCGCTCGTTACAACGATAGTTGGTCGAACTTTCTTGTGTGATAAAATACCGTGAGATTTGAATCGTTAATAACGACGAGACTAATAACGCAACAACAATGGTTGAGCCCACAACGGATAGATCAAGTCTGTACGTTTTTTTAGCGCAGTTTTTGTTCTGACAATGACGTCATATTTTGTAATTTTATGGCTGTCGTATATATAGTGCAAATGTAATAGCAAAAAAAAAGTTTTAAATTTAGTTTAAGTGAATCTTCTTTGGACGCGATGAGAGTCAAATTTCAAGGCCGAACTCCAATGCAACGTTTTCGTGAAACATTGTTGTGAAACGTTTCTAACCCAAAAAGGACAGAGAATAGGTACTTGGCCAAAGATATATAAATAGAGCACTATGCTGTATACATTGCTGGGCTCGTTTTCGTTCTTCTCTTTGTGCGATGATTCGTTCCACGCACAAAAAAATAGATCCGAGATAGATAGATGAAAGAATAAAAGAGAGTGTGTGTTTGCATGAGCTTGTTTCAGAAGATAGATTGAGGTATCCTATACTGTCAGCTGTAAATAGCTTTAATTTTATATTTGCTACTAGCGCGCTCACGTTCCTCCTTGTTCAACCAGCAACGCAGAGAGCGCCGTTGAGACAGTTCTTGAATTTTCCTATCTCTTTCTTTCAGATATTTGGTGTGTTACAAATGGCAGAATCGTTTAACCAAACACTAAGACGCACAGGTTTTCTCTATGCAGTTATTTTTAAGTGAGTAATAATTCTGTTAAATAAATATTACTATAAATATTTTTATTTTTATAAAATTTATAATAAATACAAAAAAGTTTAGGATTTTTAAATAATTGAAAAAGAAATGAAAGCCTGCGCTGTGTTATTTTTAGAAATTTTTCTTATTTCTCTATTTCTCTCTCTCTGTCGTTTTTCCCTTTAAGATAAACTAAATCGTTAAAAAAAGTTTATTTCGATCACGTCTACCGAGTTACACGCGCTCTTTTTTGTTAGTTTCTGTTTTTTTGCACAGATTAAAATGGCATTTTCACATAAATGATATATGTGGCGTCTAATCGCGTCTTTCGCGTCGCGTCTGTCGCGCCGTTGTGGTTCCAGGCACTGACCGTCGCGTCCACGCGACGCCGACGCCAGAGGTTATGGTCTCCCCTCCAGGGTCGCTCGTGGCTCCTCGGCTCTGCCGCTAAATCCCGCCCAAGTTTCTTGCTCCCTCCTCCTTGGCCGGGCGGGGCGAGGCGGGGCTGGGGCGAAATGGGATTTATTGGAGGAACGGGCGGGTTACTAATTACGACGGCAAAGATCGAAACGCGCGGCGTCTTGTTTTGCCGCAGCGAGATGGAGAAACCACCGAATATAATTACTTGATTGAAGGACGAGAAACTTTACCATCCGGGCCCCCCCTCTATTTCCACAAAATTTTCACAACCACAGCTGGAATTTTACACTGCATTCAGCATTGTCAAAGAAAAAAAAATGGCTGACATCAAACCAAAACAGAAACCGCTCAGCCGTAGTTGAGCAAAACAGGACGTGCAATGCATTTCGACTAAGCCAAAAAAAAAAAAATTAAATATCGCAACCTACACCCACAAAATAATCAGAGAAGACATAGGAATCAGAAAACAGCCTAACAAAATCAACAGAAAGGAAGGCTTCATGTTATAAGTAATATCTGGAATTATTGTTTTGAAAAAATTCGTAAACAATTATCACAAGCTGATGCTTCCTGATTGGCCAGACCATCCGCCAATCAGGCCTCAAGGGCAATCACAACTGAGCTGCAATCGGCCCATATACAGAATGGGGCAAAGTGTGTGAATAGGTTTTGAGGGGCTTTTTATAGAAAAATTGAGCAACAATTAAGTTTATTTTATCGTCTTTTTTTACCAAGTTATGGATATCACATGAAGAAGATGGTGGCAATCAGCGATGTCATCTTCGACCGCTTTTAGGCACGTTTCGAGGGGTATATAGGTGATTTATTCCCGAATTCGCGCCTTCATTTCTTCCTAAGTGTGAGGACGATGTTTGGAAAACCTTTTCCTTGAGTTGACCCCGCAGGAAGAAGTCACAAACGCTCCAATCAGGTGAGAGCGCGGGTCACCCCCACGTCACCCGAGAGACGAGGCACGCAGAGAACACCTGTCCAAGTGTGGCCAATGCAACTCGAGCCGTGTGGGCTTTAGCACCGTCCAAAGGGTAAAAGGTGTGTAAAATGTGCCCAAAAGTGGTTAACGAGTTGCGAAATCACGTTCATCAATACATCGCTGCTGATGGCCACCATGTCCCTGGTGTGTTTTCTTTCCAAACATGAAAAATTGGGAATACATAATGACTGATTCCAATAAAATAAACCTCATTTCTGTAAGTTGCTCAGCTTTTTTTTTAATAGACCTTCAAAATCGATACACACCTTTTGCCCTATGTTGTATGAATACTACATCATAACACCAGGCCTGAGTTTCTAATTGCTTTGAAGATGGCTACAACAAGGCAGGCCAAAACGTCGGTTACATTATAATTTACAAGGACGCAGCCTCAGCCGAGAAGCTAAGAAGTAAGTAATTATAAATAATTTTGATACAACAAAAAATTGAAACAAAATACGACTGAGTTTTAGCGCATGTACTACAAATAAAACAATGCCAAAACAACAAATATATATATATATTTAGAAAATTTATACCTACTTTTTATATATATTCAAGTTAAAATTATTCTAACAGTGAAATAATATTTTGTATGAATGCAATTTTTTTAGAGCACAATTTACATTTTATGGAAGTAATTAATAATAAATATAATACAAATTAAACTATAATTTTTCAAATATACTCTGGAAGCCTATAAATTAGGTACAAATATTTAGAAAAAATTATTAATTAGATAAAAAAAGCCAAAACCAAAATATAGTAACTAAAAATTAAGAAAACCTACATTTCCTAGGTAAATATTGTGAAAATTAAATATAATTTATATTAAAATATAAAAACATTTAATTTAAAAAATTGTAATTTAAAAATTTAGAACAGCAAACAGTTGTGTTTATTATAAATTAAAAATTATAACACACAGTTGTTGAAAAAATCGGTGCATGAACTTATGTACGCTTGGTAGAAGTTATAAATGCTTGAGGTAATAACAAATTATTTAAATTTTGCATGAAAATTTATAATAAACATAAAATAATAAAAGGGCTTGCGTGATATTATAAATACTGTAGGTAAAAAATAAATTAAATCAAATATAAAAAAGTAATTTTCAGTGTTCAGTATTAATATAAACATGTGTATAAAATAATTATTTAAGTTAGTAAAATCATCGTTGCAAAATTTAATTAAAACAAAATATCATAAATAATAAAAAAGTTTATTCTAATTTAATTATTTTAATGATTTATTAAGTATTAATGTGATGATTTATAATTCATAAAGCAAATAAACTATATGTACGCAATAATAACCTCAATTATATATAAATATACCTACTTGAAAATACACTTGAAAAAGTTCAAGTTTATATCAACAATATACACAATAAATAACGGTTTCTTATTATATGCATCAGTATTTAATATCAATCACTAAATAAATGTTTTAAAAACACATATATAACTTTTATTTGTATATAGCCTTTTCTTTCATACAGTAAAAATTTCGTTTCAGGGTGCGTGCGCATCGTAAAAATTCACTCATTTTTCTTAACGCGTCTACAGAAGTAAAACTTAAAAAAATAATATTTTTACTATTTTCAGTGTAAGGAATAACACGTCAGTATAAAAGGTTGGTTGTTGAACGATGCACGGGGGTAGATACGGGCGCATAGGCCCTCGAATGGTGCTTCGGCTTAATACACCGGCCCTAGTTACCCGGCGGACGTCTCTCTCCCAGTTGTTTTAAACTAATCTAAGTTCCAAAGCGCGCGATCCGGCCAGTTCGTGTCATGCATACCGTAGCACCAGCGCCTCGCGGACCCGCGTAGCAGCGGGGCTCGGCGGGTGGCCAGGAATAAGGGGTTAGTTCGTGTGGCGGGTAGCCTCGAACAAGGGGGCAGAGGGTGTGCGAAAAGTATCCTCGAACAAGAGGGGCCGGTTGTGCGACGGATAGCCTCAAACAAGGAGTCAGGGATGTGGTGGGTGGATTGGAATAAATGTTTAGGTTGTGTAACAGGTAGCCTCGAAAAGGGAGCAGGGTGTTTGTTGGGGGGGGGGGGGGGGGGAGGAGGGTAGCCTCGAACAAGAGGACTGGTTGTGGGGTGGGTATCTTCGAAGAAAGTGGTTATGGTGTGTGGCTGGTGGTTTGGAATATCGAGTTTGGGTGTGTGGCAGGTAGACTCAAACAAGTGGGCAGGTGTGCAGTGGGTAGCCTCAAACAAGGGAACAGGGTGTGCGGTAGGTATTCTCGAACAAAGGGACAGTATGTGCGACGGGTTGCCTTGAACAGGGGTCAGAGAGTGTTGTGGGTGGATTGGAATAAGGGGTTTTGGTGTGTGGCGGGTAGCCTCCTACAAGGGGGGCGGGTTGATTTGCTGGTGGCCTAAAATAAGGGGCAAGGGGACGCGATGGGAAGTCTGGAACATGGGGGCAGGGCTATGAATGTAAGGATTGTTTCGTGGGCGCAATTAGGGGTTCTACGCGGGTGTTAATTACTCAGTCACCTTGCGAACGATACGGAGCTAGCGATGTGACGCGTGATTGACGGACTAGACTAGACCTGCATTTTTCTTTTCTTCTCCTCGATCACACGCTTTCTGGTTCTGGAACCTACCGAGATTTATACACTCACGAGGGGAACGGCTGTAAGCATGATGTCTTAAGGCGGATTCACAATTCTTAAATAAATAACATTAACATAGAACATGGGCCGTGCGCACATAAAATTTGACGGCTATGATAGAGAACAAACTGATTCACAATTTTGCTAACCACTGTCGTCCATATGAGAGAAAGTTTGTGCCATGGAAGATAAATGAATGCATGTTGTTTAGATTACGGACTCAGGGGCTACAGCCAATGTAAATGGTTAAGGGTGGCATTTTTGAGACTGTAAATGTTTATATTTATCAATCATTCTTCTGGTAGTTACTGCACTAAAAATTATTTATCGTAATTATTAAGATTACAACTTGCGCTGCAGTTTAGTTATTTTCAGTACTTCCGTTTTTTTGACGTCTTTAAAATTGCTTCCATAGCCAAAAAACGAATGATAACAAAATCGGGGGATACAGTTTGGTGTTGCAGTTACATAGCTATCAACTCCATCCAAAATTTTATTACACCTCTGGATAGCTAAAGGATCAAATAATTCCCTACGCATCGCGCGTGGTGGAGGGGAAACCGCCACCATTTTTAGGTCAGTTTGCTGCGTTTCGAGACTTACTTTTCGTATAAATTTTGACTCGGAGAAGCTACTACGTTCGGTTTGGTATCAATCGTTAGCTCTCGTCAAAATCTTTGGTTTCTACATATAAAACATTAGTGTTAAATTGTTAAAGTGGACACATATGGTGTTAAAAAAAACAATTGCCATCATAAGCAAAGCATGGATGGAAACCCGAAGGATTTCTTAGTGTTTAAACATGATTATAACATACATAAAATAGCGTATTTTATATTTTGTATAGAACATAGTACCTGTTACGTACAAATATTCGCATACAACACACGGCCGTGTCCATGACACAACCACACCCAATTTTTTATTTCTTAATTTATTATCACTCATAGTATGGCATTCAGTTCATTTTTTCTCTCAAACGGGTCACTGATATGGCACACACACAAAAATCGTACAGTTATTTCATGTTTTAAAAATTAGTGTAGTCGTGGTCGTGCGGAACTCTATTATAAACGTTATTTTAAAAGCTTTTTTGTAGCGATATGCCAATCAAATATCATCACAAGGTTTAGAGCCAGACGTTTCGATCTGAAGCTCTGCACACTGTTTTATGGCCTGAGTAGGCGGGACATTAAAGGAGAAGGATAGGCACCGAATGGCGCCATAATGGGGTTTAACAGATTTTAGTTCATAACATTTTTATAAATTATTTTTCTTTCAAAATTCGGATTTGTTAAATAAGAATGACACATTATTAAATGACACCCAAAAAATTATAATTTCTAGCTGTACTGCTAGAAATTACAGTAAATATACTGCATTTTCAACGAAGAATTCACCTTTAAAAAAAAGAAGAGGAATTTGTAACTTCAGAAAACTGGATCTTCGTAGAAAAAAGGCCATATTTAAACTTCGTAATTCTGTGTTTTGGTATAAATAACGTAAACGCACACCTGGAAAAAATAAGGATTATATTAGTTTCAAATAAGTTTTAAATTTTTTTCCTCATATATCAAGATTATTCTTGCGGTTTCATGTCAAACGGAAAAAAAAATTTGCCAATGAATCTACGAAGTTAACGATAAATTTAAATATCCTTGGATAATACGTAACGATTGGTCTTTGTTAATTTAAGGTGAAATTCTTTTAACAGTCTGATACTAGCAATTTTTCATGTGAAGTCATGGTCGTTTATTATTGGATTAATGTTGGGCAATGAATCAAGAAGTAATAAAAATGTAAATGGACACTACGTTATAGTCTTCGTAATTATATTAATGGGTGATATATTCCCTTGAAAAAATATTTCCGTACTAACCGAAATAAAATTTCTATGACACAAAACAGATTCATAACAATGTAGCTTCTTCCGGTTACCATGTTTCCTTTGTGTGTCTGGAGATTTTTAATATTTTTCATTTAAGAGTAATTTTTTTTTATTTCTCATTAATATCTTGAACGTTCTTTATTAGCAAAAATCTGTTTTAATAATCCGGTTAGATAACACATTTGTAAAAAAAAATATAATAATTTACGCACGTTTCATTTTGTTTGTGTTAAGTATTTCTACCGGCTCATCTGCTGTGGAGTATTCCGCATTGCAGGGATTATACTCTAAAATACACGCAGATGTGTCTACAACGTCACAGCGCACACAAATGAGAATATTAGTAAAACGTGTTCCGTGAGTTGCATTGGAGTTAGGCGGCCTGCACTCAAATTAAAGCTATGCGCTTCGCGCTGTTTTAAATGTAATGCAGGCAACGTAAATTACCAAAGGCCTCCCCTCCACACAGCATAATAACCACCCTTCCTTGAAAACTCTAAAAAAATTTATGCATGAACAATTTTAAGCACACATTTGGAAACAATCCTGAACTTAAATTGATAACAAAGTTTATTAAAAAAATTAATTCTAAAGCTGTAAACTAAAACTTATGCTTAATAATCTCAGTGGAAGACGCTGATCACATTACTCCAAGCAAGGTTTAAACGAAACATAAAATAAGACTCCGTTCATTTGGACTGTAGAACCACCAAATTGTATTTCAAAAGAGTAAATTATGGGCCCTTGACAATAGTTGAAGCTTTTTGACCTGACAACGTCTAATAAATCGATGAAAGCCGGCTGCACGCACGAAAAAGTGACCCATTACGCACATTGTCCCGTTTCGCTGTGTCCCGTTACGCTCATTTTATATTTATCTTTGCTAACCTGTACCTCCTAGCATTGCGACCGAGTCCGTGGCGTAATTCTGTTTTCATGAAGTTAAATAGCAAACATGTATAAAAGTTATAGTTAAAATAATCACTTCGTTAAAGTAATACACATATTTGAATTAATGAGTGAAAATAAAAGTAAATTTATCAATTCAATTGTAGATTTCATTTCACTCCTTCTTTGTATCCATACAATAAAGTGATAAATCAATAAAAATGATTCACATTTATTCATAAAATTATGCAATCATTTCATCAATGTTTTGTTATGACGTCACGTTAAACTATCGTCCGTAAACCGAATTTACAGACAACCAATTTTTTTGACGTGACAATGTCTAATAAGTCGATGAACGCTGGCTGCACGCACGAAAAATGGTCCCACTACGGATGTTTTTTTTTTTTTTTTCCTAACCTAACTAATTACTAAGTGTATTTGGGAGGGGTCTGGGTAGGGAAGACTAAGTGCGTCTCAGGCCAAAGCCTATACGCTCTAAGCATGCAGGTTATGAAGCATGCAGGAGAGGAAGCATGTGCATCATGTGCTAGGAGGGGATTGGCCAGCCATGGCAACGTTTTAGCCATGACTAACTCCCCTCACTGACTATTCTAAGTTAAAAACTAGATAAGTTGGGCCCAGGTAAAACCTGCATAGACACAGGGAAAACCCTGGGCACTGACATGCGGGATGCAAAATTTCATGCATTAATTACAAGCAGGTTGGTTACAGGAAACAGAAGGATGGTTCTGGAAGAAGAGTTGGACAGAGTAGAAAGACTACTAAGCAAATGGGCGGGAGCTTGGACATTTTGTCCGCATTTAGTTTGGTGGCACTGGTTGTTTCGGGGGCGACTTTAGTCGTTTCCCACCAGGCTGCCAGCCAGCCTAGACTAAGTTAAGAAGGGGAAAAAAATTCATGTGCGCTGTTGAATTTAAACTAATGTAAAGTAACATTAAATTAACATAAAATAAACATTAAAGATTATGTTCATTCGGTAGCTTAATTTAATCGTGCTTTTTCGCGAGCTGATGCGTCGAGCCTGCACTAGGAGTGGACATAGCCTCAGGTTGACCGAAGTCGGTTAGGGAAATTGCCCAGTCCTTCATCGCCAGGCCCCGGCCTCAGCATCTACGCATTCGTAGGCTACGGAGTGTGTATAATTGTACTGTCACGAGCTGGTGCATCGAGCCTGCACTCAGGAGTGGACATAGCCTCAGGTTGACCGAAGTCGGTTAGGGAAATTGCCCAGTCCTTCATCGCCAGGCCCTAGCCTCAGCATCTACGCATTCGTAGGCTACGGAGTGTATAGAAGTGTACTGTCACGAACTGGTCCCACATGCGTGGCATCTCTCTGGTATGTTGCGGACGGTACAGAGAACTCGGCCGGCACGTGGCGGAGTATTGCTCAGGTTTCACCCCGCCATGCTGCAGAGATAGGTGGGTCGCGCCGGTTGGATCACGCCTGCGCATGTCGCCACACACGGCTTGGGGCAGACGACAACATAGTGGGGTTCGAGTTTATTGTTGTGCACCGCGCCACGGGAGTATATTCGCAAGGAAATGGCGTTCTTACAAGTAGGGGAGGGTGTTGTACCTTGGACCATTTATAATAAAAACCGGAATTCTCGAGTTGTAAATACGACCTTTGCTGTTTTCTTGGACGCAATTAACTCTTCAATGTGTTTTCGTTGTATCTGCATCGGTATAAACCCACCATCTATGCACAAAATATTTCCTGGAACAAAACAATAACATGTTGCATAGTGGACCATGGTACACGATGCTCATGTACCTTGGGACAACCATCCTGTACCTTGGGCCACATTAATAAAGTAATAAATAGCCGAGCCTATATACCTAATGTAATATATTAGAACTATAATAATTATAGTTAATTATTAATAATCATTATTTCATATACTGTAGCAAAAAACAATACAAAAACACAAATAAAACATTTTACAAACATAGTGTTCCTTAAAAGTAAAACAAAATGCATTCAAAACAAATTATTGCTTTCACCGTTAGAAGTAACGTAAATAATGTCACAAAATATACAAAGAAAAATTCGGACAAGTATCCTTTAGGTTACCTTAAATAATTGTAAAAAAATAGCTTTAAAATTTTGTTTGAAAAGCTCTTATTTATATGACTAGGTCCTACTGTTAATTAAACAATGATAGACCTACAAAAAATAATATACAAATAGGTCATTAGGTTTTAACATGAAACACAATAATCACAACCTATATTTTCCAGTCGTTGCCTTCTACCCCAGCGCACAAGAAAGGAGTCCAGTGACAACATTAATTCATTTGCACCACTTTTCGCCACTACGGTCAGCCTTCTAAAGACATTCTTCGTCAACACTGTTCACAGTTGCTTTATCGGTAGATTGGCATACGTAAAGCAAAGTGTCTTCATCTCCACTTTCAGATGACAATGGATCCAGTAGTTTCAGCTTCTTCGCCATGTTTGGAGGTATCGATATCTTCTCAGAATGTTCGCTTTTAATGGCTGGCTTTAATTTAAGCACATCGCTTGAATCCTAGGCAATTTTAAAAGAACTTCTGTGTTTTTTCCTTTGCTGTTTACCTTTATGTTGCTTTATAGCTTATTTTTCTGGAGTGTCCGTAGCTATCATCGTCTTTCTAGATCTTCTTCCTCTGTTTGATATTTTCCTTGGTGCAGCCTTCGGATATGGCTGGATGTCTTCAGGGGTGACCAATTTTCTTTTCATCTCTTTTCGTGTCAGGTGTAACACAGTGAACAGCATTATTATGAGAGTCACGTGATCTGCTGGGTGTTGGTTCATTGAAAGCTGTAGAGGTTGATGCTTTCCGCCCCCTTGATTCCGTAATTTGGTCCTCTGATGCAGTCGTAAGCTTTTCTGATGACGGGTTTTCTATGGCCCGACCAGTATCGTATGCACTCAAAAAGTCGTAATCGGAGAAGATTCTTGAGTTTAATGGAAATATTCCTCATTTTCTAAACCCAGACAAAATGTTATTTGGTGTAAATGCTATTGGCTAAGCCATCCACAAGGCATCTGCTACTATAAAATTTTTAAATGTTTTTCCCTTGTTGTTATACATCCATTCACTGACAGCCTGATTGTTATAGGTCTTCAGTGGGCCAAATACAGATAGGCCTATGTACAATGGCTGGAGCTTATGAAATGTGTGTGGGGGAAATGTTACCATTGTTGGGATGCTGCAACCCCACACACGAGCATTTCTTCGCCATTAATGGTAATCTCTTGTACCATGGACCACTGGTCCAAGGTACAAGATGCATTTGTGGCCCAAGGTACATGATGATGTATTTTTTAACACGAATGGCTACTGTCAGTCTAAAACACGACAGAAAGATAAATGCTTAACATTTTTCACTCGCCAAATAACGAACTATCCAGTAGTGGTACACAACACAATGTTTATAGATGTAGTTTCAATAAAAAACACATTCAACGGGAAACGAAAAAAATTACTTCACACAGCTTAAAAAAACATTTTACTGCAGTACGCGCAATTCTTGTGCTAGAGCATTTCTACTCAACCTGGCGGGTGAAATCGTCACTAAGAACGACAAACTTCATCCAGACATCGCTAGGTCACAGGACAAGCACAATAATCAAACTGGCCCAAGGTACACCATGGTCAAGGTACAAACACTCTCCCCTACGTATTATTTTAATTACTAGTGTAAATCAGTATATTTAAACAGTGTTGTATGAGTATTGTTATAGCTGTGTAACTAAAAATTTATTGCTGGTATGATACTTTTCACGCTTTAGTTTGACATTGGTAATTATTTGTCATGAGTTATTATTTAATCAACTAAATCACACACCGTATTATAGTTATGAGCCCACGAGCGTGTAAATATTTCGAGTCCAACAGAGAATATGCTAGTTAAAAGAAATTCAAACAAATATCGTGCGTGGAATACTATTATTTTATAACATCTGAAACAATTGTATCCAATATGGCCTCGTGGCCGTGCGGTTAGCATCGCCTAAATGGTTTGATTGCAAAAACCTATTACGGCTCAGTCTCAGACCGAATATGATATTTCATTTTCTTATGGATCAATCATTTCATCAATGTTTTGTTATGACGTCAGTTAAACTATCGTCCGTAAACCGACTTTACAGACAACTAATTTTTTATTTATTGATATTGAAAACATAAATGAACCTATCTAAAAGGATTTTATCTGAAATTGGTAACTATTACATCCAAGCAACACTTGCAAACTCGTAAATATTTTCTCATATGACAGACTTAAGTTGTTTGTCTCAGATTTTCTTACTAAAAATTAAATCATAACATACAATGGTTTTGATCTGAATTCAATGAGAAGTGGATAGATGGATCAAGTTTTAAAAGTATACGTATGCAGGAATTTCAAAAAATAAAAAATACTCTCACGCGAGAATTACACACTCAAAAAAATTAGCCAAATAGTTGACCTAGTGATTAGAAGTAATAATGGATTCAACCAATAACCAATTACATTTATGAAATAAGACGGAAGTAGTATTTGTTGGCACACTGTTAAAATGTTTCAATTTAATTTTATGAAGAGTGCAGGTTTAACATTATCCAGGGATCTTCGTTAATTTACGATTATCTTCTAAAAATTAACAGGTAATGATTTCACTTGCATTTAACACGAATCTAAGAGAGTAATCTTACTATACCATAAAACATTAAAAAAAAATCTTTTTAAGTCAACAGCAGAAACACCATTCTCCCCTGCACTTGCCTGAAGCACGGAACTAGGAAGTTGGAATACGGCGCAGATTTTACGAAGAACCAGTTATCTGAAATTATAAAGAACTCTCAGTATATTCCAGGTAATTTCTTCGTTATGAATTCGGTTAATTTACTGTATTTTCTAACAGTGAAGATCTGCACCCGGTGCTGGTGGGTGGATTAAAATTGTCGGCTGCCATCATGGAATATGATGTCTGCCATCTTTTTGCTGACAATCACAATCCACGCACCAGAACCTGTTGTAGGACCTACCAATATATACTACTGACAGAACTTTATTCATTCACGTATGTTCTTTAAACAAATAGTTAAATTACCCTGAATTTCCCGCGCTTTATGCAGACGGTAGAAAGAGACTTCATTTACAGGGATATTGATAATTTTTCAAATGAAGGTGTTGACGGTAATATATCTTCTATTTTGATTGGAAAGTATGTGGAATTTCATAAAGTAGTATAATAAATTATGCTTCAAGAAGCGGAGCAAAAAGGGATGGATATTTTTCGTCGAAATTTAATGTAGACATTGACCTTCCTATTTTTCTAAATAATATGCAGACAGTAATTTTAATTTATTTTGAACGTTTAGTGTGAAAATTTTCATCAAAAAATTTGGCTTTTATGAATGGGAAAGGCCCAGGATAGGCATTTTTTAATCTCATGTTGACAGTGACCTTCCTCTTTTTCAAACTCAGATGTAAACCACAATTTTCATATTATTTTGAACGTCAATTGTGCTGATATTATCAAGCTTGGAATAAAACTTTTGCTTTGCATAAGAAATAAATTTACAAACGTAAACTATTCTTTATAAGTGCTGTATTTTAATGTTCTGCATGGTTTTAGGGTATTCTGTACCTTTTAACTCCAAAGCATTCAACTCATCTATACAGCTAGCATTAGGCGTGATTCAGAATACTTCAGTTTTAAATCGATATGGAAAAAGGTTTTTAAATTTCTACTAGATTTTGTGGGTTAATATTCATTGGTGTCAAAGTAAAAAACGCGTCATTAATATAGCGTCTGCGTCTATTCATCTATTTTAAAGACAGTTCTTAAATATCTCTAGTAATGAACTTTGCAGGTTTTTAAAAATGTATGGATCTGGTTTGAAATTACAAAATCTCGTTTGCATGGGAAAATATACATAGTTGGTTTTACAGAAACAGTGACTTACGTCGAATAGAAATTGTTTTTAAATATACATTAAAAACTATTTATATTTTAGTTACTTGACATACACACAGCGTGGTTAGTTTCCACATTTACCGTATGTCCTTTTCCATCGACGAGACACTGTGCATGATTTGTACAACAGTTTTTTCCCTCCGGAATTCCTCATCCGATTCACTCTATTCACGCTACAATCCACACCTTCCATCTCTCTCCTATTTAGAGTTCAGAGTTTTCGTCGCCCCACGTTATCGCCAGGAAATTAATCACTCACACTTCAGCAATCACATAACTCCCCTTCCCCGTCTCTACCTGATGAGCAATTACACATCGACGTCGTTTCTTACGTTTCATTCCTCCCTTTGACAATTACATCGCAACAAAAACGTTAATTTGTTTTTAATTTTACAAAATTTGGAAGGTGCGTCGGGCAGTATTTTACCCTCCCGAGCCAGATGTTATTGAAAGAGAGTAAAAAAAAATCTTTTTGGCCTACAGGCGCATGTAAAATTTAGACGTTCATATTTCTGTAAGTTGGAACAAAAAAGGTGTAAAGTCCATTTTAACAAAATTCCTCCCCTCGAAGCAAGAGTGAGTATTGTCAAAAGTTGTTAAAGATACATTGTTTATAATATTTATATATTTTAAAATTATTTTAAATATTAATAATGCTAATAAATTTTTAAATATTTTTTTTCCTCTATCATTATTCGTTCCACTTCTTAAATAAATGGTTAATGCTAAGAAAAAACCGTTCACACACGATTATCTAAGGAGCAATTGTAACTTCAAACAGGTGAAATATGTTGTTTTATTCATCAGAGTATTCAAAGAAATTACAGATTTCCCATAACCTCTCCCATTTCCACCCTATTTGTTCTAGTTTGTCCAATAACCCAACTTGACAGAGATATTTCATCATAATGCTTTATATACAAGTCTGGAAGTAATTTTTAAAAATAAACGGCAGTATTTTGTCCTCATTACGGTGTTCATAAGTATTACAGGATTTCGCGGCCATTGCCTGATGTTACTTCTCTTCTGGGTTCTAGCAGAGTGGAAGGCGTCTGATTGCCCACAGCTGCAGCCAATCAGAAAAATTTCCCCCCGCAGGCGAGAATATTTAAAGGCAGGAAGATTTCCAAGAACCTTAGTGACTGCAACCTTTTATGATAATGACTGCAAGGTCATCCAAAACGTTTGTGAAATCATTGGCTTTGACGCGGCTATAGATCCGAGAAGCCAAGTACCTTCATATGTGGTGTTGATAGATGGCTGTTATAAATAAACGTTTGAGTTAACATTGGTTCTTTGAATATAGATAGAAGTTTTCCTGAAGTCGCACAGTGGTAACGATGAAAAATAATAATAATACCCGAGACCCGGAAATTTTATGAATTCGTTTGGCGTCAGACTAAAATTCAAAGCCTTATACGAGGGATTATCGTAAAGTTAGCTCCGTTTGGTCATTAAAAAAAAATTAAACTAGAGAGAGAAATTTTTTAATTGGAAGTTTTATTTTAATTTATATCTATTTCACATTGAAACATATTCATAATTCAGTTCCAAAAAAAGTTTTGCAACGCTGCACCAGTTTCTTCAACCTATCTGCATAGAAGTTCACCGCCTGGAATTTAAACCAATGGATAATCGAAATCTTGTAATTTTTGCTGTAATTGTGTACCCACGTTTCATAAAGTCAACAAAAATGACGCCCCTTTCGTCCCAAAAAAAAAAACGGTAGCCATCAATCATTTTTCGACTCGAGTACGAAGATTGCTTTAAGCGTTTTCTCCAGATGTTTACTAAGCGCCTGTACGTAGGCTACACGCATTGCGTATGCGAAGTCCATGATGTCCATCGCCCAGGCGTGCGGTCCATTCCCAGGCGGCTAACTTCCATGCAGAGGGGTTAACGATACTGGTGTAGCGTTACGAAAAGTGATTGAAACTGAATGGAAATTATGTGGAAATGTGAAGTTGATATGTAGTGAACTAAAATTGTAAATAAAAATTTTTCTCACATGTTTATTATTTTTAACTACCAAACATTACGAATATTCCTCGGAATTTCGCTACTAAATATCTCTTTACCATTGGCAGATTTGTTAGAGAGATTCTTTTTTTGTTCTTGTTAGTTTGGCACTACCTGTTTCGTTTGCTTGATTTCTCTTTGCTGGGCATCTTTGGCTCACGGTTGTAGAGAGGCGTGTCCAAATAAATGTGGCCCGATCATTAATACAGTGCAAAAGTAGGCAGATTTTCATTCTAGCTTGAGACCAAATAAAACCACGAAATTTCCGTAACCATAATTATTATAACAGTTTAATTAAGAATATTTTCGACAAGTCATACATCAAATTGAAGGTGAACTAACCTAGTTTTCATTATAAGTGTTTTATATATCCCTATTTAGTTGTACGGCAAACATACAACTTAAGGTATATTCTAGCCACACTTAGCTAACACATCCGGAGTATTGCAATCAATAGACTCTTAAAATTTGTTTCTCTACTCTGGTAGCGGCAGAACGTAAATACGATCTTTTATAAAGCCTCAAAAGAAAAAAATCGCATGGCGTTATGTCAGTTGAACGTGAATGCAAGCGAAAAAGAGCTCTGTCGTCTCGACCATTACGACTAATCCAACGGTCAGGGACTTCGACGTTCAACCACTCTCGTACAGAGAGATTCCAATGGGGAGGGGGCTGCATCCTGTCGCCAGATAAAGTTTACAGGTTCACCGTCTACTGACTGGGGCAAGAGGCATTCCTTGGTGCTGTAAGCGAGAAAACAACAAAGTGCAGGCGCTTATCTATAACTGTATGAGTTATTGTTTATTTGTGACATTGAAACAATGCTCTACAACGCTTACAGTTGATAATATTACATTTTACGAGGGCTGTTTTTTTCCAACCTCCGAAAGGCTATATAAAAAAAGGAAATTTACGTAACATAGTATTTCTACCACCAAAAGTACAGTAGGGTCTTACTTATTTTAATACATAAAAACCAAAACTATCGAGGCATTTGTCATATCGTAACACAAGCTTATCTATGCATGTTTCGAAGAAGTTAGCCGCCAGTGAATAGAGATAATAGGACAAGTGCCTTGATCTCCCGCTCTCTCACGACACCACTGTGAGGCGGGTGGACTAATCGCGTGGCGCACTGGCTCCCGCGTCAAGAATTATCGCAAGAATATGAATAATGAGGCACAATACTCCGCACAATTAGTCCACCCGCCTTACAGCGGTGTCGTGAGGGAGCGGGAGATCAAGGCACTTGTCCTGTTATCTCTATTCACTGGCGGCTAACTTCTTCGAAACATGCATAGATAAGCTTGTGTTACGATATGACAAATGCCTCGATAGTTTTGGCTTTTATGTATTAAAATAAGTAAGACCCTACTGTACTTTTGGTGGTAGAAATACTATGTTACGTAAATTTCCTTTTTTTATATAGCCTTTAGGAGGTTGAAAAAAAAAACAGCCCTCGTACAATTTGGACATTCTTTTATAGACAAGCTGCGTTACTGTTACGCTCGCTCGCACGCGCGACGCCCCGCCTCCCCTCCTGGAGGTCTATCCCCTCCCTCCGGCGGGCGCCTCCCCTCCCCTGCCGTACCCCTGCGACGCCGCAGAAGGAGCCGGCGGCGCAGCGGCCCGCGTCGGGCAGTCGCGAGCGCGCGCTCGAAGCCTCCGGACGCGGGGGTTTGCTGCGCGAGGGAAGCACAGACACCCCGCCTCACGCGCTGTCGGCCCTCGCCGATGGGTTCGTCGGGCGGTCGGCGGGCGGCCACGAGGGAGTGAAGTAGAGCAGAGGGACACCCTCTACCGCCCGCGCCATGCCGGAGAACAGCTACCACGACCACCCCTCGTGCCCCGCCAGGGACACCGCAGCGGAGAAGCACGTGCTATTCTCGCCCAAGACGCAGCATCACCAACGCGGGGTGAGTGTCTGTCCGTCGCTCCAGAATCAACTTGCGCTGAAAAGAAAAAAAAACCTTATTTGTGGCCACCACAAATAATATTTAGTCAATATTTAACCTCTGGGCCCAAAGCTTTTTTTTTTAAATTGTATACGAAATAAGTCCCTACACAGTTAGAAAATAAAATAAATTTACTCACCTTTGAACAAAGAATCAACCTAAAATAAACGAACAGTTCTTCGTTATTCCAAAGAACTGAATCTTCGTAGAAACTACGCCGTATTTTGATTTTCAAGTTGTACGTTTCGTTCTAAATGCAGGCTACGCAACAAGTGGACAAAAGAAGAGTGTTCTTAAGAAATTTTTGAAAGGGGTGTTAATATACAAAAGAATATTGTTCTGGTTTCATGTTCAAAGAAACTGAACACATGGTCCGTAAATTTACGAAGATCCCAGGATGATTTGCAACCAGAGTTATACGTAAATTGAAGGTGAGAATTTTTAACGGTGTAGTAGAAGCTGTTAAAAATATTTGGTACGGTCTGTACTGAATGTTATTTGGCGGTCACAAATCTGTCGTTTATGTGAGGTGAAAATATCTGGAAGGGAACCATAAGTCTTTCTCTCATGTCTCCTCGCCACTGACGTTGTTTCAGAATAAACATAAGAAGAAATGAGACAGTGGTTATCAGCCCACGACTTACCTAGTGATTTCCCTTGCAATCTTAACACGTACGAGGTCAAATATGTCTCACAAAAAAAAAAATAGAAGAACTTTTGTGACTGATCATTACCATTTGGATGCATTTTATAACTAATGCAAACAATATATATATACCTTAAGTTCGTTTCATTCATCTTAAGAGCAAACCATATTTGGAAAAAAAATATGTTTATATGTTTTTAATCATAAACATAGATTGAAATATCTGTGTTAAAATTTATAATTTTGAATTACTTGAAATATTTTATTACATTGTTGTACCACGTCTAAACTAAAGACAAATATTTTATAAACTAAAAAACCATGATTTATATAAAATCCGGTAATTTTTTTAAAGTGAATTTTACCATCTTGAAAAATAACGACAGTCATTTCCTTCTGGGGATTATCTTTTTGTAATGTTTATGGTGATTTAACATGATATAGTTTCGCACACAACCCCTCAGTTGAGAAAACGATTGTTTTTTTTTTTTAAGTTGGCCAGATCAGCAGTGTGTCAAAACTTTGTACCTTTGTTTGTGTTTCGTGGGTGGCTGGGTTGATTTTAGGAATATATCTACTTTCGGCACATCAATAAAACCCATACAGTGCGGAAGCCAACATGTCCTGATTGGCCCGGTTAAATAGGGCAATGGCTTCTCTTGCAAACGGCTGCCAATTACAAGGGGGAAAAAATCGCTAGCGAGGGCATACCTTGTTACAGTCGAACGAGCGATCTAATTGTTTTGCGTAAAATACATGGCCCTAGATAAAAATTGTTCTCTTCAGTTTCCTTACATACAGACTGACAGGGTTGAGAAACAGTAAAACCACGATATCTTAGGAAGTTACAAGGTGTAACTAAAAGAGTTAAATTAGTTTTATCGACACGCATCATACCGATAGTAGTTTTGCAGAAAATTTTTCATCTTAACATCGTCCAACGTTCAGTTGTTTGACGCAACACCTGAAAAAAATGGGCAATCTTTTTCTCAACTGAAGGGATTACGGGCATCACTGTATCACTGAAAATCTATCACCATAACCTTTAATTTTTTTTTTCGTCAGGAGGGTTTTTCCATAATGGCCAATATTACAATACACATGTTTATATAAAACTTTATTTATAGTCTGTGTTATAAGTTTGTTTAACTTTAGATGAGTTACAAAACTATATTTGTACATCGTAAAGTTAAAGTATTAAATTTGAAAATTGTTATCCCTTTCTGTTTTTGAAATACCTATACAAATTTCAAGCAATATTTTTTCTTTGTTAATTTTTATTCGTTTGCTCTTAGATAAATATTTTTTGCTTAAATTATATAATGCATCCAATAGACAGTGATCAGTCACAAAAGTGCTACAGTATATTTTCTTTGGTAGACATAGTTTACCTCGTACGTGTGAAAATTGTAAGAAAAATCACATGGTGCGCTGCGAGTTGAAAACCACTGTACCACACCTAATTATATTTATTCTAAAACGAAGCCATCTGCGCGGTGACGGGAGAAATGCTTAAGGCGCCCTTTCCGATATTTTTAACACACATAATGGTTTTTGTGTCTGTAAAAATTATTTTATTGAATCCATACCCTACCAGTTATTATGAGTGGATGAAGGAACACTGCTCTTTGTAACTCATTTCTGTAGGCCAAATAATATTTTTTTGGGACCACAAATTCTTTGGAATATTCTGTTGTGATAAAAAATATATTTTTGCTGTTACAAGAAGTTTTTTTTTTCACCATGAGTTCATTATTTTGGAGTGGTCGAAAAATATAACTCGTGACATTACTGAAAAAATAAATAAGTTTTGTAGCATAGAATTTACGATGTATATCCCAGTCCTAAAAAAAAATCACGGCACTATACAATAATTGCAAAACATTTTTAACTAAACTAAACGTTTCTCCTTAGCATAAAAACGTGGAAGTAGGTAAAATGTGTGTAATTTAAAGTATATAAAAAGTGAAAGTACTGTATAGTTTAGGCAATGTACTTCGTATTCTTCTGCCACTGTTAGTGCTGTCAACAAATCCATGTGGCTGGCAGCGCTCTAAAACAAATATTATGTCACGATTTGCGAGGAACTGTTAGGAAATGGTTACCAACAGGTGATTCTCTCGAGACGTGTCAGATCTGAGACTTGTTAATTACGAAAGATTATTTTTCAAAACGGGTACATGTCACAGAAGTCAAGGCGCTTTTGTACCATTTCACAGATCAAAGTGGAAGTGAGTCGTAATTTTTTGTCTGTAGTTACATCGCTCAAACAAGTCACCGGAACATTATGAATCCAGTCGGTATTAATCTCTGAAATTCTATGGACGCTCACCATTGGCAGCTGGCGAATGGTTGCAAGCCGTTCTACAGCACACATCTGACTGTGAAGATTGGCTTCTGGCCTACATAACAGCTACAGAAACGTACTTCTAAAATTGACCTCGTGGCACTCATTAAACTGTTCTCTCACCGCTTGCCTCGTGAATTATTTAGCAGTGAGTTCAAAATAGAGTTGGTAAAAAAAAGAGCAATTTTCGTTGGCTCTCTACAATGAGAAGTAAATCTACTATAAAAACATAAAAAGTAGGTTTAAATCTTCCGGTAACACAGCATACTAAAAGGTTTCCGAAATCAACGATATTAAAAAAATCGTTAATTTTTCATAATTTATTTTCATAATATAAGAAATAATATATGTCAGAAATTACGATTAGGTAATTTAACACTTACTAGGGTTAAAAAAAATCTTTGTGATGGCCAAACGTTTTAAGGTTTTAAAAACACAGTGTAAACTGGTAAAAGTGATGCAAATCCTCGAGTTTCTCAAACACATTGCGCGACAGGAAAACATTTAAATATAAATTATATTAAAATTTGGTTTACTCCTTTGAACCATAAATTAAGCGCTACGAACAATAGCGTAAAGTTTAAGTAATAATAAAAAGTGTACGAAATAAGTTCAAATGTTCAGAATTTGTAAGTATTTATTTTTTTGCCACGCTGCATCACCGGAAGTTGTCAATCTTTTTTTTTTTTAATTTTTCACGTTTTTTATTTCTTCCTTTAGAATGCAATTTTCCCCTCGCTAAAGCGGTTCGGATGAGAAAATCTCAATTTTGTTTTGGATCCACACTGTCCATCATGCTCAAACTCAGCGTGCTAAATGGTTGTTGGTTCTTGATGCGAGGGCGTAAAGTCAAAGCGAATGGCCAAAGAAGGCGTTCGCCACACTTCACCAGCTGCAACCGGCGTACGATTTGATTTGTTACTGGTTCAAACTCTTTATGTGACGGGAGTAATGTTTTCGAAATTAAAAATAAAATGCATGCATTCACTACTACACGGATGAATCTGAACATAACGGAAAAAAATAAAACATATGATCAGTTCCTACGGTTCACGTTAGCACAACTACTTTGCGCAAGAAACAAATCAAACGGATGATGAATACAATTCGGACCGCCTTTTAAAATAAAGTGGGTCATTGAATGTAATCTTTTGCATATAAATAAATTGAGGCCTAACATTTTCATCTCTTTACCCCTTTACGATTAAGATATCTGTTGAGCGGGTATCAGGCCATAAATTTCTATTTATGTAAAACACTATTTTTAAACTTTTTAACTGAATTATCTACCACAAAATAAAAAAAAATATAGAAATATTTTCTTTTTCATAATTAGCTGCCGGAGATACAGGTTTGATATTTTTAGGCGTAAAAATAAGTAAAATAAAACGGATATCTTATATATATTTTTTTGGCCACGTTTTTAGCAACGAGATGAAATATTTAAATTTATTTAAGAAAAATTTATTTATTTACTTTTCTGCTCTCAGAAACTTCACAAATTTGATGTTTTTGAAAGTCTTGGTAAAATTAAATTAATTAATTTTGGAAGAATATTAATTATTGTTGTGAAATAGCAGTAACATTATCTTCCGCTTAATTCTCCTGATATGTACGGACACAAATCTCTAAAAAAGAATTTTTGGCAGCTTATTATGCAAACATTTTCGATATATATGTTTCATTTTTTCAAGGTTAATCCACTCAAAAAGTCGCACGGAGATGTCGACGTTCACTGTTAGAAATTTCAGTAAATTGACATATTTTTTAGCGAAAAATTGTACTCAAATAAACGAAGAGTTCTATATAATTTAAAATAAATAATCGAATATTCGTATAACCTACGCCTTATTTTAATTTCCTCTTTATAAATTTTGTTATAAACAGAGAAGTAAACACACGAGTGGACCATAAGATTGTTTTCAACACTGCGGACTTACTCAAAGTTTTTAAATGTTTTGTTAATATACCAAAATTTTTTTTTTGATTCATGTTTACAGTAAATGAAATCAGTGCCCGTAAATTTACGTAGATCCCTGGTCAATTTGGTACCAGTGTTTTTCGTAAATTGAAAGTGAAAATTTTTTAATAGTGTTTGCGCTGTCCCGTATCGGATCACTTTATCGAGAGAAGCTTTTCAAATGACAAGAAAGAGTTCGATCACTAAAATGAGTGAATCTGACGGTTCGATCCGACGAGTCCAGGCTTCGAGCAATTTGTAACTTAAAACAGTACAATAATGTTTTCTCACGAAAAAAAAGAAGTAAAAAAATATAGGCTCCGCGATCAAAATAACTTATTGTTAGTAAAGGTTTTATCTTCCAGTTGGTACAACTTTAAATAGTATCGATCATACTTTCTTTACATTTTATCAATGAATATACACCGTAAATGGAAAAAAAAATGTTTTAATTTAAAGCATGAACATTTTTAAAAATATTTAAAGTACATACACATATTAAAATTATAATTAAAACTTCGTTTTTAAAGGATACAAATTAGGTTAACTCGGTTTTAAGTTCATGATAGCATGAAAGATAACTAACAGATTATACTGCCATTTAATACGTTATTGTAATACAGTTTAGACAATTTGAAACTACCGAAAAAACTTTTTTCTAAGATCACAATATTTTTTTTAAATACAAAATCAAAACGAAATAAGGCAAAATCTTTACCTCAATACGAACAATCGTTTGAAGAAAAAAATAAAATCCGTTTTTAATAACTTATAGTTTCAGAAATATTATCATATACAACTAAAAAAAAATTTACTTTGAATTTTTTCAAATAATAACCGTACACAATGAAACACTTGTCGTAACGCTTAACATGTTTAATTACCTTCTTAAAAACAAATACGACTACTGCTAATGAAACATATACAACAGCATCGCGAAGTGCATGGGCATCGTCGAAGCGGTGCAACGTATGTCACTGTTTTATGAGCCTGAAGATGTTATAATCACTTCGGTGATAAATCTAATATGCCAAAACACGTATATGATAGATTATTTAATAACTTGTGGTTTCTAATATCTTGCATTTATCACATTTGTCATGATACGCAATATTGTGTATAAAAACATTAATCGTATCTACGACACCCCTGACTCTAGGCATCTTATTCCTCCAACGCACACAATGCTCATACCCCTCTAAGGATGATTGGTTATGTCATTTTACAACTAAAATATTATTATCTTAGGAACTGTGGTACTTTCTGTGTGATTTTAATTTTGAAACTGTAATTTTTAGTAATAAATTTCTTTTGTGGACATTTTGGTTATGTGATTGTTACCTTTAACCTTTATCTGTGCGGCCGTACAGCTAATCAGAAATCACTATAATAATTTAATTCATTTTTTAAATAAACACAGTAGAACGTTGTGGCTTCTATAATGGCGATGCGGAATTAAGTGACGCTGGTGCGAAGACAAAATATATGTGGCAGCACTTAAGTAATTGAGCTTATTTGCAACAAAATTGAAGCATTTTAGTGATCTTAGTGTTTATAAGTACTGTACAAGATATCAACCGTAGGAGTGCTTTAAGTAAGTACCATTTATACTGATGCTATCCTCAACTACATATAACAATAATTATAGTATTTTGTGAACCAAAATAGGTGTTATGCAATTCATTTGAGGATAAAATACTGATTCAACGTGAAATAACACGAACTTGTGTAGTAAACAGTCTCATTAACAAATGCTAAACTTAATCATTGTATATTGATATTCTTGTAGTTAAAAGACTCTCAGACTTAGTGCTCCCGTTTGTATTTGTCATATTGCTTGCTACTGTTTTAAAGCTAGCCGCAGCAAACCCCATATTTTACAATATTGAGCAATACTTAATACAGGTTTGTGCAATATGGAATTATTTCTGAAACTACGCACCCTATAAAAACTCTGCATGTGCCCTACATATCACCTGCTTTTTATTGAACTAATTGTGGTTTAAATCATATAAACACTTTTTGGTTTGTTTTCTTAAAAGTTTATTACAGTTTTCACTATTGTTGTATAATATCGTATATCTGTATTTTAAGAAAAAGTTAAGAGAGAGACAGGAAAATATATTTGTGAGTAGTCCAGTGAAATTCTACGTTAAAAATATTATATAAATTTGTTTACTACATTTATGTTTTCAGTTTATCATTTATTAAGAATTTGTTTTTTCCTGGATACCCTATAAGTATACATGTAGTACCTACACCTTTCCTCATAGCACACACCTTTCTAACTGTCTGTTTCATACTGACCATACTCTTGCTGTTAACTGCAAATTGTAGTGCTAATAATAAAATAAATACAGCAAAGAATGAGAGTTATACAGTAAAAGAGGAGAGAATAGACTGCAGCCACATGATAGCTCTCCACTAAGCTTTAAGATGGATGATAAAAAAACACAAATTAAAAAAAAATTACTAAATACTTGCGTCTTAAAATTAATAGCATACGTCCCAATGCTAGCCAAGAAAGAACGATTATACTATGGTTTACCATTGCTTTCCTCTGTTTGATGGTGTCAGGAAAATACCTAACACCCAGTCCTGAACCCAGAGAAAGGGTTTTAAAATCCTCTCCACGGCCAAAAATCTAAATCGGTTCCCATGGCTCACCAGCCACTAAACCAAGTGGGTGGACGTTATAAATTTAATGGAAGCAAGATCTATATTTTCTTGGTTATAATATATACACAGTAACTAACGATTCGTAATAACCTTATGACCTGCGTTCGATTATTTTCACAGTCAACTCAATGTCTGCTGAATGGTTGTGATTTCCATCAGAAAATAATTATAGTATATTTGCACGTGGTTATTAGTAAATATTAATTTAAAAAAAATTATTGAGCAAAACCTCTCGGCCTTAATGAGAGATGTGTGAATTTCATATATATAAACATGTATGACACTTAAGATCACTTAATCAAAACAATTTTTTCTTCCTTAATTATGTACATTTCCCTGTTTTTGCCTATGTTATAACCAGAATTTATAATACTTTGCTTACCTGTGTTTCAATGTTGAATTAGTAACCAAACAAAATAAATTTTTGTTTGGTAATAAACTAAGAAGCATAAAATAATCCTAGATTTTTACCAGCTTGCTTTACAATAATTTCTATAATAAACCAACCAGATGGTGAAATAAATAAATTTACAAGCTGTGAGACGTATAAGAAATATGGTTGATTATCAAGAAAGTGTCAAACTGTTTTAAAGTTTATGACGTAGCACGAATGTGTCTGCCAATAAATACGTGTTGTGAGTCGTGAAACTTTTGGCGTTGTGGGACCATATTTCTTTCCTTCAGTGGCACTTCGACTGAGGTTGCAAATGTATGTTTTATGACTCCAGAACTTAGAAACAAAAATGGGCGTAAACAGTATAAATGTTTTATCGTAAACTTTATTTCCTCTATGGAGGAAACCAAATGCGCTTTAAGGTAGGTTTCTCAGAAATACTACTTATTGTAGCCGTTACTATGGTGCGACTTCCAGAAATTTTGTATGTAGTTATATTTTTTCATGGTTCATTTACTCTCCCTCATTAAATCAAATTAAAAATTATAACAATTAAAAGTAAGTTTTCTAAAAATGGTCTACACCTTTGGTCTGAAACAGTTTTTCAAAAGACGAATCATTAATCCATGGGGTTGAAAAACAAACAGTTGGAATAAAACAATTTAAACTTCCGTACCATGTACACGATCGAATCCGTTCTTATCTATTTTAAAATTTCTAAATATTGTCGAAAACGTTTGTCCTAAGTGAATTTTTAAGTAACCAACCATTAAGGAATAGGGTGAAAATAACAAGGATTAAAAGACAAAAAAAAATCATTACTTTTTAGTAGGTATTTTATCAAATCCATTATAATTAATTGTTAAAATGTTAAACATTATCTAAAACCTTTGGCTGAAACATTTTTTTATGACACGAACTATTTCCGTAAAAATAACTGAATAAAATTCAAAATTATCTTACAATAAAATTTATTAGCATTTATTTTAAACCATCTTAATATCATTTCAAATATTGGACCAAAGCATATCTTTTTACGACCACGTGCAAGAGAATAAAAAGTAGTGTTTGAAGGTCATAAAAATGTATAACTACCTTAATAGGCATAATATGAAGTTAGTTATAAACATTTGAAACATTTTCGTTGCATAGAATATACGGAAATGTTTTATCGATCATTTTTGAATATTGAAGAACATAAAGAATGTCATGTACATTAAGATCCTAAAATGTTTCTGAAGTTTATTGAAGTTTCCAGAACATTTCCGAATAAAAAAGTACTTAGGATTCCACCTAAACCTCTATGCTGTGCCACAAGTGATATTTTTCTGAGGCATGAAAAACAAACTATTAGGTAGGATTTTATAAATAAACCTAAGGAAAAAAATGTCACCAAAGTATGAAATCGTGTGGTCACTAGTTTAAACTTCGGTGAAATGACTTTCCCAAAACATAGGCCAACAAAACAATGGATAGCTTATCGAAGCATCCTGTGTTTAATCCCGCAAACAAACTAAAAGTGGTCGTTAGTAAATCTATCTTTGATTCTATATCTTTAATTCCAGTTACAAACAATTGTATACATCATTCTTCTAGCCGTTTTACGTTCTCGTCAGTGAACATGATTTGTCTGGAGACTTACATGTACATTAATTCGTGAAACACATATCATTATTATTATTAATTATGATAGCCTACATGCAAATATGTACGCTAAAATAATGCATTGTCACGTGCGTACTAGGAGGCAAGGCCGCGTCGCGTGCCAGATACCTGGGCGGGCCTTCCAGCGGTGGTCTGGCCTGGTGACCCCTTAGGCCACTGACGTCACGCGCGCATACCTTTGGAGATTAGGGCGGCCCGACCTCACCAATCACCCCTGTCCCCCAGTCATTCCTTCCTCGGCGCTGTCATATATCCCTTAGTGGCCTGGGAATTCTGCGGGCTTACGGAGACCGCCGCGCTTGGAGTGTCGTGACTCCGACACGTTTCTGGATGCTTCAGGCGTCGCGTCGGCACGGAATGACGCGACTCGTCACAAACACTCCAGTCCGTTCCAGAAAGACGGCCAACTGGTATAAAAGCGGTGACGCCAGCCTCCGCGGGAGTTCCGAAAGTAGTTGGGTGAAGTGCGAGTTCGGCGTAGAGGGCGAGAGGGCACGCCCCCCCTTCTTTTTTGTGAGCGGTGCGACGGGACCTTGCATGAGCGACTGAGTGGCGCGAAACTGTGTGTGTGGACAGATGCGAGGTAAGGGGCGAACCACGGTCGAGCCTAGCTCCAGTGAGGAGTGCGAACTGTGGACTGGGCAAATACTCAGTGATTTGTGAACAGATTTAATTAGTAATGTAAATATTGGAAGCAAGTCACACTGTTTCAAAATTATTGAGCCTTCCTTACAAATCCATTTTTCCCACTCGTAACAGTATTTATAATTACCAGCTGGATTTCCCGGCGTTGCCCTGGCTGAACCGCTATTGGAAGCCGATTTTCAGAAAACCTCGTTCTCATTTAATGGCTATGTAATGTAAGGAACATCGCTGCCCATTTTCACGTCTTAAGGACATATATTTGAAGAAGGGGAAATTTTGATATTTAATGCTTTGCAAAATTCTATAGAATGTTATTTTAAAATACGTGAAATTTAGAATTTTTGCGCTCCACGCAATCCTCTTTGAGAGATGATTTTCGGGAAACCATGTGCTGAGTTAATGTGAATGTAATATAAAGAACATCCCTGCTGAGTTTCAAGTCTATAGGACATAAACTTGAAAGACGGGAAAATTTTAATCTTTAACAACCCCGCACCCGCCTTGGGAACCGATTTTCGTAAAATCCTTTCTTAACGGACGTCTGCGTAGCAAAATGAATACACATGTCAAATTTTAAGTCTGTAGGTCTCATAGTTCCAGAGGGATTTGTGAAGAGTGTGTAGTCATTGGGTAGTATTTCATTTCATAAAAACTTTACCACCCTTTTTCACCTATTTAGGCATGGAATTAAAAAAAAATCCATCATTAGAGTACCCCTAGGGCATTCCTTCAAATTTCAAATTTTTAGGTCCATCGATTTAGGCTGTGTGTTGTCTTTCAGTCAGTCAGTGTTAGAGTTTCATTAATTAAGTAGTTAATGAATGGCTGTAGGTTAAAGGACAGTCAAGAAGAGTTTTTAATAATTAGGTAGCTTTGAAATGAATCGTTGTGACAGGAATGCTTAAAAATGCCCAAAAAAAGGCTAAGTAAATAATTTCATGAATTAAAAAGTTATAAATTTAAAAACCAAACAATTTTAAAATTATGAAAAAAATTTCAGAACATGTACAAGTATTGAAATAAATGTGCGTAGTTAAAAGAGTAACAGGCGATGTGCCTGAAGGCGGTTTGCCTAAACATGAATTCGTTACCGCGATTTGCCTAAAGTCATTTCGCCTAAAGGCGTTTTGCCTAACGTCGAATTGCCTAACGGCTATTTGTCTAAAGGCGATTTGCCTAAAGGCGATTTGCCTAACGGCGTTTTCCCTAACGGAGTTATGCCTGACGGCGATTTGCATAACGGCGTTTTGCGTAACTCCGATTTGCCAAACGGCGTTTTGCCTAACGGCGAATTGCCAAACGGCGTTTTGCCTAACGGCGAATTGCCTAACGGCGAATTGCCTAACGGCGAATTGCCTAACGGCGAATTGCCTAACGGCGTTTTGCCTAACGGCGTTTTGCCTAACCTAACCTAACCTAACCTAACCCAACGGTGTTTTGCCTAACGGGATTTTGCCTAACGGCGTTTTGCCTAACCGCGATATGCCTAACGGTGTTTTACCTAACTCCTATTTGGCCAACAGCGTTTTTCCTAACAGCGATTTTCCTCACGGCGATTTGCCTAACGGCGTTTTTCCTAACCTAAACTAACCTAACCTAACCTAACGGCGTTTTGCCTAACGGCCTTTTGCCTAACTACTATTTGGCCAACGGCGTTTTTCCTAACGGCGATTTTCCTAACGTCGTTTTGCCTAACGGCGTTTTCCCTAAAATTAGGCAAAACGCCTTTAGGCATAACGACACATGCCCGTTAAAACGTAATTATTAAGAACTGAAATTAAATAAGAATAAATTAACATGAAACTGTTTCTTATTATTACATTTTTGATTAGTAATAACTTTGTGTTTTAAAAATTAAAATACAATCTATTTAAAGTTATGAACTGTGCACATATTTTACATATATTACTCTCAGACAGAGTAAAAAGGGCGTTACCGTTTTAGCCCACGATTTTTACCAGGATTTTCCGTTTCCTCCAACTTCTTATTCATCACCAACTTGTCGTAAGCCATATCCATTACGGTAAGTCCAACATTTAGATATCATTTACTTAGTGAGTATTACGATTAAGAATAATGCAAAAATGTTGATTTAACTTTAAATTTTATATGAAATATAATTTCTCCTTTATTTAATCTGTAATTTAATTCATGTTTGTCATTTACTGTTACTGTTATAGGATGATATGGTTACATCTGTACTACTTTAGTGTATAATAAAGTTATTCTTAAGCTTTTATAAAATTTATGTAGCGATATTAAAAAAATAAAATTATGGATCTTGTTGTATCTTTAATTGATTAACAAAAAATAATAACAGCTAGGATTAAAAAGAAAATACTTTTAATATTTAACTGATATTTAATGCAAGGAATCGTCCATAAAACTTGAAGAAAAATATGTTTTTATTAACTATAATGACTATAAAAAATTTTACTGTCGAATTTGAAAAATTATATCTAAATGTTTTGATATCATTGATGAAATACTTGTTCTATTATTTATGGTCCGAGTTCTATATTTATTTATTCTTTAACTATTATTTTTTATTCTGGTTGTATTATCTATTTATCTATTTATTTAGGCTGTAAAGAACATTAAAGTAATTAATCAATTTTAATGTTAATAAAAGCGTTTCAATTAACAAAATAGATTATTCGACAAATAAAAAAAATATTGTGATATATTATAACTTACTATTATACTTAAAAAAATATTTTAAAATCAGTTATGTTTCCCCTTTTTTCACCTTCTTATAAATCATATTGTGTTATATCTGTTCTTTATTTAATGACATAGTTTTTTTGTACAATTTAACCTTTTATGTTTGTAAATTTTTCCTCATTATATTTGTTTTTTTCAAAACAGATATTCCTTAATAAATAGGTACAGTTTATTATATTCAACTTATTTGCTTTGTGTATCGTTGATGCATTAAAAACCATTATAATTTTTTCACTTCCTATTTAATGGGTATTAATATAACAACAATTTTTCTGGTACATTTGTATGGTAAACGTAGTGGAAACTTTAAAAAATTTTTCTTTTAATTTCCCAGTGACAGTTATTCATGCCAATTAATTGCTAATTTTTAATTTCCTTCAATAAATAATTGTTAAATAATTGGAATATGATTTACTCTACAATTTTATATACCTGCACTATTTGTTTGTTTTATGCCGTAAACCAATGTATTTTTTCATTAATATTACTATCATTTACGTTTACATGTGTTTTGGTTAAATGCCAGCTGTACGTTCTTATGTATAAGTTTGTTTATAACTCACGTTGATCTAAAACTCGCCACAATTTCCCCCCCTCACCTAATCGTCCCTCTTTTGATTTCATGTCATTAGCCGAGTTGCACTAAAGGGTAATCCAGGTAAAGCACTAAAAGGCTTCCGCTCACTCATTTGTCAAAAGTGATCGTGATTGCTAGTGTGTCACGAGCACGAGTCACGAACGCGGACGTAGAGAATGTGTCCGTGCGAATATCAACACAGCTGCGTTAACCACTTTAGGTTCGAAGTCGTCGTTCAAACACTGTGAAGGCCTACTACTCGAGTCTTAAGGCACTGTGAGGAAACTCAACTGTCCATGAAATATATTATTTCCGCCGTACCATGGCGGCCAACTTATTATCGTCTGCTAGAGTGTGCTCCAGCCATTTCGATTATTTTTTTTACCGCTAGAGTGCAGTAGTGTTAATCACGAGACAGTCAACCACTGTCGGGTCCGCCATCTTGTCTCTAATCTTGGCCGCCATCGTGCAAATTCGTACTCATCATAGAAAAAAAAATTGAAAAATATTCTGAAAATAATAAAATAAAAACCTTCATATATTTATTAATTGACTTTTTCTATTGCCGTCCTTGATCCGATCACGGGCAGTGCAGAATTAATTAAATTTACTCATTGTGAAAGAACTAGAATCTCAAGTGCTTTAATATTTTTTGCTATGCTTCTTAAAATGACTTACAAGATCGTGTTGATTCAATAATGATGTAATGGAAGACGAGATATTAACTGTAATGTTTTCATAATTACGTTTCTTGGCCGATGAGAGTTATGAAGTTTTATAAAACGTATTGGCAGGAAATTTCACCATTCTTCCGAACGTGGTAGGCAAGGGCGCTACATGCGCCAGGAGCCCGGATGCTGCCCCCGAGCCCTCTTTCCACGGTGTTGCTATCTAAACCTTAGCGGCCTGATAACCACGTGGGCTTACTGAAGCCACCGCGTGGCGTGGCGTGAATAGGCGCCGCTGTTCTGGATGCTTCGAGCGTCGGGTCGGCCCGAGATGACGCGACACGTCACAACCACGACCAACTGGTATAAAAGCGGTGACGGTGCCTCCGCGGGAGTTACAACTGGCGAGTGGAGTGAACTGCGAGTTCGGCGCAGACGCAGAGGGATGGGACTAGGTGTGTGGACGGGCGCGGGGTAAGGGGCGAACCACTGTTGAGCCTAGCTCCAGTGAGGGGTGCGAACTGTGGACTGGACAGGTACCTACTTAGTAATTTGTGAACATACGTTTTCAAGTGCGATGGTTTAGTTAGTAGTGTATATAATTGTAACAATTAAAACTGTATAACATTTATTGGACTATCCTAAGGAACCCATTTTCCCCACTCGTAACAATATTGTGAGTTCCATCATCAAATAATATTTATTATTAAATATATAAAAAAGGGTCTTGCAAATAAATTGTGTTCAGTTATAAAAACAGAAATTTATGAAGCTTTACTAATCACACCTGAATTCATTTATGATATAGTGCGTGAAGTAAGTTCCATAATGCATCTTCAAGCCATTGTCAAACGTTTATTAAAAAAAACTCAGTCTAATTGCGATGACAGCTTATAACAACAACTATGACCGAATCTTAAATATCTAAAAGTATGTTGAACAATATATATTTTTTTAATTAAAAAATAAATTCTGTGTTCTAAGAACATAGAATGTTATTTTATAAATAAAGGGTAATCATTTTATTAATGAATAAGAATAGTAGTGCCAATAATATTTACGAATGAAGTAAATTCACAGTTATAAGAAAAATATTAGCAAATTTGTTGTTTAATGGAAAAAAATTGTTTTTGTAGTTGATTATTTTTAATGTGCTCTAATTGAATGTTTAATGGTGCAGTTATTACTTGTCTTCAGAAAAGAAAATGTTAAGAGTCTTTTAGTACTCGTCAGTGATGTGTAAACATCTTACCCTGGTAGCAAGCAAACTCATGTGTTCTTATGTTGTTAATGTTGCAAATAAACTTATAATACGAAATTCAGACACAAAATTTTACTTATAATTTATAAAAAAATATAGTGCGTGGAGTCCCTTCGCGCGAAAGAAGTGTAACTTCGTAATGTGGAAATGAAAATAGGAAGGGGTAGAAATTGATTTTTAGTGAAATCATATTGTTTCTTTAAGACAAACTTTATTAACATTGCTTACAATTCACGATTGATCGCATCTTTTAATCATCATTTTCGAGAGGAGAAATATCCAAATCTATAACATTTGCAATGGGATTATGAAAACTAAAGTAAGATACGCTGGCTTGTAACAGGTATACTACGCGCATGCGTTCGAGTGCCACGCATTCACTCTCGCTCTGTCTCTTTCTATTCCCCCTCCCCAGAAGCGTTGAACGTTTAACTCAACAGTGCTTTCATTCCCCCTCCATGGTAGCGTTAAACGTTTAACGCAACCTTGTTGGAAGTCGCATTAGAAATTTCACTTCAATAATGTCAGGCATGATAAATAAACTGAAATTTTTTTTTATTCGCTTTCAAATTCCAATATTTCTGGGTACGAATCACGTACAAAAACTTTCTGTGTATGCCTCTAGAATTCTCTGCCTGAATCGTAAACCTTGCTTGCCACTATCAATTGCAGGTAGCAATTAGCAGCAAGAAACCACTGGAAATTTTAAACTATAAGAAACGGCTCCGGTAAAACCCCTGCTTTGGACCTGATTTCCGATAAGGAATATTATTAAAATACTGCAATGTCTTGTTAAAATTTACCACACATTTATTATTTTAAAGTTATTTCACACGTTAAAAGATATACTTATATGAAATTACCTAAATATAAATCTCAAACTTTTTAACACATATTATAACACTAAGAATATGTTTATATATTTGTTTTTGCTAAAACGACTAAAAAATCAGTTAGTTTATACTTACCACAAACAAATCTTATAATTCATTAGGTGATTCAATATTATTTTATTATATAATAATTTTATTAATAAGAGTAAAAAAATACAGTACGAGATTTGAACCATTCCACTAGAGATTAACAAGCGCTCGCACTACCGCTGTGCTTCAAAGCTCCTTCGGAATCTATAAAGAGACCATGTTATTATCAACAGTGTAATACCATTTTCCTAAAGTATTTTAAATCTTGGGTTTACTTTTTAATTTGACTATTTTACTTTAACAAATATATTCCAGGATGGTTTCACTACCATAAAGTTTATTTAGAACACCAAGACGTTTGATATGGCCCCTAATGTTTACGTATGTTAATATATACGGGTTTATGTTGGTACACGTGGGTCCCCCATCTTTTTGTCACATTTCCGTTCATCGACTTGTGTTCCATTTTTTCTAAATTACTCCTACCAAATACCGTAGATATATCGAGAGCTGAAATGTTTACATGTACATATACACACACATATATACATATATATATAGATTTATCTTTGTTGACTCGTAAGGCCAGTCTCACAGTGTGTTGTTTAACCGGAGCGGTTGTAAGTTTCTACTCGGTGATTTCTTCTAAATCAATTGTTTACATGTTAGATTTTGACAAAAATATTTTATTGCATTCTTGAGTGACCTCCGTTGTTCATTATAAGAAAAGCGGTCGGAAGATCAATAGGCAAAAAAAAAAAACTGCACTGTTAGATGTTCCCCTAAATTACGGACTTTTAGGCGAAGATTCAACCTCAAATATATGAAGATTTCTTCGTCATCTCAGATAACTGTTTCTTCGAAGACACTACGCCATATTCCACTTCCCAGTCGTGCGGTACGTTGCAAACATGTTTAAACACCCACGCGGAAGGGGGGAAAAAAGAAGGATTTTGACATGGACTCAAAAGTTTTTGATTGTTGCGTTAATACAATTAAATTATTATTGTCGATTCACTTTCGAAGTGAATGAACCCCAACATCCGTAAACTTACGAAGACAACCGTGAATTTACGAATATACCTGGATAAAATGTAAGCAACGTTCTTTTTAAATTTTCGGTGAAAATTTCTAACAGTGTTCGCAGGTTTTAGCAGCAGCGGCAGAAACGTACATTGCGACACCAGCCTGAGCGATCACCTGCCGAGAGTAGCAAGTGTACCTAACGTTCTCTTATTGGTTTTTGCCAGTGACGGCCCTGGATTTCGATGGCCCTGGGACATTTAGTTTTGAAGGGCCCTAATATCTTACCAGGAAGGGCCTTACAGGGGCCTTGGAAGGTGGAAGGAATATCCCTTTGAAATTTAAATTCTTTGAAAATTTTTTTAAGCGTAGCTGGAATTTAAATTGGGATTATGGGTTTGCTAATTTATCTTAAGGAATTTCAATGTTTTATCCTTATCAATTATACTCGGGTTAATTTTTTTAAATTGCTACAGATGAAATTATGTTGAGATCGCTTCATTAAATGAGGCGATAAAATCTTTGAAAAAAATTATTTATTTTCTTATAAACAATCGTGAACACCCTATTTAAATCGGAAAGTTTTGACCAGCACTTAACAAATTACGTGCTAGTTAGAATTTAATTGTGCCTTTTCTCATTCATTTCCGTTATTTTTCACAGAAAACGTGACGAAAAAAAAAGAAAATGAAGGAAAATAAAAGAGGTCGACGCGGGGCCATGTGTGGCTCCTTGTGCTTGCGATGGAGAAGATTGATGCGAGACGTTTGTCTGGTTGTGCCTGAAGACGACAACAGATCCCAGTTCCCGAAACGTCACAACTGTTGTCTTAGGGAGCCTGCTGTGTTCATCTGTGCTGCCGTTGTTGTATTGTTAGAAATATCTGTTTTTTTCACATCACTGGGTTCGCCTGTGTTTTGTCGTGTTGTCCACATAATCTGTTCAGTAGCATCGTTCGGTTCGTCTTTTTTTTTTCCACTGGGTTTTCCAAGGTCGTTTTTTTGTCTTTGTTGCTATTGTCTCGTTGTTTTAGTCCACTGTGTTCGTCTTTGCTGTAATAATTATTCGACCAATTATTTTCTTTGAATTTTCTGTGCTGCTTGTGTTTTGAATTTTTTGACTTTGGCTGATTTTAGCTGTCTTCTGTGTGTTTGCGTGTTCATATTTTTTTTTTCGTAACTTTCATTGTTTTTGTCCATCATTGTGGTTTTATTATGACATACAGTGTAACCAGCAATTGCGTACGTACAAAATAATATCTTGAATAGTAGGTGCTGTTTTGAATCGTCCCGTGTATTCACGTGCGGGGCGGACCAACCGTCCAAGTATCGAGAAGGGATCGCGAGCGCCACCCGTTTCGACCGCCGACGTTGGTTGAATGGGACGCGCACTGTCTCAACCTGAGGCTCAGACCTTTGCGCCCTCGCCACTACGCCACAGACGCCGTTCGACCCTTCTTAGAGGACTGCCGCTGCGCCGTGACAGAAGCGAGCGTTTTTCGAAGCGACGGTCGCCCTTACGTCCAAGCACATCTCTCATTCAAGCAGGCATCAGGGAACTTGGTCGGTGGGAAATTCCACTGAAATAGACACTCGGCCGCAATGGTGGAAATGTAGAGACAGCACAGACTAATTCCTTCAACTGAATTCCCTGTGCATTTTTTACATTGACATTTTTGGCATCGGCTGTTTTGGGCTCGCTTCCTGTGTGTTGGTGAAGTAATCATTCTGTGACCATTCATCGGGTTTTTTCTCTGACGTACTGTTAAAATTAGCAATGGCTTATGTAAAAAAAAATGTTAAAAATTACATTGTTTAAATTAAGTAAAAAAAAATACTTAAGGTAGGGCTTAGATAAGTAACACATTATTTGAAAACAACTGGTACCATGACTATATATGCTTATGTCCTCTAACTTTAACCTTAAGATATCCAGATAATACTGATTTATATAGAGAATCTTTTATTAATTAATGGCCGAACTGGGAACAGTTCGACGCCAACAAAAATGCCAAAGAAATGTTTTTTAAATCCTTTTTTCAAGCGATACTTCATAGTAAATGTTTTTCCAACTTTTATTATATTAGTCTGATTACTTTGGTAACTTTGCAGGTAGTATACTTGCCAATACTAAAGTTATTTAATGCACTAATCGACAAATGTTCTAGGGATGAACCAATCAAATCCTCAAATTCCATCAAGTCTTAAGTATTCGATAATTTTTATATTTGAGTTGAAATATTAGAGAAATTATTCCATGTAGTAATATTAATAAAAGTAACCGCTAGCACCTTAGAAGTTGATGATAGTTAAATATATATTTTGATGCAATCCGTCAAAGAAGTGTTTCAATATGCCAACAGCTATAATACTCAAGAAATGTATTTTAGCACTTTAAAAAACATTTTTGACGAAAAAGGTATTTTGTTAGATAAAATTTACTCGTTAGTATGCTTTTTAAAAAATAAAATCATAAATTGTTGAATTTTTCCTCAAAACTAAAATTTTAGTTAGTTTTCTCATATGGTATTTTATTTCTGACACTTTATATACCTATACGAGCACTCCTTTATGAAAAGAGTGGAACTTACCTATTATTTATTTCAAATATAATTTTCAGATATGTTCACGCAGTTGAAAACACATTATATCGGAAGTATATTTGCGAGACGAATTAGATACGTAATTGCAGCGAGAGTAATATTATGACTTGATGTAAGTTTTTGGACATACGCCATTGCTAAGAACCTTTCCTGTTGAAGAAAAACTAATAAAATAAATAAATAAATAAAAATACCCTGTTTTGGTAAAACTATTTTGTTTGTGTGTCTTTTCGTTTTGTCGTGTTTTTGTCTCGTTTCAACTGTTGTGCTGAATTATTTTGGGTTCAATATTTTTGTGTTGTCATCATTTATGGTTTTTTTTTCGTTCTGTTAGTACATTTTTCTTTGTTTTTCTTTGTTTGTTGACCATATTCCTGTTTGGGAATATTTTGTGGTGTTCATATCCTTGTTGACAACAGCAATTGTTTGCTTAATTTTGTGTGTTTTTTTGTCTTTTTTGGGTATTTTTATTTATTTATTTTATTTATTAGTTTTTCTTCAACAGAAAAAGTTCTTAGCAATGGCGTATGTCCAAAAACTTACATCAAGTCATGCACTCCCATTGCACAAATCTTTTAAAGATAACAGTAATATTCTGCCAAATGATGTTAATAATTACTATAATTAATTTAAGCTAACACTTTTCTTTATCATCTTGTAAATTTTGCAGAGTAATTTATTTTTAAAATAGGTGTTCGCGCGATAGTTTGCTGTTGTAGATATTTTTTTGCCGAGGTGGTAAAAAATAAATATCTTAGTCTATGTTGGGTAAGAAAAATGTAGTCTATTCAAATTACCACGAATCGAACACAAGACATTTGGACTCACAACACAAACATACTGACCCAAATTATCATGGCGGCGGTTATATCGACTAACGTTTATTAATTGATTCACACGCGCTGTTAAAGTCAAACTGTAAAAAAAAGTTCCGTCTCGTTAGTTGGTACCTACTTTTATTTTTACCTCGCTAAAAATTGTTCATGGCCGTTCGCGTAACCGCGGCCGTTATAATGCCACCGATCGTTCGTTCCCGCGGGAATTTATGATGGCCTCGGGCACACAAAGTGGCGCGTGTGTTTACGCCGCGGGGTGAAAGTGGGTTGGCGGGCGGGCCGCAAGTGGTTCTTAGCGTTCGATGGGGCGGAAATTTCAAGGTCTTTGATGTAGCCGAAACCAACCGCATTGGCCAGCCGGATCGCGCGCGGAATGGGTTTCGGGGCAACTCCTCCCCCCCCCCCCCCCCCCCCCCAATTCGAATTCGAATTCGAGTTCGAGCTCGAATCAAACCAGGGCGCCCGGGAACGCCGCGAGCCGCTTCGTGATTAATGACGCGATGGCAGTCGCGGTGAAAGGCGCGACGTATATTCCGCTTCGACACCGTAATTCGTACTTCCGATAACTTTTGTGGCGAGGGCGCATCCTGTCGCTTTGCTATGCACGATGATTCTGCCCTCCCCCATTTTTTTTTCTTCCAAAAACTCCTCTCACACATTACGGCATTTCACCATTTCGCAAGACCTATCTATGGTAGCCGTTCACTAAAAATACTAAAGAAAAATTTTTAAAAAAATAGTTATTTTATTTTGTGAAATAATCAAATGTTATTAAAATAAAACGATTTAAATTGCAACGATTCAATGAGTCGAACTTTTGAATTGTAACAAAAATAATTTTAAAAAAGGGGGTTGTCTGTAAAGTAGGTTTACGGACGATAATTTTACGTGATAGCGTCATATCAAAATTTTTAAATGGCTGCTTTTAAAAAGCCCGCCTTAACCTGTTTGATATTATAGAAGTTTTTCTCGCACGGTAGTTGGCCGGTTCTTTCACGCACGGCTCAGGTGGAACGTGACAATGAGTCATGCTTTTTCGTGCGTGCAGCCGGGGTCATCGATTTATAAGACGTTGTCACGTCAAAAAAAACAGCAAAGCTTTATGACAACATAAATAATTTTATTTTTTTTTTAAATAAACTTTTATACTTATTTAGGCGTGTTACGATGCGTGCGCACCATTAAACTGAAATTTTCACCGGAAGATGGCTGCACCCACGTGCATGAATATATACCCATATTTAGTCACTTTCATAAAAAAAATAGGGGACGTACCAAAAGTATTTGTGCGCCCACTAGATATTACATATAATTTAAAAAATTAATCTTTAATTTATTTATGTGGCCACACCTCTTGCCAGTAGGTTATTTTTCACACTCTTCACTGTGTTGTTCGTATGGAGTTTTCCGGTGTTAGTCTCTAGAGTATTTTCTGGTAGTCTCTCTCTAAGTAGTGTTGTGGTGTGCGAGTCGCTCCAGTCGCTACTCGCTACTATTTTATTATAAAAATGAAAGTCACGTAAAATGCAGTGTGCTAAATTTTTCAGGAAATTATGGAATGTCGACGTAAATCAGGTGCTCAAAATCGGAAAGAAAAGACTAACAATTGTCAGAAATATATATATTAAAAAGTATCGTGTTTGTGCCTCGCCGTGTGTCTCTCCACAGATACGCCCTCAGCTGGCGCACGTGGGTTCGATATCTCTGCTGCTCCAAGACTCGAACCAGCCACCTGCTCTGGCAAGTCTAGATCACAAAACAAGGGAGTTAAATTGTGGCAACTCAAATGCTATAACTAACTTCCTATTTTTTTCTTTGGAAATCAGCTAACTGTGCGATATTTGTAAGCAAACCCAACAAACATAAAAGTCGCTAAAAATTTAGAAAGTAAATGATGGCAACCTTGAATTTTTTTTTGTGTTCGCTCGTTGTTGGTAATATTCAACACACATGTTCAAGATCACATATTTTGTAACACGGAGCAGCTCAAACACTGTGTTGTTTCAATAATTAAAAAAAAACTGCAAAGCCGCAAATAATAAACCTCAGCTTCAATTGCAGAAAAAAAAAGGAAAACACACGTGCACACGTCTACACAGGTGCACATGTCAGCCATGCTTATTTCATCGCTACCAAGATAATTTTCGCATAGTGAAACATTTTTCCAAAAGTATATATTTTGCAAACATAATCAGTACGCCACTCTGGTAATAGAGCATTCCGTCAACTCTGAACTAAAACTGCTTGTAAGATAATTTTTTTTTAAATTTTAAGTTAAGTTTAATCAAATTCTAGGTTATGTTTATATTTTAAAACTTAATTTTTTTATGTTGGCATTTCTCAACCTCACAGTTTTTTTTATTGGCCATATTCCGCCTTTACAGTTGCGGCGTCCCCCTGTTTAAAACGTCACGAATGGACTCCTGCAACGATGACCCATTCACCGGAAGACGACACGTACAATTGACGAGGCCAGCGGACTGGCGACCAACACATGACGTAGCTCGATGACTTATCATCGAAGTAGAGTGTCAGCAGTTAGTTTTTTTTACCTAACTTAAGTTTAAACCTAATTGTGTTTGGGAGGGGCCCAGGTAGGGAAGACTATCAGGGCCATTTTCAGAGTCAGGTAAGTAAAATCCAAGCAAAAACTTTCCAAGTTAATCAAATGGAGAAATACTTTACTTTGTCTCAAGTCACGACTGTGCAAGCCAGCCTAAGTGCGCTCTTATCACGCAGGGTTCGAGCCATGCAGGAAGGGTAAAATGCATCATGTGCTAGGAGGGGTTTGCCCAACCACGGCAGCGATTGGTGCCATGACTAACTCCCATCACTAATAATTCTAGACCAAAATTAGATGAGTTTGGTCCCAGGTAAAACCTGCATGATCACAGGGGGAAACCTGGAATCTTGCATGCGGGGTGCAAAATCATGCATTAAGCAAGCAGGTTATTGGTTGCAGGAAACAGAGGGATGTTTTTAGGAAGAAGAGTTGGACAGAGTAGAAAAAAGATTACCATGTGGGGGGTTTGGGTGCTTGTACACTTCTGTCCGCATTGGGTTTAGGGGCAGCTGGTTTTTTTTTTTTCGCGTGTTTGTATTTTTCCCGCCAGGCTGCCAACCAGCCTATAATATAATTAAGAAAGGGTAAGTTGTCAACAGTCGCGCCCCGGGTCCTTTATATACAACCCCTGTGCCAATTGTTCCACATATGGTCAAGTGTTTTAGAGTGTTCCTCTACCGCCCGGACCACGGACACATACACTTATCCAGGGCTAGGCTCGACCGCGTCTTCGCAGACTCGCTCATTGAACCCCAGACAGGTTTGCTTGTCAGCCGGGACATTATAATTTACTTCTCGGTACATGTCCGCAGAATAATTGCGTTAATCATTTTTTAAAATTTTGCATGACTAGTACTAGATTGTGCGTATAAAAATATTAAAATTACGACTATTTTAATATAATGTTTCCGAAAATTTCTAAACTAATTAACATTTCTTTAGATATTTCATGGTAAAATTTAAGGCATGTTTCGTCCCGTAAACAACTTTTTTTTTGTTTGCATGCTTAAAAAAGTACAATGATTCTCTCTAAGCCTTCATTAACGATTACTACCAATAAAGGCGTTACACTCATTTTTTAATCAAAACTATTTCGTGTGCTTAATACATGATAAAATTCCTAGCGAAAGAAATAAAACTATGTAAAAAAAAGTTGTCACAAAAATAAACGGAATTTTATGAATATTTTCTTGTTAAACAAATTATATAAAAAACAGGGAAGGGGGATGCAGGGGAAAAAAAGCATATTTGTTCCGTACCGTTTTGGAGAGGTAAAATTTAACAAACGAATTTCTGAAGGAAAAAAAAAAGACTCGGCATTGTTTTCATTTTTAATGTAATGAACGCACTACACGTAAAGGTTTAGAAGGACTTTTATATATATTTTTGAAAATCACCGTGAGCCCTTCGTTTCAAAAACAAATCGAATACACACCTACCTCTGTTGTGCTTTGTCATTCTGCCGCCTGAAAAGGGTCGGAGCCAGTTTGTTGTGTGTGGGGTGGGGGGTGGGGGGTGGTAAATGTGTGATCGGTTAGAGAATGGAGAACGTGAAAAAGGGGGGGGGGGGGGAGCCGTGGAGCGAGGGTTGACATAGTCGAAATTATATTACAGTGAGCTAGAAATTGGCTTACCCACTTTGAGCGCTACAGTTCACTAATATCCGCGCGCGCACTCACACACGCATAGTCAGTCGATTTATAGACGAATTACCCTTGACGCGTTCAGGAAACTCATATAGAACACATCCTGCGCTTAACTTCACAAAAAAAAAAAAAACGCATATCCCGTTGGCGGGCTTTGATCTTTGTTTATTTTTAGTTTCTTCTGTCACGTCTCCCACCTTCAGTATTTTTTTTTTAACGCTTACGTCCACTTATTTTTTACGTAAGCGCGAAAAAATTTTTTTTTCTCGGAGCCGTTGCGTGTTATTGGCAGCCTGTCACTCGTCAACAATTCCGATACAGGAATAAAAACACTCGTGTCGGACGCATGAAAAGAAAAAAAAAATGGGGAGGGGGTTCCCCTTGTGCGAAAATCCTACTTTCATGATGCGTATCGCAGATGACACTTATTGTCATGGGAATGGATGTCGCTTAGCTGTTTAGCTCCTGCTTTGCTGTACGAGCTGCTCTTGTGCAACAAGCACACACACACACACACACACTCACACTCACTCACACGCAACCGATGTGAAACAACCACCTCCCCTCCTCCTCGTAAAAATTATAACTATGCTTTGGAAACCGCGCAGAAGAATGTGTTTCAACCTAAAAGTGAATGACTTAGGGCCTACGTCTAACATATGCTGTAATAAATGCTTCTCATGGACAGACATTGGTGTAAGTATGTTGAAAATTAAATTTTTTAAATTAAAATAAAATGTTTAATTTCAATTTTTTTTTAAATTTCAAGGAAATGCTTAACTTTTATGTTTATCTTAACCTAGTTTTATGCTCCTTTTGTTTTTATTTAAAATAAAATTTCTCTTTTCATTAAACTCTCTTCTTCGTTTGAACTACATCTCTTTTTCATTGATGTTTTTTCTTTTCTGAAATGGCATGCTGAAATTCGTGGTAAAATTTCGGTTCGTTAATCCAATATAAAGTGGGTTAAAATAAACTGCACAGACTCAAGTGACTTAAATATTTTCGGTATATATATTTACCCTCTAACTTTTAACGAGCTATTTTTCTTCAAGTACAAACGTTTAAAATAAATAACTTAATTTTCAGTCACACTAATTTAAATTTAATATTAGTTATCTTCTTGAACTAACTCACTCATGTCTGGCCATGTCGGGCGAATCTGTCACATGGATGAGGATGTGAAATATCGTAACTCTTCGTAGGTTTCACTTGAAATGCGGTACGTGCTTGAAAACACGTTATGTGTTAAGTCAATCTCAAAAATTCAATCATTTCAACAAAAATAACTTGTTTGTTGGTGTGTGCCGTGAGTAAACAGACGTACTCGTCATTTTTTGAATATGCTGAAATAAACTGGCCTACATGTTACCACTAGATTTTCCAAATAAGATGAATTTATCTACAAATAAAACCGTATAGGTTATGGATATAAGTAACTAAACATTTGAAGTAAGCACTTTTTTTATATATATTTTTGAATTTTTTCGGAATGGTTTGGTCAAAAATGAACGAATTGAAATTTTACGGTCAAGGTAACGTCAAGGTCATCCAATATGACCACCAGAGGCTTATTGGAGGATTGTCGTCCGGAAATGTAAGCCACTTTGGTGGATTTTGGTTCTTTCTAAGGTAAAAGTCTTTTGAAGGTTTTTCGAATTATGAATTTTGGAATTTTTGAGAAATAAAACGGGAAATTTTCTCCGAGACTGGGGATTTTTCCCGTAAGACATATTTTATTTTTCAAATTTGTTGAGATTTTTTGGCGGAGGTTTTTAAAAAAAACTGGAAGATTTGTCTTATTTTGGCGAATTTTAAGTTATTATTGGAACATGTTGAAGGCCAAGGTAAAGGTAATTGTTAAGGTCATCCAAGATGGTCGGTGTGACGTCACAATCCAATATGGTTGAAATCAGCTCCGGCTCCCAGCCAGAAGGCAGGTTTCGGTCCGGCTATTATATACTACTGTAAGCAAATAATACAGGACCGCAATATGGACGCAACCAATTTTGGTAATTGGTAATTATACCACCATATTATTATAAAACAGTTAGCAGATATTACGAGTTGCTTTATGTCATGTTACCTTAGTGTTGTAAATATTTTCAGTAAAAAGTAAAACTAAGAGGTTGAGAGGTAGAAACTGGTTACAAGTAGTAAAAAGTAATTTTGGAGTTTCAGGGCCTTGTTATTTCTCTCTCTAATAAAATTTTTAACAGTTTTGCCAATCACACCATCGATATTTTATTGGAGCGGTTGCCAGTTTCCAAGCGGCGATTTATTCTGGATCAGATTTTTACATGTTAGATTTTGATGAATTAGCTCACTGCATTCTTGAGAGACCTGCAGTGTGCACTGTAAGAAAAGTGGCAGAAACAATATTTAGCAAAAAAATATGTATATGCGAGTCTTTCGGTAACATCTAAACTCGGTAACGAGCAATATTCATGGTTCTCCTGTTACAAATACAATGATATTACGAAACTCGGACAGGAAATTTAACGTAGAATTCTTTAAATTAATCCCGAGCGTAATAAACACAAGCAATTTTTTTAAATTACATTTCTTGACGCGAATCACACGTGGTTTCCGCGCCCGCCGCTAGAATTCGCTGCCGGAGCAGCTACGTCGACTATCGAATCATTCGATTAGCAGACCGAAATTTTAAACTATCTAATAAAACGGCTCCAATAAAAATCCCTGGATACTAACAAAATAAAATAAACTGAATCCCGGCTTTGCATCTGATTTTTTTGAGAAATTATTTTATTAAAATTCTGCCCATCTTGTTATAACGCATTAAACAGTTACTGTTATAAAGTTTCCCTGTTGCCTTAGTGAACTTTGGATGGCTCCGTCCGTCACAGATGGGCAGCACCCGTGTTTGTTTCACACTTCCGTCCCTTGACATATATGACGCATTCAGGAAGTTACGCCTGCCAAATGCCGCGCACCGAGAGCCAGGATGTCACACAAATAAAAAAAAAAAACCTCCGCGGAAGTTGTTTCCTCGGTGGTAGAAAAGCGAGGTGCGACACCAGCCTACGCTAGCGCGCTTGTATAAACGAGCGGTGGTGAGCGCGCAGGGAAGTCAAATACCCCAGGAGGGAGCATTTTCCTGGGATGATTGCGGCCCCGTGGCGCCGGGGATCACAACACGCCACAGCGACCACATTTAATTGTGTGACGCCGCGGGAAAGACAATTAGAGGAGAGGCGGCAGTGGGAGAATTCCCCGTTGGCGCCATCGCCTTAGAATAGAAGAGAATATAGTCCCTAAGGGAGGGTGGAGGGTGAGAATACTAAAAAAAACGCGTGGTTTTAATAGCATTCTATAATCCCATTTCTAAGTCAGAAAAAAAAACATCGTGTTTTTCACACAATCACTTAAATTCTCTTGTAACTATGGAGACGAATTTTTATTTTCCGTACAAGTAAAAACCAGTTCGTATTATCGATTATATTGAAAGGTTTTAAATTTTAAATCTCGAGGTGGCCTGTAAATAACGTGTAAACACCTGCAGCTCTGCACACCTTATACTGAAAAAAAAAAGCCTATAATAATTATAAAACTGTTCGAGGAAAAAAGTCTGTACATCGGATTAAATGATAAAAACATTATTGAAAATGGCTATTTACATTATTTAGAATTCAAAAATATACTTTGTAAAATTCTGTCTTTTGTCTTTTGAATGTTTGTTTGTCTGTTTGTTTGTCTGATAGTCTCTTTACCACTTTGTCTCTTTATCACTTCGTCTCTTTGTCTGTTTGTCTGTATGTCTATGTCTGTTTGTATGTTTTTTTGTCTGTGTTTGTTTTTTGTTTCTTTTTTGCCTGTTTGTTCGAACATCAATCGAAAACTACTTGACGGATTTTGAAGAGTATTTTTTTTTGGAAAGGTCTTCGGCTTACTTAAAAACTAAGCTATATACCATTACAGAATTATACCCCTTAAAGGATGAACAAGGGATAAATATGGTTTTAAGAAAAATAATTATATTTCTCATATAAATGAAGCTAAAAAAAGATATTTAGTACCGATAATTAACATTCAAAAACATCCCAAAAAAATTTTTAATTCTGAAAAATTATATATATATAATACATATATATAGGCTATACATACACACACACTAGCTAAAACTCGCGGCTTCACTTACGCAATTTCAGAGCATAGCTAAAATTTTAATATTTAATGAAAAGTATGTGACTATTTCCAAAAATTACTCGAAATTAATAATCACAAATTACTCTATGTAAATTATATATATATATATATATATATATACATATATATATATATATATATATATATATATATATATATATATATATATAAAACCAGTATTTTTACAAAAGATTACTTTGGAAACCAGTTGCCGAGAAATAGTTTTTAATACGAAAAGAATAATATTGTAACTTTTTACAATACATTGTTATGGTTAATTTTGCATATAAGAAATACATTTTTCGATATGATACTAAGTATAATTTTTATTATTAGTGATGTTTCGTTCAGGAACAATTTTTTCAAACCATAAAAATGATAATTACATATTCAATAATTGTAGTATATATTTTTAAAATTATACCTATAAATGTTCGCAGTTAATAATGGAAAGCTATTTAAGGAATATAAAAAACTTTAACTATTTCATGTACTGGGACAACACAAAGCATAAATGCCCCGGTAAGAATCCAAACCTAGTATTACTGCGTTAGTAGTTTTTTTAGTGATCCAGTTGTTTACATGTAAATGGACAAATCTAAAAATTATTTTATAGTAGAGTTACTTGGCTTCTGGGTTGTAGCCACGTCAAAGGCGAAAATATCACCGACGTTTCGGTCGACGTTGGAGTCGCCATCATCAGGGAGGAGTTACTTACAGACAATGGCCGCGAAAGCCTGCAATCTTTCTTCTTATATTACATGAATAATTCTGTTCCATTTACAAAAAAAAAAAACACAACGTAACGTCACGCGTTGGAAAGTAGTTAGGAGTAAGGGGAAAGGAACGTCGTCTTGTTTTATCTCGTATCCACCTTCCTTTGCGATGGCTCGTTGAACAGCTCACTAGCCTGACTCACGTAGGCGATCCGGGTTTGATCAACGGCGCGATTTTAACCGCACATTTGAAAAAATTGGTTGTCTTTAAAGTCGGTTTACGGACGGTAGTTTAACGTGACAACTTCATAACAAAACATTGATGAAATGATTGCAAACTTTTATGAATAAAATTGAATCATTTTTTTTATTTATCACTATTTTGTATGGATACAAAGAAGGAGTGAAATTAAATCTACAATTTAATTGATAAATTTTCTTTTATTTGCACTCATTAATTCAAATATGTTTATTACTTTAACGAAGAGATTATTTTAACTATAACTTTTATACATGTTTGCTATTTAAATTCTTCCAATCTGTGTTATTCTGTTAAGGATAGGACGATGATAGGAAAAGTAAGAAACGAATGGACGTGTTTCAAGTTTAATGTACCTCGAAAAAGTCAAATCGATGGTTGTTCCAATCGAGTGGAAGAGATATAGATGCGGCGATAGCGTACAATGAGCGTAACGGGAAACGGCGTAACGGGACAATGTGCGTAACGAGACACTTTTTCGTGCGTGCAGCCGGCGTTCATCGATTTATTAGACGTTGTCACGCCAAAAGTGAAGGACGCTGACCCGTGGTCGTTGGTTTTCCTGATGGCATTTGAGTCCCCTCCTGCCCCCTCACTCTTTTCTTTTTATACTCGTCACGTCAGAGTGCCATTAGAATTTTGTAGCTTTGCATCGTCTGTTGTTTACGAGACATTTAGGCTCGGTATCACATTTGGATTAGACATTTCCATTGTCTTCTCATTTCTTTTTATTAACGGTTTTAACAGTAAAATTTTATTCTAATAACTCGCTAACGTTCTTTTTTTTTTTTTTGGTAAAAATATTTTTCACCAAATATATACGCAATTATATTTAAGTTTAAAAGGTTGTGCAAGTGGTGATTAATTGTAAATAGTTGAGTGACATATTAATTTTCAATTCATATTAGGAAGAATTTCCTTTTGTTTGTTTTTTTCTTCTACAAATCTATAAATTAAATTCGTTATCGATGTAATTTTTTTCACCTGTACTGCGACCAAGAGAATGGTCTTTTATCTACGTGATATTTCGGAAAAACAAACCCAACCCCGATTCCCTTCCTCTTTTAAATTACCAAATTTCGGTGATTTTTGGAACAAAAAATTTCACTGCTGAAAATTTGATGCTTTCTTCATCTCGTGACAACTGCTATTGCTTTGCTGATGCTTTGCTTGTTTGCTGGCAATGGCTGATGTTATGTATTAACTTGAAAACGTAATTTTTTTTACATGGGACAACTATAGGTGGTTTTCTAAATAGTGTGTACTCCGGATTGTGTGTTTACGCTCCGGATGGACAAATGAGAAAAATTGTGTACCCTCAGGCTTTGGAGTAAAAGGTTAAAACATATTAAAAAAAAATTTTTTTCATCCAAACAATATCTACTGTCTGCACGGAATTTCGAAAATAAATGAGAGCTATTTTTTCAGTACTCGCCAGAGATTTAACTTTGTGTGACTTTAAATGTGACATTTAACTTTTGTAACGAACAAATTCATGTGTTCTCATGTCGCAAATACACTTATAATAAGAAACACGGAGGACACGAAATTTAACATGAAATTCTTTAAAATAATACCGAGCGTGATAAATATACGCAAATTGGGTTTGCAACTGAATTTTCTGACGCGAATAACACGTAGTTTCCGCACCCGCCGCTAGAAGAATCTCTCGTAGCAGCTACGTCGACTATCTAATCGCAGACTGAAATTTTAAAATTATATATCCAATTTTCGACAATGAATTTTATAAAAAAAATATTGCCCACATTGCTAAAAGTCATTGAAATTTAATACTACAAAGTTTAACTTAGGATTTGTGAACTTTGGTACGCGTCATTCGCCACAGATGGCAGCACCGTGGTTTACACATTTACTTTCATTGCGAATTACATTCAAATCTCGAAATTACTCCTATCAAATGCAGAATACCGAGAGATAAGATGTTGCACATAAAAATTTATCTCCAAGCCACTAAAAGAAGCATTTTGCGATGCTTATAACCCGGGCAACACTTCAGCTAGTTAAATAACAAATGTCAGTGAATATAGTTGAGGCAAAGCATATAATACAATAACACTATAACAATAGATTAAAAGAAAAATCATTAAATATTAAAGGTGAACATAAATACAAAAAAAACCAAAATGACGTGTGATTCATACTCTTAAGAGAGATAAGACCTTGCCATATTACAATTTCAAATATTTTGATCCCCCTTCCGTGATTAAATTTTTTTGGTTCGAAATGGCACAGAGTATAGTATTGGCTACTTGTTGCAGTCAACATTTGTTGAACTGGTGTGGTTATCATGACAGATGTAGTCACCCGCATGAAATAACAAGTTATTTCCTCGCAGCGCTAACAGCCTAGAGTCCGTTAGTAGGTATAGGGTTGCCACATGATATAGGGAATCTGGGAGAGATGATCTATGCATATTCATGCCAAATATTGAAGTGAATAAAACAATATTATAATAGAAAACCAAACAAAATTGCGGGTCCTAATACACTTTTAGCACAGTCATTTTCTGAAGAAGAAAAAATGAAAAAAAACATACATCGCCAAGGGTGTCGTGTGAAGGGAAGCCTACAACTCACGTAGTTTTGGTTCCCTGCAAGAATTTCCGAAGATTTCCGAAGTTTTGCGTTTTGGTACTAACGCCACTTCAGCCGCTAAATCAGAAGTTTCCAATGAAAACAAGCATGTTGTGACTGACCTAACCTAACCTAGGCCTTCGATTTTTTTTATTTACAATTTTTGAGAGAAATCCGAAGTTGCACGAACGTGGTAGGGAACCGAAACTACGTGAGTTGTAGGCTACCGGTCGTGTGAGCAAGGCGGGAAACGACCGTCCTACGGTGGGAAATGCTGTGGTGTAAGAGAATTAAGTACACCTGTTCTTATTACTTCCTCCAGACACACACACATGCGCACGCGAGCGTAGTCGAAACCCTTGCGGACTTGACATAAATCACAGGCGTCGGGACGGAAACGATATTATTGCGTGCGGTGAGGCGTGTGACTACCTCAACCACCTGCTCCTTCGAGGCCACGGCCCGGTTCAAGTCGAACATTTGATTGAATGCATTAATGATTGTCTGATCTGACTGAACCCGGGGGGGGGGGGGGGACATATTAATATGAAAAGTGAGCGGCTGAAAAAAAATTGTAATTAATAAACAAACAAAAATCACCCTATTTTAATTTTTTTGACTTTACTTCATAGAGGTCATGATAGACGGTGAGGAGTGATAATTAGAGACACGGAAAATTTCGCGCATTCATTTAGTCGCAATAGAATGCAAACCTTCACACTCTCGCACTGTGTTCATGATTGGACCGCGGTTATTTGAACACGCCCCTCCGAGACCGTGAGCCAACGACGCCCAGCTAGGAGAGAAGTAGGCGAATCAGGTAGTGCCGATTAACAAGGATGAACATGCCCTCGCTAAAAATTCAACCAATTGGAAAGCGAACATGGGTTGAGCACACCTATTACCTTAAATTCTACTCTGAAGCCAGACGAATCTGCGAAATTTCCGGGTCTCTATTGATAATAATATAAGAACGAAGAATTCAAGGGATCAATTTGGGTTTGATAAGGAGGGGTTGTAGTTCGGGTAAGAGCGCGCACTTCAAGAAAACCAACATGGACTCACGGAAATGTCTACCACGTGTCCCGCATGGGAAATTTTCCATACTAGCTGAAGTGCCCGGCGTTGCCCGGGATAAACCGCCATTGTGAGATGATTTTCGGAACACCCTCGTGATAACTAATTGACAAATACAACCGGAACTTCAAGCAACCGATGAAATGGCCGTAGGTATCAAACAATGCAAAATCCCGTTACCATGAATGTAGCAAAATCTGCACAGCCATTTTCGTATGACTATCCCAAAGGAACCATGCCCATAAACTATATCTTTGTGAGAAAAAAAAATGTCCATCCGTTGCTCCGTTGCTGCGTGAAAGAAGTTCACACAAAAAAAATTAAAAAAAAAAAAATCTTTCACATATATAATATCAGTAGGATTTGTTCCTTCTAGTAATCCAACACCGCTCGCCTTGGTAAAAGGAGACTTGTATGAACATTTCACGACCGTGTGACTTCCTCCCACCCCCTTCTTTCTTAACATGACTTTCTCACGTGTTGCGGGAAAATCAAGTTGTGACACTCGCATGGAGAGACATTCTCCCGGTTGTGGAATTCGTTGACATCTGCCTCGTGGGACGAGGACTCCAAGAAACGTGCAATCACGAGTATTGTAAACATTGTCTCTTGCAGGTAGGATTTTAGGCTGGGTTAATAAACTTAGCAAGAAACGCAAGCGCGCAAGGACAAAACACTTTACAAACGCAAGTTAACTACAGAAATATGTTACAATATATCGGTCACTTGAAGCTGCAAATATGTAAATATAATGTTTTTATAAAGCTTTTGTTCATTTTTAAAATTTATTTCACCAAAATGTGTTGAACTATAAAAATTATATATTATTTAAAAACATTTGCTTTCACTGCGCAAAATTTCAATTACCAAAATCAATATGAATGTGAAAAAAATAAAATATAAAGTTTTTATAGTCTTATTTCATCTATGTTTAAAAGTCATAGAAACATGGAAGGTGAAAACGCAAGCGGAATCGCAGGAAGCTGGACAATGCTTACGTTTTGTTTTTGCGTCTAGAGTAATAATTTATGAACAGGTGTTAGAAAAATGTGTTATTTAATTATTTCACCTCTTTCGTTTCTTGTAATCTGGTGTTTTGTTTTATGTATTCTATAATCTCCGAATTTAGGATGGACAGGAAGGGGCAGGGTGCATGAGTTGGTAAAGGGTGATTCGAGAGAAGAGGAGGGGAAGTTTCACACCTGCCTTTTGGCAGGTGTGGATTAGTCATTGCCACGATACGCAAAAGTAATCAATAATGAATGTCAATTTAAGGAGACCCATAAAGAAATTGACAATGAATAAAACTTTGCAAGGTGATTAAAAATACATAAAAAATTAATTTTTCATTGTCCAGGTAATGCAAAAGGCATTAAAAATGAATAAACACACCTAGGAGATGCAAAAGGCATCAACAACAAATAAGTCATTGCTATGAGATGCAAAAGGCATAAACATTACAATAGCCATTTCACGGAGACGCTAAAGGCATCAACCTTGAATTAGTCAATGCCGGGAGATGAAAAAATAATCGACATTTAAAATTTTGTTGCTGGGAGATTTAAAAGCCTAAACAATGAATTAGTCGTTTGTTAGGAGATGCAAAATGGATCAACAATGAATTAGTCGTCAGGGGACGCAAATGTGATCAACAATGAATTGGATTTTTCCAACGGATGCAGAGGGTTCAACAATTAATAAGTCATTAACGGGAGACGCAAAAGGCATCAACAATGATTTAGTTCAAGTCAAAAGACACAAAATCTCCAACAATTTATTAGTAACTAGCTAAACCCGGCCACGCTTTGCTGTGGCACAGTTTAATATTAATTCATTGTTTAATTTAATATTTTACTGTGCATGGCTGTGGAATGTAATAGAAGAAATAAAAATGTGTTTAGCTTAAATATTTTTATTGTAAAGCTAATGGAAGGACTACATTCCTTGTTTTCCCATTTTTTGCATAAACATATAGATCAGATGGTTTACCGACTCTGGAGCACCCGACATATAACTGTCCATGAGAGAAGCATTCATTTTCTAAATTCAAACCGCACACTTGCAAAGATTGTCCTTGTGCTTTATTGATGGTCATAGCGAACGCAAGGCGTATTGGAAATTGAAGTCGTTTGAACTCGAACGCCATATCTGTCGGAATAAGTGGCATTCGTGGAAGTAATACGTCTTCACCTTTATGAAGTCCAATCAAAATTGTTGCTTCAATAAGATTATCCATTAATTTTTTAACTACTAATCGTGTACCATTACATAATTTAGGCTGACAGATATTTCGAAGCAATATAATTGGCACACCAATTTTCAAATTCAAAATATGTGGTGGTAATCCTGGAACATCGAGTGAATTGAGAAATTCCGTTGGAAAGTTCACTGCTTCATTTTGGTGCACTACTGAATCAATAGATTTGTATGTCATTGTTTCACCTTCGATTCTGTTTATAATACTATTGTTCATATCGTGTACGTCAACATTTTTAGCCGCTAGAATGGCTCTTTCGCTCAACCATGCATGATTTTTGAATTTTGTTTCGATGTTTTGGAATACCTTGTCTACTAATTCCTCTTTTGAATCTACGATGTTGCATAAATCAGATGATAAGCTGATTTTGCCTGTTTCTGGATTTGTAGGTACAGTGCCGTTACCAACTTCAATTAATTGTCTTGAAAATATGACTGCTGTTGGATCGTTCTGAAGTTTAACTCGCATATTCGTGGTTAAATGCATTTTTTTTACTGTGCTCCAAAAATTTGAATATTTTTTAATTTAAACGTATTTTTATCAATAGAGTCGAAAGAATATACTTTCAAATTAAATAAAGTTTTTTATTCTTTCTTGAAATATATATATATATATATATATATATATATATATATATATATATATACATATTTGTGTAAATTATAGTCGTCAAGGCACAATGGTCGAGTAGCCTGATGTGCTTGAACTTCGACAATATGGTACAGCATCGTCAAGCGTGGTCACAACTAAGTTGTGTGACCATGATATTTAGTTATAGAAACTTTTTTTTCCGACTTTTCCGGTGGATTTTCCCAAACTTTTATTTCATATAAACACTCTTCTGTTAAGATGCAATGTTCTGTAAAAATTTCAATCCAAACCATCGTATACTTTCCGAGTTTTGCTGCCAAATACATACGGAAGCTAAATTTTTATATATATAGATTGCGAGGAGACGCTAAAGGCATCGACAATGAATTAGTCATTGCTAGCAGATACAAAAGTCTTCAAAAATGAATTATTCGTGACCAGAGGAAGCAAAAGGCATCAGCAATATATTATACGTTGCTATGGAAACGATAAAAACACCAATAATGCAATTTACCTGAAAAAAGGAAAATTTTGGATTTTTAATCCTTCACCGAAATCCTCTTTGGTTCTAAGCAGATGCCTATGTAGTATAAGTGTCAAATTTCAAGTCTGTGGGTCGTAAAACTCGAAATTTGTACTACAGAGGGTAATTGGTCGTATGTATATATATATATATATATATATATATATATATATTAGGCTGGTTTTGTTTTGAGAACGTACGAAGCAAACTTGCGATGTGAATAAGTAAGATGTAAGGTTTATGTACTTGAAAAAAAACTAACTTTCCTGCTCTCCCGTACTAACACAGCAACTCTAACGGCGCGCGAGACGGAAAAATTTCATGCGGACGAAGCAACTGCGAACGGCACTAGGTCCGTGTACCGCCGGGTCATTTGGCTCGGGAGCAATGGTACAGACGGACGGACGTTTTACGGCGAGAGAGCGTATTTCTGGGCGCGCATAAAGTGGGCAGTGCAGGTTTTTATCTTTTCATGGCCCAGAAGAAATTTACCCGTTCATATTTAAACACTTACACGCTTGTGGTACGTAAGTCGTATGGCACAGAGCAGTAAAAAAATATAAAACTGTATGAACAGTAAGACGAGCCCGTTTTCGCATCATGAGAGAAAAGAACTGTGGCGCTTTCGCGACCTGAAGGTGGTCGTAAAAAAATAAATTAAATAAAGCCAGGAGTTTTACTTTCAAACTACTTCTTTGTTGTTTTTGCACCTTGCGTAAATGCTATGTATTCAAATGTACGCTGACGCAGCTAAATTAAACGATTTTATGATGTCAATAAACTACTACACGTTGTACCTCACAGTTTTCAAATGTTTATGTAACCTGTTGCGCAAAGTACTGATAGTGAAAGAAAATTGAAAGTTTATTTTAATAAAAACTTTTGACTTCATGGTTTTATTAGAAATAGAGAGATAAATTTAAAAAAAAATCTTTATAGGCGTATGAAAATAAGGTGCTGTACATTGTATTCATACACCTACCTTGTTTTGACGTATCGTCCCTGGCAAAGTAAATATAGACTTGCGAGTTAACTCAAGGATATTTTAATCGGAATCAGCAGTGGAATTTAAGTGATTTAAGCAACTTAAATTATAACAAGATGGATAGGGTAGGATTCTAACTTTCATCTACCCGAATGAGATTTCAGCGGTTAAAAATGTTGTCGCTTCTCTCGGTTTCCTACTCTTTGTAACCCCACAACTCACATTTTGACGTGAAAACGTCTATTCACTTCGGTAAGAGATACACCGTCAAACTTTCTTGTGTGGCAGATACCGTCAGAATTGAATCGCTGATAACTACGAGACTAATAATGCGTCAACAATGGTTATGTCCACAACGGATAGTTTCGTCGTGCATTATCTCAATTCTCTTTTCCTTTCTCTGCTGTTACGTCTACGCCAGGTGATAAAATGCACCAGTGAGAATAGTCCAAATGAGTGTTCAGACGGGCATAAGTAATAACTATATAGTTTGCACTTGTTAAATGTTGGTTATCCAAGTTACCAAGATATGGCGCTACTTTATTCCTTCCTTAAACGACCTCCCGTTTGAATCTCACCCTTGGCGTTTCTTCGACTATCTATCGCTCTTTGAGCGTGGCTATCAATCCAAACGGCTGATATATCGTTGAAACCAATTTTTTTTTAACCAAGCCCTACATTAAATTTTTTTCCACAATGTACAGAAAATATATTTCTGTGCTTTTGCAAAAGATTTATTTGGAAAACTGTTGCCAAGAAATAGTTTGTAATTCTACAAGAAAGAAATCGTAACTTTGTACAACGAATAAATATGGTTATTTTTGTACATATGAAATACCTACGTCTTTCGATATGATACTGAGTATCATGAAAAATGGTGCATGTTTTTAAATTTTAGTTTATGTTTCATTCTAGCATAGTATTTTTTAAAACCATGGGAAAGAAAAATAGAATATTCGAAATTTTGACTTAATTTGTGTTTTCTATCCTGCTTTTTACGTTGCACAGTCAATATAGGGAACGGTTAAAAATAACTTTATATTAGAGGTAATGGAACAACACAAAAAATAAATACCCGGGTAAGAATCCGAACCCAGTTTTAACGCGAACATAATTTTGCTGTCATTAAATAGTGTAAATTTACAAATACCTGTAATTTTACATGAAATTTTTCGGTTAAATTAAAAAAATAATAATAAAATAAAGCTTTGCCTCCGATGATTGATAATTATAATTTTTTAAAAAACAGTGGCTGGGCCTTTTTCCGCGGCTACGTTGCCGTTTTGAGGACTTCGTTACGCTGTTAGTTCACCCCGTTACCTTGTACAGTTTGCTGCATCCTGCATTTCACATATTCAACTGCGAACGTCTGCACCAGTTTGCAATTTGCAAGCTATTTTTTTTCGTTTTGTATTTTTTTTTATTCTTCTCCCCCACCCTACTTCACTTTTAGTAGTTCCCTTCCCACGCTTTCGACGTTTCAACAAATCATACCTAATGCCCGGGGCTATCGTTGAATATTTAACCAATCACTTTCCTGGAAGCGCCCGCGCCCGTAGATTTCTACGGGGAATATCGGACCAGACACTTTCCGCGACTCCAAAGGGACAAGGACTCTCTTGTAATGAATTTTTTAACCGAAGCATAGATTTCTCGGCCAACATTTTTTTTTCCGCACAGACAACGAATTTGTCAAACCAGAAATAAATAACACTGTGTTAGGGAAACTATTAAAAAAATATACATCGCATCCTACTAACTAATTTTTAAATGCGAACTTTTGATGCTTGGACGTTCGTTGCTCAGTCATATATTGAAAGCTTTGGGAGAAATTTGGAAAAAAAAATATCCCAAACCTGGATTGACGCAACTTGTGTTACTTACAATTTAATGCAAAAGCTTGAATTCCTTTATAATCGTTACTTTATCTAATTTTTAGGATTTAACTTAATGGAATCAAATTTTGAATGAAGATGGCTTATAAAATAGACAAAAGAATGGACTTTTTTATTTAATATTTCCTAATGAAATCTACGAGGGTGATAGGCACAAAATTTAATGTCAGAGGTAGCCTCGAGTTACCCTGAACTAAGCATCCAATCCTCTTACTCTGACATGAGCACAAACACAATAAAATATTGTTCACTGTTTTCTTTACTTAACAAAAATTGAAACACGATTATATTACAATGTCCAGAACGATAATTATGGCCTGGGTGAAAACAAAATGGAAATATATACTTGCTGCCGAGGTGCACATCCAAAGCACCCAATTTTGATAAAACATTAAGAATCTAAATACATTAATACTTATTACAATTATTAAAATACTGCAGTGATTTTATTTACAGTGCATTAACGCGCATCAGTATACGCTAACCCATGCTTGCAGCTTATGACAACTAGAGTCTTTCAACCATGACGTAAATGTTAAAGTAAATACTGATAAGTGACGTAATTCTCATGCCAAATACAATAAGAAAGAACAACTAAAAAATACATTTCACCTTAAGGTTGGAGAAACGTTGTACGTAACTACGTTGCGATGTCAAACTGTCTTCATGTCTCGCGACGGTAAATAAATTGTACAAAATCCCATATAAGAAGCACTCTTGTATTTTCCTCGCACCGCCCTGGCGTGTACGCAGTTCGCTCGCACTTGCTCGCGTCGCAAGCTACTTATAGTCCGACCCAAACATAAGGGCCGCGCCCACTACTCTTTTTAACAGCATGTAACCGTCTGGACTGGCAAATAAATTCCCAGAAATGCACCAGACGTTAAGAAGGTTTCGGTTCAGAAATCGGCATGGCATTCGTGCAATATACCGCAATTATTTCACTGAACATAAAAAACAAAAACAGCTTTATCAGTCGTGATGAGATTGAGCTATAGCTGTTAGTCCGTGTTTGTCACCTATACTACATGGTAGCCGCTTCAACATGCCAAACGTTGTTGTCTCGACACCAGAAAAGTTTCGACGCTAGCTTTTCTGCAATTTAATTTCGCAATGCGATTGCTTTAGAAAAAACGTGCCAAGCCCAGCCAAACCCGAGCTGCGTTTGCGGAGCTACGACTGGGGGGAGCGAAAATTATCCAAGCAATCACCGTTCACCCCACCAAGTCCAGAACCACTAGTCTTAATGCGGCACGCGCTAACGGAAATGACCAGCCCCTTTTTATAATAAAGAGCTAATTTTTGGTGGGGCGGACCCCCTGGGGGGGTTCCCCCAATTAAAAAAACAAACCTTTGGAGCCTTAATCCCAACATCCGACTCATCACAGAACCCATCTCTGCCACTTCCCACCCCAGACGGCCCATCTGCCTCCTCGAAGATGTCGCTGCTGTGGTTGGAGGGGCCGGCGGATGACAGCGTGGACCAGCACTCCGACGAAGAAAGCTCTGCGGGACAAATCACCCGCGGAACCACATCCGACTCCACCCTGATACCCACCACCCGGATCCAGTCACCGACGGTTGCTGGTTGGCACCCAGCCAAAGGGTGCCAATCCCCGCCTCCAGCACCGATCCACCCAACCGCGACAACCGAGGCCCCTCGTAGCATACCTGACTTCCGAGGACTCTATGAGTCGGAAGAAGTTTGTAATTAGTCAAATAATATTGTAAATATTGTAATTAACATGTATTTTTCATTTTTTTTTTGGGTAATTTTGAATATTTTTTGATCGTCTCCTGAGAATAAATCCTGCCAACAACGATTCAAAATTCAAATCAAACATAGCCTGCGCTGTACATGTTATAAATAATAAAAAAAAACACATTACACGGGTTATTACGCCTTCCATACCGAAATGAAAATGTTAGTAAGAAATCAAAGTTTCCGATATTGGCAAGAGACAAAAAAAAAAAAAAGACCGAAACAACCTGCAATTGGCCAGGTACCGTAGGAGAACATAGTTCTGGAACGGAATCTCAATTCTCTTTCAATTTTTGTCAAGTGTTGTTGCCTTCCATGATGTATTTTGGTACCCAATAAAGGGCATCTTATTGGCAGGGGGACCCCCGGAGGTGGACCCCCCAATTAAAAAAAAAAACTTTAGATTTGAATTTTCCACCCGAGTTTTTTTTGTTAGTAGTTATGGGCCCACCCGACATGGTTTCAGTTCCGACTGTAGGTTCGCACTTCTGTGTCTCCCTCCTTGTTCTATGCTCGCGGGTAGTTCGCACGGTCCGGGTGGGAACGGTGAGTCCGGCGCACGAGAGCGGTCAGCCCGACCACCTCGGTGAGCAGCTCCCATCCAAGGGAGGCCTTCTTTTCACAGACGAGAGAGCCAAACGCCCGATCGTGCATCTTCGGTTTTTTTTTTGTTCATTGTAGATAAATATGGATGGTGTTGATAAAAGGGTACTAATGGTCAATTAGGTTAGGTTAGCTACATTAATAAATACTTTAAAACATTGTGGACGGTTGATTTGGTTAGGATAACTACATTAACGATACGAAAAAAAAGCACGAACTTCGGGTTTCGGCTCTCTCGTCTGTGAAAAGAAGGTTTCCCCCCCCCCCCCCCCCCCATCCAACGGTCCGCAAAGATGACCGCAACTCCTCGCGTCGCCGCCGATCGTCGCGCCACTCGGCGGTCGCTCGCGTACCAACACAAGACGACGAAAGTTATGGTACGACCCGTCGCACAAACACAGTGCGCGAAACACACAAGCTATGTATGGCACGCGTACCAGAAATAAAGTCCTTAATCGTGACCTGCTTAAAGTCTTAATCGTGGATCACAAACAAATTAAGGTCAAGAGTAAATACAAAAAAGCTAAATGTCGCCATTAATTTGTTATTCAATTAAAATCATTTGAAAAAATATATATTTGAGACGCGGGACGTTTGATTCTGATCAATATATAACAATATTTTATTGTCATTACGCTGTTGAAATCTTTGTCTTAATATCTCCATAGATATATGGAGAACAAAGTTCGTCAGAACGCTTTGCGACGAGACAGAAATCATACTATTCGATGACGCGGGCCACAACTAGCATAAAAAAACAAAAAATTCGCTAGTTTACTGAAGGTCAAAATTCCAGTGAGGGGGAATTGAAATTTCAGGACCACAGCTGTAACTGAAACATTAATCACGTCAGGAGACGAGGTTCGGGAAGCGAAAGTTGAATAGAATTCAGAAGGAAGACAGCGAGAGATAAGAAGTAATAACTGGTTGGAACAAAAGGGGGGAGGGAGGAGGAAGTTTCTGTTTCTCGGGACTGCCATGAGTAATTAACGAACAGCGCTTTCATTTCTTCGATACAGCACGTCAGCAGACACGCTGGAATAGTAACAACTTTTGGCTTCAACCTTTTTTTGTTTCGTTTTGATAAAATTATGGTTTAAAAAAGTCGTACAATTTTTAATTCACGTGTAATTAAATTCGATAAAATTACTTTGGTACTCATTTAAAATAATTATTTGCTCATGTCTATATAAAAAAATAATGGAATACATTTCTCGTAGATTATCTGCACACAAAATAAGTTTAAAGCATAAATTTAATTTAAATACTTCAATAAAAAATTTACGGGTAACTTATAGTAATAAAATTGTAATGAAAAAAGTATTCTCTGACTCTAACGTGGATTACATACTACTTAACTATTACTGTAACTGGTCAACTGTTTTAAAATAAATCATTATCTTAAAACGATTGTAATTTAAAAACTATGAAATTTAAAAGGCAAATGTATTTTTCTATAAAAAAAAATATTTTTATTTAAAAGCTTTTTTATGAGCTCAATAACATCGATTTACAGTGACATTAATATTACTAAAATCAAAATTCATTTATTATGTTAATCGTGTTTAATATTAAATAAATGGAAAATAGTAAGCTATTTAGGTCCTTTTTAAATATCTGTTTTTTATGTTTGAATTAAGACTAGATCAAATTTTTAGAAATTATCACAAAAAATTGCAGACGTACTTGTGTGCGGAACATTTAAGAGCTTGCAACAAAATCGCCTATCCCTTTTTCCGATTTTTCTTTGCAAAACGACAACACTAACAGAAACTGAGCACTATACCAGTAAAATTAGAGCTATTATCTAAAGAAATTATAATTTTAATGTGTTATCATATTTGAATTAAATTTATTTAGAATTATAGCAGGAAGTTAAAAGAGCCCACAGACAGTGGGTTTGACCCACAAAAATTCATTATCATAATATTAATTAAGAGAAACTAAACAAAATAATACGCTCAAGGAATTGAGTAGGCCAGCCCAAGTTCATTCGCTTTATGCTTTACCTACCAGAGATTATGGATTTCACAAAACAGCTAATCTTGAGGAAGTACGGTGATGTCAGTCTAAAGGTTGAGAAAGTGAAAAATAAGCGTGCATAAATAATTTTTGAACCCAGCATTCAACCACTTGTTTGCTAATATAATGGTTTTCCCATCTGCACATTGCGAATATCATGGCGTACTTACAAGTATTTTCCTGTCTCAGTTTTAATACGAGATTTGATTCATCAACTTGAGAAAATATCTGAGAACTGTAATTGGAGGTGATATTCAATTTAAGTGTTACAAAAATTACAACATTCATTGTTATTTTTTAAGCCAGTATTTTGAACGGGCATTTCAAGAAAAAACTTCGCCTAGTGTTGCAGCCACAATCATTGCCTTTAAACCCTATTTCTTATTATTTTTAGTTAAGTATCACATTTGGTTCTTCTTATCCATACTGCAAAAAAATTTAAAAATTAAACTTTGCCAGCTAATTATGCGAAAAAGTATGCACAGTATATAAAGTTATATTTTGTTCATGTTCGTACAATCACAACGTCTAGAAGTTTCACCGAGTTATTCGTCAATGTTAATAATTACCTGTAACGCGACATATCGTCTTAAGACTAATACGTACTTTTAAATAAGTTTCAGCAACTATTTTTGTACCTGTCTTAGCTCCAGGATAAGAATCACGTCGTTGGAAATGATTGTGTGCTCGTCATGCATTGATACTTTGACTCAGAAGCGTGGAAGAAATTGTACCGAATATCGTAATAAATATTTGAACTTTTTAAAATTGTCCTTAATTTTCTTCTACGAGATGTAAATCATGTTTATCTCAAGTGCTAATTTAATGTTATTTTTATATTTCCTAGTGATTTAATCTTCTAGTTTTTTTATTGTATTTTAAAATATTTAAAAGGTTTTCTTTTATCTATCTAGTGCTATAATATTAACGGTTTTAAAATAATTAACGACATAAAACTTTTGATTAAAAATTAACAAAACCAAATTAAAAAAAAAAACGTTATGGCAATTTTCCTTAAATAAATTTCATACGTTCGCGCATATTCAATCAAACACTTCTTATCCCAAAGCTAAAAGCTAAAAACTTGATCACCAAATTCAGTAAGTACCTTTATAATGTTTTCTCAAACACGGAAAGGGAAATTTGAAGTCTGATTGACCCAGGCAGTTCATTCCAGGCCCGTGCGTAGTAGTCACGTTATCACTAGCACAGCGAAAGAAACACTTTTTTGAATCTTATAATTAAAAAATTTAATTTTTTTTTCACATTGAACAAGAACGAAAAAAAGAAGCTTGTGAAAAAAAATCGTCTCAAAATGTTTTACAATTATAAGTTTTTGGGTTGGGTACGTCTTGCGACTTGCTTGCTTTACGAACGAATGTAAATTTCTTGCGTTTATTGCAACGGTTGCGTTATTTCATCGCTGCATTCATTACCTAAAATGCCTAAAACGCTGACGTAGCTCTCATTTCGTGTCAAGAATTATTCCCGATTCGAGAAACGTTCTCTTGCGGTAAACAAGGGCTTTAGGGCCCCCGTCTACCCTAGGCACACAAACGGTGCGCAGAACTTCACAAGAAAAAAAAGCTATTTGAAGACTACTTAAGATCTCCGAGTGGGGTCTGTTTACGAAAAGCATCTAAGAAATCGCCGAGGGCAGATAAGTAGTTTTGTTTTCGGATTAAGTTTTCAGAAGATTTAAAATGGCTAAAAAGGGAGTGTTTTTTAAGTGTAATTTTTAGGCGTGACACAACCGCACAGATTCTTGAAAGCACTTAAAGGGCTTAGTTTCATAAATTCTTTTATTTAGCGGAAAGGGATTACGTATGGCATAAGCCAAGAAATAAAATAACATTATTAGTAAATAAATAAACACTACACATACACACAGCTGCAATGCCAGACGCTTTTTCATTGTATCTTCTTGCAGAACAGGACACCATAGCAAACATGATTACAATACATGATAAAATATACATAACAGAATGGGGAAAATGAGATCAAAAACCACTTAAAGGGACCTGCGTTGCACCTTTGTCTTCACTTGTCCGCCGTACGAAGTGACGGTCACCGCTCGGGATTTGCAAGTTTTCCCCGCGCGCGACGAGAAGACCGCGCGCCGGTCCTCAGAGGCGACGCCGCGCCAGAAGCGCCAGCGGGCGTCGCCCTTATCAACTCGCCGCGCCGACGAAGACGCGCCCTTGACCGGGCGTCGACGGGTCCATTTACGCCGCGGCGCGACCTGCGGTTCGTCCGCGCTCCTGCACAGGTCACTGGGCAGTCGCGGACACGGCGCGACGATGCCTAGAGACTGGAAAAATCCGCGCTTTGGATGACCTCTGGGATAGACTCCACAATCCCCTACACATCGCTCAGGCAAATGCCGCCTGCTCATTGGCTATTGACTCGTGACACCTGCCAACTGGGACGCTTGCGATTCGATACTTTTTTTTGGTTGAAGGTTTTTCACAGGCTCAAAGTCCTTCAGATAAACGGTGAGCCAATCAGAGAAGCAATATAAAGGTACAGTTGTTTGGATTATAGCATATCGTGAAATGAATCCGCGAATTTTTCCGGGTCTCTAAGATGCCTTATTTACCCGCGCAACCATCCCGACAAGGGCCACGCTTCGAACCATCCGCTGCAAATAAAATGGCGCGAAAGGGTACCGTTGCGGCGGAGGGAAAAGGGGTGAAGACGCCAGGGAAAGAAAAGTCCAGGGGAACGAGCGAAAGAAAGTCAAAAGAAAAAGGTGGGGAGGGGCAAGCCCCCGTGCATAATTTAAGTTAGTTCGTGCTTCAGTTCCATTACAGTCCATCTAAATTTTTACTTCACGGAGAAAGAAGAGCCGCGGAAAAGCACTCTAACAAATTAATCGAGATATGAAATCCGCGGACGTGTGACTGCGTCCAATGGTTACGTCGCTAAAAAAGAATAATAATAAAAAAATAAGACCGTGAAAAAAGTTCTGTTCGTTAAACGCGTGAAAGAACAGGGAACGTAAAAGAGATGCGAACATTAAAAGATAATGGGTTTACTGGAAGCAAAACAAAAAGGAAAGCAGGCCATGCACTTGATAACTTTAAAGAGGTGCTGCCAATTTGAGGTCATCATCTTTTATTTGCGCTAGATTGCAACTTAAAATGGGTAAATGTTTTTGAGCATCTTGTTTATTTATAAAAGAAAATATATTATACAGCATAAGTTTTGCCTAATTAACTGCGAAAGATAAAAATTTAAAATTTCTAGAGCTTAAAAAATTAAACAAATTATTTTATTACCGAACTGACACATTTTACGTACAACATTAAATTCTCACGACACACAAAGTACCTTCAAACTACTTCTTGAAAACCTCACGATGATATAAATATTCTGAACATATAACATAGACGCGCATGAATGTATCCAACCTTAAGAAACTTCAAAATTTGATTGATAATTGATACTTTCAATTCAGTTAAGTACCGAAGAAACTCTTATCCTATACGGGTGGTAACTTTCCTTAAAATTAATTACGTTTGCTCATATTGCATACGATTTCTGAATGTTCTAAGATGTATTTTATAATATATAAAATTTTTTTATCAATTTAATTTATGTATTAAATCTGTCGCAATCTTAGATGAAAAAATAAAGTTTTTAATTAAATAGTTTTTTTTTAAATATTTATGACCTTAAAACATTAAAAATATTTATTAAGGCACATTGAAAACAATATTAAATTTATAGTATTGAATGTGTTAATTGTTATATGTATTTACCTAAATATATATTTTTAATAAATAACTAACATTTCTCAAAAGTCTTTCTAAACCAAGCTTCACAGAATAATGCTGCGTAAAGTAACAGTTGGATTTATAAAGTTTGGTGTAATTTTTCACGCAACATGCAGACGAGACCCTTAAGATGCAGGTTTGCATGAGATAATATTGGACTTACGTTAGAACCAAGAGGTCATGAAGTCTTGTTGCTTAGAAATTAACATGTATCAATGCCATAATCTGCAACCAAACCACCTGTCTTATGGCAGTTAAGCATATTAAGGTGCCTAGGCTATGATTAATTTGTTTTCAATCATTTGGTCGCAACATTAATAATAATCCACTAATTCAGTTTTTTTTTAGTTACTCAGAGATCGGAGGTTTTAATTTCGTTATGCGGAAAGTTTAGTTTGTTTGAGTTTAACATTTCTATAACCAATGAAATGCCATTTTTATAGCAGCTTCGTTTATTAGTTTGTTTTCCTTAAACTGAACTCATAAAAAGTGAGTCTGCTAATAACGTGAAACTTTTATGATATTAATTTAGGCGCATAAATTACGCGAAGCTTCAAAACAATTGCGTGATTCCTGTTTCTAATTTCATAACTTTTGTATAACAAAACTAAGTTCCTTGTTTTTGAATACTCGTTTATGAAATGATGCAAGACGTAGGCCTACGTATAAACCCAACACAAAAAAAAATTCACCATATTTTAACTGCTTTTGGTTTCCGATATTGTTTTCGTCTTCTATATTTGTTGTACATGTGTTTATAAAGATTACGACTTTATGTGCGAATAGAAGACCACGACTATCTTTTTAATGACTCGCATTAGGTTTTCATTTATTGAAATATCGGACAGTTAAACAATCTATTATTAAGAATTTACCCACTTCTTTATAAAAAAAATCTGTGAAGAAAATCCCGTTGAACATTTTTGTCTACAGATTTAAAGTTTCCATTTCTAGAGTTCATGTCTTGCGACTTTCGTGTTTTTTAAACTACCGTGGTTTTCTTGAATTTTTTTGCATGTTATGCCCATGCGCTCCAGCGTTTATTGCGAAATTTATGTACAAACCTATCTTTGATTAAATGCACTATGTGTATCGTGGAAAGTTGTTAAAAAGGCAGGATAAATAAAAACTACACATACTTCAGTTTAAAAAAGAAAAACTAACGCCAATGCATCAAAATTAGGTACGACAGACTACACAATTACTTTGTACCTACGGTTTTGCGAAGCGTGAGAAAAAAAATAGTAATGAGTTGGGAATATAAGCACGCTCACAAACTGTAATTTAATTTTACGAGCTACATGTTCATGGAGTTTTGAAATGTTTTGAGATATTTCCGCACACTTGGCTCTCAGCGTTATCCATCATCCATAATCTGGACAGTAATTTATATCCCTCCTGTATGGAAAGTGTAAGCTTCCGAAGAATATTTAACATGTAGTAATTTCTTTATGGTTTAGCAATTGATGAATGTGAAACAACAAAATCACTCAATGTCCATATTGACGATTTTCTACTGTTGTTAACTTAAAGCGTAATGTTTTGGGCATTTTATCATGCTTTAAGTTACTGAAATATGAATATCAGTAAATATAATTTTAAAAATAAAATATTTAATTTATATGTTTTTTTTCTTTGAAAAATATAATATCGAATAAATAAAAGATAAACTCGAAGAAAGTCGAGCTTACGAACATGAAAAATCAACTGCTAACTTTAAATAAATTACCATACAGAAAATGTGATTTTAATAATAAATATACACAAATAATTATGAATGCAATAAAATTCCATCAATACAATTTAAGCCAATTAAATTCTTTATACCCAACAGTATACAATTTGCATTTACACGTGATTACATGAGTAGGTCTATTATAAACGTAACATAAAGTATAATTAAAGACAATGACAATAAATCGTATAAAATGTTAATAAGCAAATAAACTTAATTAATTATGAATTTTGATAACTTTTGGTTATAATCTTTATTCCAAAGGTTATTGAAATGTTTATAGATTGCGTGAAAAAATTATATTTTTTTAGCTTTAAGATCTCAGAAAAACTAAATATTTTTCTCATGAGGGATTATTTGGAGACATTTAACTACTAGAAATTAAATGTAAGCTAAGAGAAATCATTGTTTTAATCCTAAGCCTATAGGAAGATTTAAGATTGCAAGTGTCACATATTTTCAATTTATTATTTGCAAAAGATTTTTGAAGCCCTAATGAATTTGTTCAACAATGCTAACCTCACGACTGCAGACAAATTTTGGAATCCGTTAAAAATTGATTTTAACGGTTTAAAACGTCAGTTGGCTAGAATACATGACGAATAAGTTATAGTTATAAATAATCCGTAACAAGCAGAGTTATAACTGTGAATGATTGATTTCTTTCATAGCGAACAATTTATAAAACCCAGCGTTACATTTGTATCATAATACTTATGTATCAAGACTGTTCGTAGTGCTAAGAAAATAGATAATTAATTTAAGTTTCGTGATAAAATGCTTCGTCTTTTCCTCAGAATATAATATTTAAAATTTTGTACGTGGCAAGTTTTACTACTGTAGTAGACTTACCGTATACAAAAAATAAATTATCAATGTAAGATTTAAGTTAACGTGTAAGGGTATGGTTTTCCTGTTCTTTCACAAAGAAGTTTTGCGTTGCATGAGGACACGCCAGTTGAAGACTAAATCTTTGATAACACATGGATACATATTTTAAATTTTTTGAGCAAAGTTAAAAGAAAAATATCATTTTTTTTTCATTTTAAGCTGCAATACAAGCATTCATTCAAAGTTCTGTATATATTTGTTTATTCCGCTCTTTTTTTCATTAGTAAACTAAATAATATCTATATTTTTTAATTGTTTAAGCTTATTTATATTTATATAGTTATATTTATTTATATTAAAACACTAGCATGTACCGAGAACATGTAATCACGTGATACACAGTTCTGAAAGCGCCGTTTGTGTGTAGCATTTGCAAAATATCTTACTGAATTTAATTTATAAATATCTAAAGCAAAACAGTTTTATGCCAAATGTTGTATATAACAATTATTTAAAAAATATCTACGACATGAATACACAGTCCTCAGTTCATGCTAGACAATAACATAAATAAGACTTTAAAGTTTCTAAAACAATTTAACAAACACTTATTAGCTGAAAACGCTATTTATATATAGTAAACTCTAATCACGAAAAGTAACCAATTAGAGTAGTAAACCGAATTCATAAATTACGGAAGCAAATTAATTTATGAAACTACCATATTAAGGGAATCATCATACCCGTTGTAGAATATTTACTATGCCAGTATTTAAGCCTTGTTTATAGGAGGTCGTAGACTTGAAATGAATTGAAGTTGGAGGTAACGAACGGTTAGCCCAGCAAAACAGAAGAAAGAGGCTACTGATTATTGGCCAGCTCTTCTAAATAATCACAGAAGCCAATCCCTGACTGGCCAAACAATCGAGACAACCAGAAGGAAAGAAGCTTCTGAAGGGCCCATAGCTGCAAACCATGCGAGATTATTCAAATGCAATAGAGGGAATTCGAAGACTGTCTGTAGTAGACTTGTAACCACCAACATCACGCTAATCATCAAACAACGTCCTAGTATATGAGCCGTTATACAGTCGCTATTATGTTTGTATATCCAACTGCTACACCAGCGAGACTAGGGCCGGAATTCAAAGACACAAAAAAATAAGGGTTTAGGTGCGACTATGCTACACCTGTACACTAACTGTATTCCTAGAGTACGATAGGGCGCAGCAGTCCCCTATTTTAAGGAAACAGATTTTGGTGTCCTTATCTTGCCGATTTGCTGCCCGAATTCCGCGCATGCTCAGAGCTAACTTTTTCCTTGATTTCGTCAAGATGGCGGACCCGCGTCTGGCGCCATTAGCCCGCACATGTAAAATTTCGTGAATGTTGAGGGAAGGTACCAAAGGCATTAGTGTGCCAAATGAAACTTTATAATAACAAAACTATGCTGGAATACATTTTGCACACTCTAATGTCCATAACAAGAAATAATCGCAACTTGAAAAGTACTTGAGAAAATTAGAACAACACCACTTAATTCGTGCAACGATGTTGCCATCTCTAGGATTTTTGCCGTAACAATTGTATCGACGGTTGTGAAACGTCCACATAAATGCGTTGAAACCAGTTGCTAGCCTCGCGCAGGGCACCGTTTATTAAAAAGTATGCCAATTTGCTCCCTTTCTGGGATTTTTGTTTGGACACATTTTGTAATAAGGCCCGCGAGCTAGGTTACGGTTGTATGCCAACAAGGTTATGCTTACTCGCCACCTTCCCCGAACGTCTTGCTATACAGCCCTAAAACGCGGGAACAGACATCCACGCTGTGGATTTAAAAGGAAAATTGGTTGTCTGTAAAGTCGGTTAACGGACGATAGTTTAACGTGACAACGTCATAACAAAACATTGATGAAATGATTGCATACTTTTATGAATAAAATTGCATCATTTTTATTTTGTATGGATACAAAGAAGGAGTGAAATTAAATCTACAATTTAATTGATAAATTTACTTTTATTTGCACTCATTAATTAAAATATGTTTATTACTTAAACAAACAAATTATTTTAACTATAACTTTTATACATTTTTGCTATTTAACTTCTTCCAATCTGTGTTATTCTGTTAAGGATAGGACGATGATAGGAAAAGTAAGAATCGAATGGGAGTGCTTCAAGTTAAATGTGCCTCGAAAAAGTCAAATCGATGGTTGTTCCAATCGAGTGGAAGAGAGATAGATGCGGCGCAAGCGTACAATGAGTGTAATGGGACACAGCGTGACGGGACAATGTGCGTTACGGGACACTTTTTCGTGCGTGCAGCCGGCGTTCATCGATTTATTAGACGTTGTCACGTCAAAAACAATTTTTTTTTTTTTTCCTTGTGGGAGAGTTTCGCAGACGTGGCTTGTCGTCGCTCGCGCCTTAGTACCCGTCCACTGCGGCACGCCCGTCCGACAAAAACCTGATTACGACGTCGTACATGTCCGTCCTCCTCTGCTCGCATGCACTCCGGTGGCTCTGGAGTCCTCCACTTCTTCTTCTCCTCCTCCTCTTTCTCCTCCTCCGACCCTTCGTCGAGTCTTCTCTTCCCCGACGCCGGGCCGCGCACTTCAATCCATCATCCCGGGAACTGTCAGCGCCGAGAAGTCCGTTCCATTCTGGCGCGCGCGCGCTCGCGGAAATGACGAAGGCGCGCGTGGAAACCTTGGGAAACCTTTAATACACGGCTTCTGGCTTCCCTCTTCCTCACTCCGTTCCCCTTCGCATCCTTCTTTCCTCACCTAACTCGGGCACTCCCGATCACTCGGCCGATGAGCGATGAAGGAGGGGGGTTTCGGGAGTCGTCCCGACGTTTCCGCTGACAGGCGGGGGAGCCGACGAACGAGTGACTCGGTTATTTGTTTGTTTGGTTTGTTTGTCTGAGGACGTGCGTTTCTTGGAGGATCTCGTGTGTGTGTGTGTCTTTGATGGCTGATGAAAGTAAGGGGTTTGAGGGGTTTGGGGTGAGACCCCGCTGGCGTGTGTATATTTGGTGGAAAAGCGTTGAGAGGGAGATGAGCAATCAAAACTTTTGACCCTAATGCGTGTTGTTTTGGATCCGACGATTGCAACTCGAGACTAATCCCCTTTAAGGACTCAAGTGTATTTGAGCAGAATTCGATGAAAAAAAACACGATCCTTGAAACTTTGATTTCAAGCTGGTATTTTTTTTTCCCCGTGGAAGCTGTGTGTACAAATTCCTCAATGCACCGTTAAGAGGAGTAGAAGCTTTGATAGATTTTTCTGACATCATCTAACTGTAAAAATTTTTTTTACATACAAAACATTTTTAATTAAAGTGAAAAAGAGCACATATTTATATGAAAACACGGGCGTTTTAAAGGAAGCAAAGTCATGTAACAGGGAAATATAATTACTAAAATATTAAATTCTACCAAAAAAAATTTATAGATGGTTTTACTTCGGTATGTAGACGCGGGTGTAATAAGAAGTGTTAAACTATTTTACTGTTAATTGTCCTAAATTTTGAAATGAAAACGTAAAACAAGTTTACAATTTGAATATTAAAATAATTAAAACATATATCAAGATTTTAAAGAGAATTAATTTATTGGAGAGCTATAAAAACATTTAAAGACTTTTTAAAGTATCTCTGATCATTATTAATTCCAGGTTTGCTCTCAAGCATTTGATATCGGTACACATGAAGATGGCAAAAAAGAGTCGAAACTAATTTTTTTTAACTAACACGGAAAACTTGAATGATATATAGTTTTCATATTATGTTACTTACATTCTGTTGGTAAATCAGATTTTTTAATTATGAAAAACATTCACTATCTTCATGCGTTTTCATTTGCGTCAAATATAACTAAAAATACTAAGAAATTTGATTTATAATGCATGATCTGTACCGATTGAAAAGATTTTTTTAACAGTGATAATATATAAACACACATTTTTACGATGATTTTTCCCCCAAAAATGCGGATTAAATCAGTAGTTTTTGAAAATAGCTTCAGTAACATTTACCCACGTAATTTTGGCTAGATATCCCGTTTCTATATAAAAAAAGGTTAACCAATTTAATACACTTACGTGGTTGTAATCAGTAACGGAATGTAGTGCTTGTTTTGAAATGAGCATATTTGTCTTTTTTTCTCTCGAAAATTACCATTTTGTTGACTTATGAAATTTGTAATACAACCTGGTCATGTAACATTTTGTTAAAATTTTCAACAAAATTATTTGATTTAATCAAGCATTAACGGTGATGAAAGACTTCATTTTAGCAAGCTGAGATCAGTGTCATTTGGCATAATATTTTTTTTTTCAACCCCGCAATCACTATGCAACCAAAGTGAATTCTGTCGCCCTGGCTGCTCGGGGGGCGTGATTAAACTAACACGAAGCATCATCAGCAGTTGGCCGCGTCGTGCCGGTCCAACGCTCAGTGTTAATTTGACCCAAATGATTGAGGAAAGGGGGAAAATTGCAGCCCTGTCGTTGTACAGTCGGGTCCCGAATACATTGGGAACGGCCAAATTTAAGTCTTTTGTTAACTGTTTTTGAAATATTCCTTTTAAGTTATGGAATTTTTATTCGAGCTTAAGCCACAACTTAGCAGAAAAATCTCAAATCAACTTGTCTAATAATCTTTAAAAAAAACTTTATATATATATTCTGAGCCATTTGTGAGGACTAAACTATTATTCAAGAAATACGTGAAATACGTGTAATTTTTAAAACTTTTTTTTCCGTATTTTCCGAAATTTATTATTTAATTGTATCATTCAAAGTATTAAAAAATAAAATATTTAAATGTAATTAGCAATTTAAGAACGCAAATAATTTTTGTAAGGTTTATAGATCTGTGCCATTTTTAATTCATATGTATATAGTTTTGTCATATTTAATGTTACAAGTTTTTTTATATATTTATTACCAAATAGTCAACTATCTCTTATTAGTAGCTTTTTCTTGACATATATTTATTTAATTTCACAGCTCTCGTGTACATTGACATTTTTTTGTGGCGAATATGGATAGTTAATTATATAATTATAATATCATTTGCTTACCTGGTACTCGAACCCAGATCCCTTCACACCGAAAGCCAGAGTACATTCCACTACACCACAGGGATAGGCACTGTAGCACTTATAGTTGAAGAAGAATACCTAAAAACAAAGGTTGGCGTGTAGTGTTACCAACCACCACACTACCCAAGATTTCGAAATACAGCTACGTATGTTCAGACTACTCCTAAACATCACCAACGTGAACAGGAGTCAAAAGATTTTTGCAAAATTTTTTCTCTCGAGTTGCTACCGTTTTAACAAAGTTTAACATGTCGTCACTACTGAAGCCCTTCGTGTGATGCTGATAGATGAAGAGTACTCACCAACTACAGCTGTAGAGTCAGTTAATTTTGTGGTTGTAATCGCCTTAAGGCTGTAGTTGAGATCCATAACCATAACCATAACCATAACCATAACCATCTCGTCGAGATGGTTATTATTTATTTGCCTTGTCGTCAGACACTATTAATTAAGGAATATTTTTTGGAAGATTATTCAGATGTGTTGTTTTTGCGAAACACTGTTTAAATCTAATATTTACTAACATTATTTTTGAGCTGCAAAATGTCACTAAGCGATCTGACGTAAATCTGTACCGTAGAACGCTGTAAAAATCCAGGTATGATGGAGCACCTTTTTTGGTCACATGAAATTGGACGCGTCAGTACTTCCGCGGTAAACTAAATTCATCACTATCTAGTACCATACAAACTTATTTTTAGCGTTTGAAAATAATATCGAATCGTTTAATTCTACACTTACAGATATAATACACCCGAAAATTATTGATCTGGTTGTCCACCTGCATGCATGGACACTATGGGAAAATTTACCTCGCGTAATTTAATATTTTGTTAGACAAGCCTTTAAGAATATTTTAGTATTGAACGTAGAGTGCGATGTCATTTATACTCCTGAAAAAAAGTTTTTGAACCTGATGCTAGATTAGGAAAAATAACGCGTGGTTTTGAAATAAGTCATATACGAAACTTGTACAAGAAAATTCACTCTCAGTTCTTAATTAAAAGCTTTTAATATAAAATAGTTCTGAGTTAAAACAGTATTTATATATGAGCTAAAATTAATAATTTAATTTTTTGGTTCAAGTTAAGTTCCTTTAAACAATGTTTAATTACAGTACATACATTTAACTATCCATATATAGAGAAAAACTTGTAAAGACACAAAAAAAATAAAATAATTTTTAAAGTTTTTAGAGATCTAACGTTTTTTAAAGAAAGTTTATTGTAGAACTACCACCCTCCTCCTTTTTGGAGTGAAACTTCTTTGAGCGCAAAGAGAGTAAAATTTCAAATAGCAGAATTGTTTGAAGAAACAGTAACACGAAATGTTTTCCTGTATGGTGTGAGTATTTCAACAATGACTTATACTAATTGTTGATTAATTATTGGTTGATAATAACTATTGTTATTCTGGGCAGTTATTTTGAAGTTAGTAATAATTTGGTTTCACCCGTTACGAGTCGAGGTTTGAGTTGCCAAGGAAGTTTCTCTTCCATCACGTGTTCTAAGTTACACGTGCTCTTTTTTTCACCCCCAGCCCTCTGCGAGGGTTATGTGGGCGCGCGCTACGGCGCGGCCGAGTGCAGATTATACCTGTCCCACCGTCCCACGGTTTCAGTAATCTGATTCAGCGCCGTGTTACGGCGGTCGGTTGCATGCGGTGCCGATGAGGAAGGGTTGAAACAAAAAAAAATGCCGGTTGGGGGGTGGGAACGAGAGGTGTTCGTCCAACTGATGGTAGAAGGGGGGAAAGGGAGAAAAAAAAATGAGCTTAGGGAAAAGTGTTACACTGAAATAAAGGGGGGGGGGGGGTGAAGGGAGGAGGGTTAGGGCGGAGAGGATGCTGTGGACAGTTTGGCAACGCTGTGTTCAGCGCGTAATCTGGCCGGTGCCGGAATTGGGACACCAAAAATTACTGCCCTTTTCTCTCTGTTCCCCTACCTTCCCCTACTCCACCCTCTTCATTGCTTATGCTCAATCCACTGTTTAATCGTGTTCTGCTGGACCCGTGAGGAGTTTTCGTGGCCCTGCTGTGGGGATATGTCCCTCCTGTGGCAATTTTTTTTTAAAAAAAAATATCATTGTGTCCCAACGCCGTCAACGATCTGGATTTCCAACACCCTTTCCTCTCTGTTTACTCTCGCTGTTCACGCGCACGGTAAAAAAAAAACGCACTGTCATGTAGAGCGTTATAAATTTATTCATTCATATAATTTTTTTTTGCCCAAAATATTTCTCGAGAAATAAAATCATAACGCATTGGTTATCAAAGCGTATGCGAACCTTTTAACTCGATGAAACATGAAGGGTTAAATAATTTTTGCCAAAAATTGCACGAGTGAGTATTAAACTAACCGAATGAAGGATTACACGTTATTTAATTTGAGCTGACAAGACGTTTTTTTTTTGTGGGTAAAACTCGCTTAGCAGTTATCTTCAGACCAATAACTTAACTGCTTTAGTTAAATAGAAAATTAATGACTGCATGTTACAGCTAATTCATTTGGCGGGAATTGAAATAATAAAGGCAAACATAACTTAAGTGTCCCGTCTACCTGAGCACTCATACTGAATACAGAGCTACAGTAAAAAAATGCAACTTAAAAACTGATTCAGATATCAGAGCGGTGACTGTTTACGAAAAGCATCTAATAATAAGCTGAGGGCAAATAAGTAGTTTTTTACTGTATTTCTTTTATAAACTGTATTTATAGAAGAGTGAAAATGGCTAAAACAGAGTGTTTTCAGAATAATATTAAGGCATGAAACAACCAGTAGAGATTCTTCAAAAGCACTTAAGGGACTTGCATTATAAGTTTATCTCCTTGTCTCCGCCATATAATGTTGTGGTTACCGCTCAAATCTCACAGTTGATGCTCTGTGCAGCTTCACGCCATTTTATAGCCTTGCGATTAGAGGCGACACCGCGCTTGATGCACCAGCGAGCGTCACACTTATCATCTCACCTTACTAACACACACACTTGATTAAGTGGGAACCTTAAATGTTTCACTCATCCTTAGTCAGACGATGGGTGAACAAAGAACTTACCCTAGGCTACATTAAAATAAGTGTCTCGCGACACTTAGTAGTACTGGAGGTAAACTGCAAAGTGATTCATAAAAGAAAACAAGCAATTCAACAATAAACCAACTGATCTAAGCGGCGCAGTCTTAAGACACTTAAATCGTATTTCGGAAACAATGGGTTCGAATTTTGGTCCGATAAACCAAATATATTTTTGTTTTGTTTTGTTTTTCCAAAAAAAAAAAAAATTGTCCCATGCAAATGCTTATAAGTTGTTAGTGTTCAAACTTGGATGCACTCAGCATGAAATAATTATTCTTTTACACCTTAACCGCCAATTTGGAGGGGGGGGGGAGGTAAGCCTGTAGGGATAGTATAGTGTAGCTTTTTCTCGACGAATGACAAACCATCCACTCTCCGCCTGAAAGAAAATGCAATTCTGTGAAAGCATTTCTAGTTGTTTTTTTTTCATATGTTACAGAAATTTCTGGTACTTTAGAGAATTTTCCATGAACTTAACACTACTGAGCTGTAGGTGTCCCGCTGTGATCGAGTGGTCAGATCAACTACCTCCCTACAACTGTATTTCTTCTCAAGTGGGAAACGCGGTGGGGGGGTTTCCGTGGGCCAGCGGGGTTTTCTCGGAGTACTCCTGTTCCTCCGCCTCACCTTTTCCAGTGCATTATTATTATCCACCTGATCCCTCTTCATTACTTGATGTAAGCTTTTGCACATACGCCATTGATAAAGCACGTGTATGTCTGTAGAAGAAAACTACAAAAAACACAAAAGACAAAAACACAAATTAAGCAAAAAAATTGCTGTTGTCAACAGGATATAAACAACAAATAATTTTCCATAACAGGAATATGGTCAACAAACAAAGAAAAACAAAAAAAAAAAAAAATTAACAGAACGAAAAAAAAAAAAACACAAATGATGACAGCACAAAAAAATTGAACCCAAAAAAATTCAGCACAACAGTTTAAACGAGACAAAAACACAGCAAAACGAAAAGACGAAACAAACACAATAGTTTTACATAAAACAGAAGAGAACGAAAAAAAAACCTACAAATGATGACAGCACAAAAAAAAAACAATGGTGTATGTCCAACAGCCTACATCAAGTCATGCACTCCCATTGCACAAATCTTTCAAAGATTCACTAATCGTTCTCGAGCGACTGGAAAGACAGGCGGCTCCCTGTGACGGGATAACCGAACCATAGTCCATGCAGTGGCTTTCCTAGACTTCACAGAACTCTGGTCTATTTATCTATGCGGGGCCCTCATATTTTCGGCAAAAGCCTAACCTTGGTGGCCGAGGGAGGGGGATATATGTAATAAACCTCCCTGGGGAAAATTGAAATATAAAATCATTAAAACAACGTTTTGCCAATATGGAACTTAAATCTCAACAATTGTTTTCTGAATTATCTTAAGAAAATTTGATATATTTTTCCTGAGAGAATACTCTTCGGTTGATTTTGTAAATTCCAACGACAAAATTTCCTGTTGAAGTCACGTCATTAAATTTCCAACTCAGTGTTACTGACAACATTGGCCTTTCATCAGTATTATAACTGTATTTCGCTGGAAACTGAATGGATTTTGGTTTAATTATACGTACACCATCTGTGCCGAAATCAACACAAAGTGATGGAATGTCCGTATCAGACACTTGATCACGCCGGAAGAGTGGCCAGATAATTTCAGATATAGTACCTATATTGTCATTCACGAACCCCGGGCACATTTTCCACCATAACCCGACTTCGGAAACACTCTAAAACGAAAATAATATATTTTTGAAAATTTTCGAAATTTAAGACATTGCGTCCTCTCCTTCCCCCTCCGATGGGGAGAAAATTTAATCCCGGAAACATTTTCCACCATAACACGACCTCAGAAAAATTCTAAATCGAAAAGAGTATACTTTAAAAATTTAGGGGAACTAACCCTTCACTTATCCAGGCATATTTTACACCATAACCAGACCTTTTGGATCGAAAACACTGAAAGGCAATGAAAGGCAATTTTTAGCCTTTCATTCCCCCCCCCCCCCCCCCCTCCGAGGGTAACAGTCGACCCCGGGGCAAATTCCCAACACGCCCCGACCTCTTGGATACACAATAGCCTGGTTATTACCTATAGCTCGAAATTAGTAGTTTCGTGACCCTCTGAACCCCCCACTCCCCTATCCCTAAGGTATTAATTTATCAAAATATTGTCTTTCAGAAGTTCTTTGTATGTATACAAAATTTCAACAACACATTCGGACGTCGAGAAGTGGGTAAAAATTGAATGGAAATATTTCAGTACATACTCCATTCATTCATTCATACATACATACATACGTACAGTTGAAGCTAATGAAAGCGTGGTAAAAAGGAAAGTTAAAACGAAAAGCGCCAGCTTGGGGTGTTCGGCCCCGGATCCGCCCCTGAGTCCATGCATATAGGCCCCATCCTAGGCAGGACGCTTAGTTATGAATTTTTTTTTCTCGCTGAAAGGCTCGGTATCATTCTCCACGTTCATTTCCGACGCGAAAACGTCTTTTCGCTCGTTACATTGATGGTCGGTTCGAACTTTCTCGTTGTGACAGAATACCGTCAGATTTGAATCGCTGGTAACTACGAGACTAATAACGCGTCAATAGCAGTCGAACCCACGACGGATAGATCATGTCTGTACGTGTTCGTCGCGCAGTGTTTGTTTTGCCTGTGACGTCATCGTACCAGTGTAAGCGCACGCGCGCAATTGTCAGGAATTAGCTTCGTTGTAAAGTTATAAATTGGTGTAGCGTGGGAACGCGTTTAGCGAGGACATTGTTTTTGGGTATCATTGTGAAGAGCTCGAGAAACACTACGAGGATCGAAAATGAGTCAATAAAAATGTTCGCTTGGATATAAGTAAAAATCGGTATTAAATTGTTAATTAAAAAAATAAAAGGGCATGTTAATATGCTCAAAATTATTGAAAAGGCAAGTTAGAAAGGAATCCAAAAATCCTAAGTCCAGTACCGATTTAATGCAAGAGCTATGGCAGCGTCGAAATTGAAATGAAATATCCCGACGTTTGCCGCGAATGATCTACGGCAAGGACCCGAATTGCACTTTTTCTCTGTTATCCCCCCCTCTGTCATTTATATTTTTAAAACGTTTATTTCTAAATATTTCAAATCGATACCTCTCTTGCATTTGCAACGGATTTATACTAAGTGTTAACAAAATGGCGTGCAAATGGCGATACTAACGAACACTTGTCTCACCTTTTTTTTTACAGCCATGATATTACAATTAGTGAAAAACCCGTTTAAACATTTGTGGCATTTTAGGGATGCATGGTAGGTATCGAGTTAAAATTTTTTTAGAAATATCCCCTTCAATAAAAAAAAAATCAACGCGATGTGCGAGATCGAGCATTTAGAATTTAATTTTTTATTATTTAAATTTTGGAATTGTAGGCATTTTCAAACGAATTTACCTTAACTTCCATAAACAAAACTTTTAGTTAACATACTGTCACATAAAATGTAAGAAAATAGGGGTTTGATGCATACGATGATAAAGTGTAAGCGAAGCGTGTGTGAGCGCTAAATTTACTCTCTCCCTTTTTCCATTTCTCCACTCCAACGTAATTATGGACCTCTGAAAGGGAATGGAGGGGTTTGAAGGTGACCTTGCCTTGTCTCCCCCCCCCCCTTCCACCCTCTTCGACATTGTTCCTATTTCTATATTCTTCCCCCTCTCTCCGATTGATTTCTCTCACCCTCGAAATTTCTTCCAGCTCGGGGAAATAACTCCGGCGGGATTGGAAATATGGATCGGTGCGGATGTAACAGATGTTTCCGCTCAGGACTCGGGGTTCGGCCCGTGTGTTGTGCATGTGTGGGTGCGCCGGCGGCAGGGGGTGGGGGGGGGGAAGCTACGTTGTTTCGGGAGAGGGGACAGAGGAGCGCGTTCATCAATCAGGCGAAATGTTTGTCAGGTGGCGCGCGAGGCACGGGTTTCGGAAGAGGTCCTCCAAAAAAAAAAAAAGGTGTATGACTCCACCGCAGAAAATATTCCACCGTGAAGAAGAAAAAAATATCATTCTACTAATATCCCTAGACTTTGGGTATCTTTTAAGATGAATGTAATTGCAGTGTTATCAGTCGCGAAGTTATTATGCTCATAAAATATCCAAGACACGTTAACACCAATTTTATATACCCGCTAACTGCCAGAGGTTCATATTGACACTAAAATTGTGGGAAGAACGTGTGATCAATATCCAACGTTATTAACAAATGCTTTTAAAGAAAACTAAATCATTTAGGTTTAAAATTTCGGTATCTGTAAAGCTTTACATTGTTAATTATAAATATAAATTTATAATGAAAATTTCATATTACCCACTTAAGTAGATTTGGAAATACATTTAAAGTCTATTTTACAGAACTTACTTCCTTTCAATTTATTAGGAAGGAATTTAATTTTAATACAACTCACGACATTTTGACATTTCCATTTTCGTTTAATTTGCCTAAATACATGAACTATTATTTACGTTATAAATTACAGAGACTTGTTAGAGAATCGTATATTTCTTCGAAATGTGTACTACCGACCGATAATTATTATTTTGTCTATGTATAGTAAAAAATATGTCACAAACTTTTACATCACTCCTATTTTTAGCGGTGTTTTACTATTACCATCAAAGAGGCAAACTCCTACCCCTTAATTGGCTTAATATGTACAAAAAATAATTTCCATTTAACTATGACTGTGTGACGGAGTCTTGGAAATATTTATAACTAATTCAAATTTACACCAATTTGGTTAGTCTTTTTCTTGAGATCGAACCCAGAACCATTTGCACTTTAAGTCGGCATGCATCCAAATGTGCTATGGAGCTTGACGAATATTCCAGTTACATTTAAAACGAACAGGCCAAGATTAATCTTAGAAAAAACAAACATATTTTTTAAAAGTAATGTTGTGAAGTTACTAAGTGTGAGTTTGTAAGAAGTAAACTCAAACCGATTAAAAAATATTTTGTTTTGTTATAAAGCTACCTGATGCACAAAATATATGTTTTATTCATTACAAATTTAAGTTAACGTTATTTATCACTGTACAAAATGTTTGTACTTATACAAGGAAAATCTTTGGAAACTCATTTTCCAGCGATATCAAGTGTAAAACTACAAGGCAGAGCTTCGTTAAATTACAAATGGCACAAAGTTCTGCCTTGTAATTTTACAAGTAAATTCTTTGGCAACTGAGTTTCCAGGGGGTTTCCTTGTCAAAGTACAAAACTATTTTTTACAGAGTGCATAGCAATATTTATAACAAAAACCGGATACAACACAACGAAATTGACTGCTTTCTTGACCTAGCTGAGTAAAGAGTTACAGAGATAAAAAATAAATAAATAACCGTAAGAAACTGCAAGTGGTGCGCATGTGTGCTATAAATACACACTTTTCTTTATAATCTTAAATAAATTATATAACATAGGATATTAAAAAGACTTGCTGTAATTATATTTTTACTCATATCGATACAGTATTGATTAAATAAATTTAAATAAAAAATCTAGTTGGAAAAATTTGTTTTAAATCGATATAAAAGTGATTTCAATAATTTTAATATTAATATTTAAACCACTCTTGTATTTTATCTACCGATTCGAAACGGCGCAACAAAACTAAGTGTGTTTTTTATAAACAAATTCTTGTGATGTACACAGATTCTATGAGGAATGTTTCGTCTAGTTTCTTCGGTGAGCTAGTAAGTTATCGGATGTTCCCTAATTCTACAGTAAGATATAAGTTGCGGGAAAAAGGGGGAGTATTTCTGGCACATATGCCGACGAAGATGAAGCTGTCCGCGCGGGCTTTGAATTGAAGAGCTGCCAGACCCACAAACACACACTCAGACGCACCAAGAGAGATAGCCAGATAGGTAGAGAGAAAGAGAGAGAGAGAGAGAGAGAAAGAGATTACGATTACTCTTGGAGTCTGTTCAAATTTAGTTTCTCTGGAGAAAACTGTGGCTGTCAAGAGCATCACGGTATCTCTCAGCTCAAAATCTCTGAAGGGGAAGAAAAAAAAGGAAGATGAAAGTTTTTTTCACTAGTTTTATTCCTAATAAAATCTTTATCATTCTTAAAAGAAACTGTTTAACGGACCGACATCCCAAGTAGATTACGTTAAACCTGAATTTTTTTTGTTAGAAAAATGGATGAAACATGAATGTGTGATGCGTTTTTTATTTTGAAACACTGGATTCAGTTTAGTTTGTAAGCGTTACATTTCCCCTTCCTTACACAAGGAAAACACCAAATTGAATAAGATTGGATCTGTTTAAATGTCCAATAATATTTAATAAAATAGTTGTGTTGATTGCGGTTAGTATAAATACAAGTAACAAATCAAATTTTAACCACACTATTATTATGTAAATACTTTTGTTAAACTTAACTTGAACTCCAACGCAGTTCCATCTGTATATCTCATGAGCTTCTTAGTTGACGTTATAAAAGTTTAGGTAAGCAGAATATTTATGTGAATTTATACGAAATGGCATTAATCCTAGTTAATTTTAACATTCGTCGTGAATGAGCTTACCAAAGTTAACATGAATATTATAAAAGCCTTAAATAAAATTAAAATTTTGCTTTTCTTGTAATTTATTTCCGAGAAAAAATAGTAGCCTACTTATTTGTTATTTTAAAATTATATATAAACATATGTAGAATCAAATTTACAAAAATTTATTTTACTGTGAATCTGAAAGTGGAATAAGTTTATTTATTCCATTTATTTATGAGTAATTAATTCAAATTATTTTTATCATAACAACTATGTACATTTTTAAGGAACCCAATGGAGTGATTTTTCGCGGCAGCGATATAGTATACTTAACTTTTGACAGTATTGTTACAGTAGTATACATTCATAAAAAAAACAATTAAACACATTATAGACTCAAATTGTAAATATTTCCCAGGAAATCTTATTGAGCATTCGGTCACTATACAAGGCATCCCATTATTCATGTCCCATGGTTAAACATAGACAAAAATTTAAATTTTGTTACGAACTAATGTATGTAAACTGGGTTCGTAATGGATGGCCCAATTAAGTTTTATCACAATTTTGTTAATTACTAACATTTACATTAATAATAAACTATTTGACTTTAAAATGTCTTATCACCAATCACTCGCACTTAAAAAATGTTTATTCGCAAGTCACTCAATATCTGTCTAGTTCCACAGTTCTTACTCCTCACTGGAGCTATGCTCGACAGTGGTTCGCCCCTTACCCCGCACCTGTCCACATACACACAGTCTCGCGCCACTCAGTCGCACTCTCTCGATCCCGTCGCTCCGCGTCTGCGCCACTCTCGCCGGGGGTCTCTCACCCTCTTCGCCGATGTGGCACATCCCTTCACTCGCGGAACTCTCCGAACTCTCGGAACTCCCGCGGAGGCCGGCGTCGACACTTATATACCCGTGGCGTCCTTCTCGAAGGGACGAGAGTAGCCGTGACGTGTCGCGTCATCCCGGGCCGACCCGACGCCCGAAACACCCAGGAAGGCGGCGTTTGTTCGCGCCACTCCGCGCGGCGGCCTCGGGAAACCCGCAGAATTCCCAGGCAGCTTAAAATGTCAGTGACAATAGCCCGGTGTGTGGTGGGTGAGATAGTTTCCGGGGGGGGGGGGGGGGGGAATGGTTAGCCAGACCCTTGTAATCCGGCCGGGAGCCCGTGGCATGCGTGACGTCAGCGCCCGTGCGGGGCCGCTGGCCAGACTCGCTGGAAGGCCCGCGCAGGCGTCGCGGCCTTGCCTCCTAGCACGTGTGTAACTTATTTAATTATATAACAATATTTGATGGGAAAAAAGTTTTTGAAACCAATTTGACGTATTTAAGTTACGTTTTCTTAGAAGTACAATTTAATGTTATCATAATTTTATAAAATACAACAAATAAATTTATTTCCAAAATTGAAGATAAAAATTTTTTTTTACAAAATACATAATATATATTTTTTAAATTTTTCAATGCGTTGTAAAGTTGTGTTTATAACATTCTTGCTCTGACAACAAAGCACACTGAAACAAGGACAGTGATAATGGCAGAAGCCGTGCATTGGACAATGAGAGTACATTCCCATAAAAATGCACACTGAAATTTAAGGATTAGACATGCTAAAGTCTCCATATACTATTCCTTCCTCTGTTTAATTGGACTGCGACCTCATACTGTACCAAAATGCGACGTCGGTGGGGCGGTTAGATCACTCATCTTCCAACATCGCGATTCGGGTTTTGGATCCCGTCTGTGTCGAATCAGTAAGCTTTCTTTTTTGTAAGATGGTAAACATAGCAAACGTTGCCTCAAACAGTTTGGTTTTATAGCGGGTAGCCAGAGCCGTCGGTGAAAACCAACGAGGGCAAATAGTTTAGCCAAGTTCCCTCACTATTAGTTTATGTACAACTATTTAAACCCCATAGTTAAAAAATATATATATATATAAATTTTTTTAAGACCGTAAACGTGGCCTTAACTGTAAAAGTCATCTTTGAATATCACATTACCTGTAAGGTTTTCAAATTAATTCTACTAAAATTTACTTTTAATTTCTGTTGCATCAAGGTGAATACATATATTTTTCAAAAAATTTGAAACTCAACCGGTCCCAGATATCGGGAATTTGGCCCCTTTCCCTGCCCCTCCCCCACCTCCTAAAACCAAATTTTGGACGTCTCTGGGGGTACTCCAATTCGTTACCACCCATTAAATCAGTGAAGAGGGTAGTATCCAAAATGATTTTACTCTATTTTTCGTGATTTTGTTAATGATTTAAAAAAAATATTAATAATTAAACAAAATGTCACTGTGAACAAAATGATTTTTCTATAGGGGTTAGCACTTCGACTCCAGTATCATAACTGTAGTGAGAGTATTAGAATTTGGAATTATTCTCTTTGCAATTAATCTTATATTTTTTATTCAAATTTTATTTTTTATTAGGTTTTTCAGATTTTTACAATCTACAACCTGCAAACTGATATTCCGAGTAATCAATGTATTATTTTTTTAAGACAAATATTGCATTACTTAAGTGACTTTCTTATGTTTGTTTGGAACTTGTTATAAGTATTTTGAAATGCAAATATTCTTTTAGAACAGTTAGTTGGATTTAATGCATTGTTCATGCTAAAAGAATTTTCAAGTGAAATTATTCAGTAATCTTTTCAGTTAAGCAACCTTCACAATTTCAGCCAAAGTACGTCGTATGGTTGCAAAATACACTTGAAGATTTGTAAGAAGAGATTGATTTCAAGTGGAAAAAAATAATTTTGTAAGAATAGCGATATTAAGAAGATGTAAGTAATATTTGGAGCTTCTCAATGTTAAAATTGTAAGTACTTCACAAAACTTTTGTCAAAGAAAATTGATAAAGGCCTATTATTCCGCTACACTAATACGATAATTCTATGGTATCAGTGTTAATTAACAACTGATTGAGAAGCATTGAGCATTTATAAGCCTGAGGTCAACACAGGCTAACACTGAATAACACTGATAGGAGTTGTTTCACATCAAGGATATAGTCATTAAGCATTCCAATAGACGACTGTCTGCAAGACTTCGGCTTCAAGAAATACAAACTGAACCCCCCCCCCCCCCCCCGCCCCTCGTACTACTAGTTCCAGACCCAAGCCGAGAGTGTGGCAGCCTTGGTCCAGACGATAAGTTCATCAGTAACGAACGACTTCTGTCAACTAAAGGACTACAGAACCGTTGTTAGACTTTGGAGGGGCTATTTCGGCCAACCAACACCGAAATATACCAGGGCATCTTGTGAGCCACGATATTGGAATACGGATGGTATGCATTTCTACGAACAAACAAGACCTACTTAAACCATGTATTGTGTATTGGTAACAAAGTTCATTCAGTTGACGATTTCTAGAGACAAAATATCGCAGACATGGGTATCTTGATAAGAATACCAGTTTTGGGACATAAAATCTTTCAGTTGAGAGATCATCATTAAATATAGTTAAGTTGTTATTCTGGTCGTGTTATAGTTGTTTGCATTCCACCACGAACTCAGATTTAATTTGCATAGTTTTTCTATGGATACCATATTAGTCAAGTTTGCCATTTGATGTAGAATAATTTCAAGGAATTATTTGCGTTAGAGTTTTGACCTATTAAACGAGTGATTCTGCTCTACTACGCTGATTAAAGTCGAGCTTAATTCTGGAATCACTAAAAGTCGAGCCAATTTAGTTATTAAAGAAAATATATCATTATTTTGCTATTATAACTAATTTTTGAGAAAGAGCAAAAATCTAAGCGAATGGTGAGAATATAATGTATTTTTAATACTGAAGGAGTCCTTAATATAGGATCGAAAATTAAACACAAAATTGTAATTCACCATTCTGTTTGTAAAAGTATTATGTTAATTAATTTACGTTAAAAATAATAATTACAGCTTTTGGAATTTATTTCATTTTTTATTTAGTTAATAAGCAAAAGTAGTACGGCACCCAACCATCATTGAAGGTGTAAGTTTTTCTATTAATCAGTAGGAGTAAAATTTAAGTGTTGATCGTTACAACGAGCGACCAACATTTCTATTTATTCCCAACATTTCTATTAAACAAGTCCTCATTTAATGTTTTTTTTAAATCTAAAAAAAAAATATTTTATGTCTGTTCTAATATGTATACAGTTTTGGATTACCGTTCCTATGTAGCCTTCGTCTTAAAACTCTTTATTGTTAGTATATAATTTTTAAAATGTATAAAAAAGATATTTTCCTAAAATTACACAAACCTCAGTATTTCAGGGTTTTGAAAAAAAACTAATTATTATTGATTAAAAGAATAATGTATTAAAAATAAACAGTTTTTAGACTAAAGTTACATACAAAGTGTTGGTCCAAAACTGTATACACATGATTTCAAGCTTTCAATTGCAATTGCAATTGCTTTGAATGCAGCAGTTTTTTAAGTATGAGAAAAGCCTTTTACAAACACTTAAACTTGTTTTAATTATTTTTTTTTAATCAAGAGCAAAATAACGAAACATTAGAAGCAAATTAATTGTCACGTCATTACACTCAAAAGTCACCAAATAAGCCTGAAATTAAAACGACAAACAAAGAAATAAACCCGTGTTTTAAAAACAATTCGAACTATGCGAATTAAAAAAAATAAATGTTGAAACTATTTGAAGTTACAAATAAAAAAAAAACAGGCAGACGGGTGTTCATTATAATATAAACGAATGTTTACGAGCGTTGCGCGTCTGCGGCCCCTTCGTCGGGTGAAGCTGACCACGCCGTGCGCGAATAACCACGTGCCTGGAATGTTTTTTTTTTTTTTTTCGCGCGCGCGCTGTTGTCAAATGTAGCGAGGCGAGCGGCGCGTTATTTCGCGAGCGCCGTTTATCAGCTGCGGGAAACTGATAAAGGGGGGAAGGGAGCCGGAGGAGATATTTGCTTCTTTTTTTTTTCGCGTGGTTACAGAGACACGCAACGATAAGTTATGTGCACGTAAACATTGTTTTTTTTTTTTTTTTAATTGTCCCAGGACTCTGGCGCCACGCGCAAAACACGCGCGCGCTCAAAGGACAGCCGGCGGCATGGCGGGAAACGGAAAATATTGGTACACGAATCGCCGTAAAGTTTTAATTTGGGGAAACTCATTTCTGCACTATGAAAACACTAAACAGATAAAAACCGCACTATCTCATCGGAACTAAACTATGAAACTGTTAAAACTGCTCACAAAAAAAATCTTTGTTTATTTTTTTTTACGAAAGTTTTCTTGGAAACCAGTTGCCCAGAAATAGTTTGTAATACTACAAAAAAAAATATTGTAACTTTGTTTATCACATGCGGTCATTGACGTTCCTTTAAAAGCATACAAGTTTAAAACCATGTAAAAGATAATAGAATGTTTGTAAATTTGGCATTAATAATTGGTTTTATTATGATCATTACCGTGCGCTATTAATACTGGAAAACTATTTAGGGAACGGTACTGGGACAACACGAAGCATAAACGCCCGGGTAACCCAATGTTACTGCAAACACAATTTTATAGTTACACAGCTGTTTTAATGCAATTGTACAAACACATTTGCAGTGTAACCTGAGTTAATTAGCTCTATGGAAAAAAAAGTAATTATTTTGAATATCATGACTTCATTTTGTAATAAATCTCAAAAACCGCACTGTTCAAACGAATATTTTCACTACATACATACATACTACTACTACCTTACGATAAAAATTTTAGATTGTAAATTTTTTAGTTGCTTGCCATTACTAAGATATTAATAAGCCCAATAAAGCAGTTTTTTTTTTCGGTTAGAGAAATGAGAATTTCAGATTAATACAGCAGTGTCAATAAATTAAAGGACATTAATTTTTTTCTAATTTTTTCTAATACCTATTTATATGTCGTCAATGAGTTCATTAGATAAGAGAAAACAAGAAACATTCCGTGGCTATTGGAAAAGGAATCAGCAATTGCTCATAGTATGCAACCATTCTAGCATTTTCCTGGAGCGATTTCGGAAAAACCACGGGAAACCGAATTCAAAATGGCCAGACTGGTATTCGAACCCGGGATCTTTGTAATGTATATCTAGTATCGTACGGCTGCACCAGCCCAATCAATTACGGAAAAAAAACGTAATAAGCATATTCGTTAGTACCCTACGTTAGATTTTAGTAGAAAAGGAACTGTTATTACCAGAGACATATTTTCGGTTACAACCCAAATTTATATTTTAGTAAAAAAAAATTATTTATTTGTTAAAACCTGTCGCGCAATTGGCAGCAGTGATTTATGGATGATGCGTGGATGAGCATTATGCGTTGTCTGCTATTTTATAATCCGGCTTAAATCAGTCGCGGCTCAATAGGTGATGACATCCTGGAACAAGTTAGTTTAAAAAGATATTATAAACGCAGAAAATGATGAACGATGAACGGATTATGCAATATTTTTAAATATGCAAAGGTTTTATCGTTTGCAGACTTGTTAATCGATGCTATAGTTTATAATTGGTTGAGCAAAAAACCACCAGGAAGGGGAAAATAATAACATAATATAAAACAAAATTATGTTATAATAAAATACATCGATCGAATAATATTTTTTTTTTCTCTTAAATTCTTTTGTAGAAAAAGAGTTCTTCTGTAACCTAAACAAACAATGCAAATGATAAAAATGTATGACGTTATTCTTACCAAACGATTATTTACTTTATTTGAATTAGTGCCATATATTATCTGGCGGAATGAAACAAATGTTTGAATTTTCTTATCATTTTAACAATCAAAAACGTTTTCAAAAATCTCATTTTTATTTTAACTTACTTCAAAAAAAAGAGCATCTCTATTCAACCTGTAGGATATATGAGTATTTTTCGTCGATGTTCTAGCGTAACTTTATATTGGGTTTGGTAAATTTTAACGGTTCTATTTTTATTTTTTTCATTTCATTTTTTATAAAATAGCATTTTCTCGCATTCTTAAGGTGTGCATGCTATATAAAAGCTTATAAGTAATTTCTTTTTCAAATAATCACGCGGAACTTATTCTAGGATATCCCTCATCAAAAGCCAACCCATGTCCTGGGATGAATAGGTAATCTCAGTGAGGAAGATCGCACTTACTAATAAAAATCCATTTATTTGGAAGGTAAAACCAGCTCACTTACTGAATTGTAATCAGTACAATTGACTTTAACGATACGATAGTATCAATAAAATTTACATTAAATTTTAACCATCAATTATTAAGTGCCATCAGTTTTCTCGGTTAAAAGAAAGACGGATAAATCCCCCCCCCCCCCCCCCTTTTAGCAAACTGCAATAATGGAGTCAAAAATGAACTTATTATTTTGAATAGGTTATGATACGCGTAGGAAGTTAAAATTTTCTGGTATTGTGGGTTAACTGCCAACGCGAATACATCAGCCCTGTGTTAGTCATCTTCTCTTCTAAATCACCTTCGTTGAATTTCGCAAATACCTTATACTAAAATGTCACTGTCAAATAAAACAAGCATCAGTAAATTGTAATGATACAAACTTTACTACCCCACTTAGGGATGTCAAAATATGTATATACTATAATGTAAAAATCAGTATAGTAGTTAGTTATTACTGTTGTGTTCTAAGTTGTTATGACAATTACAAAAAGTGATAATATTAATGTAATAATACTTTTATTGAGACACAAATTTATAATTCTATACACTTATATTTAGTTAGAGTGAGGTTATATTAAGCATAATGAACACAGTACATTTAAATGGAAACAAATGAATTTAATTTAAGTTACTCTGTTATAAAATACATAAAATATTTAAAATATTCTGTACTAGTACGTATCTGGATAGTATTGCAGGAGTTACGAAGGGAACAGAACATAGCACAGAGTATTTTACAAATAAATCCAATATCATTTATTTTAATGCACAATGTTTACAATGTACACGATATTGCTCTTGAAACTACAAAACTATCACAAAGTAAATCGTATTTAAGTTAAGGTTTCTAATTGACCGACTAGCAAGTTCAGCCAGAGAACACAAATTTCTAGTACTAAGGACCTCTGAGGTCTCGAGTGTCCTGACTTTATTTATGTTGTAATTTTTACTGAAATGATTTAATTTTCTAATATTGTTGCTGAACGCAATATTCTTCGGCAATCCTAGCCTGCAACAATACTTAACTTCAAATGCATTCCAGATTATAAAATTTGTCGTCAATTATATTCACCAATACAAACATAGACGATGGTCACAGATAAAACTTACTGCGTTTTTTCTTAATTCTTCCGAAATACACTGTTGCCTTAATGAGATGATCATATCATGTAGAAGCATCATCCATCCTTGTATGACGGATGTATTAAAATTTCTAAATAATACACTGATAATTATTTGCACCAAACTTCCACATGCTTACCTTATGATGGCGTCACTCACTCTTCTGAAAATTCTTAATTTAAGCTAGTAACAATTTACATTGTTGTGATAAAACACAAAAAAAATTCATCCTAGAGTGGTCTAAACAAATGAACTGTAAAAAAACTGCGCGTGGACATAGAGTCAGTCGTGTTATAGACGCGTATACTACATAGAACATAAGAAAACTATTAATAAATAATATATCTGTCAATATTGATATCAATAAAACAGTTTGTAAAAGACAGATGTGTCGTTTTACCGCAGAATCCATGTTAAAAAACTCGTATAAATTAGTTTATTGGTGAGATTGTTTCGAGGAAAATTGCAAACACATTTTAAAGCTAGCAATTTTTTTTTCTGTTAGCAGATATAAGTAATATTTAGATGAATTCACTGTGAGAATATTTAGATAAATTTCTTATCATGTTTTGGAAGTTAAAAAAAGTATCATTGTACGAGAATTTTAACATAAAAAAATTATGAGATTTCTAATGGGAATCTGACTTTAAACCCAATAGATATAAGTAGAATTCTAGAGAAAACATTTCCATACTATTTAGGTTTAGAAAAACAATAAAAGTTTTAGAAGTTTCAAAAATTTTCTTGTAGAGCGTTCTCTTTTCGAATCCGATGGTTTGATGACAATTCTAGAAGGTACTACACAGTTTTGCAAATACATCATCGTCTCATCTGACCTTCCCATTAGAATTTTTTTTTCTTTTTCCTGCCTTTTCGTGCCCGCGGCAGAAGCGGAATAGTTTCCCGATTGCGCGTATTTTCCCGGCTAAGCAAACACTGGGTGAGGTTCGCTGTGGGTTTTAGAGGGGGGGGGATACTGCTGCGAAAGGGTGCGCGCTGTCACGTCATAAATATCGAGAGCAAGTTCCCTTTCCGAAGTTCGGGCGCGGGTGGGTGCTTTAATGGAGTTTTGGTCCGCGAGTACCCGAACTCGTCCCTTTTGTCAGGGACGAAGCGAAGGGTGCGAAAGGTGCTAGGCGTCGGTTCCAGGCATTAAAAAAAAATGAGAAAGAAGACAATTTTGGATCCTAACGCTTAGAAACTTCTGGTTAGCGAGGAAGTGTTTCCCGAATACTTTGGGCGGTCCTACAAGACCACGCGTTGGAAATTCCTCTCCTGTCTGTCCCCCCTCCCCACCAAAAGTACTTTTTTTTATTCTTCTCTTCCCTCAGACTCCATTCCTTCGCCGACGTCAGATAAGTCGAGGTTCCCTCGACGAGCACCATGGAGAAGAAGGGATGAGGCATCTCACCCCACCGCCCATCCCCCCCTCTCAGAGTTGGAATAGATCAAAACTGTCCGAACAAGCTGCGCACAACGACTATCACGACTTGGGTGGCGAACAATGGACCCGGGGAGCTTTCTCCTCAAGGACAAAGCTCTCTCTATCTTCCCTTCCGCGGGCGCCGTCGACCCACTTCGGCTATACACACGACGACGCCTTCCCCTCGGCTCCTGCTCCTGCGGGGGGGTCGGCATCGGCGAGGGAGTGGCAGGGGGCTGGGGGGTAGGATTGAGCGAGAGTAGTTGTAATCGATATCCCTTCCTCGCGCGCGCTCCAGCACAAGTGTTACCTCATTACGGGCGTCTTCCTTCTCCCGCCCGTGACGTGTCGCAGTGGGAGCGTGCGCAGTCAGTCCCTTCCTTTCTCCTCTACTCTTCCGGCCACGAAAACTCCACACTCAACGGTAACCAAGCACCTCTTCGTTCGGGGAAATTTATCGGCGCACATTCGCCGCATCTGCCGGGGTGAGGGGTCCCAGCCTAGCGCCAACCAAGTCACGAGGCAGCGCGCGCTTTTTGCCCGAGTTCAGACACGTCAGCTCATCCGAGCAGGATTGCCACGGGTAACGAATAGAAAGCTGTTTTTTTTTTTTTAACAAAAGTAAGTCGGGTCCTGCTGAAAAATACCGACCAAGAACAACAACATTAAGGTGAGGCCACACAGATATCAAATCTATGTTTCCCTGCGCCAGGCGGCCAGGCAGATCAGACAATAGTTCGCGATGTCGCAGAGACGCATGCCGTTGGGAATTCGAGTGATGATTCCGACGATTGTGATTTTCTGCTGGCTCTCGCAGTATGTAAAATTAAAAAAAAGGGTCATTACGTTAGTGTATAAAGAAAATAATTTCAAGTGTTTCGTCATTTGATGAGGCAGTTGCGTGTGAATACGAAGCCAAAATTATGGATTATTTCAGAATAAATACAAACTTGGTTTGATATCATTTTTTCTCAACACCAAATCTTAGATATTGGTCTTGCATATCCTGCCTTATATTTTCTTCCATCCATATTTATTCCCTAAACATTAAATGTTTTTTCGTACTTCTTCAACGAGATTTTCCTTTGAAATGACTGCGAGTATTTAAAGCACAATACTGAGGGAACCAAAACCTCAGAAAAAAGCAAACGAAGAAGTAAAGCCCGATACACCCCGTGAAAACAGATGTTGGTTTTATTATCTGCGCATGCGCGAATTCAGCGACGTTTAGAAAAATAGCCAAGAACCAAACACCCGGTGACGTCGCCAAGATTGCCAACATAGCGAACATAGCGATCATAGCGCTTAGTAGCCGAAGCTTTACTGTATCAATCAAACATCCAAAAACATCCACATCAGACACGCTAATCTCCCTTCCAATAGCATATTTACTCTGTCGGCAACGACACAAAGAGCTTGGAGTTCAGAATCTGACGTAACTTTCACGAGCATTAAGTTATCTGTGATTACGAAGAATCATTAGTTTTTCGAGGTATATTTTCGTAAAAGAGTAAGGGGGGAAAATGCAATATTGGAAAAACTACTGTAAGGGAAATGTTCAATCATAGAACACTCCGCGCTGTGTTTTTTTTAATACGCTAAACAGAATTATTCATGTAAAATTACAGATAGTTCTAAATTTTTAAATTTACACGAAAACAAGTGTAACTCAAAGAAATGGTTTTCTCAGTTGTAATCGCAAATTTATGTTTGTGTTTTATCAGTACCTCCAATAGTTAAAGTTATTTGTAAACCGTTGCCTGAATAACTTTCCATTATTTACTGCGTACATAATAACCACGAAATAATTTCATATTGTTTTTTATTAGATTATATTTTCTATAGTTAAAAAAATTCATGCTTGAATAAAAACATACTCAGTATTATATCAAATAACTTATTTAATATGCGCAAAAATAACAATAGCCATGTGTTGTAAAATTTTACATTATCTATCTTGTAGTATTACACTCTATTTATTTGCAGCTGGCTTCAAAAAGAATCTTTTATTAAAGTAAATAAATTAATTTTTCTGTGCCAGAATGTGTACAGGTGTTTCGGTCTCAGTGTTTTGAATAAGTAGTGTATAGGATACTTTGACAGGTAGCACTGCCAACCCCAGTAGTTTCCTAGCTTAACATAAAATACTACAGGTAGCACATCTGACGGTGACACTATGAAGTTGCAATCGTAAACTCAGCGGATCGCGCCCGAGAAGAAACAAATGTTTCCAAAAATTGTATTATGAGCAGAACTGTAAACTTATAACTATAGCGGGTAAGAAATAATGGTAGAGTTCGCGGGAACATTTTCCTTAAGAAAGTTTTCATGATGGAACTTTTTCCCGTGGTTTCTAGAGGAATACTGGGAAAAGTGCCTCAATGGAAAGCTACCAGCAGGGAAAAGTACCAGCAGTGTTGGCAATGCCGTAGTCAAGAAGGAGAGGTCCCCCCTCTAGAAACACAATATTTCTCAATAATATTCCAAATATTTGAACAGTTTTATATGAGTGAAATACTACTCAATTTTTGGTGATTGCATACACAAAATTAATAAAAGTAGCCATTAAACACGTATAAATACTTAAAATCCATAAGCAGTGGCACATAGTGTTAACATTTACCTTTCGTGAGTGGAAATTTCAGGTTTCGAAAAAACACTGAAGTGTGATGAGATATCCAAATAAATGAGCTTTCAAGCTTAATAATTAAAAAATATTTCCAAGAGAGAACCCCAGGCCTCATCACTGTAATCCACAGTAAAAAGGTTTAGCCGAAATATATTCTTGTAACTGACTTAGGTCCCAATCTTCCACGAAAACTGGCTACGTCAACGAGAGACGGTTCTATGGATGGGCAATAGATACCCGCACTGACGTGCTTCCGCCATAGATTTAACATTCGCTGTACAACAAATACCATATAACTCAGTACTGGACACTCTCTATAAATCGTGGAAACAACTGCGTTCAGCGATCCTAGTGAGAGTTGTTGGGTACTTGGGATTGAAGGAATTTGTTGTGGTTATGAATTTCGATATAAATATATTAAAACACAGTATACATGTGCAAATGGATTTCAAGAACTATTTTTTACGTCCCCAATGGGTCTATTATCATTTGTCCCATATTGTATAATATTGGGTAATACTTGGGCCTGTTTTTGAGTGTGTGTATGTGCTCTCGTAGTGAGTAACGTGATGTTAAATCAGCGCTGAAATCAGTTGGAATGTTCTGATAATGGATCAAATGCACGGAAAAGCTGGCACAATATGTGACATTTACGGCAGTAATAATAACCGAGTGCAAACGAATGTGAAATCGTACTATTAATTTCCAAAAACGGGCTGTAATTATATGCTGGCTAACCTATTTTACTCCGGAATATTTTTATTGTAAAAGTATCAAAGAATTTGAAACACCTGTTGATCTTACAAACATTAAATATAACGATTTAATGATATAATGGGTTTATTTTTCAGACATTACTGCTTCCATTAAGCTTTATGTTTATGTCAAAGAGTTATTATTAGTTTGGTTAAAACAAATTACAAGAAAATTTTTTGTTAGAAATTCTATTCACTCTTTTAAGATTATTATTTCTCCTAGACATAAGTAAAATATAATTTCCTTCCGCTTTTATGATCAACGTTATAACAAATCTCGCAGGGTAGCGTTAGTGTCCATGACTTCCATGTTTCATCATGATAGACAGGCCGAGACCAGTTGAAAGTTAAAACACTGTAGCATTGTCTGTGTTATGTGATTGGGTGAGTTTCTTTCCGATTTATGTCGATCGTTTCATAACCAATCGCAGTAATTCGGTGCGGAAGCAAACGCGTACTGAGTCGCTCGGTCAAACAAGGCAATGACTTCTCTCGCAGACGGCCGCCAATCACAAGGAAGAAACTTCTGGTGCAGGTACACCTTTTTGCAGTCTATTAAGCGTTCAGATGTTTTCGCGAAAAATGCCTGACACTATATAACTAGAGACCAGAAAAAAATCGCGGGTTCAATGACCTTTAGGATAGACTCCAATATCCTTTACACACTCGGGCAAATGCCAACTGTTCATTGGCTGGTGACTTGTGAGTCGTCACGAATGGGTGGCCTGTGATTCGACACTTCTATGAGTGAGGGTCTCTAATTGGCCCTCAGTCCTCCAGATTAACAGTGGACCAATGGCAGAAGCAGCACTAAGGTATAATTATTTGAATTTTAGCATAGCACGTATTGAACCCGCGAATTTTTCAGGTCTCTATATTACTAAGAATACACGGTAAATTAACTTGCAACTGAAGTTATCGCCTTTAAAAGATGCACACATCCGAGATTTTCTGAACATACTAGACCCACGATGATTTACACAGTCATTATATAATTAACTTTATTTGAAACTAGACATTGCATACAGCATACTTAGGGTGTTTTCAGATGACAGCCTTGTTCTGTAACTGTATATAATATTTGTTATGGTGTCGTACAAGTGAGATACTATAAAAGTGCTTCTCATTATGTTTTCAAGTGAGACTATATTTGGCTAATTAAAATTTTAACCTGACACATAACATTGAATATTAATATATTTTTTACCCATGTCAACCAATAATCTGAGAAAAAAGGTTGCCAAATATCTGTAATTTACTGTATGATAAAAATGTATTTTAACTTTATAATTTTACTACAGCGCATAATTAAGTGTTTATGGAGAGACAAGTTTTTATAACAAAACCAATCATGAGAAATTTTGCTAAGTGTAACGTGACATCGGAGTTATTTTTTGCTAAAGAAAATATCTTCATTGATATTTAACACAATCAGTATTTTTTGTTGTGAATCGCACGATTAATAAACATTTTTTTAATGTGTTGTGTAAATTGTTTGGACACACGAAGTGTTTATTCCACATCAGTTTTCGAAACACGTTGCTTACAATCAAGTAAAAATTACAATTATAATCACAATGGTAATAACGGTGATCTGTAACAAATATATAAATTAAAAACTGATATTTGCAGAACTTGAGAACCCATTATTCTCAGTCAATTTACCTTCTACAACATATTTCAATTCCAGATATTTTCAGAACATACAGTCCGATTAAATTAGATTTTTCATGGCATGAAAGGTGAGATAATTTGTTTTTCCAATCTTTTGGCAAGTGCCGGTAATTAGCTAGTTGACAAACTACGCGAAAACCCACTTTAGGATGTTTTTTTCGTACTTGACCAAGTAGGGAAAAATAACGTTTTTGTATAGAAAACCTTTTTCTTTATCTTGACGGTCTGCCACTGTCAATTAACACGTAGCTTGTCTGTTGATCCCCTCATGCCTTTGTAATGAGTTCCAGCGAACCAACCTTTTTTTTTGTTCTCGAGAGCTAGAACGTACGGTGGCTAGTCCGCACTCCTAAATTTAACAATTCAAAGCCCTGTGATGTACATGCTCACGCACAATAAGTGGGGTCTGGAAAAATTCACGTTTTAAATTACCTCCAGAATAGACTCCACGGCTCTCTGCTGTAGCAAGGATCAAACCATGCTAACTGCTATTATTTTTGTAGCAGCAAACCACGGTCTGATTACCATCTTTGCCTTGCTGGGTGGATCTTTAGGTTTCACCAGTTTATAAGAAATGAACAAAAACAAGGTGTGATTCCGTCTGAAATATAATTACTCCATACTGAGGAAACTTATAACAGATACAAGAAAATATTAACGTACAATATTAATTACATTCTTAAACAGCTCTCAGGTATATCCAGAAAAAAAAATTATTGGCCGGCCGTACATGGAATTATCAAAAGTTTTATTTACTAGAAATACATAAACCAACAAAAAAAATACAAAATATGTTTAAACGATCCCAGAATATATACTTAAAGTCCAGAAATTATGTTTATCTAATTAACTGCATCTGACGACGTAATTTAAAGAAAGTTCAGAAAAGGGTCAAAAGATACAGAAGCACCGGAGGTCGGGGCTTCGTTTCCCGGAGATCACGCGGGTACATGATGCCAGGGCGCTTGTGTCCTGTTGTGGAAGGGAGATGAAAATGCCAATTCGGCGTCTGGCTCTCGGACCCTGTCTGGAACAGTCCGAATCAAAACTGATCAGAACTTGGTCCTAGACAGTATACGAGGCAGAAAATGCCCGGAAAAGTTAAGAGGAAGTTGGGGAAAGTCGCGGATCGTCACTCACCAGACAGGGGAGTTGGCTTCTATTTGCCGAGGCGTCGCCCGCCAGGAACTGGAACACGCGAATGCGCGGGTGGACGCGGATGTTTTCTTCATTTCAAAAGAAATAATTTAAAAGAAAAACATAACTATTACTCTTGTACTAAACAGACGCACTACACTACTTGAAAAAGATTATAGGGATAGCATCCCTGATTTAGGTGTTTACATAGTCGGTTGGGGCCGGATGGAAGTCTTGCAGTGTCTCGTCGACTCGCCGATAATCGCGAAATGGTCCGTCTGCAGTCGCGACGCGAAGTGTCTCGCGGAGAACCGCGTCTCGTAATTAAAGGTAACTGTTCTATCAAAAGTGGAGGGGGGGGGGGGGAGGACTGGGCTTCCGGACCGAAAGGTTCCGAAGTTCCCCGAGGGGGCATCATAAAAAAAACTCTGACTGATGTCTCGAAGTTGGTAGCACTGGCCGACCTTAGCACTACCTGTTGAGAGGTGTCTGAAATAAAAGGAATCTACTCGCCCAAGGCGTCTGCTTAAACCAAGGGTTAAAGGGGCAGTCAGGTGCTACACTCTGGCGGCCTACAGGGTAAGTTGGCTGGGCGGTTAGCGAGTTTGCCGCTAGATATCGTGGGGTGGTCCATCTTGGCACACACATTTTTTATGCGAGGCGTCCTTGGAGACGGTCGCTGTCTGCTGGGGTTTCTGACCGGTCATTGTCCTTAGACGAATTCTTAGAACTGAAGAGGTGGGGTGGGGGGGGGGGGGGGTAGAGAAAACGCAACGACGCTGGGAACAAGCATCCATGACGTGCTTCCAGGGGAGTGAACCTAATACGTATTCGTGACAGTAAAGGCTATGGTCAGCTCGTCTCTGAGAAATGGTAACAGCTCGTCCAGAGCTGCTGTATGCAGTTTTAGTCATGAAGTGAAGTAACGTTACAGGCCTGGGACGTGCCTGTAAGCGAGGGAAATTTTAAACTGGCTGCCAGCAAAGTATTAGATCTGCAAAATATCAGATACGTCTCTGGGAAAGGTGCTTCAGACTACTGGCACAAAGTTTAACTAAGGGGGGTGCACCAGCCTAACAAAGTGTAAATCGCCCTTTAGTTACCAAATTATAAATAAAAATAAAATTTCCAAAAATAGATTTAAAATTATATAAAATTAGAAAAAAAAGTGTCGAAATTCCTAATTTCCGGCACACTGAACATTCGGTGAAACGCCGCGTGTTCATTGGTTGCCGTCTGGTGAAAATTTCCTTATTGGTCAAGAGTCTCCAAAAGCCAAAAGCGGAAGCAGCTTAGAAGTATACTAATTTAAAGTCTGTCCTATCTCGAAATGAACCCGTACAATTTTCCCGGCCTCTAACAATAAGGAGAGTTAAGATTTTTTTTCGCGTATTTATTTTTGTTTCAGGCTACACTTAACTGTCATGTACTTACTCAAGTCATCTTGACGTACTCATTGGTCGAAATCAAGGTCAGAATATTTACTTTCTTTGGACAATGTGGCATATGATTAGAGACCAGGAAATTTCGTGTATTCTCCTGGTCTCAGGATAGAATTCAAAGTTATAGGTGTGCTCGACCCATGTTTACTTTCCCATTGGTAGGGACACCTGTATTTCGCGATTACATTTCATCTCAAGATATTTCACAAAACACTGTAGCTTTTTCTAAGAGTCAAGGCCAATTGTGAGCGTGCAGCAGTACGGTTACCACATTCTCATTGGCCCGTCAAGAGCGGGACGACACCTCCCACCAACCTCAGCCAATAACCACAGGAGAAAAGCTACAGTATTTTGTGAAATACCTTGACACGAAATGTATTCGCGAAATACAGGTGTCCCTACCCATTGGTTGATTTCTTAGCGAGAACATTTTTATCCTTGTTATTTGGCACTACCTGATTCGTTTACTTCTCTCCTAGCTGGGCATCATCGGCTCACGGTCTTAGACGGGCGTGTCCAAACAACTGCGTGCCAATCATGAGCACAGTGCGAGAGTATGAAGGTTTGCATTCTAGCTTGCGACTAAATGAATCCGCGAAATTTCCGGGTCTCTACATATGATTGATTCACACTGCTTCTCTCTTCTTATAATTAAGTGGTTCTTGATCATACAGGGCGTGGCAAAAGGCGTTGTGAGCCAATCACCAAAGTAAAGCAGACGTATATGTGTTTAAATTCCAGTTTTCTACGAATGAATCGGTTAAATTATTTTGCTTCTAGCAAATAGCCTTAACAGTCGTGTTTGCATCAAGTTAACTGACGTATAACTTACGGGTTTTGAGCTCGAGTCCTTTCACAGGCATACTTGAGTTAATTATTAGTTTGTTGTAAGATCTTACCCAAAGAGTCTTCACGCTTAACAGTAACGTTTTTATCATAATAGCTTTCCTCAATTTTTTTTTTTGTCATTTAGAAACCAAACTTACCCCATTTTGAACCATTTTGTTGTGAAATTCCGTGGGAACAATTTTTTTATAAATCATAATAATTAAGTTTTAAAACAAATTCGTTACCAAAATCAATTCAGTATTTTTTTTGCATGAAGCCGGTACAAACAGACAAAAAGTAGAACTGACAGAAATGCCAAAGTTTGGAATTTTATATTTGACAAATAGACCGTTTCCATATTATTGTCATTAAATTTATTTTATTGTTAATTTATTCACCTTTGAATTTATTTCCCGGTAAAAGTATCACATATTAAAATAAAAAAATATAATCATGTTAATCAAGGCTATAATATCGTGTTTGATACGAATCTAACAGATACTCTGGCATGTAAAAAAAACATAATTCCAAAGAGAAAAATGTTTTCTTTTACTTAGTGTGAAGATTTTGGTTTCCGATCTTGAGCTTAAACTTAAATATGAATTTTTTTGTGTAAGTCTAAAATTGTACGTATCATTTTGACACATTATACAACATTATTTAATAAAATGTTTTTTACATTGGGGACATAAACTACAGATCTGGCCAAGTATTCCTAAAATTTTAAAATAAAATTAAAATGGCTGTGAGAATAATATTCTTACATCAAGAATTTGGAAAGTCTCAGCTTTTAATTGGTGAAAACTTCGAAACACAAAGTACGTTCACAACGGGTTTTTTCTTATCTACCTTCAATTCATTCCACCGCAGCTTAATCATTTCAAGATAAGGAATACTCCCATGTCACAGTTCACAAACCTGTCAAATCGGAGGTGGTTACTGCACGCGTTAAAAACTTAGGTTTATTGGTGTGTAAATGGTCTTACTTGATGAATATCCATTTGGTATCATGCTTATAAATGGTCATAAAATGGAATTGCATCGATACGGTGGATGACAAAAATTGTGCTGGCAAAGTAAAATGCAAAATAAGAAAATTAAAACTAAAACTTAAACGCACAGAGAAGAAGCCTAAACTAGCTGATGTCTAATACATGGACTCAACGGTGAAACTTAAACAGGTGTTATGGATAACTCAACGACGACAGAACAGACGAACACATTCAAACTTCAAATATCAGACAACACAAGAATGGAAGGAATTTCTTCTTGAAATGGACAACACAGCAAACTTACGAACATAAGAACTGTGGGTTTGTGTTTACATTTTTATCGCTTATTTCGCAATCTTGAATTTTTCCGTGCCAAACATTGCAATCCTGCGATGGCGTACGTCTAAAAAATTGTTTTATAACTAGAACATGTCATTTAGTGAGATTTTGCAATAAAATTACGTGAAAATTCTTTAGTAAACGAAGTTGACATGAAACTGGAATAATAAACACGGCGTGTAAAAACCGAGTCTTTAAGTGACCATGAAAATTTGATGGTGGCCAATTAAATTCAGTGGGAGATACAGTTTCTTACAAAAGTACTCCTGCGGGCGTCAAGTTCGCCGCGTGCACCCAACCCAAGCGCCGCAGCTGAATAATTCCTGTTCGCACGCGCGCGCGCACGCATAAATTTCAATTTGATGCGCATTACGGGGCCGCCGGCGCGGCGCACGTGCGGCGCTCCCGCGGGGCAATGAGCATAATGCGGGGGTCCGTCACGCGGTAATGCGTCCGGGACGCGAGTTAGTGCGCGCTGCCGCCACCAGAGGCGCCCGAGGAATTTTTTTTTCTCGGAACCAGCTCATTTCCCCTTTGGCAAGAAGGGTAGTGGGGAAGTGGGCAAAGAGTTGCCGGGCGCTCACGGGGAAGGGGGTGGAACTAGGTTTTTCGGTGCGAGGAGGGGTGACAGCCAATTAACTCCCGGCTATTTTTTAACGTACACGAGTAATCAATTAGTCCGGCGTGGGGTTTGAACGGGACGTACAACGTCGAAGAGGAAGCGACGAGGGTTTGAGTCAATCATAAAATCGACCACATGACTAAATTACCATACCGTAGCTAAGGTACGCGCTTGATTTTTCCGCCAGTGTGGAGGAAAAATTATTTTTTAAAAACTCGGACCGAAATTTGAAACAACAATTTTTAATTTTTACTCGATGCAAAGTAAAATGAATCGCTGATGATCTGATACCACATCGCTAGGGCAATTTTTTTTTCCTTTCGTGAAACGTTTCCCAGACCAACTACATATGTATTGAAACATTGAAGCCTTGTCTATGTTTCGTGGTAAACTGAATTTATTTCAGCGCACCAATCACGGCCATGAATTGTGGAAGTAAGCGCGCCCTGGCTTGTCTTACAGACGTGCGCCAATTACAAGGAAACAATCGCTCGCATATGCATACATTATTGCATTCTAACTGACGATAAGATTTTTTCGCGAAAAAAATACATGCCCGTGTACGCAAAACAACTCTGTGAAAAATTGTAAAGTTTTTTATAACCCTTAATTACCGAAAGTAGAAATTATGAAAATGAAAATCGCTCGTTTAGTGTGTAACATCTTAGCCTTCATTTGGTAGGAGTAATTTCGTGAATGGAATGGACGTCGCATGTAACGGAAATGTGTAACCACGGTGCTGCCATTTGTGGCGGATCGTGCAAAAAAATGTTCACAAAGCCAAAGGGAAACTTTATAGGATTAACTGTTCTAATAATTTAAACTATTTGGGCAGTATTTTAATTAAAATCCTTGTCAATATTCTGGCCCAAAGCTGGGGTTTAATATTTTTTTAAAGTATATTTCGCTTTTATTTGTATCCATTTGATTATATTGTTTAAAATTACGGTCCGCTGATAAAATTATTCTATAGTTGACGTAGTTGCTCCGGCAGCGAATTCTAGCGACGGGTGCAAAAAATGCGTGTGATTCGCTTACAGAAATGTATTTTAAAACAAAATTTGCGTGTATGTATCACACTAGGCATTATATTTAAAATTATACGGTAAATTATGTGTCCAACTTTTGTTTTATAAGTTTATTTGGAAAATGAAAAAATAATTGTTTATTACCTATGTTAAATGTTACACATCTCTGGCGAGAACTGAAATACAATCTAACTTTTTTTTTTTATGAAGACTACACGAAAGAAGAGCTTTTAGAAGAAGTTAGGATGGACTAAAGATACAAATATATTATGAAAAATTAAAATTATGACGATGAGACACAATTTTTTAATCCCTTAGGCGTTGAATTTTTTAAAATATAAAAAATGAATTTGTTAGTTTTTGTATGTTCATCTTTGGTACTAATATAGTTTATTACGCTTAGTTTAATTCGAAGATATTATTATTAATCGCATACTTACCTTTATTTTTAATTTCACAAAATATAAAAATTTAGATCGTTTTTATCAGAATGTTTATTACTGGTACCCAAAATCATTTGTAACGCTTAATTAAATTCTAAGATATTATTTCTTATCTTAAAATATTCCTGTCCCTTTATAACCCCTTAAGGTTTAAAATTTGCGAAATATAAAAATTGTTGTTTGTAGTTTTAGTGTGTTCATTATTGCTAACCAATCATTTATTACGCTTAATAAATTATGTCACATTATTCATCTTAAAAATATTCTTATCCCTTTTGAACCCCTTAGGTGTGTTTTTATTTGGGAAATTTTAATTTGTTTAATAGAGTTTTTATCATTTTAATTATTGGTACCGAATTTATTTTTCTTTAGCTTGGTTGGTTTCAGAGATACCTATAATTAATATATTAAAACTAAATTTACCCCATTTTCACCCCTTAAGTGTATAATTATTTAATATATAGATCCTAGTTTTAAAGTTGGCTAAAGTTCTTTCTAATAAGAAAAGTTAATCAAAATATGTCCAGCATTTTCAATTGATTCTCAAACAAACAACAAACAGACAAAAATAAAAAAAAACTGTATTTTTGTGTTCTTAATAATGCAAACAGCCATTTGCAATAGTTTTTTTTTTCACAATGTACAGAAATTTTTAATCGAACATATTTATTAGTAATACATATATAAGAAAACCATTCTTTTTCGTTTTCAATTTTATTTATATATTTTCATTGTTAACTTGCGAAATTATTAAGGTATCGGTCAACTTATGTATTAAATATCGAACTTTAAAACGTGTTAAAACGTTATTTAAAAAAAATGCAGTGGAAGTATTATAGAAAATAAAAAGTAGTTAATTGAACAGCAGAGCCTTTAAACAAGAGCAATGAAGCCAGCATTGCGTGTGAGACCGAGACACAATTTTTTATTTTAAACTCATAAAATGTTTCATCTTGTGTATGTAATTACAACAGAATGTCTTTTTGTGGCGAACCACAAGAGTTTATTCGTAGTTTTCATCAGTAACGCTTCGCGCTGGTGTAACAATAGTCGTATATGTTAGGTTCACTCGAAGTTATGAGCATTGACCCGATAATTAAGTGATTCAGTGCATACTTTAATCTAGGCTATTCCTTTACCTAAGCCTCCGTGAGTAGTCGTGTGATAGGTATCCTTTCTTTTACTTTTTGCCATCTACCATATCGATGCAGTGCAGTTTTAATAACATTTAGAAGCAAGGTACCAAATGGATTGCACCCAACGTGGACTGATTAGGCTTGGATATAATGAGTTGATGGTAGAAACGGAAAAATAATAATAAGAAAGGCGCAGTTGGGGTCTGCACCGTTGATTTTTCGTGGAAAACGTCGAGATAAAATCATAACAAGTGTTTCGTATTAATATGTAACTTAAAGTTTTTCTTAATAATGTGGTATTAAATTATCATTCTCTTCTACGAAATGGTTACACAGAGAAGTATAATGGTTACAGAATATATCAATCACAAGGGTACCACATGTAGCAAATGTCTGTGGCAGCTAAAGTAACACAAGCGCACCTCACACTGCTTGGAATCCCAAGTGTCTATCGAAAAGTCATGAGGATGTTGGTGTGCCCAGTGTTGGTAAGGGCGAAGAATCTTCACGGGCATCATAGTGAATCACGCGAGTACTGTCTTTTTTTTTTTCTTCCGCTGTCATGCGTCAGTTCTTCCAACGTCGACATGACGCTGTCAGTGCTGACCGAGTATCGAGACAGCGACGAGAGGATCATGCGCGCCAGGGGTGGACGTAGATCGATGCAAGCAGGAGGTTCGACGTTGACCGTGCAGATGTGACTCGGTCAGTCGAACGCCACAGTGCTAGTAGTGCTGACCTGTCACAGCTATGCGCGATAAGGCGATCGGTGATCGGCATTTCCACGGAGAGCAACTCCGCCAGTGGATGGTTGGTGGCCAACCGGCGCTGATTGACCAAAGTGCCGTCGACCAACCAGGAACTTGAAGCCTGAAGTCAGCACAGCATCGCATTCGTCATCCACCCTGGTCTCCAAGAGAGCGAGGTAGTCCGGACGGCGCAGTGTTTACGGTCCACTGTCGAGAGCGCGACTAAACTGTGGCAGACGTGAGCGGTCACCGTTATTATCCACCCGTACGCGACTCATCTCACAATTGTTGCTCGGCGACGCACCGATGAATTGGCGCAGCTGTGAAGTTTTTTCTGGCAGACGGTGTTGACCTGATCGAGTTTGATTTTTGTCAACTGCCGTCCTCTTTTAAGCTATTATAGAAAAAATGATCGCCACGCTTTTTTTAAAATTAAGTATAGTCCCTCGGAGACGGTTCAAACAAGGTCAGGCCGAAACGTCGAGGCACCATCATTCACTCGGACGAAGGCCTGCGATCTAGATGTACAACAGCGCGGTTTATAGTCTCGAACTTCTTCAAATCGCATTTGAAACTGTAAGCGACCATCGCACACACCGCACGCAAGGCCGAACTCGTTTATCGCCGAAGGCGTTCGGCCAAGTGAGTACGCGCCGCTCTCCGAAGATCGTCCAATCTGTGGATCTCGGGTGGGTTGCTCAGTAACGTAACATTTTACCGTAGCACCAGCGTGCACGTCTTTATGCCCGTGTCAGCATCTGTTGACAACACGACGATATATTTGGTGGTGGTCGCGGTACATACTCGTCTGGTGCTGTCACGTTGTCATCAATCTCTATATCATCACTGTTTTTATTTCTGTACTGTCTCAAAACGACGCCTGCACATGATCCGTAGACGTTTGGACCGTCGCTGGCCGCTGTACGCCCGATGGACCAGCTACGTAATCGCTTTGCTCCGTTCTTTCATTTCTTTTTCGGCGTTTCCGTAGCTCTCTCATTCGCTCGGCACTGGGCTTTTTAGGCTTTTTGGATTAGTTTCGACACGATTTTTCATCTGACTTGCTTATTCAATAATTACGAGCATATTTGCGAGTCATGTGAGATGATATCTTTAGTTATTTTGTAATTTTTAATTAAATGCCGATTTTCACTTATATTTTGGAGAATATTTTCATTGCCTCACTTTGGATCCTGGTAGTTTCCTGAAAGCTCTTCACAATGACACCCGAATCAATGTCCTGGCTAAACGTATTTCCACGCTACACCGATTTATAACTTTACACAAAGCTAACGCCTAACAGTCACGCGCATGCACCTACACTTGTACGATGACGTCACAAGCAAAACAAACACTGCGCGACAAACACCGTCAGACACGTTCTATCCGTTGTGGGCACAACCACTGTTGACGCATAATTAGTCTCGTAGTTATATAGTGGTTCACAGTAGTTTGACACACTAGAAAGTTATACCGAATATCACTGTAACGAGCGAAAAGACGTTTTTACCCCAAAAATAAAATTACAAATGTTTTAAGATAGAAAAAGGTTGCCGCCAACACATTGCTAACATTTTGGAGTGTATTAAGTTCATCCATCCGACCGTCGAAATGTTTAAGCTTGGTGAGCTTTTCACGGACGGACGGATGGAAATTTTCGGGCCGTGTTACTGGCTTCAGGTCACGTGATTGACGGGCGGATGGGAAACGGACGGACACGACGGATCATTGCGAATCCAGCTTCAGCCTACCGGATCTCGAAAAAGAAGTTTCGTTCCGAAAGCTGGAATGTTTCCGACGGTCCGTTCGACGCACCGACGCCATGTCGGGGACTGATGGGGCCACCCCCAACGAAGGCATGACGAGCGGTCCCTGATGGCTCGTTACAGAATGCTGTGTCTCGTCCATATTTGAAAAGATGCCCGTGTCAGGGGGGGAATTGCGAGTGGGTTTTTTTTTTTTTTTCAGAGTTGTCGCTGCGTGGGCTGTGTGGAGGGGAGGAAAGGGTGAGTTGGGTTGGCACCGGAAGAGTCCCCCAGACAAAAAAAAACACGCTTGAAATATACCCACGCTTCCTGTCTGGCCGTGGGAGCTCAACCTCGTTCATACTTGAAGCCTTTGGTAAGGTTGGTGGGGGGGGGGGGTTTGTTTGTAGGTCACCCCCTGGTCCACGCATGCGCGAGTGTTATCTCTGTCGCAAGAACTCACCCCCTCTTCCTCCTTCCCTCTTCCCCGCTGTCGCCAATGGTTCCTTCCTGTCCGGGGGCAGGTTGCGGGGAGGAAGGACAGGGTTCGAACTAAATCATTCCCGTTTGCGTGATAAGCCCGTGCACGGCGACAGAGGTGCAGACAATATCATATCATCATTCCGACACAAATTATTATTTTTTTCTTCATTTATTCGAGGTAGTACCCTTTTACCTACCGCAGAATCTATAATACACTTCTGTTACATACATCCGTTATCCGATTTAACTAAAAAAAAAATTAAAAAATAAGGGTCCTTGTTTATACTAATGTACACGCATTAGAAGTTATACTTACCTACTTTACGTAATACAACTCTAACTTTAATTTTGCATGCAAATGATTAAAAGAAATAAAATAATAAAAGGATTGAAGTGATATAAATACTGTTTGTAAAATATAAATTCATACAAAATTCAAAATTTCGTAAACGTACTCGCCTAATTCCCATAGACGGCAGTTAATGTCAAATGAGATATAGCCAATTGTATTGCAATTTGTCGTGGTCGTCGCCAGCCACACCCAGTGTGTAACTTCTTGAAGTTAGCTATCTGGACTTACTAGGTGTGTTTACCAAGTAATTTCCTGTTCTCCCGATAAAAATTTACAATTCTCCTTACGTGTGTGTACCGAGCAAATGTAAAGTACTTTGGTTTATATTATCATGGCAATATGATAATTTGTGAATACTGTCTTCTTTGTTTTAAATTCTAAAAAAAAAAAACAATCAATGTGTGGTTACCACACGCATCAGAATTGCAGGTTCACATGCAAGAGGGATAGGAATTGTTTTGGGTACTCTTAATATTTTAAACACTCGTAATCATTCGTTAAAAGTATAATTTTACAAATATCTGCCAATGTCATCATTGGAATCTAAAAATGAATCAGTGGTTTTGTGAAAGCTGAAAATAGGTTAAATTACCCTATTGGAAGTGTTTATACATATTGTCACAATTTCAATGCTAACTTCAGAATTGAGAGTTTAGAGGTTGCGAATGTATGTATGCTCAAATAGGCAAACTTATGCAAAAGTATGAGAAAGTGGGTAAACGTTTACAAAACTATTTGAAAGTATTTGAAATCATGTGCTGTATCGGTCATCAATAACTCTGCACCATCGAGCAATCACTCACCGGCTATCTCTCTCCCCCCCCCCCCCCTAATTCCTTAGAATAAAACTAAGAAATATATAATTGTCATTTTCATTTTCATACTTTGTATCTAAAACTCTTCAACTTAATATCCAACTAAACACATCCAATCTGTCTATCAATTGCAACGAAGTTAACCAGTCAAACTATGACCTTGTAACAAAGGTGTAAACTAAGGTTGTATGACGGCCTGTTATACCTGGAAGCGTTGGAATTCAGTTCGCGTGTTCAGTTACATTTTCTCTTGCATTTCTTTCTCCCTGTGCAACTGTAATTGCGAAAGTCACGAAACCACTGGTGCGAGGTATAAATAGTGGGTGAAAGCATTCCACGGATTTCGCGGCATGGATATTTCCGCTATAAATGATATCACCTACTTGCCATGACAGACTGTTCTTGAGTTCATGCCCTGTTTACTTTAAGTATGAACTCTTTAAATTTAGAAACATTTTAGCTTACTAGAGCATCGTTTGTCTCACTTCCGATAGAAGTGAGGAGAGTAATAATGTGAATACCAATCCTTTGGAGTATCCTTTCAACAAACTGTAAGATTATTTGTAAAAATAAAAAGTCTGAGGCCAGTATTCGAAGACACAAAAACTAGGGTTTAGATGTTGAATATGATACATCTGTTCCCTAACCGTATTCCAAGTACACAAAATAGCTCCCAAACGCTTATAACACACGATCCGTCCCTTATTTTTAGAGAACAGATTTTTGTGTTATCTATGACCTATCTTTAGCACATACTTCTGCGCATGCATGTATATTGAGATTCATACTATTTCCTTTTTCTTTTTAAATTTCGATACATCTTATTACGAAAATAAAAGTTGATATATTTTTTTAAAATTTTGAATAGGTTATTTTATTAATAAGTTTAAATTATTTAATATTATAATAATATTTTAGATGCAATATTTGTTAAGTTTTTGGTAATATATGGTTTAAACATTTTTTACTATTAAAGTACTTATTTTATTAATTTTTTTATTTAAAATTTAATAGGTATTTTGATTTTGGTTGATTGGAATTTTTAGGATTCCAGGGTTTATATTTATATTAGGAAGAATATCATAAATTAATTAGTTTATTCAAAAAAGTTTTTATTAATTTTTATATTTTAATTTTATTTTAGTGTATTTTCTTAATAATTATTTAGTTTATATAGCTTATATATAGTTTGATATTAAGTGTATTAAAGAAGAAATTCTTCTTATAAGCATTTATAACAAATTAATTTTTATGTTACAATGATAAAGCAATGTTTTAACTAAACAATAAAAATACAAAAATAAACGGTGATTTTGTCCAGATGGAGGACCCGTGTCTGCTACCATGAACTCTTATATACTCACTTTCGTGAACATCAAGGTACCTACCAAACGTATTAGTGTGAAAAATGAAACTTTGTGGCAGTGAAACTATATTTGAATACATTTTATACATTTTAATGGTCATAAAAAGAAAAAAAAAAACGCAACTTAAAAAGTACTTGAGAAAATTTTTTATATGGTTCCATTTTTGTACTTTGGTGCTGCTATTACAAGAATTTTTGCTATAGCAATTGTATCGATTGATGCAAAACGTTCTGCTAGAATGCGTTGGAACTTGTTTCTAGCCTCCTGCAGGGCACCGTTTATTAAAACGGTTGCCGATATGTTACCTTACTGAGATTCAGTTTGGACACGTCCTGGAATACGGCCCGCGAGTCAGGTTACGGTTGTGTCCCAACAAGGCAGTGCTTACTCGCTACCTTACCCGAACGTCTTGGAATAAAGTATCAAGTATGGAACAAACGGAAAACATTAAAAAGTAAGCCCACTGACCTAACTTGTATGACAAAACTTTTAAATTAAAAATATTTACGTTGCTATTAAAAATTACACTGGTCATAAATTACCCTGGTCACAAATTACCCTGGTCACAAATTACCCTGGACTCTCAGTAACTTTGCTGAATTTTCTTAATTAGTGGGTACTGAGAAAACTTATTTTGACCATAAACCTGTAATTTTTTTGTATATTGGCAATACCTTATAAAACTGGTTGAATCTTAACCAAAAACACTCTTCTTACTTACACTTTCTTGATAACAGCGTGGCAACGAAACTATTAGAAATCCAGCGTATGATATACAAACATCCAGTAATTTATGTCACAAGTTATTTTAAATAATTTGAGGTAAAATCTGTAGCTGGATGTCTCACTACCACTTCCAAACCACAATGCCCGCAACTCACAAAGAATTGCACCTTCTTTCACGCAGAAATTACATGAGTAATAAATACTAATGGATACTAAAACTATTGTAAATGTATACAGACTACTCAGTTAAAATATAACATCTGCGGAAAGAAAAAACTAATATTTCGGTTCGTGTAAACAATCACAAAACTAAGGGCATAATAAAAAAGGGAGGGCACTAAGAAGCATATCGCTGTAAATAATATCCTGGAAATAGTTTGAGCCTGAATTTTACTCGAAGTATCATCTGAGTAAGTTTTACACTCTTTACAAATTTAATTTATATGATTGACCTGAATATGTAACCTGTTACCAGTATCCCCAGAATTACATATAATAGAAATACCCAAGTTGAAATAATTCATATCTTTGAACAAATTACCATTTAAAACATTTGAATTAAAATATTGATTTACAAAAATACTGTTATAACTAGCCCCCAGTTTTAAAGTCCAAAATGTCAGCCAAAACTCGCCTGGGTTTGAAAAAAAATCAAATTTCTCAGATGTAGACATAACTCTGAAACAGTTAATCGCACTAACAAAAAGAATATTAAACACCCTTTTCGCGATTCAGTGAATTTTTTTTTACTTCGCACACGTTACGCCATTTTATGTCAAATTGGGGAATCTGTAAACAGTACAAACTTGTGAAAAATTTTCCTAAAATCAGCTTTTTTGCAAATGACTGACACCGCCAATGATTTGAAACAATCTTCTCTCTGACGTCTTGTTATGCAGACTTGTTGAGAAGTAAAGGGCTTTGATGAGCACTTACTTGCATTTGTTCAGGTTCTCGACTCCACCCACCTCGAGAAATGTACGCCAGCTCCAGGCACACGCCACTGACCATACACCTTGGTGGACATGAAGTTCTTGCCGCCGGCGCGCCGGTCTGAACTCACGCGAAACACCGCTGAAGCGTTCTCTGTTAACGCGCCAAGCGAAATTCCAGGCTCGCACGAACACAATGTTACGAGTCCCGCTGGCATAGTTAAATTACAGCTTTCGTTCGACTCGCAAGTTTCGCACCGCTCCGTGAAACACGTCGGCGCGCCATCATGTCTGGCCGGTCACAACTCTTTCCCCTTACGCGCCGAAACAGCTGTTTTCTTGTGTTTATTATATCTTTGATTATGCTCAACTAACTAATAACCCATCGCTCCTCTTTTGCATTTTCAGGCTATTGCTGATGTTTTGTTGTTTTCTTTGGCAATGCTCGTTAACATAAGAAGAGAGAATGTGCTTATAATTGTGTTATTGTGTACCTACTTTGTGGTTTGGTTTTATCGTTGAAGTTTATTATTGTGTAACTAGTTTTATCATTCGAGAGCATAATTTAATTGTGACGTTTCACTTCTAACACATGTGTTTTTTTTTTCCGATGCTTCTGGAAATGGTAAAGATTGATTTTAAAACCTGTTTTTGGACAAACGCCAATTCTGGTTACACTTTCTCACGAGTAAAGACCTAAATATATTTGGATTCATTTCGTAGTATGCAAAAATTCAAAAACTTATACCTGCGTGCTGCTTCTGCTACTGGTTCTCTGCCAATCGGAAGCATCTAGGCCAATTAGAAACTTTCAGCCAAAGATGTATGGGAATCTCACGGTTACCCAGGTGAGACGCCTCACACGTCTGCAGCCAATGAACAGGCGACGTTTACCCAAATATGCTAAGGATCGGGGTATCTATCCTGGAGGATGTTGAGCCCACGGAGTTTTCCAGTCCCGAGTCATTAGAAACTTAAAATGCGGACAAAAAAGGATAAACATGAAAACACACAGGGAACAAGCCCAAATAAGCCAATACAAGAATGTAAGAACATAGACAGCACAGAAAAATACAGAGGAAGGAATTAGTCAGAAAAAATATATACACAGCGCAGACGGACACTTTGGGCGGAAAACGACGAGATAGTTATGACAAGAACAGTAAATGGAGACAAAAAAGAACATTGGACAACATAGCGACAAAGAGAAGAACACAACGATGATAATAAACAGATAACGGGGACAAAACAACGACAATTCAGAGACGCACAGGCGAGTCAAGCGATGTTGCAACCAAGCATATACATAATTTTTGGATTTTATTCATCAAATTTTTTTTTCTTAAATTTTTTATTTCGTGCTAGGTTTATAAACGTGTAAAGGGTTGCGCAGGTCTTACTAGTTATTGTTGAAGAAAACAATCGAAAGGAAGATTAACCACTCTCTCTTTTTTTAATTACACGGGAGTGCTTTATCTAAACGTTTGAGGCGGCAACGAAACGATTTTTTTTTTTAAACGCTCATTGTTTTCCGAATGTACCCGATAGAATAAAGGTGGGAGGGGTGGCAAATTCGTTGGCGTCGCCTGGGCTGGCGCAGTTGCATAAATCAACCAGCCACCCTGCAAACCCCCGCCCCGCTATTCAGGAAGAACTCGAGAGCGATTGTCCCGATTCGCGCAGGGACCCTGCCCGCTTATCGCGACAAGATAAACACTGGAACCGATATCGTTCTCTTTCATCCTGGCATCAGGGCCTCATCTTTTTCGGTCGCGCCCCTGCGATGATATGCCGCCCGTCAAGCACACTTGCCAGCCGGGAGACGGGGAGTGGAATTTCAAGGGGCAAGCGAACGTCAATTATTTGTTTACTAGCTGATGCCCGGCATGCGTTGCAATGCCTCAATCAGTTTTTTTTTGTAATTTTTTTAAATTGGTACACTTATACAAAGCGTATCTCTATCTCTGTCTCTCTCTCTATCTACATATAAATTCACCTATTTCTTTCTCTCTCTCTCTCTCTCTCTCTCTCTCTCTATATATATATATATATATATACATATATATACATATCTATATATATACACCTCTATATCTCTGTTCTATATACCTATATGTCCCTATATATACACCTCTATATCTCTCTTCAATATACCTATATATATACACCTCTATATCTCTCTTCTATATACCTATATATACACCTCTATATCTCTCTTCTATATACCTATATATACACCTCTATATCTCTCTTCTATATACCTATATATATACACCTCTATATCTCTCTTCTATACACCTATATGTCCCTAAATCTCCACATGTCCCTTTATAACAATGAAAATATTAAAAAAATATAAGTGTTTACCTATCTGTATTTTAATGTATGGTTTTAAGTGTGTCAAATGTAGCATAAGTACATAAAAACATGCGCGTAATTATATTCAACGTTGTGCCAAACTTTCAAAGTAATCGGTGAAAAACTTTCGGAAATTTAATGTTTTGAGCGAACGAACAATTATATTTTTATTTATAAAGATTTATCTACTTAAAGTTCGTTGAAGGACCAGATTCCATCATATACGTGTACTTCATTCACTTATCTTGAACAATATGCAATAAAGATATTAAGAATTTTTTAAATAAAATAAAATTTATTTATATTAAATAGAATTGCATAGCCATGGTCAGGCAACATTTCAATAAAACAACTTTTCAAAAAATAAAGTAAAGTACATAATTATGATTTTTAAGTAATTTTTTTATTTGTTAGCCATTATTAAGTTTGCTGGTTGAGTACGTAAAATATTTTATGTTTATAAATAGTCCATCCATACGCTGGATCACTTTCGTAACAAGGTGTTGGGAGCTAACCCTCATTGATTACGTATTTCGGCGTCTCATGACAAGATTTTGTTTATAAAATGTCCTTAATTATTTACTTTTTTTACTCTGCCAGCACTCGTAACTTTATTTCATGCAGCACGAATTAACAATAGCTGACAACAATGTTTTGGAAATTCTTACCGTAAGAAAAAGTGCATTAAATGACTATTGCATCAGTCCTTACTAAACTAAATATATATATATATATATATATATATATAGAGAGAGAGAGAGAGAAAGAGAGATATAGATTAAGTTGTAAGAAGAGTGTTATAGTAGAAATTATCTGTGTGGTAACTCCTTATTTAAATACTTTAATACTAAACTATTTTTCACATTTAAGTAAATTTATTTAACTGCAAACATAGTCAGTGAAAAATCAATTAATTAGTTCCCAACTCAAATAATATAAACAGGCAGCTTTTACACTACCAAAAAATAGTAAGAAAATCAAACGTATGACATAAGTGATTTTTAAATACATTAAAATTTACAATCTTTAGTAAGAAATGTGATCAAAAGATTAAAAATCCTTCACACATCCAGGCTTATGTGTGTAAAAACATAACCTCACATTGACCGTCATAGTATTTTTTTCCCTTCCTCATTCTGGGATCACAGGACCTAAATGTTTGGTTTTTATTCTGGAGACAACTGTCTGAATAATTGGGCTCGTTTCTGCGTGGAGTACTTTGCTGTCGGTACTCCATTTTTACAGTGCCGAAAATATTTCCCGTAACGAGTGTTGCCTGTTGTCATACTGCTGCCATAATTTTTTTTCCGGAGAGTATTTTGCGTCCAGAGTTGCAACGACTATCCTTCTCTCGTGCGCTTCCAGTTTGTTCACAATAAAAGTATCTGGCAGAACGGTAAAAAGCACTCTACGGTTGACTGACGTGTATTGATTTTTAACTCCCATTTAACACCGTTGAAAATAACGTCCCCAAAATAAAATGAAAGTTCAATATGTTTTACTTGCAAAACTAGTTAGATGAAGACACCTATTCTTTTTGGTAGTGTAGGCTAATGTGTTTAAATTTAATATAAATATAATAGCAGTCAGATAACATTTGAAATAATATAAAAATATACAAGTTTACACATGGTGTTTTAAATTACAAATTGAAGTCTAGAAGATAAACTTTCTTACCACTTCCACCCATAGTTTGGCACCTAAGCTACTTAGTATAGGAAATATTATGTAACTGAAAGAGTGATTTGGTTTTAGTAACTATCAATGTCATTGATGTACCATCACTAAAGTTTGTGTGCAGCAGGATTAAAGCCTGCCAACACATTCTGTGACATTTATGTATTGTGGATTTTGTATTAAAAATGTGAAACATATAGTTATTTAAAAAAGTGTATTTTTTTTTGTTTTCGTTGAGGCATCAATAATCTAATCCTCATTTTGTTGCAAAGAGGTTCCTCTTAAAGTAACTACAGTCAACAGTATTCCACGGGTATATAAAATTAAATTTATTTATTTATTTAACTTTTATTGGAACACTCACAATGAAAAAAAAAGCAGATTAAAAATTTTTATACGTATAATTCCGAAGATTCAACAATTCCCACGTTGTTTTATGTTTGCATTGCATTTAGGCTAAAAACTGGTTTTATGTATGCATTGCATTTAGGCTAAAAACTGGTTTTAAGCCCAGTTATTTCCGCAGTCATTCTGTGTTCAGTTGCACGTTAACGCTTTGCGGTAATGTTTTAATTAAATATTGCATATGAAAGCTTAGATGCATACTAAAATCCAAAAGCAAAAACCTTTCAAATAAAAACCGAGGTGAAGAAGGCGTTACAATTATTAAATTTAAATGAAATAAGCTTCCTTTTGAAACTACTTGCGGAAAGATTTACTTGATATAATCAAATTTTAAGAGATATTAAAATTTTTATATTTTTATTCCTTCAACTGATAAAACATTTTAAGATCAAAAAATATTTATGAATATGGTACAATTTCTGAAGTGTACATGTATAATTTGACATTATTTAACAATACGATTACGAATCACTTTAAATTAAATTAAAGTTTTGGAGATTGTACAGTTTGTTCAAAATATTTTAGTCCGGCCAAAATACTTTTAGTTCTCGTAATTATTATGATAGTGAAGATAAGATAATTTTTTTCCTTCGGCTGTAGAACATCATGGTGCCTTGGAATACGGCGTAGACGGCACGGTGGCATATTCCGTGAACTCGATAGAAGTTGGTAGGTGGGAAGCCATCCGGGAAAGATGTTGGAACCAGGAGAACGGATGACGGGGCACAGAGAGAAACACAATCACGTGGGCAGTTATGTCCCTCGATACGTGAGCAGACGGAGTTGAAGCATAGAACAAAAACACAAAATGGCAGTGTTGATTTGTCTAGCAAACGCACACGCACGAGGAGACGAGAACTCAAAAGCCGACCAGTAAAGCCAGTTATAAAGATGAATGAAGGTTTATGTTCGGGATAAATCCTTCCTGGGTGGATTGCATTATCGTCTAAACAAAAAGCGGTGGATACACGAGACAGGGACGAGCAAGGTGGTGTTGACCGACTGCGGCGGAGGAAGGAACAGTTGTCCTCGCGTCTTCGGGGGGCAGCCAGAGGACTCTCAACACGGACAAGTCATTCCGCCAGAGGGGCGTGGTGAAGTTTAAGGACGCACCACAACGCCGAAATACCACAACGCCGAATGTACAATAACGCCGAAAACCATAACGCCAAATGCCAAACTGACTACAACGCCGACAGCTAGAAAACTGCTGTGTACCACAACGCAGAATTACCACAACGCCGAAATACATTAACGCCGAAAAATGTCATTGCAGGACTGCCACAAAAGTTAGGTTAGGTAAGGTTAGCACACAATTTCATTCAGTTGTTTTTCATTTTGCTCCTGTGGCGCCCCCTCCCCGCAGCAAAATTTTTTGGCGTTACTGTATTTCGGCGTTGTGGTACACAGCAGTTTTCTAGCTGTTGGCGTTGTGGTCAATTTGGCATTCGGCGTTATGGTATTCGGCGTTATTGTACGTTCGGCGTTGTGGTACCTGTCGGTAAAAAAAAGGGGGGGTTGTCTGTAAAGTCGGTTTACGGACAATAATTTTACGTGATAACGTCATAAGAAAAAATTGATGAAAAATTGCATACTTTTTTAATTTTCATATATTATTTACAGTTTTTGAAAATTTAATTTAAATAATTTTTTTAAATATAATCACAGAACAATTATTTAAAACGCCCGCCTTTAACCTGTTTGATATTATAGAAGATTTTCTCGCACGGTGGTTGGCAGGTTCTTGCACGCTCGGCTCAGGCGGAACGTGACAATTTTTCGTGCGTGCAGCTGGCGTTCATCGATTTATAAAACGTTATCGCGTCAAAACCAAAAAAGAAGAAATCAACCGGAGCAATGCAGGAACGCAGCGAAACTTGCGGGAACCTATACGTCGACGGAGGGAGCGCGTGGGCAAATAGTAACTCTCGGGCAGAGCATAGATTTGCGTTCGAAATGTTTCAGCGAGAAGGTGGCGAGATGAGTTGGCCGGGAGACGACGACAGGAGGTGCGCATGCATCAGTGCACTGACAAAGTAAGAAGCAAAGCTACCGACGCGACGCCTAGCGAAGGTGTACTGGTGAAGAAATGCAAATTTCAGGCCGAAAGGCTAGAAAAAAGAAATAAAAGGGAAATACACCAAAGTAAAACTTCTCGTATGTAAAAAAAAAAGTGAGCTAGTTTTTCAGTACTCGCCAGATATGTGTAACATATAGCCTCGGTAACGAGCAAATTTTATGATTTCTCAAGTTGAAAATGCACATATATGTAATGCGAAACTCGGACACGAACTTCAACGTGGAATTCTTTATATATGTAAATATGCCGAGCTTGACAAATATACCCGAAAATTTTGTTTTCGACTACATTTCTGAACGCGAATCATACGTAGTTTTTCCGCACCCGTCGATAGAATTCGATGTCGGATCGGCAAAGTCGATTATCGAATCGTTCGATTTGCAGAGCGATATTTAAGCAATGTTTACCTCTTTGGTTTAGTTAACATTGGTGGGCACCATCAGTCACAATTGGCAGCCCCCGTGGCTACATATTTCCATTCCATGCGACTTACGTCACATCCGTATTCCGTTCCATTTACGAAGTTACTCATACTGACAGCTAACTAAGATCTTGCACATAAAAATCACATTTTAAATAAAGTTAATTTCCCTGAAAAATTAAAAAGTGTAATCATATTACATAAAATTGGCACAGTTTAGCTTAACTTAGTTATGTGGCACACTGATGTTGACAAAACTTAATTATTTGATAATATTTTTTGAGACGTGATAAAAAAAAAGGTCAGGGGTCATACCTACTAGGTATTTAAAATCGTGTGGTGAATTAGTTTAACCGTTACATAATATTATACGTCAACCAATTACAGGCGTGAAATACTACACAGATTTATCTTCACAATTGCTTCATGGCACAGAAAATTATCTGGTCAACCTTTAGTTGACTGACATTAATACGGAATCTTACATCACCGTGATGATCCGAGTTATGGTCCCAGGGAGGTAAAATAGGGAAATTTTTGCAAGTAGGAAACATAGCTGTGCTGTATGGAAGTTGGTAAGTTTTCTTGAGTTTTTTTCCTCTCCGAATCCACATAAGAATTCCATCACTTCTGAACCTCAACGTTTATTCATTCACAAATCATCTCTTACTACATTCTTTCAAAAATAATTACATTTTCACGCAGATGTTGTAAAAAAATTTCAGCTCACTTCACCAGCGTATTTCAGCCCCTTCTGAGTCACAGCACTAAAGATTTTTTTACTATATTCATTGTAATTATGATACTGCTATGTAATTAGAAACCAAGAAAATAATTTTAAGTTGGAATATTTTCTATTAAAATTTTATTAAAAATGGTCCATTACTTCTAAAAGGTACCTACTTGTTATGTAAGTAAGTTTGAATTGCAAGGCTTTAGGAATATAGCTGTAGACCAAGAAAAGTTTTTTTCGTTGCCGTTACTGTTTGCGTGACTTAAATTAGTTGTCTCCTAATTAAGTTATCTAAAGAAAAGTATACTCCAGCCTCTCAATTACCTAAGAAGTGAAAACGCGGTTTTCCACTGGGATGGGGCACAACTTATGTAGTTTCGTTAATAACACTGTAAACCAATACAGAAGACCTATTTTGTCACACCAGGCGTTGTTGTCCTATGCGTTGTTATCACATTAGTACAACAGTTTGGCAGAAGATGTGTGCAGTATTAATTCTCTATTTGTTTAAAATTTACGAAGTATTTTGATTATGTTAAGAGTTGGAAAAACAAGTCCGAAAGGAAAGCCTGATTAATGAAATACAGTTTTTATTTACTATTTTATAGTTAATCTTTTAGTTCAATTATAACAATCTGGACGGCCGACCACAGATTGATCACATCTCCGTAGATCTACTTTTTTACTTTTCCCATTGGAGTTCGTCTCGACAGTCTCTTACCGCGGATCTCTGTCCCAACACAAGTCACTGCCTCGCGCTACTCACTCGACACACTACACAGTCCCGGATGCCTCAAGTCTTCTCACACGAAGCACGTCGCTCGTCGCCAGCGCTCGCTCACAATTCAGTCGCCGTCTTCACTTCACTATTAATAGCAGTAACTCAGTCGCTCGCCTGTGTCGCCACTGGTCTCTTGACACTCTCATGCAACTCACCGCAGGTCAGCCTCGGTCTTAAAAAAAAATGCGCAGTTCCGAACTGGAAAGGTCTCGTAGCCTTCCGAAGTGTCGCGTCATCAGAATCACCGACTTAACAACTCGAAACTTCAAGAACAAAGGCGTCCTAGTTACGTCACTTTCCTCGCAGACTGGGTTCTGGGAACGTGCCGAAAAATCGAGAGACGCAAAGAATCTCCGGGCTCAGTGAGAAAGCGCTGAGAAAGGGTAAGGGGCTGTGGTGAGGCGCCGCTGCTAATCGAATTACCGCAGAGAGACGCGCGCTACCTGTCCGGGAGTTGTGGCATCCCCTGGACCCCCCGCTGTGCTGGCCGACTGGCCTGCCTCGTTGCCTCACCTCTAGTATTCTCGTAACAAAATTTAAAAAATATCACTCTAATCTAGAAAAATCTTTATTTTAAGTTACACAACTCGGTGAGAATATATATATATATTTATATATAATAGGATGTTGGTATGTATGGCGTTGATGAACCCCAACATCGTTTGATCAATCGCCATGAAAGTTGGCACATCAAAGTGTTTTTTTTTTCATGGGGAAGGTTTTTATGCAATTTATTTTGTAACTAGCCGCTAGATGGTGCTGCAGTGAATGAACTTGTAATCGTTCAACCGATTGCCCTGAAAATTAGTACACATATATATTTGAACATGGAGAATATTTTCGCGGTATAAACTTTGCTATAACTCACCACTAATGCCTCTGCAGCGCATTAAATTCTACACCGTTCGACCGATCACAATGGGTAAACTTAAAACCATAGGTCATAGAAGTACAAACATCAATACTGTGTCATTTCTCTATATCCACCACACTGTCATATAGCGCTATCCATTTTGTTTTAACTAGCGGACAGTGTATGACTATGTGTTTAGCCCAGGCAACGCCGGGTACTGCCGCTAGTCTGTTATAAACATTTAGAGCTGCAAACATATTGAGAGATGCGAAAACGTTAATCGACATGTAATAAAAAATGAACTTCAAGCATTTACTAATAACACACTTTTTTTAGTGTCGTGCCTTACCATCAGGATGTCTGTGTCACTCTCACCTATGTTTATAATATTGAACTGTCCAACGTAAATTTCCAGGGTGATTGGTACCTAGTATTTAAACATGGGCTTTCCAAGACTCATCAGTAAGTGAACTACGTTGAATTATGATGAATGCTATTTCTACCAAATCGTTGGTGATGGGCAAGACTATAACGATTAAACCAAGGGTGCAATAATGTCAATTTAAATAATGAACTAAAAAAACTTATCTCTAACTACTCATTAGTTTTACGCTGAGACTGTAAACAAGGTAAACGCTAGTAATCAGCGTCTGAAAGCCACAAGTACAGAGAAACCAGTAATGTGGCTGTCATAACGTATTGTGCAATTTGTTTATCAAACGAAATATTTTTAGCGATCACTAAATAAATGTAACAATTGTACGTTTATTACAGATATAATAATATCGTGTTCACTAATGATTGTTAAATGGTCCTTCACAACCATCCTTATTTGTTACAAAATATTTGGCGAGGTTAATATTACATAGAAAATATTATACGGTGATCTTAACAAAAATGGGGTATGTTAAATAAAAATCATTATATTGTGTTAAAGAAAAAAGTCAAAATATTTACTTGATATTATTGCTAGTTTGATTTATATACGACTACAAATTAAAGTCATTGAAAATTATACTTTTTTTTTGCTTTTTAAGAAAATATAATAGAATATATATTTTTTTAACGAAGAAAATGTAACCCTCGCATCCGAAATGCATTTAGCGCTTGTAAGAAAGGGGAAAAAATTGTGGTGTTCTCTTTTGCATTTGTTTCAAGTTTAAACGCCAGCCTGCCGCGGTGAAAACGGCACAGCCGCAATAAGTCAACGAGTTTTAAATTTCCCCGCGCAGCAAATTTCTAGGTCATTATGATGCCCGGAGCGCGAGCGGAGGGGGGAGGGGGGAGAAAAAAAATTGTAACGACTTCGGTCTGTAACAAATTACCTGCATAATTACAGTCACGGGAGGTGTGAGAGGCGACAGGAGGAGAATGGGGAGGAGACGCCGAGAATACCAAGGACACGCGGGGAGAAAGGATTGGCTGAGGATGTTGAAATAATGCAGCCTCCCCTCGCTGGCTTAGAAGTCTCTCCACGTTAAAACACCCCGAATATTAACAAAAGACTCCTGCAGGGAGTGATTTACTCACGCAAAGCAAGGGCACTTAACCTTTAGTGTTTTTTTAACAAAATGCACGACCTTCTCTTTAAACTTACCTGCCGTAAGGAATTACGAAATTCAGGGGAAGCGGTGGAGCAGATGGTAGGGTGGCTGGAGGAAGGCCCATAAATAACAACGCGCCTTAAGGGAGAGAGTGAATTAGGTGTCTCCTTCGCAGGAAGATAAAGATACGTTAACGCCTTGCCCTGCTGATAATATTATTTTTTGGTTATCTTCCTTACGTTGCTTCGTTTCGTTTCTTCTTCTTTGAGTGCGTTCGTCATTTTCGAAGCACGCGTTGTTTGAAGATGGCATGAAGTATCCAGACTTTGGCAAACTCACCTTAGAAGATGTCCGACATTACACAACAAAGTATCCTACAATTATTCTGCTTAAATGAGTAAGTTTTTGACACTTGATTCTATAAAAATAATTTCAAAACTTTGGTTGTTGTTTAAAATATCTTTTACCACTTTCATAGTTGAATATTTAAATAATGAGAAAATTAAAGGACAATTATTATTTTAATTATTTCATGTTATTGTTTAGTATATTATTGTGTTTTATACAGTAATAAATTAAAGGGTTGCATAGGCCTTTTTTTGCATTTATTTCTTTATATAATTTGTATATCAATAAAACTTGAATTTCTCAACAACAAAATTCCAGAATATTTAGAAATTCGCGTCTAACAGTTAAGCATATAAAGTGCAAAGTAATGTGACTTTCCAAAACTAAGGTGGCCACCTAGCAATTAAATATCGACTCAAATGTCCTTAGCTAGTGTGAGTTGTAACAAGTATGAACCCTAAACAAGACTGGCCATGGATCTTTGACCAATAAGCGTTGCGTCGTAGCTTAGTAAATTTTAATTTATTTTGATGCATCCAGTAATAATATTTAGTCTGGATCCCGCCGCCAGTCGAGGAGAACATGAAAAAAAAATTATGAATGAGTTTTCCAGTATTCGCCACGACTTCTGACATCTAACCTCGGTAACGAGCAAATTTAAGTGTTCTCATGTTGCAAATACACTTATAATACGGAACTCTAACACAAAATTTAACCTATAATTCTTTCAAATAGTGTCAAGCGTGATAAATATACGCAAATGGTGTTTTCAACTACATTTTTCGACACTAATCACACGTAGTTTCCGCACCCGCGGCTAGGATTCGCTGCCGGAGCAGCTACGTCGACTACTGAATCATTTTATTTGCAGATTGAATTATAAAATATGTATACTGAAAATGCTCAGATATGAGCGAAAAAATATACTTGGAAAAATTTCTAAACCCCAGCTTTTTACCTGAATTCCGACAAGGAATTTGATTAAAATTCTGCCCATCTTGTCAAAGGTCACTTAATAGAAAATACTAAAAGTTTTCTCTTTGTCTTTGTAAACTTTGGTTAGCGTCATTCAACACAGATGGCAGCACCGTGGTTGTTACGCACTTACGTTCCTTGAATTCCTTTACAATCACAAAAATTCTCCCACCAAATACCGTATACAAAGAGCTAAACTGTTATATATCAAAAATTTGTTAGTTAATGAAATGGAGTAATATTTTCCTTCGATTTAAGTCAAAAATGTTTAACGGATTTTAGTCTGTTAACTTAAGCTCAAAAATTTTGGGTGACTGATAGTAAGCAAATAAAATAAATATTTTCTTAAACCCGATTCATCATTGACTACCTAATACGTTAATACAAAATATTTTTTTGTGTTTAATTTCTACTTTTCAGCAACATTCAAAAGTAAATATAAAAAGAGGTGCACTTTACGTGGTAAATGACAGAAATATTCTCTGGGACAGTAAAAATCATGAACCTAAAACAATAAATTTTTGTCCAAGTATCTTTAAGAGACAAGCTAAGAGGAAAAAAACACAGCATTCAGTACCACAGCGCCCTGCAATGTCTGGTTAGTAAGACATTAGATTGAACAGAATATTACGTAGCTATTTAATATAGAAATTTTAAGGATAATCTCCAAATTAAAAATATAAAGCTTACTATTTACACTAGTTCTTCTGGTCCAGTGAGCCTATCCGTTATTCAAGATAAACTTGCAATAATTTTTAAGTTACACTGCTCAATCCAATTAAAATAATTTGTGCAAGGATTGTAAAAAATACATTATTTATATACATTTTTTTGACGAAGTAGTCAGGTATTTAAAAATCTGTAATTTTAATGGAAATGCTTAAGTATATTTATAAACAAAAACTAACTACATGCTTGCCAGGTTTTAGAATACAAATTATGAAGGTTCACTAGTTCTCAACGCAAGAGGAAAAAAAATTAGTTTTCAAGCCATCCAGGTTTTTAAGAGTTTTTTAAAATTTTTCTTGATATTTCAAATAAGCTTTGGTTTCTGAAGTATTTTTTTTTAAATGTTCAAAATGTCTGCAGCAATTTGTTTTGAATTTAATAAATTTTTCTACTCATGAATATATTTCAATACATTTTAACAAAATATTTACAAATAAAATGGGGTTGTCTTTAAAGACGGTTTACGGACGATAATTTTACGTGAATACGTCATAAGAAAACATTCATGAAAAATTGCATACTTTTTAATTTTCAAATATTATTTACCGTTTTTGAAATTTTAATATAAATAATTTGTTTAAATATATTCACGAACAATTAGTTATAGAAATAAACTGACATCAAATCAATGTCAACAAATTGTTAATATGAAATGACGAAATTGGACAAATAAATCAAATTTTTTAAATGGCTGCTTTTAAAATGCCCGCCTTAACCTGTTTGATATTATAGAAGATTTTATCACACGGTGTTTGGCAGGTTCTTGCACGCTTGGCTCAGGCGGAACGTGACAATTAGTCATGCTTTTTCGTGCGTGCAGCCGGCGTTCATCGATTTATAAGACGTTATCGCGTCAAAAATATTAAGGTTAACAATTATTATAAAATATTAGGTCGTACTTAGTTATTATATTAATATATGAAATTCTAAAACACATATTCTTGTTTTCTGAAAATCGGTGCGGTTCACAATTTTAAAATAATAAAAAAATTGCAAAAAAACTTTAAACCATTTATGTTTTAACGTTAAAAGTATATATTTTTTAAAATTTATGAACTAAAATATATTTATAATAATTCAATAATATTTATGCTAGGAAAGCAAAGATTACGCATAACATGAAATTTGTTATGTTTGTATTATACAAGGATATTTTTTATTTCTTAATTAAAAATATAATGGCGACTAGTTTACATGGAGAGCTATGCTGGGAACACATGGAATCAGATAAGACGCGACGCCACAAGGTGCCTCGCGCCAGCTTAACACCTTTTTTTTTGTCAGCTGACAGAGTATTTTTGGTACGTAATTTCTTCCCACATTCTTGGTATATAATTGGTCGTTGTGATACTCCTTCAATGATAGATTATATAAAACAGGTCTCTCCTGTGATAAACATACTAATCGATCTGCATAAAGCTGAAATATTTCAGAAAATTCAATTAAAATACCTTACGAGTGAATATTTGCTCAAATAAAATTAACAATGAAAAACAGTCTGTGAATTGTCAGCTGTAAACACACTACGGAATACTTTGGATGACAATTTTTATTTATAGTCGCTCATGTGCAGAACAATGCAGCCACCAGACAGCTATGTTCCAACTTTTTGCTCGGCATCCTCCACCACTCCTCCCAAATATGCGTGCGCCCTTTAAGGGTAGATTGGGAGTCGGCTTACAGATCCTTATTTGACGTGACAACGTCTAATAAATTGATGATCGCCGGCTGCAAGCACGAAAAAGTGTCCCGTTGCGCACATTGTCCCGTTACGCTTAATCCCGTTACGTTCATTGTACTCTTGCGCCGCATCTATCTCTCTTCCACTCGATTGGAACAACCATCGATTTGACATTTTCGAGGCACATTAAACTTGATACACTCCCATTCGTTTCCTACTTTTTCTATCATCGTCCCATCCTTAACAGAATAACACAGATTGGAAGTAGTTAAATAGAATAATCTCTCCGTTAAAGTAATAAACATATTTGAATTAATGAGTGCAAATAAAAATAAATTTATCAATTAAATTGTAGATTTCATTTCACTCCTTCTTTGTATCCATACAAAATAGTGATAATTCAATAAAAATTATTCAATTGTATTCATAAAAGTATGCAATCATTTTATCAATGTTTTGTTATGATGTCACGTTAAACTATCGTCCGTAAACCGACTTTACAGACAACCAATTTTTTTTTTTAACATACCAGTGCAAGTAATAATACGACAGAGCTGTCAAGGGATTGCTCCCCCCTTTGTTCAGGAAGGTGTTGGAGCCCCAACAGTCAGACCACGACGGAGTTGGAGCAGTCACTCTGTGTTGTCGCCTCGTGTATGATCGCGACAGTTTTTGTCGCGTCGCATCGCTTGCCTATAAATACGCGGAGGTCAATCACCACCAGACTACATGTCGCGTCGTTTCGAACAGTGCCTCGTTCTGTGTGCGACTGGTCTTATTTGGGCAAATGTTTGCAGTACAACAAAATTTCAATAAATGACCATTTGGTGGTAAAATGTTTATCGATAGCAAGCGCGAACAGTTATTTTCGTGTCTATAGGGGAACCAAACCGTCACCCTCAACTTTTGCGGTTTTATGCGATGCGTTCATGAAACTGGCGCAGAATCATGAATAATAAAAAAGAAAACTAAATGTACCGTGATACAGCCATTGTCATTCACAAATAAACATTTATCGTGTCCATAATCTCGTGTGAAGGACTTTATTCGCTTGGTTAAATATATAGACTCGCATATGCCTAATAATGTCTAAATGCAATTATAAGTTTGAAAAATTAAATTGAATACTTCCTTGTGGTGCATTTACATATTTTAAGTGAATATACGTGACTTTTTAAGACTTTATTAAATGCAAGCTACGAGAAAATTTTTAACGAAACTTTTAAACTAAAAAGTTTGTATTTTATTCCATAAATTGTGCGTAACAAGGTAGTTTTGGCCGGACGGACATTTACGAGGTAGGCTACTTTATGTTCGAAGTAAATAAGAAATACTTCTCAAATACTACTCAAACTTTTCCTACAATTATGTGTAAAAATTAAGCTTATGTATTAACTTCTGGCTTGCACATCATATGAGCATGCAAAGAATATTTGTTTCTTATATCGTAATAAATATTGCCTAAAATATTATTAACCTCCAAGAACTGTTTAAAAAGTCATAGATGCTGCATAACGCGCTCTGAATACAGTAAACAAAATGTAATCAACCCGAGACAAATTATACGACTTAAAATTCGTCTCCTAATTTCATGCATGTTTTATGGCTAAGCCTAAGCTAACTCAGCCATGATTAAACTATGTTGTACTGGCCTATATAAAATTTCCCTATACATTCGTAAAAAATAACCTTCCGTATTATTTCAGGAAATGTTCCGTACAATGCGTATATCTTAATACATACATATATTTTTCTACATAAAACATATATTCTAAATTTATATATAAGTTACAAAACATTGAAAACCACCTAAGAATTATTTTTCTAGGTGATTTTAAGAAAAATTATTTCAAAGAACAGTGGTAAAGTTTTTAAAAACATAATTTTTTAACCGTTTAATTGTTATAAAATTAAGGTTAATTATCTGGTTTCAGATAGTAAATGTGTATTTTTTTTGGAGTAAAATTTTTTACAAATTCTTTATGAAAATCGGAAAATAATGCACATGTATGTATGACTTAACTTTAATATCATTAATATTTTACATTCCAACAATGCCTTTAACAGAAAATCTGTTGTGCTATACTTGTTTTCCGCTGGTAGTGTCTTCATTTATATTTTGCTAAACGTTCCCAAGTTGTACATGCGAGGTATTTTTACTCCTAAAACTTTATGAGCTTTGTTAGTAATATTTTCATACACACAATATAATTTTAACGGGAATTTTGTTTGACTTCCTTTGAACTTCACACAAAAATTCTTAAGTAGATCTTTTAATTAAAATAAGAAAGATGTTTTAAAATTTCTCAAATATACTATCTACGAAACTGGAAAGTCTTTACCTTTAAAATGTAATTTAATTCTCATATTTTGAAAACCACGATATCTTCCGCGTCACCAAATGTAATGTAGTATAAGGGTGTTATCATAAATTGTTTCCAGTAAATAATTTAACTTCAGTGACAAGATTTGCAGTGTTTGTAGAACTTTATTTAGTCAGACATTACGCAGACAAAGTTGTTTTATTATTGTAAAAATACTGGATCAACTGCAACTTCAAATGCGTATACCAATCTTGGAAAGCAATTAAGATAATAATTCGTACTATATATATGTATACATATTTATATATATTACGTGCTGAATCTGTAGATGAAGTTTGTAGCTCTAATATATTCTCACGCTATGTACAAAGAACGTTAAAGAGAACAACCATTTTATGAAAATACGTAAGCTAATTATCTTCAGGGTTATTTAATGGTAAAGTATGTGGTTTCTAATCACTATGTCGCCCATTTCGGGCAAATTTTAAGGCATGAAATCCCGCTGCTCAGATAATTTTTATTCCATTTTTTTTAAGTAACAGACTATAGCACTAAAAAAACTATTCTTTACGAAAAAAAGTATTATTCATTGATATTTGGTCAGCTTATTGCGGTAATAACTTTGAATATGTACACAGTTCACCGTTACTTTCGATATTTCATAATAGGTAAGCATAAAGCCTTTAGTATTTTAATTATAATAAAATTAAATATATAAACAATTGAAGTGATAGATTGGTTGTATGTGTATATGTGCATACCCTTGAAAGAAAAGTTGCTGTTATTTCAGGTAGATTTCAAAGAAATACTACCTATTGTAACCGTTACCATAGTGCAACTTCCGAAAATATTTTATGCAGTTTTTCGTTTTATGGTAAATAGACCCCGAAACCATAGTCAACTCAAAAGATTATATAAAGTTTATATATATATCACAAATTTATGGACACACGCAATTTTTCACTAATCACTTCCAAACTGATACATAAAATCTAGTAGTGGAAAATTAAGGTCGAATAAGTTAATGGGCAATATCCGACCAAAGGGATAGAAATGAGAAAGGTTTGTTAAAAAACAGACAAATCGTTCTAACTCCCTTAATATGGGAAATATCACATACACTCGAACGTTTATTAGCTCGTAGGAGTAATGCTAAAATCTTTAGTCTGAATAGTTTTTCATACTACCAACCATAACTGAAAAGGGTAAATATGTAGAGTAGTGGTATTTGCAAAAATAAAAAGCTAAAAATCCGAAAATACTTTTATTATAATACGCTCTTTCACTTCCTCTTTTCAAACAACTGGCGGAGATAATAAATTCCAATTCTGTGACAAATGTAAGTTGTGAGATTTTATTGTTTTCAAATATTATAAGTTAAGCATTATTGTAACTACTAATTTCAAAATGGTATGGTATAAAATAATAAATTAAGTAAATATTCCAGTGCGCATACATAAGTAGCTACACTCACACTTTTTAAAATTTTAATTTAACATGTTGAACCACTTCTTGGTACAAAATCCACCACTATTTTTGAAACTGTATTCACTGTTCAGACACGAATCCATCACAAGTTTTAAACATGAAATAATGGCTTCAATTTGATATTTTCAAAAAAAAATTAGTATTATTTTGTTACTTTTTAAAATAAGATTTGTTATTTTTTGTAGTTATTTCCTAGGATAAACTTACACTTGACAACATTTATTATTTTTAAAATCATAACAACTGAGCTAACCGACAGGGGAATTTTTTTTATAGCGTTGTGAGCTAAACAGCCCGTGTGAAATTCCACTAAAGTTACCTCGAGGACTGAACTTGCGAACTCTGGCGTGCTATCCTACATATACAGCTGGCTGCAGGTTCACTCGCGCGAGTGGAGTATATGGCCTCCGCCCGTCTCGTTCGGTTTGCCGATGGGACGGACAAGGGAAGACGAGTCGCGAGTTGTTGAACCTGCCGCGCAGGTAATTGGGGGGGTGGGGGGGGGGGGGTAAGGGAGGGAGATGTTCGAGTTGCTCGCCGGGTGTTCCGCGAGATCGGCGACCCCGGGGAACCGCGCGAACCGGGAAGCAGTTGTCAAATGGGGGTTGTTTCTGAGAGGTCGCCGGGCCGTGCTGCGACGGACACTCCCGCGCCGGTTTACTGCCCCGACGAGGGCGTGAGTTAGCACCGTCACAAGGCCCATAAATACGTACTCCTCTGCCCCACCTCCCCCTCCACAAACCCCCTGGAGGTACCGCGACGACGGTTTCGGGCGGTCGTTACCACGCGCCGAGTGTAAGGAAATCCGTCGGTAATGTCCTGGCGGGTGTGGATAGCGTGGAAACTAACCTCGGTGCTTCCCCGGGTATGGTGAGGGGACAGGGGGGATGGATCCCGGACTGCTCATGGGGGGGGGGGGGGGGACCCGGGTCAGGAGGAGTTTTCCTACCCACTCGTCCCTGCTCACACTCTCTCGGCGACTGGAAGTGGGAAAATAATAAACCGGCGGAAATACGTAGCTTTCGCGGAGATCGCGAACATCGGTATGGTGGCCCCGCGAGAGGTCGTAAAACTTCTCCGAACCACCGCAGCGCGTTGGAGTCGCGCCGTCTTTCTTCAACCTCGAGACTTCCTCCAACCCCGCAGACATTCACCAGACATACATACACATAAACCATTCGGGCTTATTCAACAGTGGTTTCCATCGAACAAAAAAAAAAAAAAAAAAAAAAAAGATCCCTCTCCTTCCAAAAGTGGTTTTAGTCTCGAGTCTTTCGCGGATATTTACGATCAGATATCTTTGGTATTCAAAGTTTAGGCCGAGTCGCAGTGATGATGTGTTTCGAGGATTCACTTTGAAGATGCCTGCTGCAACGCAGAGCGAAACGTCTGTGAATACTAGACAGCTGCGTCTCAGTTCAAACTCGAAATGTAACATAGCCTAGTATACAGGTTTTTTTAAAACTTTTTAAGAAAATATTTAAATTTTAAGTGTTAATTTCACACATGTCATGTTATAACACTTGGGATGAAATTTTAAACACTTAATGTAATCAAAAATAGACAAAAAAAGGTCACCTGTGATTTTTATAACCTCAATGAAGCACAAAATGCCATCCGCGATTACAATTTTCTTGAAAGGAGATATGGCGTTGCTATAAAAAAACGTTCAGAAATTGTATATATAAATATATATATATACACACAAGCACACACCAGGAAGAACAAATGCAAAACAAAAAAATATTGATTAATAACACATCCCTGACTTCTTGTGAATAGTTGCGTATTGTGTCTATCTGGCGGATAAACCTGCATAAAAACATTTTCATGCAATATTAACACAGTAAAACGTAAGAAGGAAATTCACTAACACAAACAGTTGTGAAATCAGAAAGTTAATAAATAACATGGCCAGCTGAATTTAAAAACTGGAATTGAATTTTACTAAATTGTTTACTATATTTTAAAATAATCGTAATACATAACTATATAACATTATTTAAATTTAATTTTTTTTTCATTGATATCGTGCACTAAAAATATTTAAACAACCCTTATTAATTTCGTTTGAAATTGCTGAAAACCTCTTTCTAAAATTAGTTTTCAAAAGTAGCGAATGCCTGCGAACACCAGTTACAAAGACGTAAGTGCACTCAGTTAAAGCGTTAAGGCTGACATTGATGCTATTCTCTTCGTTATAATGTCTTGTGGGATGGCCACTCTAACCGCCTAGCTGGACAGCCGCACAAGACACAAAGCTACGGGTGTTAACGAGAAATTTATAAACAGTTTAAAATATCCTCAAGGTATCTAATTACGTATAGTACTCAAGATACAATTCACAAACCTAAGGTGTGTTTCATTTCGTGGTTTCCTTTTGGACATGTATTATATATATATATATATATATATATATATATATATACATACACATACATACGTATAACACATGCAACACTACAGAACTCAATTCCTTTGGTGGTCTATCATTTTATAACTTACGCCACTTTTAATAGGTAATGGAGATCATCATTCTGTGACTTGCCCAATCTTCTGGTAATGTTCTGGGTTCTCATCTAGGTCCAGCCCATCTTGTTAAATTTTACTAAACGGTTTCCCTTTGGCTTTGTGAAATTAAGTTCGCGCCATGCGCCACAGATGGCAGCAGCGCGGTTAACACATTTTCGTTCCAAAAGACTTACGTTCCATTCAAGAATAAATACTCCCACCAAATGCCGTATACCGAGAGCTTAGATGTTACACATTTAAAAAAAAAAAACATAAGTACCAGAACCGTGGGTGAAAGTACTAGAATTCTATAAAAAGGTAACTACTAGTTCTAGTAGGAAAACCACCATCAGTGGAGATCCTGTTTGAAGGATAAAATGAAGGAGGAAATTGGGGGGAAGGTGGGTGTGGTCTGTCTCCCCTCGCTTCACCCCTCCCGCGCTATCCAGAGCGCATCGGACGGCGATAACAAGTGAGCTGTTCGCCCACCCGGGTCACGCGCGGAGGGTTGCAAGACGCGGGGGAGGGAGTGTGGGGGGTTTGGGAATACATGGCGGTCGTGTATCGGGTCAGCGGGATGGACCCTGGCTCCTCCCCCTTCCAACCCCCTTCCGCAGCCAAACCTTCCTCACCCGATCGCCGACATCGCAACCACCCCCCACCGCCGGCGATGCGATGGGCCGTCAATTCTTTCCACACGGCCGGCTCCTCGGAGCTGATGCAGCAGCAGCTTGCAGGCGGCCGGGCGGGACAGGAGCACCAACCTCACCGAAACATCTTTCCCTCCCTCCGCGCCACGGCAGGCTTTTTTCCGACGTTGGTCCGAGCGTTTCAACCTCCCAACCTTTTTTTTTCTTTCCCCCGACCCCTTTCTCACGATTCGCCAGATTTCGTATCGCAAAGACGAGCTATACACAAAATGCCAACTTGCATGCATGTGTATGTATATATATATTTTTTTTACAGAAATTCCTTGGTTTTTTATTTTTTTTTTCAATTTGCATCGTTGGTTGGATACTTTTACAGACAAGGATGCAGTGAGTACCATAGTCGTAATTTGCTTTCGAAATGTTAAATTATGTGCACTAATTAAGTAATTAAGTGTATAAGAATCCTTTTCTGAAGCAACCTGCCTGTTAATATGCCATCTAATATTTTTTTTTTATATTTCAGAAATAATTTATTTTTAAGGAAATCATAATATAAAACTAGGCACCCGTAAGCATAAAGTCACTTCATTGGAGTACTAATAGCATATGATATTGAGAGAAAATGTAGATATTAAAATAACTGCAAATAAATGTAACTTGATATTTATATTGATGGTACAGCAAACTATTTAAGTAGCTAAGATGGTGCGTCTTAAATCACATTTGAAGTGCTACCCATTTCGTCTACGAAACTTCTTGGTTAGAATTCTGTTCATCATATCAGCAAAAAAAAAAAAAAGTGAACCAAACTCTAATGTGTGAGACTCAGGAAGGAAGTACGAAACTGCTCAAGTAGTTTTTTTTTTCTGTACCGAGAATGAAAAAAGAACCAGTGAAATGAATATTAACCCACGTAAACAGACACGCGGAATCGAGACCATGACCTTACCAATGCGAAACACAGAAGTTGTCCACTCATGTCGAGACAAACTCAGTACTCATAAGGAAAAAATGAACGAGTGAACGCACCATACAGCTGACCGAACGAGATTTGCGGTTTGATAAAATATACAGATATATCCGTACTTTGAGACAGACACATTACTTTCTGCGCATTAGGCATGAAGGCAGTAACAAAAAAATAAGCTTCACAATATTAAGGGGCCCGCCTCGTCAGGGGTGTATCTGTGTTAGTGAGGCGGGGTGATAAGCGCGACGCTCGCTGGTGCTTCTAGCGCGGTATCGCCTCTAAGCGCAAGGCTGTGAACTGACGCTCGGTCTTCTCGTCGTCACAGGACAACTGTGTAATTTAAGCGGTGACAGTAACATTATATTGCAGAGAAATGAAGATAAAGGTGTAACGAAAGTCCCTTAAATTCTTTCAAGAATCTGTACAAGTTGTTTTACGCCAAAAAATTACTCTGAAAACATGCGTTTTAGCCATTTTAACTCCTCTAAAAATACAGTTTAAAAACTGAATCCAATATCAAGAGTACTTTTCCGCCCTCAGGGAACTCTTAAATGCTTCTCGTAAGCAGACCCCACTCGGATATCTTGAGTGGTTTTGAAATCGCGTTGTTTTTCCTGAAGCTCTGCGCACCGTATGTGTGCCCGGGTGTAGCCATGCATTCTTCTCATTAAAAAAATGTATAAAGATCGCATAAAATATAAGCTAAGTGACATTAAACATACTGTTAAATCGAGTTTCTTTATGTTATCGGCGTTAAAAATACTTAAAAATATTGTGGACTGTTGATTGGGTAAGGTTAGCCACATCTTAAAGTGTGAATTCCTAAGCAATCATTAGACTTATTTTATAGTTTTTTTTAATGTAGCTGAACTAACCCAACCAACCATCCACAATGTTTGAAAGTTTCTTTAATGTAGCTTAACTTAAATTATACAATTCACAATATTCGAATAAAGTTCATCAAAACAAACACGGGTAAACAATTTATGGCGGTTACAGCGGCAATGCGCAGGTGTTGAAATGAGAGATGAAAACCGCGATTTCTCATAAACAAGTAGGAATTTATTGACACTGTTTTAAAGGTAAATACTGGAACGTCCCTAGTCTTGCAAAATTGAATTTTCTTAATTTCATTTTTATTTTGCGTAAAATCCGTGACGTAAGATATTTTTATCAGCTTCATCTTTGAAACATGTTTTATTTCTTATTTAGTTATTAAGTCGTCATACATGATGTCACATTAATAGCTGTGTGAATAATCGACAAAAATTTAATTCACACCCAACAAGTTTAGTAGGAACTTTGTGTATCTAATTACAAATACACTAGCTGAAGTAACCGGCGTTGCCCGTGCTTCATGCATAGTTATGAGGATCCAGCTGTAGGCAAAGCTCTGTCTAAGCTTCTCTTAACGCTAGACGTAGAAGCTCCAATGCGCTCCTGCTGCATACGAAACTCCCGCCATTCAGTCGTTTCCAATGCCCGGATAGCCTTAGGTATTTTAGCTGCAGGGGTTTCCTGAACAATACTTGATCCTTTCTTCGGTGGCATTTCGATATGCATAAATTAGTATCGACCCGTCTTTTGATTATTTGTTGCCAAGAAGAGTTCATTTTTTCTTTGTTATTGGTTACCTATTTAACGCTGTTTTTGAAGGTTGAATATAAGAAAAGAAACAATGCAATAGGCATTGCCGGGAGAAGAATAGAGCATCAACAACACATTAGGGAAATTTCATATTGGCAACGAATATGGTCAGTATCTCCCTTAGACTCTAGCGATTGATCGATATTTTTGCTTGTGCTCGGGATGTCACCCTCGAAATACTTGATTTGAAAAAATACAGTAACAAAGCAAAGTCAAAATTTAACAGAAATATTAAATAATCGAAAAATCCAACCCAAACTACAAGCAACTGATGCAATGGCCGTTGCCATGTAGATGCAGAAGATACCAACAACGCAAAAACCCGTTACAATGGATAAAAATAAAGCTTCAAAAAAAGCATGTCGATCCGTTTCTCTGCTGCTGCGTGCAAAAAGAACAAACCTAATAAACACACTCGCGCATTAATAATATTAGTAAGAATAGTATATTTGGTATGTTAAAGGTTTACGATATTTTGAAGATGACATTTTTGGCCAGTTTTTTTTATTTGTGTGTACCGCTACAGCGTTACAAATGAATCTTTTAATGTTATATAGTATATACACCATTATGTGTATGTAGTAAGATGGCGGCATAGAATTCTCCAGTTAGTTCTCTGTAGGTCAGTTCCACAGAATAGTGTACTCTATGCATAAGAATAAAAATAAAATCCACGGCTGTATGGTTTATAAGTGCATGGATAGAATAATTTTGTTGGTAGAAATAATTTGGATCCTTTAGTAAGTATTGGAATATGAAAATAGCAATAATTAAATAATTACCACGTTGATTTTGAGATGGTTTATTAATTGGATGTAGAATACTATCAAGATTCTAATAAAAGTGAATAATATTTGCCAGCGTAAGGATGATGTCTCGCATTTAACACCACAGTGTATTCGAAATAAGTCATTTTTTTGTATAAATGTGATTATCAAGATTAGTTTTTAAATTTGACACTATCATATGAGAGTATATTTTGCTAAACCAGAGGTAATTTTCTGAAAAAGTTTTATCAGACCCTATATTTGAGTAAGTTTCTGGACATAAAATAAATTTGAATTAATTTTCTTTATTGAACCTATTTAGAACCAAAGACTTTCGCTAAATATGTACCGTCCTCCATATAAAAAGTTAATTCATTCTAGTTAATGCAATGGTAACTTTCTGTAAATAATATAGTTATTTTAGAGTTAGTAGTGAAAAACGTCCATTACTATAAAAGTTGTTAGTATCACTAATGTTTTATGATTCGCACCAAATCGTACGGTTAAAATACAGTTTGAATTTATTGTACATTTATTGCTATAATTAAAAACATTAAACTGTAAGTTGTTATTTTTGATTCCATGACATATAAAGAAGTATAATAATTACAGATTCAACATATATAATACCCAGTAGAAGTAACGAAATCATGATACTTGAAAATTCACACATTCACTGGTTGGCGGTACCTTGAATGGAGAGTAAATGTATTTGTGACTGTAGTTCACTTCAGGTGTGGTTCATGAATACATATAGCACTGCATGTGTCTTTCAAACTCAATAAAACATGCGAGTTTTTTTTTAAAATGTAAGTGCCGTTTTGGAATTCGGCCGCTGCAGCTCTGGGGTCAGCATTACGCACATGCGGACTGTGTACCTACATCTGTTGGCAAGTCACAGGCGCGTTTACGGAATCATTCTACCGTTTTTACGTTTGTTTGTTAGTATTTAAAATGCCTTCGCCGATTGAGAATCCCAGCGACAGTTAAATAACCGATGTGATTAGTTTTATTAGTGCAAGAGGCGTGAAAGTGGCTAAATTCATCGTCAGATCAGCGAAGTGTACGGAGAAAACATTATGACCAATGACATGGAACGTAAATGGGATAGAGCTTTTAAAGATGGACGTACGAATGTTCATGATGAGGAACAAAGTGGACGACCTTCTGCCGTTACTGAAGATTTGGTGCAGAAAATTGACGAAATGTGATAGAGAACGTACTTTTTTAGGATTTCATCGCTATCCGACCTGCTACAGTGGTTTTTTTAAATCAGGTGGCAGAATTCTATGACGATGGGATTGAAAATCTGGTGTTATGATATAATGAGGTGGATTGGGATCGGGAAATTTTCAATCTTATGCCACATACGATTTTTTTATTAGAGTGCTCATTGTTTTAAAACAAGTTCGCCATCTTTGGCAAGTCACACGTGATCACGCAACCACTTGCTCTCCTCGTTTACAAGCGACTCAGGGTCTTCGAGGGATTGTCGAGTGTACTGTGGTCCAATCATCATCGCGAAGTTAGATGCAAACGTGCTTCGAGTCTACTTTGCTGCCCGACGAACAATCGTGGCTACGGCAGTAACACCAAATGGCGAGTGTGAGGCAAGGCCTTAAGGTGCACACAGTCAGGGGTGTATCTGTGTTGATGAGACGCTGGTGCTTCTAGCGCAGTATCGCTTCTAAGCGCAAGGGTCTGAACTGGCGATCAGTCTTCTCGTCACGCACAGGACAACCATGCAATTCGAGCTGAGACCATAACATTATATGGGAGGATAAATGAAGACGAAGTCGTAATGAAAGTCCCTTAAGTGTTTTCGAGTACCTATTTAAGAAAAAAAACCATGAGTTTAATCATTTTTCAATGTTCTAAAAATAAATTTTGTAAATAATGTACGGAAACAGAACTACTGTTTGGTACTTAGCGTGAACTCTTGTATATAGAACTGTGTTGTGAGTTGACTTTGTGGCACTTGTACCGGGACAAGTGATAGACACAGTTTAAATCACCCGCGCCCCAGCTTTTCACAGTTGGCACCATGTTGGTGAGGCCATTTGTGGCGGCCTCAGTCGTCTTGATTTTTATTATAACTTTTATGGTGCGTAAAGGTTGTTTTAAGATGAGTAAATTGTTTTATAATATTATTTATAGTATTATATTGGTTAATGGTGTATGTAAATTATTTATTTGTTGTTTTGTAGTACGCTTATTATTCTTATTCGGTAGTGGCAACCGCTAGAATTAACCAGAACGATCGAGCGGAGTGAGGGGTGGCAGGACAGGAGGGGGGGGGGGGGGTGACGTCAGCTGACGTGAGAAGGGGAAACGGCGGTCAGCTGTTTTTGACGGACAGTCAGTGTGTGTTGACCGCGCGCCGCGCAACTATCCGGCAGAGACGCGAATTGGCTTTTCAGCGATGAGCTACGAGTGTGACGTTATGTGATTAATATTGAAGATGACGGTAATGCCACGACACCATCGGCGAAGTAACACCAGTGGTGGTGTATGAGACTGCGATATCGTGGGCCTAGTGCACTGGTCATCAATGTAGCGCGATGCTACAGGCGCTACAAGGTGAGCGGGGTTTACATCCGACCCCGGCGCACACCGACTACAGAGGTATGCCTCTAGAACAAGTAAGTACGAGAAGTGGATTTGTAACTTTTGGCTCCGCTGGTTTGACTTGCGGGCGACGTGTTTAAAACAGAGTGCGGCGATGGAAATTACTGGTAGAACTATCTAGACGTCACTATTTCGTTTATCCACCCTCCCCTCCTCCGTAATAGACTTTATGGGACTTTGGTTTATTTTAAGTATAGTGTAAAAGTGTTTGTATGCGAATGTCACCAACGTACATTAAATTTAATTATAGTAATTGAAATGGTATCACGAATTGGATTTATAGGTTGCTTTCCCTTTTTACCGTACTTAATGCTGGTCATTTTATTTCTGGCAATTCATTATATATATGTTAACTATCACAATAAGTTTAGCAGGGCTGTCGGTCAATTTAGTACGTTAATGATTGCATTTGCGCACTGGTCAAATTTTGAGCCAGTCCATGCGCGTCTATTTAAGTTAATTTTACTACACTTTCATTATCAATATGTATGTAGAGACGCGTATACGGGACTGGCGTGGCGGGTGCGGACGTGTTCAACTACCCCGGTATAAGGGGGGTTGGCCACATTGGAACACTGCAAGTGTTGGTGTCCATAAACCGTGAGAGTGGCATCCCTGCAGTGAGAAACAAAAAAAAAAACAGTCTTAGTTTTTCTTCGGCATGATGGCGGTAGGTCGCAATGGTGCGGGCTGATGCTATCGTGTAATTTATGTTGCATCGTCGGTTAAAACCACCTCGATACAGTCCACATATGTTTGTCTTAATTAACAACTGCTAATCACCCCACAGCCTATTCACAAATTAGTTTCGCGAGCAGGACACCACTCTGATATCCCGAGCGGTTTTCAAAGCGCGTGGTCTCTTCCGAAGCCCTGCGAAAACGCACGATAGGCCCGTGTAGGCCACCTTCGGTCACGTGACGTGGCTCGTCGCTACGAAGGGAGGAAGTCGCCTATAGTCGCAGACGGGGAAGGGGGGAGGGGCTGGTTTGATATCAAGCACTGGGTCAGTTGTGTGGGGGGGGGGGGAAGTGAGGGAGGAAATTCCGCGAACAGAGGCCAAGATGCCGAGCCGCGACGCCGACAATGGAGGAGTAATAACATCTGATTGTTCGCTCCGTGGCGCCGTGGAAGGAAGGTGGATTGTGGGGGGAAGGGGAGAGGTTTGGGAACAGGGGGGTGGAAACGGTGGGTCGTGGGGGGTCACTTCCCCAGGTTTGGAGGGGGGAGGGGGTTTCGGGCCGTCCAGGGCGAAGTTATCATTTCGTTTCGGAGCGGGGGGTCCACTCTGGCGAAAAGGCAATCTTGGAGGTATCATGCTCCCCAGGCACGAAAGCCTCGGTCGGTGCTGCCCAGCTGTATACTCCGTCCGCCGTAGCACCGCACCGTGCCAACGTCTACACAAAAGCACAACAACGAACATCTTTCATTCAGTTCCCCCCTCCTTTCACCTTCTTCCGAGCGTCCACATAAATTCAAGTGCACATATATAGTGTTACGTTCCATGAAATAAAGTTGACAGTGGAGCTCAATCAGACACTATTTCACTAGCCAGTCCTGAGAGCAGATAAAAAAAATTGATTCGGTTTAAAATTATTGTTACTGGTGGGAAAAAAAAGAGGTTCATAAAGGATAGCCCAGTTAATTTAAGAAAATTTAATTTTACTAACATTTACATTATTACAGCACTTAGTTCACAAATAAATTACACTTTCATCTACGTCGAAAATTGCATCATTTCATAAGTAGACCGGAATTTTGGACTATATTATGAAACGGCTCCGATGAAAGCCAAAAAAAAAAGACTTGAAATAAATGTACACCATGGATTTGGACATGATTTTTGACAAGGAAGTGTAATAAAACACTGCCCATTTTTTTTCTCAAAATTTACTAAAACATTTAGGTAATACTATAAAGATTCTTTCGACTTTGTGAACTTTGGTTCGTGCCATCCGCCACACACACACACGTCAACACCGTGGTTACACATTTCCGTTCCATGCGATTTCCGTTCCTTTTAAGAAATCACTCCTGCTAAATGTGGCATACCGAAAGCTAACATGTTACAAAAAAAAGAAGAAGTGGAATCGTCTTCGGCAACCCCCGATAACCACAAGGACTTCGCAAAACGTCGAGGTTTTCCTGAGTGACATCCCCGGATAGAAAAAGAAATATCTTGAAATGGTCACTCTGTAACACATTTACCCCCCCCCTCCCCTTTTCGATATTGACTGCGTTTGTAGGTTGCATGCGGCGATTTGACAGGCGCTCGCATTACCACTTTTTTTTTACCTCCCTTAAAACCCTCTTCGGGGGAATTCCGTCTCCCTGGCGGTGGCGTGTGGGAGCTGAGCGGAGTTGAATGGGATAGTCGAAAAATGGGGTAGATTTTCTCTCAGCTCGTGTCGACGGAGGAGGGGGGGGGAGAGGAAGTGATGTGAAGGGGGGGGGGGGGGGGTTAGCCAGGGGGCCATAACCGAGAGGAGGTATCTTGCGAACCGTCGACTGGTTGTCAAAATCGCAACGTGGTCCGTCTGTATGACAAGACTGCCTTCCGTTATTTTTCCCCTGGTTGTCGTGTGCAGCTCTCGCGACCAGCATAATTTTCCGTTACATTCCACCACGGAAAAAGACAACAGTTTAAAATATCGCACATAAACTTTAATAGCCATAACTAGGAGCTTTGCATATTTCACGATAAACAGGGGCAGGCATTTTTCGCGAATAAATCTGAACGACTATTAGAGTGCAAAAAGATGTACCCACACCAGAGGTTTCTTCCTTGTGATTGGCGTCCATTTGCGAGAGGAGTCGTTGCCTTTTTTGACCGGGCCACTTAGGACGCGTTTGCTTCCGCACTGAATTTCTGTGATTGGTGCTGTAACATTGGACATGCGCCTGGAATAAACTCACCCAATCACGAAACACAGACGATGCTACAGTGTTTTAACTTATAACTAGTCTCGGAATATTTTCACGAAATATGCATGGCCCTAACGATAAAAAAAAATTCGTGATTAGCTGAAAGTCAAAACACTATACCAATCGTCCGTGTTTCGTGCGTGTCGATTGTACCAACATAAACCAGAAAGTTATTCAGTGCGGAAACATACACGTCCTGAGTGGCTCGGTCAAACAAGGTGACTGATTCTCTCGCAGATGGCCGCCAATCACAAGGGAGAAACTGCTGGTGCGGGTGTACCACTTTGCTGTCTAATAGGAGTTCAGAATATTTTTTTTTCCCGCGAAAAATCCCTGCCCCTGGTTATATCTCAAAAAATGCCATGGTTGTGCACGTAAGTCACTATTTTATTATAAAAATTTCCAGTAATATAATGGTGTAAGTGTATTTAGTCAAAAATGACATATTTTGATTTGCGAAATTATTTTACTGGGTGTGTGATATTTTATATTAGAAGATATTAGAAGCTGTTAATTTATACCTAAAATTTGACAACTACGATTACCGGATATAAATTCAATTATAATTTTTTTTTTTATTATTTAAATGCGTATTTAGCAGATATATAACTGTTTTCTAATAAGTGCCAAAAATTAACATTCTGATAAAGAAAAAATATATATTATTTCTAAAACACATTTATATTCTCATTTGAAACAGTTATTATTTGCCTTTTAAACGTGATTTGTTCGTAGTTGCAGCAATTTTATATGGTAATAAAGAAAATAATTTAATTTTTATTCAACTTTTTTTCATTAAAAATATTAAACGCATTCAGAACAGTTTGATTAAGAGTAAGTCGTATTACAAACATAAGTCAAGTATATGGTGGTTATAAAAGCGTATTTGATATTAAAAGTCAATGTCTTTACAGGTGAGACTATTTGTAGCACCCAGTCAATATTAACTTCAGGCACGCAATTTAGTTTTACACTATGCTTTAGCGAGGCAAAATTTTGAAAATGCTGGGTGGGCCCATAACTACTAGCAAAAAAAACTTGGACTAGCTGTTAGTAATAACTACTTGACGACTAATTTCTTACCAAAATACATTTAAACCTCGTGAAAAAAACACTTAATTATGTTTTGTAATAAAATAGCATGTTCTATATAAATGAGTAGGAGATGCCACGACATGAAATATGTGGCCATCAAAACAAAGCGAATTAATTTGCACTGGTTTGTCTGCCTGATGAAATAGTTTATGCATTACTCCTCGCAATCTATGTACAGTGTAAACTCTTTATAACGTCACTCGATTTAACGACAAACTCCTTAAAACGTCGAAATTGCTTGACTTTGGTTGGTTCGCCTTGTTTTTTAATACAATAATACACTCTATATAGCGTCACGCTCACTCTATTTAACAACAACATTACGACATTATAAATCATTAAGCAGTACTGTTTAAGTTGCCGAAGTTGGTAAGAACTGCAGCTGTGTACTTTCTTTTGTTTGCTGTTATGTTGCTGAATTATCTAGCACGTGTTTACTTTGACACGTACCGAAGATACTAAGAAATTTCGTCTTTTGTTTTAGTATGATGAACTTCCACATGTTTACCTCGGTCACTAGACTTTAGTCAAGTTGTTACACGTTATCATTATCGCAGTTGTTTACAGACTTTCGAACATTAAACATGGCGAGTAAACAAAAATCTTTGTGTGTTGACGAGAAAGTTTTATTAATATGCTCAATAGAGGCGGACGAAAAAATCAGTTTTGTTGGAAGACCCTTTGGATTTAGCCACTCTACCGTGTCTACAATATGGAAAAACAAAGAAAAAATAACATACTATACGCAGTAAGTGTTGTTATTTGTATGATTATTACTGTTCGTGAGTAAAATGTGTTTTATATTAGTAAATACATAATATTATAAAATAGTAAAATGATATATTTTATTTCTCTCCATTTAACGACCGCTCTCTATAACGTCAAAAAATGCTCAGTCCGTTAAGTGTCGTTATATAGAGTTTACACTGTAGTTGTATGTATTAGGCATAGATTGCGATCTAGCGGATGGGTCTGGAACTACTTCAACAAACCAGGTCTCAGTCCCCAATGAACGTACTCTCATGGCAGTGACGATTACAGCAGCTATTGAATTACTAGCTCATCTCTGCCGCAGGCCAGGCGGCGAGACACTACGTATGAGAGAATCATTTCCCTCTGCCTCGCTGAACCTGCAGCTTGAGGCTGCAAGCTAGAGTAAAAAAAAACAACAACAAAAAAACAGATTTGTATGCAAATGCTCTTTGAAAGTATGACCGTACAGCCCTGAAAATTGTGCTGGAGTTGTTTGGACAGAGTAATATTTGCAAATTAAGATGTGGTACACATTCCCCCATCCCCTGGCTTTACTACATTTTTATCAAACCATAGGCATAACACACAAGAGTAGAAATTTTCTATGTGAAAACTTTATTAATGTTTTTTTTTTTTTAATTATAACAGCTACATATTGTTCCATCATTTCTAATGAAAAATATAGTTGGCAGTTGTCAAGATAGGCCATGAAAATTGAGGAATCTTGGACGTGTACACGTGTGCTTCTGTGATGCACTAGGTGAACGTCAGCTGCGTGTGATTAAGCAAGTTGCGTCAACCCGTCAACTCCAGCCTCCGCTCAAGAATTAGGTTCACGTTCAGTTCGCATCGTCGTATCCAAACTTTGTGGATCGTCCGTGAAAATTCAGACACTGTGGTTTAAGTGAAGTACTCTATACCCCTCGCAAAAGTATGGAACAACTTATCATGTCGCTCGTCACTGCTTGGAGGAAATAACGCGTAAAAAAGTAATTTGCAATTTTTTTTAAAACTGCACTAAAGTTTGTATTAAGAGCAAAGTTCTTTCAAAAAACCGTATAATATTCATCGTAGTATGTTTAATAAATGATACACCTCCACCTTATCGATAATTTGAATATATTGATCAGCGGTTAAGTAACCGGGTAGACGAATCAAGTAGCCAAAACTGAAACTAGAATAATATATATGCAATTTTACGTTGCACATACTACGAGAGACATGCCCAAAAATAAGCTTATTATTTCACTTTTATATTATTTTAATATTTATCTTTTGTGTTTTTGATAAAAAAATTTGTGGACGTTCACAATTTTTTGCTCTGTAAAAGTTTTAGTTTAATAGCATAGTTATCAGGATTTTATATTGTTATATCTTCCAAAACTAAAAAGTGGTTTTACCACCTACTTCGTCTGTAAAACGAATTGTAAAGTTTATAGTTTGCTAAGTAAGCTTAAATAAATACTTAGAAGATTTCGCTACTGACACTTATATACTACTTCGTCATATTTATGTTGGTTCACTTAATATCGTTATATTTTAGACATCTCTTTGGTGGAAGAGCAAGGTAATAAGTACGTGCGTGGTTTTGATCAAATTTGTAAATTTTGATTGCATATTTTTACACCTAAATTATGCTTCGAATTGGGTCAAGTTTTTGGTTTATGACTCGTAAAGCGAGTAGTTTTCGCAGTTAAAATAACGTATTTACATATATATCCTGAGTGGAACATATTCTGTTTACTTGTTCAACTGAACACTCATAATTGTAAAAATCTTTAAAAGTATTTCACCAATTTTATTATGATGGTTGATTTAACTAAAAACATAAGTATCACCAACGAAATTGCGGGTTTTTGTCCAACCTAAATCATAAAAGAAGTTCCAGCTGAATTGTAACTCCCTCCTTCACTGCTCTGAATGAATTTTTATACCGAAAAGAGGAAATAAATTTTATTGGGAACATATGTCAGTAATTTATTAAAATAAGATAACTTCAAATTAAGATATTTTATAAGTATTTGTTAATTTCTTAAATGCATTTAAAATTCGTAACACTTATCAATGTTATTTTAATACACATATTAATACCTTTTTTGCAAGACAGCACTTACAGAAAAAACTTGCATGCCAGCTAACTACACACATTTTAAGACAGATGGTACAGTGAATAAGTAAATTATAGTAACATAAGAGAGCGAATATTTATAGAGTAGCTTATAATAATGTATTTACCTTCTTAAAAAGTGATTTCACTGTTATACAGCTAAGTAATTTAAATGGAAACAGGCAATGTTTTATCTAAAAAAAAATGTATATATATACACACACACACATTTAGCACAATAATTAGGTAAAGTCGTCACGTGTTGCACACACGACTAAAAAATATAATATCTGATATATTTTATGAACATTATATTTCTCTCAAGTTAATATTATTTTTGGATATTTTCCCAACCTTTTTGTAACGCCGTTTGGAGTCATTTCCCGGATGCAAGAAAAAAATTTATTATAAATTTTATTTCAATAAGAATTTTTAATGATCATTAAAATAGAATATGTAGTGCGGAAAATCTTGCGTCCAACCATGAGAAGCCAAGTACCACAGGTAATAATAATGATTACAACGAGGTAAAGCAGTGAGCTATTAAGCTCATTCTACAATGTCACATAAGCGGACACGGATCTCACTTAACAGAGTTTCCACAACAGAACGCAGACGCAGACGGAGACGGACCCGTATACGGATTATCTCGGCGGTGCCGAGCTCTTCCGTTTACGTTGCTCCGTGCGAGTATTTGGCTGCGGTGGTAGCCATGTTTGTTTGTATGTATTGTAATTATGTTAAACATTGTTTCAAGTACAAGAATAAATCGTTTTCTATTGTAACTTTGCCGTTTCATTTTATTATATATGCGAATTCTACCCGCTGTATGATCTCAAAGAATAATAATTTTATTTCAATTTATGTTTCGTGACCTTGAAATGCAATCTCATTGGTTGCCATTTGTTACGTTTACGTGCGTTGTGGAAGCAGCAGACGCTATAGCGAAGTGTTCTGGGAGATGCTTCTGAGGTTTACGTAATCCGTTTCTCCGTTTTCTTGCCATTATGGATCGGTCGTAAAGGAGACGTACCTTCGTAAGCGTTCTCGACGACGCAAGGATTCGACGTAACGGTAAGCAGCGCCGTCAATGTTTCATATGGAAAAAAAAGGGAGGGGGGGGGGGGTGGCTGATCGCGCCGTGGCTAGGGATCTTGGGTCGAGCCACTGTCCAGTTGCCCAGTTGCCCACTCTACGATCCACGATGGAACGATCTTCGCCTCAGGCTGATCCAAAGATCAATATTCTGAAATGGCCAGTTTCAGCGTTAGAGCTCAGGCGCGATCTCGAGTCGTAAGCTGGTTTGATCAACGCTCGACCACATTATTATCTGTTGCGCCACTGAGTTGTGCACGTTGAACGAAGATCATTGGTAACAATGATCTCGGATCGACAATGCGTCAGCAGACACGGGTGGCATTTTTCACGGACTTAATTCAAGTTGATTTAAATCTGTAGGCTTTAAAGTTAAACTGAGAAACATCTAGGGGTTTGACAGTGCTACCTACCGAGTATTCTATACACTACTTTGAGAGCAGTGCTGCTTTACTCATTCCATAGAGTGTATAAGCAAATATGGCAGAATTTCGTGTTGTTATGACAGTTTTCCGTTATGGTACTTTTTTTGCCTTTTTTTTGAAGAGGCCAGGTGGATTTCTTTAATTGTGGTAGTTTTCCAGTATGGCAGTCTTCCGCGCCCCCATACACTGACGTGAGTCTGTTCCAAAAATAGTGAGTTAAGTTTGGGTGAAATATAATACGCAAGTATCAAATTCCCGGCTTTGTTGGTTTTACGCTGATAGATTTTACCTTTCCATCACCTAGAGTCTCTATGTGCCAGATACGTTTCTTTTTGACATAATTTGGAAAGGATATGCCTGCTTTCATAGTTTTGATCTGAACTGGGAGTTTAAAAACATATTTGTTGAAGTCTCCAAGTTATAACAGCTTGATGTAAGATAAATAACTTTACATTTAAGTTGATTTTCGTAGATTAAATGACAGTGGAATGTATTAGAACAGTTAAAACAGAGTAATTGTTAACGTTCACGCAAATTCAAAATAATTTCTATCGAAAGTTTTCGTTCTCTTTGAAGAAACAGCCGGCTACCAGGTGGCAGGAGTGCTCCGGTCGCGATACGAAGGAAGGACTGGGGAGGTACGAAAAGGGAATTCCATCTCGCCTTGATAAATTATTTCATGTCCGGTAATGTATTCCTGATTCTCGCGGAGAGAAGAACGTCGGTTTGCTGGGAAATGAGGAAGAAAGTGTGGGGGGGGGGGGGTTGTGAAGGACTGCCGCACAGTTTCAGAAAAGCTTAGCGAAGCGGCTCCAAAACGTTCTCGTCCCTCCAAGCACAGCCGATTCTCTCTGAAGAGGGTTTGAAACGTAGAAGGGGGTGGGGGGGGGGGAAGGGGAGAAATCTGTTCATTATTTATTTAATGATTTGCATATCCCGGAGAGACAGATTGCTTCCCGTTCGTTTCCGCGGCAGTTCGGCACTTCCCGTCTAGTTTCCCCGCAGACGTCAGCGTTTCCGCAAAGACTTTACTACTTTCGATGACGGAAGACGCCTGTAATCTGGCGCGCGCGAGAGGAAAGATATATTTTTGGAATTTTTCATAACAGATCTGAGGATCGGCATCTTGCAAAAGGTGTCCCGAATTTCGCGCAAGAAGTAATTTTGGTATTAGCCTAGCTGCCAAACTTTTATTTTTAAGAAATATATACATATATATTGCTCAAAAATGAAAACCAGTTGTTTATTTCGTGTAGCGCTTCATTTTACTAACCCCGAACTTTCATCTGTCCGCTGTTTTTTTATTGGCAACACTTTTATTTATTTATTTATTTATTTAATTTTTGTTATGGAGGTAAGGACTCCGGGATATAGAACAAGTAAACTAATACAAATATATCTATACATAGGTATATACAAACAAACTGTACAACCACAAAAACTAAATATTACAGAGTATTTTTACATTTCAAAAGTAAGAAAGAGAGATGAAAAACAAAACAAGGGTACATAAGAAATTGTATACACTGAAGTCTAAAGCTCAGAGCGAAGAGTTAGTTTACAAAACTCAATACTAACGCAAAAATCTTGCGTGAGTTTTGTGACACACTTTTACCTCGGGAAGAAATTGAAACGAGATAACGCAGATGAAATAACTATTCACATGTATAACTGTCTTTAGTTAAGCTCGACGACCACGGACATGAAGTTTCCCGCCTACTGAAGGGTCCGGAATGTTGCCCTGCCCGAAGAACGGACCTGTCGTTCCGGACTCAGGCGAGATACGTGGGGGTGAGATGAGATGGCGTGTGGAGCCTCGTTGCACAGAGAAAAAGGTTTGTTTGAATCAAACAAATATTTGTTTATATATGGCGAAACAAATATTTAGCTACATGGTGGAACAAAATATTTTGTTAGCTTAACCAAACTCGGTGAGTAACAAAAATTATTTGTTACACCTAACAAAATATATATTTGAGTTGACAAAGTCATTTTTTCGGGTCAACAGATTCTTTCCTACTACAAAATATTTTTTTTTGAATTAACAAAACCTATTTATTTCGCCATATACGAACAGATATTTTGTTGAGGCAAACAAACCTTTCTCTCAGTGTGGGGCCGGGGGCGGGGAGACGGAAGTACAACGAGAAAACCCACAGGCCAAGACAACGTCCGCCACGTTTCCCACTTTCGAAAAGTCCGGTTTTCTTCCCCGCTGGGGGGATCCAACACGAATATCTTCGATGGCGAGTGTTCTTGCCTCGCAACCACCGCGACCGACCGCCAAAGAATATTTTGATAATTATTCAGTTGGACTAAAATAAAAAATATCGATTGCCACCCAGAGCATTAAAAATTGAAACTTCACACTTCATTAATCTACTTGAAGGATAAAACGCCCAGAAATCTCCGCGAGCCTTCAAGAGATTCGCTATTGGCGATGATGACAGCCCGACCAGACGGTTGGTTCACAAATGGCCGCCAGGGATTGCGTCATTACGCCATGATTCCGGGCCAACAATTTATTATTTAACAGTACAATCAAACGATAAATGTAACCAAACGAAGTAAAGAATAAAATAATAAGGCCAGTATTCCAAGGCTCAAAAATAAGGGTTGAAAGTGCTACACATGTCCCCTAACCGTGCTCCTAGTCGCTTATTTTTGGGGAACGGAATTTGGTTTCCTATCCGTGACCTATCTGCCACCCGCATTCCGCGCATTCGCAGAGCTCACGTTTTTTTGTTGATTTCGTCAAGATGGTGAACTCGCGTCTGGCGCCGATAACTCGTATATATTCATTTTCGTGAATATCGGGGGACGCACCAAGCGTGTTGGTGTGCCAAATGAAACTTTATGGTAGCGAAACTATCCTGTAATAAATTTTGTACACTTATGTGGTCAAAACAAGAATTAGCCGCTACTTAAATAGTACATGCGAAAATTAGAATAACGCCGTTTAATTCGTGCGACGGTGCTGCCATTACTAGTATTTTTTTCGCCGTAACAATTGTATCGAATGTTGCGAAACGTCCTGTAGAATGAGTTGAACACAGTCATTAGCCTCGCGCAGGGCACCGTTTATTTAAACGGTGGCCGATCTGTTACCTTTGCTGGGATTCGGTTGCGACACATTCTGGAATACGGCCGGCGAGTCAGGTTACGGTTGTATCTCAACAAGACAGTGCTTACTCGCTACCTTGCCCGAACGTCTTGGAGTAGGTACTGCTCTAAATGCCACCATGTCTAGGAAATGTGCAGCTGGGAGACGGCTTGAGTGTGTTTGTCGCCGTGTTTCCAGCGTGATGTGTCCACGAGGAGAGCTGGACGAGTGTGTCGCAGAGAAGTTCGGAATGCGATATGGAAGCTGCCTTACATTAGTTGTATAATATTGTTTCAAATTTTGTTCATATTTATTTTCTAAAAGGAATTTTTTATAAAAAATATTTACAAAGTAAACTACTTTAAATAACACGATATACAAATTTTCACAATAAGAGTTGAATTTTATCAAAGTTTTGAAAGGAACGCCTTTTTTTCTCTTTTCCAGTTTTTTTAAATATACAGCACTGTAGCATCGCTTCACTAAGAATTGTCCCTCCCCTCTCTCTCTTCCCCATTGAGTGCGTCACTCCTGAATGTTGTTCTTTTTGGCACGCTCTGATGAATAAAAACTGTCTTTATTGAAATAAATTTTGTATGCCCAAAAAATAATTAAAAAAAATTATATTGCAGTTTTTAAAATAAATCTTTCTAACTTTTCGATTCATACGATGGTCAAAATAATTTTTTCAATAGGTTTCTTCTGCAATATTTATAAAAAAATTGTAAATCTTTTGTGGCAAGGGAATTGATTTTTTTTAAGTCTTAACGTTTTATGGAATAAATTAATATTGGAAAATATGCCTTCACAAATCGAATTATTTCTAGGTACTTACAGAATAATTTTTTTCTTTGATAGTATTATAGCTATTTTGTGTAGAGTTTTCTTCATCCATTCTAGAATTGATGTATATGACATTTGAAACGGTTCAGTCCGGTAGGTTCCCAACAACCTCTCAACAGGAGCGTTCGATTCAACATCAGCTCTCCTATAAATCTCTCTCTCGCTCTCGGGCTTCAAGTACGAGCAGGCTACAAGGAGCGAGAGAGCTTCAGGACAGGAAGGGAGGGTGAAAGAGAGTTTTCTTTTTTTTTTTTTAGCACACCCACGCCCAGGAGTGTTTGAGGGGTATCTTCATTCCTGCTGCCTTTTTGACATCCGAGGAACTGAATGGCTTGCCCTGGAAGAGGTGTGGGCGGAGTGGCAGAGGGAGAAAGGGGGAAGTGTGGGAACATGGGGGGGGGGAGGTAAAAGCCGGCAAACAAAGCTGCTGGCCCCGAGAGAATCACTACGCCAAGTGAGGTGGTAGTTGTGTTGGCGGTGGAAAGATCGGGGTGGGTAATTCTGACTGCAAACTTGGGTCTCTCTCCCCCACGTGTTGGAAAGAGTCCTTTGGCATGCTCGGCCCACGCGCTTGCCTCGGCCACCTTGCGGGCCATTGTTTATCTGAGAAGTCCCTCCCTCTCCCCCCAAAACCTGTGAAGGACCGGGCGAGACATAAATAACCACCTGGTACACGATCGGCGGTAGAAACCGTTGAAATGTGGGCGCTGAAGACACAACCACCACGAGGCACCGAAACCCTCTGTCACACTCTGATCAACTTTCCCCACCGAACCCCACCCCTCCACCCACCTTTCTTCACAGAGTCTTAACTGTTCAATACAAAAAAAAACCTCCCGAAGAATTCGTTTGGCCGTTCGTGGGCTAAACACGAGTCTTGAACTGACGATTTATAACTGTTTGTTTGCTTTTTCCTTCTCCGAAAGTTTCACTCCTGACCTCTCTAGCGTACTTTTTTAAATATTTTTTGATATATTTGGAAAACATCTGACTTAAAGAATTTCACATATATGTTTTATAAACCACGGCATTTTGGTTAAAAGGCCATAATAGGTGATTATTTCCTCCTACTAATTGAAGAAATTACAAAAAATAATTTTTAAAATGTTTTTTACTTGGATTTAAACTCCAAAAATAAACAATTAACCTCTCTCTTACCAAACCAGTCACTTTTATTGTTTAGGTAATTTTTTTTGTTATGTTAACAGTGCATACACTAACATAAAGTTTATTGTTATTATCTATAAAAATAGTTGAGATAAATGTAAATTTGATGTAAGTACCAAATTGAAAACTATAATCAGTTAACGAAATATAATCCTATATAGTTTGAAACATAAGTGTATGTGTCCGATTCGCCCGTAACCTATTTATGTGTCTGTGTTTTCAATTGTTACGTTTTATTTAAATTAAGTAAGGCATATTCGGCACGGATTTGTTTTTAAATAGAAAAACAAATATCTGATTATTTTTATTAGGTACTATCACGTTAAAACACATGATGGTATTTTACAGAAAAAATATACGCTATGTCACTGGAGAAAAATTCTTCTAGCGTAAAACCAACACGAATGCTCTACATAGCTGTCCACAAATCGATGCGATTTAGCGGCAATGGCTATAAATTAAGCGTTTTGTAATAACTTCATAATTGCTAGGCGAGCAATTGAGGTTAAGGATAATACTGTTTATCTGATTACCTCACAAACTTCGCGAGAGGCCTGTTCAATTATTCAAACTTTTAATTGACTGTGGGGTAGGAAATAATGAGAGGAACGCACTCGAAGTAAAAAGAGCTGTTAGCCATCTAGTGCTTACGCCTAATAACTAGCTGTTGGCTCTGAGGCGTGTGGGAAACGATAACATCTACGACAGTTCAAACATTATTCAAACCATACATTTAACAGTTTTGGGATACGAAAGGCTGATAATGCACATGTAATATGTCGTGGGATGTTCAGAAAATAATAAGCGCGTGGTATTTTATATAAATAGTTTACCAGATAAAAAAAATGAATTTACTTATTTTTTTACACAGTTATCCTTATCGTTAAAAAAATTATGATGATGTAAGTGAGCTATTTCTCTATAATTTTATTTAGCGTTAAAAGGTGCGCCTATGATAGTTGATTGAATTGTTACTTATATTGCTTGTTATAAAGCATGTCTAATACCATCATCATACCACTGTTAGGCATCAAACCATTCGAATAAAGAAAAATGAAATTGTAATTTTTTTTTAACAATACACTAGCCAAATTGCCAAGATTTTGCCATCTCTTATTACTGGGAAAAAATAATTATTACACTTAAAGCCTAGAACTACTGACAAGTACATTTTATTTATTTCTGAACTTGAAGCTATGACTAGCTGGTAAGCGCTAAACACAGTTAAGTTGTCAAATAAGGTGTGAAAAATTTGCTATATTTAAAGTTGGAACCGTAGCAGAAATGATGGAGATGCTGATCCAACGCTATAATACAAACGTAATTATTTGTGAGATGTATGTTAAAAAATAATTAAGATTCGTTCTTTCATTAAATTTTGAAATAATATTTATTATTTTAAGTACTCCTAACTTGAACAAACTTCGTACATTATTAGGAATATTGTTCTATTCCCTGCAGCCTATAGGCCTACAGTGTTTTTATTTATGTAAAATATGTTTTTTTTCTGGTTTCAAGAGAAAATTGCTAAAGTTATTATTTACCCTTAGTTTATCACTCAACTCTGAATAATTTTATCACCTTGAGTTTCTTTATGGCAAAAACATTATTGTACCTATATTTTAAATGAACAAATTGTTTTGTGATATTTTTATGCAATCTCTTTCTGTACTCATAGAGAGAAAATACAGTACGTAAAATTATAACAATTTTGTTGCTTTACTGCATAGTGCCCTTGTGTGTATTGGGCTGAAAATGTAACATTTTTGCTGCCATAGTCAGCATGTTATGATATTCGTAAACTCTAGCTTTATGTGACTGTGTATTAGTAAGGTTTCAGGATATCATAATGTTCATGAGAAGGTGGATAAGTTCTGAGTATGGCCTCTGTTGAGTTCGGTACCGCATTATGAATGTACATTTTAAGTTTAGTTGAGGTGTGTTACCTCGGTGAAAACAAAAAAGGAAGAAATTTTTTTTATGAAAATCAAAGTGTAGGTTGATTCCAGCATCCTGAAAAGACATCCAAGAAGGCCACCGGTTTCAAAGTCTCTTTGGATAAATATCTCACATTTAAGTTTCTGACATACTTCCAAACCTACGATCACGTTTTTGGTATCGCGATTACAATCTGCACATACGAAATTACACCCATTCCTGAAACATAAGAGATTCCATGATTCTGTCTCGCAAAAATAGAATCTCTTCGTTTGGACAGAGCCCCGAAGGACAATTTTTCAAAACATCGTCATTCGGTCTGTGGTGCAGATGTTAGCCTCAGACAGAGAGCAGGTATCGATCAGAAACATTTTTTTTTAAATTTAATTCAACTAAGAAACACGGCCGAAATAACAGGACGGTCACCTCCAACATCAAAACAAGGACGTACATATGTATTCGAAGGATCGCAAGGTTTGAATCGGTGATGATTTCCTCTCCCCTCCCCATCCAACCCAGTTCTGCTTGCGTGAGGCACACAAATCGCCAAACGCATATCGGGTAGCGGATGTAGCGCTAGGCGGGGTCGTTTGGAAGGGGGGGGGGGGGGTGCTCGCCGGCATTTTTCATCCTCGCCATTTTTAATGAGCGATTTCGCAAAATTGCATGCAAGTGCTCACCTAATGACGGCCTCGTTACTATTCCGCTGGTGATGCAGGAAAGGGGGGGGGGGGGCAACGGACGTGGACAGCCATACCGGGGTGCGGGAAGGTACCACGCGGTCAGAGGGGCGAGGGGGGAGGGGTGGCACCACGCCGCGCATTTCCCCCGACCAGCCGGTCCGAAAAGCGACGTTGCAAATAATTAGCCCATGACCCGCGTAACCGAATTAAACTCGAATAACGCGGGCGCCAGAAGGACTGCGGACAAGGGGGTAAGGGGGTCAGGGGTTGTCAGGGCCTCGGTGTGCTGTGATTATGGGGGATTATGGGGGAGTTTCAGAGGGGGGGGGAGAGTGTGGGAGGGGGGGAGGGGACTTGTCACGCTCCCTGCACGGATCGTTTATAATTTGACAGCCAGCGGGTGCAACGAGCAAATTATATTAAAACACTTAGGTTAGGGATGGAGCTAGATTTCAACCCTTCGTCCTCGGAGGCCTTGTTTACGTGGTCCCCGCAAAAAAAAAATCTAAACCAAAATTTTGGACGCAGGCATCCCTTAGTTCCAAAATTTGGCCACGCACTTGAATATTACGACCTTGCACAACACTTTACAATAAACGAAAATGATGCTATATTTTATTTCTCAATCTAGGCAAAAGAACAATGGAGATACAATAGAGGATATGAATTACTTAAGATACCATGTGCGAACAAATGGAAGTTAAAACAGAAAAAAAAAACCTTGTTATAACAGCCAGTGGACTCTTATATAAAATTTAATTTGATCTGATTTTCTAAATTAAGAGCGGTTTAAATAAGGTCTGGTTTCAGAATTTAAGCATATAATAATTATTTGTGGTATTATTATCAGTATTAATATGCATAGAAAATTTTATTAAAGTATGACATGCATTAAATTCAGTTAACCAAAGTATAATAAAAAATTTCCTGTGAATATCGTACGGAAAGGATAAACTGCAGCAATTGTTCAAAGCCTAAACTGAAATAAATATAGTTTAAAAAACTAAAGAAACATGCTTTTAAAGATTATCAAACTAAAAAGCTAAAAATAATTTTAATATTTAATTTATGACAATAGTATATAAGCAATACTAGTATAAATGAGAAAAAAGCATGGGGCGCTTAATATACAAAAAATATGGCACAAAGCGCCCCATGCTTTTAATGACGATATTCGATCTTGCACAAGACATTTTTAAAAAAATTATCAAAGCTTAACTTTGGTACACCTACCTTAAATGAGAAAAAAGCTTGAGGCGCTTTGTGCCATATTTTTTGTATATTAAGCGCCCCATGCTTTTTTCTCATTTATACTAGTATTGCTTATATACTATTGTCATAAATTAAATATTAAAATTATTTTTAGCTTTTTAGTTTGATAATCTTTAAAAGCATGTTTCTTTAGTTTTTTAAACTATATTTATTTTTAACTTTTTAGTTTGATATTCTTTAAAAGCATGTTTTTTTAGTGTTTTAAACTATATTTATGTATAATTATCATAGGGAAATGAGTTACCGACACTACCTATTACCATCTGAGATAACTGTTTGGAGTTGCAACGTCACAAAGAAATGGTAAAGTCTCTCCGAATCATTTACAGTTAGATGTATGGATATAATCTTAGAATTTACCGGGAAAAAAAAAACTTTTTATTTCAGCGTGGCCAGGAGTAGAACCCACGATCGCTGAATCCGAAAGCTGACGTCACAGAAGTCGCGCGCCTTAGACCGCTCGGCGAACGAACGTAATGAAATGGGTGGGACATTCTACAGTGATGAGCCACTCACTCTTAGTCGAAAGAGTTACAGACGGACAGACAAACATACAGGTGAAGCTAATATAAAGCATGTAAAAATAGCAAAAATTATGGACCATGTTATATCTCCAGCGCTATTTGCATTGCGCAAGTCAATCACTCAGTGTAAATGTTACTATAGTTGTTTTACCTCTCGTTTCGCTTGGCAGCACTTCCACGAGTCCACTGCAGAACACAACACACAATTACACAGAACAGGCACATTGGGGAATGGAATATGCCATGATCGCTAGTAAAGAACCGCGCCAAAATTTGTGTGGAGATAGATATTTCGAGAAACATTGGAAAAAAAAAAAAAAAAAAAAAAAAAACATTAAGAAGGCCGATAAGGAATTCCAGCTCAGTTTTTTTTCTGGAATGTGAGTTCATAGCCTTTTCACTGCGTCATCTCGCTTCAGTGAACAACTACATAATTGTAGTAATTTCATGGAGAGGCTACATTAGAGTCATACGAACAACGACTAGACACGCTCAATGTTTTATTTGAGAATTTATCCGGCAGCAAGTAATTCTCAAAACAATCTAAAATCTGAGTGACTTTAATAATTGATTTAGAGAATGTGCTTCGTGCTTCTATCGGGCTTAAAATCATTGGTGAATCAGCGGCAAAAGGAATGCCCGAATCACGTGTTACCTTTTCAAGCATCTCAATGTCTGAAGTCATTGAAGAGGACAGAGAAGTCCAACCCCTGAAAGTATTGCGATTGCCACGAATTACCCTACAGGATAATTTTTCTTTGTTAATGGAACAGAAATATTCATGTAAAATTAAAGATATATGTAAATTCGTACATCTACATGTAAGCAACTGTATCACAACAAAAAACGTGTTCGCAATGATACTGGATTTGGATTCATACCCGTGCATTTATCCTTTGTTTTGTATTCGTAACAGCACGAAACATCCTGAACTTTATAATATAAGAAACGGCTCCGATAAAAGCAAAAAAAACTTGAGAAAATCCTAAACCTCGGCTATGGACCTGATTTTCGACAAAAAATTTTATTAAAATACTTTCCAAGCTGTTAAAATTTACCCTACAGTTAATACTTTAAAGTTTCAGCGCACGTTATAATTTAATGGAATTACAAGAATATTAACCTAAATCATTTTAGAACACATAATATTAAGTACATATTTGTATATTTGGTTTTTCTTAAAAAACTGAAATCATTCTCTAAATACTTCCTATAAACAAACGAAAACAAACAAACCATTATCTTATTGAGTTGATTCAACATTATTTTTTATTATATTTTTAATAAATTTTTATAACATTCCAGCGATGAAATTTGAAAATCATGCCATTTAAGGTTTCCAAGCGCTCGCCCTACCGCTTGGCTACTATGCCTATTGAGAATCAAGAAGGAGAGCACGTGTTATATTCATTATTATGCAAGCTTTCTTAGCTATATTTAAACGTGAAATTATTTTCTGCCGTGACTATTTTAGCTAACTAAATATATTCCAGGGTATTTTCGCCATAATAAAGTTCCATTCGGCACACCAACACGTTCGGTACGTCCTCTAATGTTTACGAAAGAGTGTCTATTTACAGGATTATGTCGCTAAAACGTGGGTCCGCTTATCTTTGTGACACATTCACGATCATCTTCTCCCGTTACATTTCTTCAAGAAATTACTCCTACAAAATGCCGCAGAACCGAGAGAGCTAGAATGTTAACAAATTAAATTACCCCCCTCTTCGCCCTGCCCCAAAACAAGATGAAATCACATGGATGACATGTCGCGTGACGGCCTTTTTGTGCCGGAATACGACGGCGTTTCGTAGAAGTTGCCGGCCGTAGCGTGTAGGCTACCTGGCGTTGGGTCGTGGGCAATGGGGCAGAGTTGCGTGCAGTTCTCAGAGGGAGTGAGGCTCAAGTTTTCTCGACGACTCCCGAACATCCCTCCCCCCCCCCCAAAGACACACACACACCTCCTCCCATCCTCCCCGGGGACTCTTCCACGTACAGCGTCGACACGAGCTCCTGTGACGTTGCCGGTAGGGGTGTGAGGGAGGGAGGGAGGGAACTCGGGACGTACTCTCACTTCCCTCTTGCGCGCTACGTGCGCAGGCGCCGCACGCCGGATGAATCCCCTCCGCGTAACGAGATAACTTTCCCCTCGGGCCGAACACCGCCGGAGGACACGTGGTCGCCCACGTGAGCGGACCCACGACTAGACCCGAACTCGCCCGATGAACGGCCGTGCGGAAAGAGGCGACACTCCGAACTCGATGACCGGCTTCTTGAAACAAACAAAAAAAATTGGTTTTCTGTAAAGTCGGTTTACGGACGATAGTTAAACGTGACAACGTCATAACAAAACATTCATGAAATGATTGCATACTTTTATGAATAAAATTGAATCATTTTTATTGAATTATCACTATTTTGTATGGATACAAAGAAGGAGTTAAATTAAATCTACAATTTAATTGATAAATTTACTTTTATTTGCACTTATTAATTCAAATATGTATATTTATTACTTTACCGAACAGATTATTTTAACGATAAGTTTTACACATGTTTGCTATTTAACTTCTTCCAATCTGTGTTATTCTGTTAAGGATAGGACGATGATAGGAAAAGTAGGAAACGAATGGGAGTGTTTCAAGTTTAATGTGCCTCGCAAAAGTCAAATCGATGGTTTTTCCAATCGAGTGGAAGAGAGATAGATGCGGCGCAAGCGTACAATGAGCGTAACGGGACAAAGCGTAACGGGACAATGTGCGTAACGGGACAACGAGTAATCCTTTTTCGTGCGTGCAGCCGGCGTTCATCGATTTATTAGACATTGTCACGTCAAAAAATGCGAGCGAGTCTTTTAGTGATGTTCAACACACAACCTCGGTTAAAGAGCACATTCACGTGTTCTAAAAATTTGCAAAAAAAACTTTTAATAATACGTAACTCGGGCACCTAGAATTATTCAAAATAACGCAGAGGGTGATAAACGTACGGAAATTGTGTTTCCAAATACATTTCATCATCAAGTTTAAAGAAACTATGTAATCACTGGTTAAAGTCCTAAGATCGTTGGCAAAACCACGATAAAGCTTAAAAATTATTATTACTGCAATTCACGTAGTGGTTTTGGGGAGTTTAACATGTTTACCGTTGCCGTACTTACCAATTTATTACCTAAGTCGGGAAAAACATTTATAGAAACTCCACGAAGTACGTTGCCTTAAGACTCTAAACCGCCATTTTATTGCACATTATAAAATTATATATTTAAATTAAATTTATTTGAATGTTACACTATATAAATAAAAAAAAATTAGTTGCGTCCAAAAATTGTCAGTACATGCTACTTGCTATCGGTATTCGTAAAGCGTCAGAGATATATTCATAATTATTAAATTGTTGTGCTTATAGACTGCATAGCTGTTAATCACTAGAAATTCATTATGTTGTTTAAACAGCTATAAACATATAAAAAATGGTTCTTCATTCTTATTTCAAATATATTTCTCTATATAAAAATGTGCACTAAATAAAAAAAAAGACTGCACTGAAGGTGAAGTTAAGTTCTAATTTTGAGAGCTAGAAACATTATAGGTTATTTATAATATATTGCGTTTAGCTTAAGACCTAACATGTAATTTAAAGGTATTGCTAAAATAAATAACATTTTTTCTGCAAAAAAATTTCTACTCATTTAAAAACATCTGAAATTTTGACTTTCACCAAATAATAATGCAAATTTTTTAGTATCAGCAATAACTGACATTAAAAAAATTAATCATTACGAATATATACCTTCATTTTTAAAAATAAGAGTCAGAGAAAAGAAAGTATCTGGCAATAAAATTTGCAAGAAAGCCTAATGAACGATATGTTTGTATACTGAAATATTTGTAGAAATATTTTAATAGAATAGATATATAAATTGAATAATGATGTAAACCGCCCCTTAATATTTTTTTCTGCGCTTCATAAACTGCGTATCATGAACCGCCGGCCTGTGAACCTTGGAGTGATTGATGACTTCAGCCAAACCCCAACTCCCCCCCCCCCCTCATCATACATCACCCACTCGGTCAATCACCGAGTCGAATCGCACCTGTTGTTTCCACAGTTATCTGATCCCTTCAATGAGCTCTTTTGTCATTCCCTGATAGTAATCGTTCGCTGTCTGGTATCCTTGCGTGCGTTAGATCGATAGCTTTTCCGTCACGCGGTCATTAGACGGCGTTGTGCTTTTATACTTGATTCATGAACTTTAATTTCAACCGAAAACCAAAGTCATTTAGTAAATAAACCATATTAATGTTTAAACCATTAAATGATAACCAAAAACATTTCTTCCCCTGTAGTTTTTTTAACTGAATTTATTTTAACTAAAATCAAACATTTTACACTTGTGAAATAGCTTCTGAATACTTATATTTTAACTTCTGACAACGTTTTAAGTTCGTTTCTAAATGGGATCCTCTCTCGCTATTTGATTCAGATTGATTGCTCGTTTTACACGGTAACCAAGTGTAGGTGGGGGAAAAAAAGTATTTATTATATATAACAAAACATTTTTTCCCCTTAAATTATGAACGTAATTGATTTAACATATTTTGTGAGGCAGATTTTGTAATCACTATTCCCGTTAATCGCTTTTAATGTTATTATATAATAATAACATTTTCTATAAATATTTTTACAGACATTAGAACGAGGACAGCACAGAGTAACACATTCAGTATTTAAATATCAGACAGCACAAGAATTCCGTGGGAGGAATTTAGTCACGAAAAATAAACAGTACAGACGAACACAGTGAGCTAACAACGACGAGACAGTTTCAACAATAACAGTAAATGTAGACAGACAACAAAACCTGGACAACGCGGCAAATAAACTAACACAACGATGAAGATAAACGTATACATATTATGGAGAGCACAAAGACGACAACACCGACGAACAAATTACGTTACCTATAACAAATCAGTTGCCGCGTTTCGTGAAAGTGGGCATGTGCCATTTGACATCAGCTGACATTGGCTTGTTCTCGATTTTCTTTTTGACAGTTAGCGTAACATATTGATAGCGTATATCCATTAAATTATTTAAAATTAATATTGGTTTTGTGCTTTGTCGCACGAACAATTTGTAAATAATTTTAAAGATGTAAATAATTGAAAAAAAAAAGAGAATCTTGGAGACATATCACTTAGTTTGATAGCGTTTGTTTGAAGACTAACTTCGCTTTATAATTTAAACCCTTGTAAAGGCGGACTCATGAAACGCGTAGGGGAATTTCACACCCCCAGCGTTTTTGTTTTCGGGGGAATATCTAAGGGTGTTTTATTTTATGAGCAACGCATATTAAGTTTTTTTTTTAATTTTCATTCTAGTGACTTTAATACAATATGAGTGTACGTAATTAAATACTGAAATAAAATTAACATTTTGAAGACGAGAACTTAAAGCGGACAGCTAAATAACCATTACATCAGACTGGTAGAAATTAGAAACTTAAACGGACTGTACCTACGTCATTTCAACCCCCGAACGACGTGCCAATTGAGCACCGAAATGTAATAAACATTTTAGCGTAACCAGTGAAGCCTACAGTCATAAATCCTTGCTAATAGGAGGTATTCATACATAATCACCGCAGGAGATTAGAGTTTTATTTTAATTGGTTAAATTACATGTACCAGCATCATTTAAAATGAGACAGAGTGATGAAATTTGAGGGAATTGGTATCACTCTCCACCTTAGCAAACATAATAATTCCATTGCTGTTGTATCATTTTTCCAAAATATTTAAATGTAGCCCACACTTATGCATTCAAAATCCCGTTTTTTTAAAAATTAGGGGCAGGTTTTTATCGCAGAAAAGCTTGAACGCCCGTAAGACTGCATTTAATGTTTGCTAGCGCCAGCGTTTTATTCCTGGCGGCTGGCGATCGTCTACTAGAGAAAACATTGCCTTATTTGGTCAGTCATTCACGATGCGTTTGTTTCCTTAATAAATTACAAAAGTGCTGTAGTGTAGTGCTAGTAGACATTTAACTGAAAGAATTTAGATCAATCAAGAAAAACAGATTTTAGTCTCTGTATTACCTGCCCCTATTTATAACTTTAATTAAATGTTTGAAACACCTGTGTAAGTTCGAACGCTAACTCCACGTACATGACACATTCTCGCACAGTTAAAATCGTTAACTAAAACTAACAGCTCTATAAAAATAACGCCAAAACACTTTTCGTTTAAAACTAGGTAAGTCATTTATTGTATCAAGGCTTTTTTTTTAACCTCGATTTATTAGAATGACACAGTAGTTAAAAAATAATTTCATGTTCACCTTATTTTAGTACTTGTACAGTCAAAATCCGAGGTTTTTGTTATATGTAAGAAACAAATATTTTATCTTTTTCAACTAAGCTCTTGTAAATTAAAAAAAGCCTAATTTGGTTTTAGAAATGCCCTTCACCTAACGCGTGATTGGAAAGGAAAAATAAAAATCACATTGTAACTTAAAAATTGAGAAATACTGATTTATATTTGCAGACGTAGTTGAAAAATAGTTTCTGCTCAAAGCATTATTTTCCCAGTGGGTCAAAAGAGTATTTATGTAAAACGTTTTAAAAGGAAATAAACATACTATATATACGGTTTCCTGAAAAAGATACCACGTTTTATTTAGATTTTTTGAATATGCAAAAGTAGTATCCAGCCTAACCTTGTTTTGTATGAAACAAAAATATTATTAATTTGATCACATATAAAATTAAAGAAGATTGTTGTAAAATTATAACTATTTACGAAGTAATTATGCGTACAGATGATAATAAGAAATAATCCCACCACTTCCATGATATATATATTTAGAAATAACATTTTACTACCTATTTGATTAAATAGTAGAGATTTTTCATAACCTGTATAATATTACTGTTTCAGTAAGCTTTGTGGATATCCAATAACTTTCTAACTAATGCCACAGTTTAGCAAGATTTTTTTTCCTTAACTCGAAACCTGTTAACCTTTATTGTCACCATATTTCACCACACATCTAAGAATACTGTAAGGATACGTGTTTATTAAAAGTAAATATTATTAGCTAATATTACACTGCTCCATTAATAACTATTAAATAGATGAATGCGTTATACTAAAAATATTACATGTTTCTTATTATCACGGTGAACTCTTTATGCAGTCAAAAAATATCAATACTGGTGCATTACTGAAAGAATAAAGTGATATAATGGACTGTGATGATGTCTGCTAAGTTGATAACGAATTAGAAGTGTTATAATATGCTACGGAATGAACCGATGAAATCTCTACGAACACAGGCACAAACACCCGTTTAAAACTACGTATTAAAAAACGTAATAAAAATATATTTCTGAAGTTTAAATCACGAAATAAAATTAATCTATATATGAGGCGCCTAGTTTCAAACATGGCCAAGTCCATTTTTTTCACCTTTGAAGTTATATACATGGATGGAATCGTTGTCTTCAGGGCTATAAACCTACGATACATGTCAGTTGCAGAACCGGCCAATCGTGTGCTAAAAGTATTGGGGGAAAATGATGCTAGTTTCAAAATCGGCCATATCCCAATGTGTTTATTTACAAAGGCGGCCAAGTCCTTGTGAAGTCCATTCCAGCCAATCACAAAGCCGAAACGAGCCACATATTAGTTTGTATTCAAGATGGCTGATGTGCATTCGTTTATGTTGCATGCGAGACAGTTAATTTAAAAATATTGTTGGAAATAAGACTTAATTGAAGTGCATACATATTTTAAAGCGTGCCTATAATGTCTGATCACATTAAGGAAACTGACAAACGCCACTCAAGGAAGCGCCAGCGAGATCCGCCGTCATGGAAGAGAACACGAGAAAAGCAGTTAAGGTTATTTCATACATCAATGCATTAGTCAATTTGATAGCAGCTCAGTAATTTACTACTATGGAATGAAAAACGTTAATGGGTGAAACGCACACACAACAAATTGAACAGTGATTATTTTATAACAAATTACATAATTACGGCCTTGTTTTTGTCCACCAGCACCTCAAAATATAGGTTATTATGTACGTGATATTTTAAATAACCATAACTACGCCAATTAATTTATAATGAAATCGGGGTAAAATACCAAATAAACAAAAAATATTAAAAAATAATTTAATAGCAAAAATAATACAAAATATATCACAACCTAAAAATAATATAAAGTATTATAAGAAATATGATTATAGAAGTTTCCAGTTGTTGGACAATCGTTCTTTCCCTCACACAGAGTGTTTGGCCGAATTGAGAAGGAGATTAAAAGGAAGGAAACAATCTTCGAGCCAAAGGAATATCACAATATTTTCGAACATCACGGGTCAGATAAACTGTTGGGGACAAAATGGGATGCATATGACTGGAAGAAAGAAGCTAGTGATATTGTGAAGGCGAAATCATCATTGCATTTCAAGATAACACAGTGCAAAAGGTTTCATTTGCGTAGAAGTCTTAAAACAAACAATATTCATGTGAAAGGAGAACCACACTACCGTACAGACATAGGAGTAGAATAAGAAAAACAAAACATTAATGGATGTTAATCTATAGAAATTACCTATTGGGATTCCTGTAAAAAAAGAGAAAGTGAACGATGTCAGTAATCTATTGTTGAAACATTTTGGTTGTGAATGGAAGAGTTTAGATACTTTGCTATGGTACAGACGTATTGTTGAGAACAATGGTGACTATGATAAAATGGTGGAAGAACTGCCATATGAATGTGTTCAAAATGATTTTTCATTTGTTTGAAGAACCCAACGTAATGATAATGATTTTAACATGTGCATTGTTTTATTTGGACATATCTTTGTTTATTATTTCATTTTTCTAAACCAGAATTAATTAATTTATTTTGTTCGTAATTAACTTCATTGTAATGTCTGCTGTAAAACAATGTTGATAGTAAAAAGCTTGTTAACTTCTCATTGTTGAGCAAAGATAGAGTTCTAGTCCAAGCCACAATCAGTTTTTGAATTTTTTGTGATTTTTTTATTTATTTTTTATTAATTTTTTTCTGTAATTTTATGATAACAAAGAAAACTTGTGGTGATTTTCTCCGTGTGCTTCCGATTATTCTTGTCAATATTATTGTGGTTTTCTCTGTGTGCTCCTGATTATTCTTGTCAAATATTATGGTGGTTTTCTCCGTGTGCTCTCGATTATTCTTGACAATATTATGGTGGTTTTCTCCGTGTGCTCCTGAATATTGTTGTCAATATTTTTATAGTTTTCTCCGTGTGCTCCAGATTATACTTGACAATATTTTGATGGTTTTCTGCAAGTGCTTCTGGTTACAGATGAGCAATTGATCTCTGCATGAAGGAGTTTTTTACTTAATGAGTCATGTTAATTTATTTAAGGTTACATTTAAATTAGTGAATTTCTGCTACTTAATAAACACTTGCAATATTTTTGTCAGGTGGAAATTAAAAAAAAATATCATTTCTCAGTCAAATAATAATAATCTCTGAGAAATCTAAGAAGCACTAACAGGAAGGACGGACTTCCGTCTCCTTGGAGTCTAGCGAAGCCATCCTTCTTTTGCGATCGTTAGTGAGCATCCCGCATCCCGCATAAATAAACTAAATATTATTTACCTGCAAGCAACATGTGACGACATCTGTTGTTGAAAACCAGAACTACATGCATCAAGTACCTTTGTATGAGATATATTAATTCTCGCTGATGAAATATGAAAAAAAATCTATTTAAGTAATGTATCTAATTTAAAACACTCAATTGGTATCTGGCATTAGTCTCAGTAACTAATATGAATTCCGATTTGGGATCTGACGCTGTATTGAAAGAACATAGGTGTAAGTTTTGCAGCAAAGAGTTTATCTTGAGAAAGAATACAAGGCAACACGAGAAGAATGACAGTGTAAAAATCCACTACGCAATATGATAAGCTGTGTTCGATGTAACAAGTCGTTTACGCGGAGAGAGAGCTAAAAAAGACATGGCAGAACTTGTAACGGCAAGCCTGCGTACAAGCTAGAGGACAACGGTGAATCTACTAGACTAAGGAAGAGTGATCTGCATTACGACAACAATTTTCCTGGCTCTTCCGATCTCGACAAAGAACTTAAATTGAAGGAGGTTGATGATTTACGGAAGAATGAAGACAATGGAAGAATCCTTAACGTGAAAAGTGAGAATATATTCCAGCCGAATTCAAGTAGATCTTTCCTACTTTGTAAAAATGATGGACTCCTAAAAAGGAAGCATGAAGACGATGAAGACACTTTGACATCATCAACATCGAATTCTTACGGTAATCTGGGTGAAGACGATGCCTTCTACGGTGATTGTTACAGTGACTCTGAGGCTGTTTACAAAGCCATAGACTGTGATGAAGCACCTAATGCTGATAAGATCGAAGAATGTGGCGGTGTCCTGAGACCGAAACGATGGAAACGACGTGATATATTAAATAAATTTGATCAAGCTTGTGATGATCACTGTCTCAAAAATGAAAGTTACCCTGAGGTTGGTGGGAAAACGGAAGACACCAGAGATCATAATATTTATTATAAACATGCAAGGAAGATGGTGGTAGAAGAGAATGATTACATATCATGGAAAGATCCAAACATATTGGTTGACCGGCTAAGACTTCTACATGGTTCGCTTTGTGCAGGAAACTATTCGTGCATCAAAGAAATATCCTTCTTACTCAAAGAACTGAAGGAAGCTGGCTACATACAATAATGGCTTGTTTTACTTGCATTTGTATAATGTAAAGAAATAAAATAAATAATTTAAATTATAATAATTTAATATTTTTATTTCTTGTATTCTGATTTATAACTAAGACTTAGTTCTCGTAACTTGTGCTTCCTTTTTGCCTTTTTGTTGATGGTGCTTTCATAATGTGCTTCCTTTTTGATTATGGTGCTTCCAAATGTGTTGCCTTTTTGTTGATGGTGCTTCCAATTGTGCTTCCTTTTTTGATGGTGCTTCCAAATGTGCTGCCTTTTTATTATGGTGCTTCCAAAATGTGCTTCCTTTTTGATTATGGTGCTTCCAAATGTGCTGCCTTTTTATTGATGGTGCTTCCTATTGTGCTTCCTTTTTTGATGGTGCTTCCAAATGTGCTGCCTTTTTGTTTATGGTGCTTCCAATAGTGCTTCCTTTTTTGATGGTGCTTCCAAATGTGCTTCCTTTTTTGATGGTGCTTCCAAATGGGCTGCCTTTTTGATTATGGTGCTTCCAATTGTGCTGCCTTTTTGATTATGGTGCTTCCAAATGTGTTGCCTTTTTGTTTTTGGTGCTTCCGATTGTGCTTCCTTTTTTGATGGTGCTTCCAAATGTGCTGCTTTTTTGATGATGGTGCTTCCAAATGTGCTGCCTTTTTGTTTATGGTGCTTCCAATTGTGCTTCCTTTTTTGATGGTTCTTCCATATGTGCTGCCTTTTTGTTGATGGTGCTTCCAATTGTGCTTCCTTTTTTGATGGTGCTTCCTAATGTGCTGCCCTTTTGTTGATGGTGCTTCCAAATGTGCTTCCTTTTTGTTAATGGTGCTGCCTTTTTGATTGGATTCTTGGTTCTCTTGGAAGTGTAAAAAACATGGTCCATTGGTTCAATTGAATATAATTAGCTGACGGTGAGGAAGGACGTGAGGTTTGGAAATAACTGGTCTATACGGCTGACATTGATTATGACCCAGTCTCTCGGTCCGAAGATGCTTGGTCTATATGTATGTATGGCTTTGTACATGAATGGTTTAGAGGTTATTCAGATTATTGAAAAACTAGACATTCATTTTAGGCTTATCAGCAACGTTTTTAATTCGTCAAACATTGTCGTACATTGACTTGTGTTTTTTTTTATTTTTGAAGAGAGAATGATTTATAAACTCCGCGAAAGGTAATGGAAAAACAGAATATTAAATTTATTTAATATTTAGTTACACTTGTCACTGTTCAAGTATCGCATCGAGGGCAGGAATCCAGCGATTCAATATGTAAATGAATGAGTGATTTTTTTGATGAATTTTGGATTTCCCCCCGAATTTGTAGCTAAATAATTACACAATTACAAGATGGCGGCCAAATTTCAAGATGGCGGGGGCACCTCGGTAATAAATGATAACTACACTGTAGTGGGTTGAATAAAATTATCCAGATGGAAATGTACTCTATAAGACGAGTACACACAAGATGGTGTACTCCAGCAGGTAGCATGTACTGAACATAAAATGTTAGATCCATGATGGTCGACAAGGACAAAGTCAAATTTTAAGGTCAAGGTCAAATTTCAAGGTCAAGGTCAAATTGCAAGGTCAAGGTCAAAGTTCAAAGTCAAGGTCAAAGTTAAAGGTCAAGGTCAAAGTTCAAGGTCAAGGTCAAAGTTCAAGATAAAAGCTAAAGTTCAAGGTCAAGGTCAATGTCAAAGTTCAATGCCAGCAGTAGAGGACAAGGTTATGGTGACCAGATAATTATACTAACATGGCATCGTCACACTCTGGTGAACGAAAACAACATGGTGGTTTCCAGCGGATGAAGACAAGATGGTGGACATGTCGTCATACCAGCTGACGATATATGTACCTTGGTAGATCAGTCTGTAGGTGGCTTCTGTGGAGGGTCTGTTGTTTTTTTTTTATTTTTTGTTCTTACTGGTTTTGAACCAAGGAACTTAGTCGATCTAATCAATTATTATATTTATTGCCAATTTATTTAATAAATTTTGAACTTTTTCTCGTATCTCTAGCATTAAATTTATGGATTTTCAAGATGTCGTCCACATTTTAAGATGGCGGGTGTCACAGTAATAATAAATGATTACTGCACTCTAGCAGGTAAGAATTTAACTAACATGTCATCAGCGCTCTCTAGCCGACGATAACATGATGATGGCTTCCAGCAACGAAGACAAGATGGCGAACATGACTTCATACTATGTGACGATATATATGCTATTAACAAAGTGGTGGGGGCCAGTCTGCCTGCAGCTACTGTGAGGAAAGGATCGGTCGCCATTTTAAATTTTTTTTTGCCCTCACCGGGTTCGAACCGAGGACTCCGAGCTCCGTGTCGTAAATGTATGTTTTTTTAAATATTTTTATTAAAATTTTATTATTTAATTTATTATAAATTGTAATTTTTTTCATTAAAATCGGATAATAAATAAAAAGTTATAGATGGTGGCCATAACAGAAATTGCAACGGTGACGTCATAATTCAAAATGGCGGAAAACAAAACGCCAAAATGTTCGAGAAAACAAAATTATGTCATCCAAAATGGCGGATCCAAGATGGTGGATCCAAAATGGCCTTCGGGGTCAAGGTCAAAGGACAAGGTCACGGTACTACTTGTCCCGTTACGCTGTGTCCCGTTACGATCATCCAAGATGGCCACCGTGACGTCACAATCCAATATGGCGGTCGGCAATCTCAATCCCCGCAATCCACACCCTGAAGCCTGTTTCCGGTGGAACTATTATATACTACTCTTAATATTATTTGCCGTAGTTACAAGAATTGGCACATTATTTAAAATTATGTTTTATTTTTTAAGTAAGAAACAATTTTTAAATCAGAAAATATACTAGAATAGTAAAAAAATAGATTTCATGTTATTTTATATGCTTATAAAATGTGTACAGGTAAACTTGAAAAGCTATTCAAGGAACGTTTTAGAAAACTTTTTTTCTAGTACTGAGATAGCACAAAAAATATGTTGGGGCAAGAATCCAAAACCAGTATCTTTGTGTACATTTTTTTGTATCAACACAGTTGCTTTCATATAAACGTACAAATTTTCAAATATCTGGAATTTTACAATAGTATTTCCAATCCATTTACGAAAAAAAAAAAAAAATACAGTGTACAGTATTAAATTCAGCTTCAACAGAACAACTGGAGGTTTGAAATGTAATTAACGCATATCACTGAGGCAAAACAAAAATCAATATTTATAAATTGCAAAAAGAGGGTCCTATTTTGGAGCAGTATTTCTCTATTAGCAGAAGAATTATAGATTAATTCGGGGGGGGGGGGGGGGGGGGGGTTGATTTTACCAAACTCAGATGCTAGCTGTAGGAAAGCTGCAGTGACGTGCTTAAACATCCCGAAATCTCTTGAAGTCGAAATACTGTTTCGGAAGGCGCGGAGATTCCATCAATATTCACCAAATTTCTTACTTTCTGCTCTAACAGAATGCAATAAACCTAGTCTTTCAAACATGAAGACCTGAGCTGCAAACAGTTACTGCGGTATTCCTAGACGTATGGGTAAGGTAGCGAATAAGCACTGCCTCGTTGGGACACAACCATAACCAAATTAGCTGGCCGTATTCCAGAACGTGTCCAAACAGAATCTCAGTAAGGTCACAGATTAATTGTTTTAGTAAAATTAGCCCCACGCGAGGCTAGAAACTGGTTCAAACGCATTCTAGTGGAAGTTTCTCATTCATGTATAAATTTTTTACGGAAAAATTCCCAGATACAGCAGCACTATCGCAAAAAAAAATGGAACCACCTTTCTAATTTTCTCAAGCACTTCTTAAGTGGTTATTTTTTTCCGGTTACATACCATTTAAATGTACTGACGTCACCCCAAGTGCTCCTCCCAGTCACTTAGACCGTTGTTGCACATTGCCACCTCTTTGCCCCGATGTGCACGTGTGTGGAAAAGTGTTGATAAAGGGGAGGAATTGAACGAAAGGAAAGATGCGTGGGAATGCGGGCAAGAAGAACCAGGAAGAGGGGAGTGTGGGGAGAGATAATCTTGCGAGAGTGGATATTAGTGTAAAAGTAACGAAAAAAAGCATACCCGTATGTATTCGTTACTATAACAATTAGTACTCGTTACTATCGTATCGTTACGTTACTCGTTACTTCTGATACCGCATAACATGCAGCAACGAATCGAGTCGTATTGCGTACGCGTACAGTATGACGTCGCGTAAATAATAACAAATAGAATATAAACAATTAACAGTATATGATAATTAACCGTTTTATTAACCAAGTATCTTTTAAATCTTGTTAGAATGGGTTTATTATATTATCTCTTTTAAGATAAAAACAAAAAAAAAACATGAAAATACGCGACAATAAAGTACAAAAACATACATATTTCTAACTTGTAAAAAATACTTCTTTGTCTACACACAATACCTTTAATAAACAGTAAAGAACTTGGACGACGAATTTCCAAATTATACTTTACTTAATAAACAAACAACGTTCTTTGTAACGTAAATTCATCGAATATGCGCGCGCATGCGTAAAACATACGAAAAATGCGAGTAACGAAATGCATCCGTGTGTAACGTTTCGTTACTCGTGACTAGATAGCGCACCCGTTACTCAGTACCGAATACATACGGTTTGCTACAGCTCTAGTCGGCAGTATCGCGCCGGTCGCTTCAAAGACGACACATCGGTAGTCGCGCAGCTGTCGCAGCAGTGGGGAGTGTTGCTGTGGACAGCAGCGGAGTCGTCGGACGCGCTGGAGGCGCGTGTTCGTGGACGGACGCCTCGGCCGACGCGGGACGCAACCACGGCGAGGGAACTTCTCAGGTTCGTCATCTCGTGCCACGACTAGAACCTGAGGTACTCTGCGGGACAGTGACACACAGCGGGACAGTGACACACAGCGGGACAGTGACACCCAGCGGGACAGTGACACACCTGCGCTAGGCTTGATCCCCCAGGCCACGAGGCTCGAACCCCTTCTACCACCCATCTGAGCAGCCGGGACTCCAACCACCAAAAACGGGATCACCCCCCAGCGACGTCAGTACAAGATGTGTTACCCGATATAGTTTCGCCTCCATAAGTTTCATTTGGCACACCAACACTTATTTACGCCACACGATGTTCATGAAAGTGAGTATATACGAGTAAATAGCGCCAAGACGTGGGTCCACCATCTTGGACGAAATCACTGTAATCACTCTGCACATGCGTGGAATTTTTGTACAGCAGATAGGTCATGGATAGGACACCGAAATCCGTTCCCCAAAAAATAAGGGACGGGCAATGTCCTATAAAGTTTTGGGAGCTGTTTTGTGCACTTGGGATACGGTTAGGGTACAGTTGTAAAATATCAACATCTAATCGATAATTTTTGTGTCTTGGAATACCAGCCTTAGATCACTGCTGACCAAAGCCTTTCTGGCGCTTCGTACCTCTTCTGATATGCGTACCAGATCGCACGCACACAGATGTACTTTCTTGTACAGGACTGCAGCTCGATTCCTTACTCTTCTCACAATAACTAGCTGTTAACTTCTTGCCAATGCATCGAGAAATCGGCTAATTGGACAAAAATATCAGATATGTCAAACGTGTATTGGTAAGTAATACGGAGAAAATAAACACAGAATTCAAAAATGCAGTGGACAGTGTGGCCGGCAGGGCCACATTTTTACTTGTAATTTATTTTTGTTGCTGGTCTCTAGTTTTATATGGTTTTTATTTCACGTATTTTTACGCCTTTTTTAATTAATGTTAATTTATCTGTAAATTTTTTTAATTATATTTGTTTCTGTTAATTAGTTATACGCCGTTTGGTAGCTATCGATTATGAGTTTAAGAATATCGATTGTGTTTCACGTAAATACCACTTGGTGAGCGCCCGGCGGTTGGCTGATGACGTCAGACATTCGGCTTGCCGGGAAGAAAAAATCAGCTGGGCCGGCGAGAGAGTGGGTGCCGAGCGACCGTCGAGGACAGAGCCATGTGACGGCGCGGACTGGTATGCCGGACGGCAACGGGCGACGGAGAGTATTGGGTTGGAGGCTCCACGATGGGTGACAGGGCAAATGGATTGCCCTGTGGTACAGAAGAAATCAAGGTAAAGAGAGGCCGCGATTTTGATTTTTACCCTCGTGGTGCTGCACTGGTTTTTGGCAAACCTAGTGAACTGTGTATTTTCCCATACTAAATTTTATTTGGACGGAACTTTTATTAGCCTGTTTGGTGAAGAGGCCCATTTGTTTCACACGTTGTTCCAGTGTGGGATTTTTTAAAAAGGTCGCCCGATTGCCTGTAGTTGTAATAAAAGTATAAGTTTGGAAGAAACGAACATTTTGCAATTTGCTTTTGAGACTTTGTCTTCGGAATTTGCATACTTAAAGTTGCATTTAGCTAATATATCAGCTTGTGCAGTATTATTAAATGTATGCGATCGGTATTGGACTACATGCGCAGCCTGATGTTGGTTGGTGCGGCCATTCTACGTTTTTATAAAATCATTGGCAAGTTAATAAAGAAGTAAGACTTTGTTTGAAGCTGATGATAAATACTTCTGTGGTAACATGGTTATGTTACGTGAAGAGTTTTTGCTACATTTCCCTTAAAAATAAGATAATTTTTTTTTGGTCATCGTTCACGCCTTTGTGAATTCGTACCTATGGCCCGGCGTGGCATTAGACTCTGGAGTTGGTGAGGAAGGTCAGGAAGCCAGCGCACGCCTAGGATATTAACTTTGTTTTTTTGGCAAGTCTTTAGCAACGAACATCTGAAGAAAGACTAAACCGTTGATTGAGAGTTTAAGAACTTTATTTAAATAAATTTTTTGTACTTCAGTTTTATTATTGTAATATTTTTTTATATATTTATATATTATATTGATTGTCTTGTTTGATTTTTGGTATTAGGGCAGTCAGTATATTTTGATATTTTATAGTGGCCACGCCTCACGCCCTTATATATTTTTATACTTGTTGTTATCAGTATTTATATTTTTACGATTTTTTAAAGGTTATTGTTAGTATCGCAAATGGGGATAAGATGCTGCCATTATTAACGTCAGCTTTTGTAACTAAGCTTGTATGGTTATGTATAGTAAATATTATTTTTGCAAATTTCTATTTTTTAATAACATATGTCCAAAGTCTTGCCTCTTGTTTGTTTAATGGTTACTCTGCTATTATATCCTTTAAATTTTTTGGCCTGACCCCTGGGCAGTGGTGTGGGGAATTTATATTGTTTAGCTTTTTATGCCTGGTTTTAATATTTATTTTTTCCCTTCGCGCCCAGAGTGAGTCGGGGACGCAACCCCTCTTCCAATTAAGGAGGAAGAAGGGTTACAACAGAAATATTAAAATAATCATTATATAATGTTTACTTAGGATCATGCCATCTCACCTTAACGTTACAAGCAAAATCTTATCACTGAGCGAAAATAAAAGAAATTACAATAGTTGATTCAATTAATTAATTTTTAAAATACACATTTATAAGCGGAAATCGGTTTACGCACGATAATTTTACGTGATAATGTCATTACAAAACATTGATTAAAAATTGCATACTTTTTCTTTTTAATTTTCAAATATTATTTACAGTTTTTTCAAATTTAATTTGAATAATTTGTTTATATATAATCACTAACAATTAGTTAAAAAGCCCGCCTAACCGGTTTGATATTATAAAAGATTTTCTCGCACGGTAGTTGGCCGGTTCTTGCACGCTCGGCTCAGGCGGAACGTGACCATTTTTCGTGCGTGCAGCCGGCGTTCATCGATTTATAAGACGTTATCACGTCAAAAAAACGTAATGTAAAGTTTTTAGTGTGTATCTTTGTATTACATAAAACGAAAAACACTGTAAAAATATTTTGTACTTTTACAAGGAAAATCCTTGGAAACTCGTTTCCAACGATATCACTTTTTTAAACTACAAGGCAAAGTATTGTAAAATCACACGTGGTTCAAAGCTCTGCCTTGCAGTTTTACAAGTGACTAGCTGCTGCAGTAAACGGCGTGATATATTGTCCGCGAATTAAAGCAAAATTAATACCGTTATATGACAGTGTGGTGGACATAGAGAAATTACACAAAATTACTCTTTGAATGTCTATGACCTATGATTTTCTGATTACCCATGGCGGTCGGTTGAACGGAATGGAAGTTGAAGTGCTGCAACGCCTTTTAGTGGCGAGTTGTAGCAAAATGGATACCGCGAAAATATTCTTCGTGTTGAAATATCTACGTATAACAATTTTCATGGCAATCGGTTTAACGGTATGGAAGTTGATGCACTGCATCGCCATATAGCGGCGAGTTGTAAAAAAAATGGATAGCATTAAAACCTTCTCCACGATAAAACACTTCGATGTGCCAACTTTCATGGCGATCGGTTAAACGGAGTCGGGGTTTATCGACGTCACACATACACACCAACATCCTGCTTTATATATATATATATATATATATATATATATATATATATATATATACACACATATATATATATCGTTGGCGACTGAATTTCCAAAGACTTTCCTTGAAAAGTACGAAATATTTTTTTTTTTTCCCACTTTGCATGTTTCGATGGTTTAGCAGATAGTAAACGTAAAATTTAAATTTTATGGTATACTGTATAAAAAAAGCTCTAACTACCAAAATTAAAATTGTAACTATGTGAATAATATATATATATACATGTATACCTATATATGTAGTGACTTTTATCCTGGCTTTTCCCTTTGAAAACGGAATCTAGGAGGAACTGGACAGATGGATTGTTGTGACCCGACAATCGCTTAGCCAACTCAACGCCTCGCTCGGTGTTAGCAAATAATAATAGTAATAATATGGAATATTGGTATAAAATCAATTTGTAGGATTTAAGAGTTTCCCGTTTCCCGCGAAGGTAGGCGACTCGCGAGCGATTGTCCGGCCAGCGGTCGCCGGGAGATGCAGATGTTGGGAAGGAGGAAATGAATAATTGATGGCGTTCAGCGGCTGTTTGGCGGAGCGCGGCGGGAGACTCAGAGAGAGCGGGAGAGAGAGAGAGAGAGAGAGAGAGAGAGAGAGAGAGAGAGGTGCGAATGTGTGGCCTCATCGAGAGATGTTTTGTAGTCGAGGGGAGAGGGGCCAAGGGTGTTTCATGGTGGTTAGGTTCGTGTGCTCCCTGGTCAAGGAGGGTTGGGGGAAGGGTGAACGAGGCGTGAATAAAACATTCGTGCGAGAAGGAGCGCTCGGTATGTGGGTCGACCTCCCCTTCCCTTTGCCCTCCCGCGAAGTGGAGTGGGGGGAGGACACGAGACGGAAATAGTTAACATGGCCCAAGGAAGGGTGAGATCCTGTGTAGCGAAGCGGCGATGACAGTGTTTGGCGCAGGTTTCGCCGGTGTTATTTACGTGGACTCTGACTGACTTGCTTGAGCTTTCAAGTGTAAAGAAACGAAAAAAAAGACATGTTTGTTTACACAGTTTTTTTTATGCCATTACAATATTTTTGAGGAGTAAATATCTTAGCTCTCGGTATACGGCATTTGGTAGGAACGATTTTTCAAATGGAACGGAATTCGCATGGGACAAAAATGTGTAACCACAAAGTCAAAGGAGAACTTCATTGTATTAAGCGTTTAGTGAATTTTAACCAGATGGGCTATATTTTAAGGAAATTCCTTATCGGAAATCAGATTCAAAGCCAGTGTTAAGTATTTTTTTTAATTCTTTATCGCTATTGTCGCAGCCGTTTCATTTTATAGTTGAACCTTTTGGCTAAGTAAATATAATTTTTAGACAGGACGCAGCTGTTCCTGTCAGCGAATTATATATTTGGGTGCGGAAATCACGTGTGATCAGTGTCAATAAGTGTGGTTGAAAACACAAAATTTATCACGCAAGGCAATATTTTGAAGAATTTTACGTTAAATTTCGTACTACATGTATATTTGCCACATGAGAACAAATGATTATGCTCGTTACCGAGGTTGGATTTTAACAGTTCACTGACTAGTATTTAAAATGATTATTTTTTATTGTCAAGGCACATGAAGCACACTAATAGATGCAAATTGTTTCTATTTAAATTATTGTTTCAGCTGATGGCATCACCACAAACGAACTCCATTCTAAACGTCAAAGACTTCACAATATGAACCGCATATGTAGCAGCCAGTCACTAATTACTTTATGCTTTAGGTTAAATTGTAGACTGTGATTCAATCAAAACCGAATTTAAAATTGAAATAATGGAAAAATGTTTTGGTTTTCAGATGGAGTTTTTTCAGGTCCTACCTCTAAAACTTTAAACTGACGCATGTCCGAGAACTTTCAGTTAGTACATCCCATTCCAGGTCATTATTATGTACCTATTTACGTTTAATACGGTTAAACTTGTAGACTTAATGAGTGAACGGGACACACGCCCGTAAGGGGCGTTCGCGTTTTTTTCCGGTCACGTAGAGGCGGATTGGAGGTAGCTACAGCATGCAAAGAACAGTCTGTATGTTATTTTATGATCTTTTTACAATGGTCTCGTTATTATCAGCACTGTGTGTTTGCCTACGGCGTGATATATTATTTGTTTTGAATAATTCCTTCCACGGAATTATATGCACTGTTTATGCATTCATACATTTAACATCAGCTGGTTTTGCCTTTTTTATTATGTGGGATTTTGTATTCCACTTTTCCTTATACATTCTTGTAATTGAATTCTCTATGACATGCACTGAAAACCAGCAATAAAGTTTGTCCGTATTATTGTTCTAAATTGACCGTGTCTTATACAAGGTAAAAAAATTTCCGTACCTTTAGAAACGATTTCTTTGGAAACTAGTGGCCATGAAATAGTTTGTACACTGAATGAAGTCAAACTTATAGCCTTTTTATAAATAATCAAAATATGGTATTTAAATCATTATTATAGTAGATAAAAGTGCAAAAAGGTGAGATCTGAAATAATTTTAAATTAAATTGACATAATTTCAATTTTTTTATGACTTTGAATTTGGCATCAGGCAATTGATCAGAAGTAATTTTCTGAAGTGCAAGTTGAGAGTGCTGTAACTCAAATAAAACACTGATTATTATCAGATGACCTATTGGAGGGAAACTTTTTGCTTTCGTTCTTTTTATGTGCACTGTTTGTTTGAAAAGAAAATATCACTGTTTCGCAAGAATTAAGACTGAATTGGATGTTACGTAGTGTCCTGTCTGTAATAAAACAAATGTAAGGCTCTTATTATTCTGAGCAAGAATGAAATAATAAGAAGTTGCAATTTAAAATCCAAAGCCTGTTTTGGTGTATAGTAACATAACCTAAAAGCGGCGAAAGAATGCAATACTACTTCTCTTTTTCTACTGAATTCTAAAAGTGTCCCGTCCGTAACACATGTTAGATACCTATATGTTTGAAGCGTGTTTATGCACTTGAATATATTTTATTGTTATTACACTTATTATGATAGTTGACTTTGTCTTTTATATTTAATCATCAATTTGTATACATATTATATAGTATTAAAGCTATCTTTTAATTTTCCAGCATAAATTCATAATATGGAAAAGACAAGCCTGAAGGACTAGGAGAAAACCAGATTAAGAGTTAGAAAGTTCCGAGGAAAACTGAAGCAGAACATGGAAGTCTGGAACATTGCAAAGAAGAAAGATGCAAAGCGTAAAATAGAAGCTCGTGCTGAGAAGAGAATATTAAAAGCAAATATTTCAACTCCAGCAGGTAAGAAGGCAACTGAATTAAAAAGACGCAAAGAAGCCGAGAAGAAGAGAAGATATATACTAAAGCAGAAACAGAAAAAAGTTATATTCATATATAAATAGTCAATCAAGTCCACGTGGTTCTTATTCATGCAAACATATAGTAGGGCCGCGACGTCTTGGCGGGTCGACTCCCTAGAGCTCAGCGACCTTGTAATCGACACGTCCCTCCTTGTCTGCTCCGCAGATAACAACGGCCTGGAAGTCTCCATGCCGTTCCGAAAACATTGGTCGAGAACAATCTCACGTACGGTGCAACACAGCGCAGATCTTAATGATACAAAGATGCGATAATGCTTTACGGTAATTTATTATTTAAAGGTAGCGTACTATTTGCTCGACTGGGCAGCTTAGTTAAACATAGTTAAACATAGATATACAATACTTTAAAAGTTAAGAACTAAATTTGTAATTGTGGGTTGTTGTAGAAAACACAATTAATTAAGACTTGCAGCTAACTCCCTCGCTGATGCTTACTTTTCCATTTGGTTTGGCTGAAATGTGAAGACGATCGACATGACACTTTCACGCACTTCAAGAACCTTACCACTTTTATGCACACGGGTTGGTATTTTTTCCATAACAGCACTCTGAAATAACCATTTTAGTAATTTCGAGGGGTCCGAAAACCATATTTATAACAAACCATCCTCGCGTATTTTATAGTCTCCTGTTGTTGTGCTTGCTTTATAAACAAGAGAGGCTCCAGGAAGGAAACCCTGCCTAGAACCAACGCTTAAAACTATCAGCCTGTGCGCTGCATTTCCTGTTGCCATTACCTACACCTTCAACGTCACCTTTCTTTTGCCAACATTTCTGAAAGGTTAAATTAGTGTCAACCCAGGATTCATCCATGTCAAATATATTCTTCCCAGTCTCCCTGCACTGTTTCATCTGAGTCAGCTACCGTTATCGCCAAGCAACAACGTCAGATCTTTCGAGAAGAAGCATTCGCTTATTTTGGCTTCTTCTCCACACAAAACCCATTTCTTTGAGTATTTTACGCAGCGATGTCTTTCCCTAACTCCATCCGAATTTTTTCTTTCAAAACTGGCAGTAGTTTCCTTGTCGTTTTTTTACTGCACAAAATTCGTGGCTAGTGTGTCTGATCACTCTTCTATCAAAGTCATCAACTGACAACAAACGTTTCCCAGTTTTTTTTTTGGCTTGAAATGAATAATTAAACATGAGAGGCTGTTTAACGGTCAAATAAAGGAGTGATAAATAAATAATGTATTAATAAACATTTATATATATCATAAAATCATATATATCATAAAATATATATGCAATATATAATGTATATAATGTAATATAATATCATGTAATATAATGCAATATAATGTGTAGCAATATCGGCTACACTTGTAGATAAAACATATTCTAACAAGCGGTGCAGAAAGTTTGGAAAATTGCCAAATGCAAAACAAACAAACCGCGGGTGAAATTACGGGGAATGCGTTGAAAAACTTATAATGTTGTTGTTTGTTTTTTATTTGGCGTCTCTCTGTTGTGTTTTCGGATGCGCGAAACTGATCTTTGGCTTATACCTGTGTATCGCGCAGCTCTTTCGGTTGCATTTGTTAGAGGTACTAGCAGACATATGTTGGCAGCTTCTTCATCACAACACTGGATTACACTACTTCTAATTTCCCTCTCCCCACTATGTATTACTTTATTGTATCTTGAACGTCCTGCGTCGGGCTCCATTGTTCACTTCAGACTGAGAGCGTGGCGCCTGATGTTTTTGCTATGAACCGCATAGCGGCTGATGTGCGCGCGCAGCTGCTTCCCCTCTCATTTACTCTTCCCCGCTTCCCCGCAAAACGACACGCCATGACGTCGCGGCCCTACATATAGAAAAGCATTAAGAAGAGTAAGAAAAGCTATCCCTGATAGCCCTAGAAAAATATCAGCTTTGTTAACTGGATTAGTACCAGTTTGTGCAAAACATGTTAGTTCATTTTCAATTGACAAAAAAGGAGCTACAGCTTTATTTAGTTAATTAAAAGAAAAGTACAAGCTTTTTACATAATAGATGACATCAGTCAAATATCCCCTGGCAAAAGAGATTTAAAAAATATTAAGAACGAAAGTACTGGTGTTAGAGAATACTCAGGAGAGATAAATGATTATGACTGTTGAAGAAGCTTTTGCACAGCTTTATACACGAAAATCCCGAAATAATAAAAAAATGTTCTATGAATTAAGACGAAATAAATCAATTAATTTCTGAAATGCCTCATAATGTTAGTGTCTGCAAGAATCATGCTCATTTCAATTTTATCGTGGATTCGTTAAGCAAATGCTCTGAAAGTTTTGTAAAGTCAGTTCATAAACAACACTTTAAGCAAAAAAAAAAAGCAAAATGTTACAATTGGTCAAAAAATTTCACAAATAGACTTTTCAGAAAATTATTCACTATTCGCACAAGATGAGATCCAAAGTGCACATTGGTGCAAAACAAGCAAGTGACATAGGTACTTGTTTGGCTTGGATGACTAATGGTACACAATATTTTGCAGTAATAAATGATAATATATCACACAATAAATTATGTGTACGGCTCTTTCTAAATAAAAACACACACTATTCACACACCAATTCAAAAATAAATTTACCATGGCAGACTTACGCCATATTGAACAAGATTTTGGTGTGACAGGTGAGTGGTGTTTCTTTGCAACATAAAACAGAAAAGGAGCCGTTAATGGAGTAGGTGCAACAGTGAAGAGGATTGTATGGGACAGAGTAAAATCTAGGCAGGTGATCGTTTCAACAGCTGAAGAATTTTGTAACTGCTTCATTAATCTCTGAAAACCAAAAGGAATTAGATAATGTTTCTGGATTCTACATCAGTCATCCAACACCTTGACTTCCTGGCTAAGAGATGGAAATATGTAATTCCCACACCACAAATACAATCAAAACACTATTTCCGTGGAGTAAACCAGCGTCGTATTGTAGCTGGAAGAACTCCTAGTTCTGAATTTAATGCGCATGAAATCTGGCTGGATTGTGAAAGTGACACTGATTCACAAATTTCATTTCATGAACCTGTACACGAGAAGTCGGAGTGAGGAAGAAGATTACTTATTTTGCTTAGTACAAAACATATCTACATATCTTTAATTTTGCATGTAAATAATTAATAGGAATAAAATAATTAAAGAACAGAAGTGATATTAAAGATACGGTTGAAAAAGTTAATTCAAATCAAATTAAAAATAAATAAATACTATTTGTTTTATATTAATATAAACACGGTTTTAAAATAAATCATTTAATTTAGTAAAATAATTAAAATAATTTTTAACTATAAATGATAATCAAGATATATGCTTGATTTTATGTTTAATTTTTTATTTATGTTATTAATAATGTTTAATGCAAATAAATTATACATAGAGGAACATAATCTCACTTTTATAGAAATACACTTGAAAATACTCTTGAGTAATTTAATGAACACTATGTATGATCCAGTATTCAATTTTAATCACTAAAGTATATGATTTAAAAGTACGTGTAATTATAACTTTATTTGTATGTATATATTTTTTTAAATCCTGCTGAAAATTTCTTTGCATGATTAGAGAATAACGCGCCTGAAGAAGAGTAACGTAAGAAACTGCAGCGTGCCAGAATGAGCGTGTCTGTGATCAGCGAGAGGAGGTGCGTGGTGTTGGCGTCTGGACCGGTGGGTGTGGAGGGGTGTGGAGGGGAGGGGGAACCCGACGCCTCGCAGCGCCAGATTTTCCTCCCGAGCTCTCAGTGCGTCTAGGGCTTTGCGCCTCCGAGGGACACCCGCCAGCAGGAAGCGGCTGGTCGCGGTCTGCTCCGAGGACCACCGGGAGGGGGGGGGGAGATAGTGTTTATGCGGTGTGCGGGGCAGGACGAGGGAGGGAACAAAGTTTTGAGAGAGTTTCGCAAGAGCTGGTGGGGATGGGTAGGAGCCTCCCCTGTCCACACTCTCGCGGCAGCGCCAAGTTGGCCATTTCCAGTCCGTCGCGGCCTTGGAGGAGCAACAAGGTCGGCGAAGGAAGGGAGAGAGAGAGAGAGAGAGAGAGAGAGAGAGAGAGAGAGAGAGAGAGAGAGTGGTCGTATACGCTTCCAACCGCACGCAACGCTATACCCACGCTAAGCTCCTCTTCCCCTGGAGGGCAAAGACTAATTGCTCTTCCCGTCTGAGAGCGCCCGATTCTGCACTTAACAAAAGGGGGAGTAAATGAGGAGAAAGGAATTAAGGGTAGGAGACAGGAATTAAAAGCGCCATTATGATTTCAACAATTTTATATTGCCTGAATTTAAACGTTACTAGCTGCTGCAAATAGTTTACCTGTAAAGTCGTTCGGAGTTTAGTAATAATGACTACAAATGAAACAAATTCTGTAATTAGAAACAAATTCATAGACTTTGTAAATATCCTATTGTGTTACATCTGAAATAGCAAAGACAAGACTTAAAATAATGCTTTTTCTGCTATAAAAAACTGTGTTAAACTAATATTTCGTCTTACGGTTCCTTTACCTGTCTCTTAACACCTAACTGCTCTAAAAAAAAATCAGGTGGGCTAGACGAATTTTGCCTTCTCGAAAACCCCTTAATGTGAGGCTTCACGATTGTTAAAAAAGAATTGTGGATACGATCCCAAATCCTAACCCATCTCAATTTACTTATTTTTTTTTTTTTAGCAATATTATAGGTTTTCCTGCCGTGAGTCTCGACATAAACACAGCAGGGTTTGGACAAGTATCAGAGAAATACGTAATGGCTTCAAACATTTTCAAGTACCGCACAGAAGGCTGGATTTGACCTTCATGGTGCCAAAGTTCTTCCGTGGCTCTGCATTTTGAGTTATTCTTTTCATATTTCACACGAGAAAGCCATGAATTTGATCAGAAAGGTTCTTGTATCACCAAGAACTCAAAATTAACCTTAAACGGGATGCGTTAAAAAAATCCACAATATTTTCAACCACATTAAGTTTACATCTTCAAGTTCATATCGTATTAATTTCAGTTGTAAATTAAGTTATTTTTGAAGTTTTACTTCTTAGGGACGTTATGAGAAGAATTATGAGTGTGGATTTTTACGCTGAACGTGCACCATGCAACGAAATTGTCACATAATATACTAAAGGTTACATACAAAAATCTACATAAAAATAAACATATATTTTTGCTTTTAAATCTTATATTTTAGTGGGTGATAATGAATACTTATCCATTTCATTAAAGATTATTAATTGTGAATATTAGTTTAAGAAATTGTTCATGAACTTTTTCAAGCATATTTTCAAGTCTATTTATATACTTAAGATTATGTTACCGTGTATGAATAACGATGTCAGGTTGCTTGTAAGCTTCCATTTTTGCTGGCAGTAATCTCCTGGTATTTCATGTGAGTGTTTGTGATGTTATATTCCCGTACGTATAATTTATTTGCAAAATAAATTATAAATTTTTACCGTATTAAGTAATATATTAATAAAATAAGTATATTAGCAGTACTATTAAGCATTTTTTTATTTTCATTATAAATGAAAATTTATCTAAAATAATTTTACTAAAAACCATTAATAAGTATACAAAAAGTGTTCATATTAATATTAATTCCTGAGTATGTATTTAATTATTTTTATAATTTGATGGAATTTATACTTTACCAGTCGTACTTATAATATCACTCATTTTAATTATTTTATTTAAATTAATTATAAGTATGCAAACTTAAATTTTGGCGCTATCTTTGTAAACGAGCCCGTTATACATAGCTACAAATAAAATAACTATTCAAAATTCGGGCTATTGCAATTTTTCGCTTCGTAATAGACTCATACTTAAGGTGTGACATGCGTTTAGATCTCTAATGTCTCTACTGCGGCGACTTGCATGTCGCTCACACGCAAGGCGATCTTATAGCACGCTGAAAGCCAAAAGAAACAAAAAGTGCGCTGACGGTAAAGAGCGCGAAATTACTAGGTTCCCCCCCCCCCCCTTCTTAGTTACTGTTGTGAGGTGAAAGACCAAGACGCCAAAAACTTTACCATTTTGATGCCGACTTAGTGAACCGCATTTTAATTTTTGAAATACCATTTCACGCCACTGAAGTGCGTGAAACACTATGTTCATAATTTATCATCGCCTCATTTACACATTAACTCAGTAAAGTTGTGCGTAGGCAATAATTTGCGAGCTAGCTCATAAGTCAGAAATTTTTTCCATATAAAAATAATACTGTTCTAAATGTTAGTTATTTTTTTAACAGTTACTATATGCAATACAGAGTACTTACAGCAAATAATTTTTGGATTTTCTTTTATGTACTTTTGATCGTTGATAACTTTACGTGATACAATTGTACAGTTACTGATACCGTTGCATCACAATTAATGTTTGCACCATACGGCAAACATTATTTTGTTAAGTAATATAATTAGGAAGCTATTAATAAAAAAATAAAACTTATTTTACTTAAAAAGATTCAGCGTGTCTCAGAGTCTAAGAAAAGATTTTAGTTTACAATTTATTTGACATGAAATTCGTCTTAATTTTTTTGTTAAATATATTATGGTCCTGTTTTTACTATTAAACTAAGTATCAGTCAAATGTAGTTTAAAATGCGTGAATCATGTTTCATTACTTGCTAGTTATTAATGTGTTTATTATGTTTTTATTGTATTTTGTACGTGGTTATAATTTTCTTTATTGTTATTTATTTGAGTTAGCTTTGTTTTGTTATAAATTACCATTTAATTTTCCCAATCATATGTGGTTAAATGGTAGACTAGGTGGCACGCATTAACTTTGCCACGTTAAATAAGTCTATAAATCTGATATTCAAAATCAATGTTTGTTCGTATTCCATGCGCTTATGTATCGTTCATCCGATTGAGTCGAAACTTTGCAGACTTGAACTTCGAAACAAGGTAAATGTAACTGTCTAGGTGAGATTTCGATAAGACCAACCTTCAAATCAGAATTTAAATAATTTTGATGAAATTTTGTCATTTTATTGGCAACGCTTTATTCCTCTGCATAGCAACGGGGTTTTTCATTGTTGATGCCTTATGCGTATCCATGGCAATTTAATATGACGCATGAAGAGTATCGGATAGTTACCAGAAAGTATTTTACGACAGTTTCTCTTTTCTATGGTCTGAATACTAATAGTATCAGGCGAGTCGAAAGATAAAGATATATAGAGAAATATAAATGTATAGAGGGACATATAGTGAGATTGAGAAATAGAGAGAGATAGAAAGACATACAGAGATAGAGGTAGAGATGGAGAGATAAAGAGTATAGATATAGAGGGAGAGATGGATAGATATAGGGGGAGAGATAGAGGATAGAGATATACTGCTATGGGGAGTTTTAAATAGAAATATTGTTAGAGATATGGAGAGATATAGGTATACAAGGAGAGTTAGAGCTATATAGGAAGAGATATAGAGCTATATATTGGGAGGTTTAAAGAGAGTTATAGAGATGTTTTGTGTATGTGTACCTCCTTAAAACTAATTACAAAAATAATCGAATGAGGCATGGCAACGCATGCCGGGCATCAGCTGGTAAATAAATAAAAGTAGGCATCTCCTGATCAGTACGACCAGCGAAATTTCTTCCCAAGAGTTTTGGCGACAAGCAGCTGAGAGGTGGCCCTTGCTTATGATTCGTCCCGGCTGTTCTCCCCGTTCACCCCAATCCCTGGTTTCGCCCCCGCCACACACCATCCTTATCCGATTACTTTTCCCATCTTTCCTCGCCTTCCCCCACGGTTCCTTCGACAACCCCTGCGCAAAGTGTGGGGCGTCAAAGTGGATCTCCATAAACTGTCTTTGGGGCGAAAGCGAAAAAGATAGAGGAAAGAGAGTAGTGGTCTCGTCACAGAAAAAAAAAAGATTTTTTTTCTTTCGTATTTTGTACTTTTAAAAAAGATTGATTTGGAAACCAGTTCAGAAAAAAAAAGTCTGTGATACTACAAGAAATACACTGTACATTTGTAAAATTTTCATGTTTTTTTTTTTTGCAGACATGAAATTATTTTTTTTGGAAACAATGCTAAATTTTTCTTTCTGTGCTTACGAAAATTTACATTTAATTTAAAAGTTTGATGTTTTATACAAGAATTAATATTATAGCAGTGAAAAAATATATTATACTCAATATTGGACTTAATTTTGTTTATTGTGCTTACTATTGCGTGCATTTTTTACTGGGAAGCTATTCAGGGAACGGTTTGACTCATGTAGGTGCTGGGAAAGAAACCATAATACTACAGTATTACTTCTGCAAACATATTTTTGTAATAAATATGTTGCTTTCATATTAATACAATAATGTACAAATATCTGTAATTTTATGTGCATATTTAATATTCCGTTTAAAAAAAATTAAGGTGTTTGGTCCGAATCAAAAGATAGATCGTCCACTAGTGATGGATCGATTCGCGCAGCTTTCCAATCGCTTTCCCGCTACATCTCTGAGGTCACGACGAGGCCTGTCGTCGAACCGGTCTCTCCGCGCGCAGTGATGAGAGACGTTCGCCGATGTCACTTCTTGCCCGCGCACGTCTTTACAACTAACGAGTACTTAAACTGGAGTGCAAAAACTTCAACTGGAGTGCAAATACTTCAGCTGGAAGTGCAAATACTCTAGCTGGATTGCAAATACTTCAACTGGAGTGCAATTACTTCAGCTGGAATTGCAAATACTCTAGCTGGATTGCAAATACTTCAACTGGAGTGCAATTACTTCAACTGGAGTGCAATTACTTCAGCTGGAGTGCAATTACTTCAGCTGGAGTGCAAATACTTCAGCTTGAGTGCAAATACTTAAGCTGGAGTGCAAATACTCTAGCTGGAGTGCAATTACTTCAGCTGGAGTGCAATTACTTCAACTGGAGTGCAATTACTTCAGCTGGAGTGCAAATACTTCAGCTGGAGTGCAAATACTTCAGCTGGAGTGCAAATACTTCAGCTGGAGTGCAAATACTTAAGCTGGAGTGCAAATACTTAAGCTGGAGTGCAAATACTCTAGCTGGATTGCAAATACTTCAACTGGAGTGCAATTACTTCAGCTGGCGTGCAAATACTTCAGCTGGAGTGCAAATACTTCAGCTGGAGTGCAAATACTAGAGCTGGAGTACAAATACTTCAGCTGGAGTGAAAATACTTCAGCTGGAGCGAAAATACTTCAGCTGGAGTGCAAATACTTCAGCTGGAGTGCAAATACTTAAGCTGGAGTGCAAATACTCTAGCTGGATTGCAAATACTTTAACTGGAGTGAAAATACTTCAGCTGGAGTGCAAATACTTCAGCTGGAAGTGCAAATACTTAAGCTGGAGTGCAAATACTTAAGCTGGAGTGCAAATACTCTAGCTGGATTGCAAATACTTCAACTGGAGTGCAATTACTTCAGCTGGAGTGCAAATAGTTCAGCTGGAGTGCAAATACTTCAGCTGGAGTGCAAATACTAGAGCTGGAGTACAAATACTTCAGCTGGAGTGAAAATACTTCAGCTGGAGTGAAAATACTTCAGCTGGAGTGCAAATACTTCAGCTGGAGTGCAAATACTTAAGCTGGAGTGCAAATACTCTAGCTGGATTGCAAATACTTCAACTGGAGTGCAATTACTTCAGCTGGAGTGAAAATACATCAGCTGGGAATAAAATGTAGCCGAAATCAGTAAAAAATTCCTTCGCCAGAGGAAAAAAAAAAATAATTTCAATACAATTTCTTGAACAAACACCATTGCAGTTATTCATTGTTTGTCGAAGGAGAAAAAAAATCATATAATCAAAATAAGAAATATAGTTGAGAACATAACCCCACAGGAAACAAGTCTGCTACAGCCGATGTCAACCAGATGAACCCAATGATGAACCTAGAAAAGTTATCATGGACAAAAAACACAACGACGACGGAAACAGATGCCAGTTCCCCAAACGTCGCAACTGTTTTGTCGTAGGAAACATACTGTATTCATTGGTGTTGTATTTGTTGTGTTGTCCATAATATATGTTTATATTCATAGTAGTGTTCACATATATTTGCTGCGTGGTCCAGGTTTTGTTGTCTGTCTGCATTAAACTGTTTAGTCGTTGTAAGCCCACTGTGTTCATTTGTGCTGTTATTATTAAAAATTTTCGTAACTAAATTTCTTCCACGGAATTTTTGTACTATTTGATATTGAAGTGTTTTGACGCGTTCGTCGGTGCTGTCGTCGTTATTTTGTCCTTAATAACTGTTTAGGTTCATCGTTGGGTTTGTCTGTTCGAGAGCATCTGTTATTTGAGGGGTTTATGTTCTGTTTTTTATTTCTATACTTTTGCTTCAATGAATTGTTTTCCATGCCTAACAGTGCAAAATTGCTGTGGCATATGTCCAATAAATTGTATTAAATCAAAATTCTCCATTGCATGAATCAATTAAAGAACTAAATGAAAAATATTATTTAATTCAAAATACTGTCGCATGAAAAACTTGCGTGAAATTTTTCTCTCTTCTCCCATCAAGACAATCCAGGTTCGACTACCGGAGAATAAAACCTTCGGTTTATCGTTGCCGTAAGCCAATGGGTGTTCTCGGGGTGATCCCGTTTCATGGCCAACGCATTCTTTTACAGCTCCATCTCAGAGTTCAACCCTTAATATGTATTTAAGACTCTGTCTCACACGTTGCGGATTTTTCCTGTTATTCATCACGATATTGAACTTGAATTTATTGAGCAACAAATTTCATTTCCTAGATATTTACTAAGCGTTTTTTGTTAGTTAAAATTTCCAGCAAGTGGTAAATACTATGAACATTTTCGTGAAATTTTACCGCTATTAAATATAATAAGAAATTACTTATTGAGAAAATATAAGATGAAACACAACATTCAAGAGAGCTTTTGTGACAACTTTGCAGGGAAAGCCCTTAAAAAAGGGAATGACTAGAAAATGAAATAGTTTACATGGTATGTGAGGCCGAGCTTCCATAACTTAGATGCCACAAGAATTTATCCTTATTTATTGATTGGATGTATAATCAATATCACCTTTCTTGCCTTATACCGGTAAGAGGGTAGTATTAATTCTACCAAGCCACAAAGGTCCATGTTTAAAACTCAGGTTCGCCGAATGGTATATATTAGTGATGCTCTACAAGAAAATGAGGACATTACTAAATAATGATATAATGCAAAGACATGTAATAAGTAACCAACATAGCCTTAAGCCTTCACGCTAAAATAACACGAGAAGGGAAATACAAACTTAAACCATTATCTCTATTGTACTTGCATTCAAGAGAGAATTTGTTCAAATACCCATCATATTAATCTGTTTGAAATATTCCTACATCTCCCGATGCCACTCCAGGCCACCAGATGCTACCGTAGACCACCAGACAATACCATAGGATACCCCAGGCTACTATAGACTACACCGGGCAACATAGGCCACCAGAGGTCACCATAGGCCACCTGAGGTTACCATAGGCCATTAGAGGCCATTAGAGGCCACCAGAGGCCACCCCAGGCCACCATAGTCCCACCCAAGCAACTATAGGCTACACCAGGTAACCTAGGACATTTGAGGCAACCATAGGCCAACCCAGGCTACCAAAGGCTACAACAAGCAACATAGGCAACCCGAGATCACCATAAGCCAACAGATGCCACCAGAGTCCATCCCAGGCCACATAGGCAACCCAAGGCTAAATAAATCACCTCACGCTACAATAAGCTAACCCAGACCATCATAGGCCAATCCAGTCCACCATAGCTACACCATGCTAGTTCTAGTGGCTACATAGGCCGCTAGAAGTCACCATAGGCCATTATAGACCACTAGAGGCCACCCCAGACCACATAGGCCACCCTAGACCGCTAGGCCACCGCAGGTCATCATTGATCATTGCTTTTCACTTCATCGAAATTTTTGCAATCCACTCGTTCTGTGATTCATATTTTAAAAAAGTCACAATAAACACAATAATGAAAGTATGAAACATGTAAACGAACACAACCACGGTAGTTGATAAAACACGCAAGTTGCGAGAGAAAACCAAACTTATAGTTTCCAAATGTTAAAATGTAGACGTAACATTATTAACTGGGCTTTATTTACCGGACTAAGTTTATCACGAAAATGTGTTAGATTATAAATCTTTTCATTCAAAAGCTTCATTTGCGTTTACTCGGCAGTAGCTTGATAAGTGGTAATGAGATGTATGTGAAAAAAAAAAAAAAAAAAAAGAACCTCGAAGCCTTTCATGCACGTGAAGTCTGAATCTTTGAAAATTTTCGGAACAATTATTTCTTTCAAACATGGAAGGCGAAAATTCAAGACGAAACGCAAAAAATATGGTCAATTCATGCTTCATGTGTTACTTCATATTATTTGTTGCGTTTTTTTGAACTATTATTTTAGAAGTTATTATTTTTAATAATATTTTTTGTTTTGCGTTGTTTCGGTATCCAGCTTGAGTTCTCGCTAATGACCTCGCAAGGCACGAAGTCAAATTTCAAAATAACTTTATGCCCAGGTGAGAAACTGATTGGATAACTGACCAGAGCATGTGATTTGATCGGGACAACCTGTCCCAAATCTGTCGGAGGTTGGGAACAAGAGACACCCATGCCCTGCAATACGTCCTTCATCCTTCCCCCTCGCCCGCAAACTCCGCACTCCAGTATGTCGCGGTCTTAGCTGGGGCGCCGTAATTCCCACATTAACGAGCTCATCTGCATACAAATTACCTCAGTTCGCCAACAGCGGCATTTGTACGTCATCCCCCGCAAGTTGGCGGGGGTAATGAAGCCGTGTCTTCTGGGGGCGTGGCGGCTACACTTAACCTGAATCACAAAGTAAATTTGAAAACATCGCCCTGCTCCGCAAACGAGTTTAAAAAGTTGCACGGGGGTTAAATACTGAATAAGCTCATTATTCTCTGCCTTGGCCTAATTCACAATAATACAAAGGAAATGAAGCTCATGTCATGAGCTTCATTAATCGTAAACAATGACACTAATTTTTAAAGCCCTTATTGTAACTAAAAAAAAAAAAATCTTTCAGGAGTCCTGCTTACATTTTGTCTTGGTCTTTTCCGATGGAAAATTGACTATGAGATCACCCATGAATATTGGAGGTATTCGGAACCAAAATAACCTTACATACGTTTCCCTAAAGTAATTTAAAAATTGGTCCTGTAGTAACTAATAACGTTGTATTTAAACCTTAAAATGTACCAGATATTTTATCCATTTATTTTTCATACCAGTACGCTCATCGGCGAAATAATAATAAGAAAATTGTATTGCTAAAACCTATGTATCACACAGGATAAAACAATATTTTTTTTTCACGAAAATATCGTTACTTATAAGCAGTCTACGAGTGAAGAATTGTTTCACGGTATTTAAAGATCTAAGTTTAGCGCTTGACAGTATGGAAAGATGTTCCTGAAAAATTTCAAAAACATTTGGCCGTAAAAATGATGAACTACTTTCGTTAAAAACACTTTTGGGTCACGACGCTGCCCATGCAGTCCACTTAACCTTGAACTTAGTTGACTTCTTCATGTGACGCCGCATCAAGTGTCAGCGGTTAATGTGAAACTGACACGCTTCCTCAGGTATGTCCTTCGCACCACTTGGCCATTCAGTTACAGTATCGTTAGTGCCTCTGAATTTTAGACTGACGTGTCGGGAGGTATCGCATTCAGAATCTCATTAACTGTCGAGAAAAAAAAAAACAAACAAACAAATAAGTGAAATTGATTTCCAGTACTCACCAGAGACGTGTAACATATAACCTTGGTATCGTGAAAATTCACGTGTTTTCACTTTGCAAATATACTAATAATACGAAATTCTAAAACAATATTCAACGTAGAATTCTTTCAAATAATGCAGAGCGTGATAAATATAGGTACGAAAAATGTTTTTATAGCTAAATTTCTTGACACGAATCACACGTAGTTTCCGCACCCGCTGCTAAAATTTCTTGTCAGAGCAGCTACGTTTACTATCGAATCATTCTATTTGCAGAGCGAAATTTTTAAGTTTAATTAGGTATATCGATACGGAGCCGATAAAAGCAAAAGAAATAAACATTAAAAATTTACTATATACCCTGTCTTTGGACCTGATTTCCGACAACGAATTTTATTAAAATAGTGCCTATCGTGCAAAAATTTATTAAACAGTTTAAAAAAACTTTAACGTTTCCCTTTGGCTTTGTAGTCTTTTGTTCGTGCCATCTGCCACAAATTTCCGTTCCAAGCGACTTTGGTTCCATTCGCCAAATTACTCCTTTCAAATGCTGCATAACGAAGGTTAAAATGTTACACATAAAATAAAATACCACTTTGAAGATGTAAACTGCCATGTCTGTCATGGCTCTAGCAACTCACTGATGCAGGTGAAGAATTTACCTTATCCTTGCGTGGGACCAAGCAACGCGAGCAAGCAAAGGGATGTGTTCGTGTTTGTGGTAGAAAGGAGATGGCAGCCTACGAGACAAAAAAAAATTGCTAACAGGAAGAACAATTTAAATGTTAACTAAGTGATAGTGTTAATGAGTAGTATCACAACATGGTTGCTCTGTTGTACGTACGTAAGTACCAAGCAATATCACAGAAGTTGGATAAATTTAAAATTACAACTAGAGTCCGGAAAAAAAACTCGCGGATTAGTCCTGTGACAGGCTAAGATTAAAATACTTATACCTTATACTTTCGTTTTGCTTCTGCTATTGACTGACATTTTATGCCGTTGACTCTGGTCCAATGAGAAACCTTTGGCCAAAGGAGTATGTAATAACGGGATAACCCAGTTCAAAATTCTCACAAGTCAGCAGCCAATCAACTGGTGATTTTTACCCGATTAAAGCAGGGGACTGTAGAGCCTATCCTATAGATCATTGAATCCACGAAATTTCCCAGTCCATGATTGATTAATAAAAAAAATAAAAAATTAATTTTTACATGCATTTTTACAAACCATACTTTCGAACACATACATTATATCAAATACAAAATACCACTCAAACATATACATCTTTGAAATAAAAATTCAAATCAATGAAACCTTTAGTTTTATCGGTTTAGCCAGGGACCCGCAAGTTTAGTGGATTTTTCTGGTCGCAACGTAGACTTCAAACATTTATACCTTTCCGGTTATTTTATGTCATCACAGTTCTCTCGTCACTTCTGTCTACGATTGTAAGCTAGACAACTACCAACCAGAAGTAGAGTGACCAATCACATAGACCCACTCGAAGAAAGGGGAGGTTCTACGATAAAAAAAACCAGCCAACAAGAAAGCACATTTGGGTACAGTTTGCATAGGACTTAGGATCCGCGAAATTTAGGTGTCATTATGAATATTCAGAGGGAGAAATAAAACCCAATTTAAGGGGCGTCTTTTTTAATTATTTCGGTCACGTGAAAATCGATGGCGAGATGTTTTTGTATAGTCGCTAGTTTTTTTTGTTCAAACGAACACATCCCGACTGTGGGAGCTAGAAGCAGGTGGGTCAGGGATGAATGTAGCGCAATGCTGTGTGTGTAAGTGTGCGGGAGAAAAGGGGGTTGAAAAAAGGGGGTGGAACGAGGCATGTTTGTGGACGCGCAGTCCTCACGAGCGACAAGGACCAAGAGGAGGGGTTGACGGGGAGAGGTCAACCCCCTTAGTTTGCGCTAGGGGTTGAAGCGGGCTACCACCTTTCTCCGTCCTTCTCTCACGATCACCCTCACCCCCCAACCACCATGTTCCCTTCTTCCACCCCAGGTTTCACCCCCCGGGCTACATTAGCGCCACGGCAGCCCTGTGAAATGTGATTTCCTCTCCGCGAATTAGGGGTAGTTTGGGAAGGGTGGTGGCCACCCCTCAGAAACCAACCCCCGGGTCTCCCGCGCTTTTGCCCACCGTACCCCCGGCTCTCCGTCTGTCCGTCCACACAAACACTCTCACACACACACACGTACACAATGGCCGGTCACGCAAGAGGCGGTAGGTAGGGAGTTGAGGGGTGGGGGAAGCAGCAGGCGAATCACGGGGTTAATTAGCTTCGGCGTCCTCTAACACGCTCCCCCGGCGTTCTGACATGTCGGAAGTAGCGTCACTACTACCCTACTACTCGCCTTCCCCTTCCCGTACAACACCCCCCCTCCCCCCTTCTCTTGTTGTTCGCGTGGACGTGACGGCACAGCTCTATTGGCTACCGTTGCCAATTCTGGCGTAACCACGGCCATGTAGCTCATTGCGTCGACGACTTCCTCAGGACTTCTCACAATGGCAGCTCTGAATCTATCAGCAGCAGACCGGGAAGACTGGAAATCAGTTGCTAGAAAGTATTCAAATAATATTTTATTTAATATCCTTCCAACTGCATTCAATTCAAGCAATAAAATACAATAATAGTATTACTTTTATCTTGGTTTGAGTATTAAGTTTTTCTAATCAAATTTTCTCCTAAAGAAAAGCTCTTAGGTTAACCACCAACAAAAACTTTTAATTGACAGAAGAACAAAGACGTTAATAGACCTTCACGTAGTATATATTTATCCAGGCTTTAAAAGACAACACTATAATAATTCTCTCTTGACATAGTTGTACTCTGGGAGTCGACTGCTCTATCTGGCAGCAGCATCTACTACCGAACCTAAACATATTACAAAAATATACAACAAACTTAAAATGTTTTATAACACTTATTGTGTTATTCCTCAGATAAATATTAAATTAATCTTTATGTGAATGCTTAATGAACTCTCTAAAAGAATACTATGCCCCGAGTGCATAAAACTCGCTAGGCATCAGTTTAGAAAATAAACGTCTTACAGATAAATTACTCTTTAAAGGTAACAAAACAATTTGTACTGATATTCTGGCGCACACAACAAAAGGTTTGAACTATACAGTAGTGATTATTCAATCGAATTTCCAGTTCGTTTCGCTAGAATAACGAGTTCCAAAGTACTTACTCTTGTCAATCATAAAGCGTTACTAATTAAAATATTTCGTCTTGTACTACGGGTCTTAACTGCTTCCAGTAAAGGTTTCGTTTCGTCTGTAAATTCGTGTTAGCTGCATGCCCGAGTTTACTAGGCCCTCTGTTGTCGGTTCTTTGAGAGTCTGCTTCTTTCTGCTTGTCTCCAGTCACCGATGCGCATAATCCCGAATTAACCACTCGATCAGCGACTGACGTTCTTGTAGTAGCGAGTCACCACTCGCCCAGCGAACGAGTGTCACGCCGCAGCAAGTTTCTAACTCGCTTGGCGACTGACGTTCCAGTAGCAATGAGCCCCAACTCGCTCAGCGACCAACGTTAAAGTAGTGGTGAAGTAGTGAGTTCCCACTCGCTCAGCGACTGAAGTTCTTGTAGTAGCGAGTCACCACTCGCCCAGCGAAAGAGTATCGCGCCACGGCGAGTTTATAACTCGCTCGGCGACTGACTTTCCAGTAACAATGAGCCCCAACTCGCTAAGCGAACAACGTTAAACTAGTAGTGAGTTCCCACTCGCTCAGCGACTGAAGTTCTTGTAGTAGCGAGTCACCACTCGCCCAGCGAACGTCGTGTCGCGCAGCAGCGAGTCTTTAACTCGCTCAGCAAACGTCGTGTCGCATAGCAGCGAGTTTCCCACTCGCTTTCGGCAGAGCTTCCACTCGCTCGTTCCTTGTCACTAGCAGTCATCTCGAAGTGCTTCTGGCTGGTCGTCCGCCGATGTAATATCATTCGGCTTGCATCCGCTCGGTTTTATATACCCGTCAGCTGCGATGGCTTCAACATTTTTTTTCTCCTGTTCGTAACAACGCCACAGCCTACAGCTGATTCATCGGGATGACTTACACTGCGTGACAATTACACTAGGTGAGAATTTCGAACTTTTCTCACAAACTACACGGCAGTTTTAGAGTAAAACTGTAGATGGATTGAAAATAAAAGTCACTGTTGTATACCCAGTAACAAAACATACATATTCAATTATAACTATTAAAAAAAGCAAGAGCTTTGGTATTCAATTGAAACAGAATATGTCCGGCCGAATAATAAATAGCTCAGGTTGTGGTTTATACCAAGGTGGTTTCACCCTACTCGACTGTTTCCAAAATAATAATAATAATAATTCTAGCATTTTCCTGAACAAACAATTTCCTCGGCATCATTAAAGATTTTTGTCCAGAAATTGGTGAAGCTAAGGTACCTTACATCAATATTTGCCGATCAAAAGTTATAAATAGATTAAGAAAACCGTATAAATTGGTTGGTTATCAAACTATGCCAGCAGTTAAGATTAGTAGCGCACTTAGCAGGTTGTATCAGAAACTTGGCAGGGCTAACTCCCAGTTTTCGAAGTCACTTGACGGAACGATGAATATTACATACATCGGGAAATCCTCGCGAGGGAGTAGTATCGCAGGCGCAGCGAGAGGATCGTCTGGCTCAAACGAGGCGTGTGAGGCACTTTGCCATCCCTCCAGGGGTATTTACCCGAGGAAGTCTCGTCAGAGCACGGGGCTGTCACTTTAGTTTGCTGTTGGTAGTAGGCGGTTGAGGGGGACAGGAGGGAGGAAGCGAAGCGGCGGGAGGGGAGGAAGGCTTACAGGGATGTTTGACGACCCGACGGACTTCTTGCGTGTTGGGGCTGAGCTGGCGCTCGTAATCCCGGTCATATGTTAACGACACGGGCAGCTCATTTGTTAAACATAGAGGGTCGCGCCCTCCCCTCCAAGGAGAAACCTCTACCCCTTCTCTGCTTGTTCCTCACCCCTCCCTCCACCCTCGCCCGCCGGGAAAACCGTCTCGGCCCGGAAGGAGGTCCAACTCCTCAGGGGTCAGGACGAAGGGAGTCCTGGAGGCGGGGTAACAGGGGCGTAGGTGGCGGCGAGAGGTCGTCGGGGCGAACACACGCTGCGCCGCCGCCAGCGTCCCCGTGCTAAAACGAGCCAAGTCGACGACTTGTTAATTTTTTTTTCCCCGAGGCCTTGAACCCGTGTCTAACACATTCTTTCAGTTCAAGGGAAACATTATACCACTGAACTAATTCCCTGCGTAAAAAATGGCTAAAAATGAAAAAAAAAAATATTTTATTAATTTTACATTTAAGTTAAAAAGAGGTAATCGAAAACAAAAATATATTTCTCACAATATCTAACGTACAATGATGTCAGCTTCAATTCCGTTCAATTCGTCACAACACGAGAAATAATTACTCCTTTCAGGCACCCAATATTCATACATCAGATTACAAGCACACTTTCACCTCCATGGCATGTAAAAAAAATGGAATAATCTGCAGGGGATCCAAAACATATTTTTTTTTCACTTGTCCCGTTCAGGGGGTGAAAAAGAGGTCAATGTGGTTTTACGATAGTTACTTATAATTTCGAAATTTGCAGAGTGTGAAAAAATACTTGTACATTGGGTTACTATGATTAACATACAAAAGCTACCGACCAAATATGTACCATATAGCGAAAATCAACTTGTAGCAGTTAAAATAGGTTTTTAAGGTAAATAATATATTCGAATCAAAACAAAAATAACATTTACTGAGTAAAAATAATAAACATACGGAAAATACCAACCATTATTTTACCATTTTGGATATTTAAACCTTGAGGACGAATTAGGGTGGGGATAAACGAAAAATTAGCATATTAATTCAATTTAAATTAAAGCAATAAAATAAGAAAACACAACTTGTATCTAGAGGTACCTATTACTAGTAATTTTATTTATTGAATTTCGTAGGTAAAAAGTGGTAGGTTTGATTCATTTAAAAAAAAATGTCGGTCGAATACTAATAAGGTAAACGTAAATAATGTAGTATTAATAATAAAATACAAATAACTATTTTAATACTTTGCAAGGTTCTGCCCTTATTAAGGAGCAAAAAATTAAGTTTGTTTTTAAAAAAAATCTATATTTTCTAATGTACTAGAGCTACGGGAAAGAAATTAAGATTGAACAACAAGAATGTAGAGTTAAGAATATTTAATTTTTTATTTTCCTGAATTCAACTTTTAAGGGTTTCGATTGTGAATAAATCATGATATATTTAACACAGCATAAATCACTTAGATTATTAATAACGTAGTTTTTTGCCATTATTCTAATATGCAACCCCAAAGGCAGTGAAACGCGTTACATTATTTTTTATAGTAATAAATCATATATCCAAGTAAATTACGATGGATTTAAGAAACTCAGATAAACGTATGTGCATTATATAATTTAATATCTTTTTTTTTCACCTTCACCATGTTTCTATATTCGACCGTTAATGTGTGAAAAGATGATTTTTAAATAATACATGTTGTATCTCTGAAGCTGTGAAGCGGGCTGTAAATATTATTTTGGTTAAATTAAACTTTACTTAAGATATTGTAAATGAGCAATAAACATACCTTAAGCTACCTTCTCTTATTAAATTTTTTCTGATTGTAACGGGTAAATACTTTTTAAAATAATAACAAAAGCCATGGAATCCACTAAATCATAACTGAATTTCTTAAGATTCTATATACTGTATAGTGTTCACGTAAAACTTTAAACCTTATTTTCAATTAACATTATTGAATTATTTAAGTAACAAAATTACTTATCTGTACCGTATTTCTCCCTAAAGTAGCGTTCTGCAGTATGCTGCAATATTTTGAGGTGGTTATAATGAAGTTTAATTGTTATGTTTTTTCGATGGGTTGTGGAACACTCCATAATGAGCTTCTTTCAAGCTTATGGCTTGGCGACGTCTTTCAGTACTTGCATTCAATGGTTGAAATATCATAGATTTTATAACTGTAAAAACCTTTTTAATAAGAGAAAACAAAGTGTTTTTTTTTGCTGTTAATGTTAGAATTCCCAAACTCACAAGGGTAAGCCTACGTTCTCGCGTGGCCGCTAGATGGCAGAAAAAAAGTTAAAATAAGTAGGTACAAGAAAAAATATAAATATAGTATTTTTTATGAGAGTCTTTGAGTAGTTTCTTACTTAAACATACTTAAGTTTATCTAAAATGTAGCATATTTAAACAGGCGCACTGACAAATAATGGCACTACCACTCCCAAAGTTTAACTTGCAGGTGAATCGACCCTTCCGAAACGAACACATTTAGCTTTAGTTAGGTTAGGAAAAAAATGAGAGTTTCCAAGGAGGTAATTCATTTTCGGGAACTGTATAAACCTCTCAAGCTACATGTCCTTCATTATTCCTTTTGAAACCTTGTGAAGTAGGTTTGGAATACACTGCCCTGAATCACTCACAAATCGATTGGCCAAAAATTTCTACCACAATCAATCACGACACACCAACCCCACCATCACACGAGTACCTCAGTAGGACGCATCCACCCCCAGGCCCCAACACGGCACTAATTGACTTCGTGCCCCCTTAACTGAAAGGTTCACCTGTACCCGTCGTCCCACACCACCAGCGAAGAACAACACTCCCAAGTCCGGAACATCAAACGACCTTCGCTCCGTTGGGAATCACCACCTATCACCACAAAAGACTGTCACCCCATCAATTGACTTTCACCATCACCAAACTTCAACATACATAACTACTCATTAAATGTTTGCCGGCTTTCGTGGCATTTGTCTTAAGTAGCTTGGCTTCTTGGTTGTAGCCGTGACCTTGGCGAATAATTCACCGACGTTTCGGTCAACATTGCAGTCGCCATCATCAGGGAGCAGTTACCTACTGTAGGTAACTGCTCCCTGATGATGGCGACTGCAATGTCGAATGAAACGTCGGTGAATGATTCGCCAAGGACACGGCTACAACTCAGAAGTCAAGCTACTTAACTGATTCAAGTTTTTTATTATTTTATTGTTTTACACATCATATCCATTTTTATAATTTTTTTTGCATGCACCTAAAGTACAAAATAAACCACCCAAATCAGTGACCATGTTCCGCAAGGCCGAAGTGGCGGACATTGTAAAAGAATCAAATTTATGTAACAACCCCAAACATTGGCGGCACAATTAATGTTTCTAATAAAAATAATACTTGTCCTTCTATCTATGTAACATGTCTTGCAGTCATAAGAGGTTGAGACGGTCCATGTTATTTTTGCGCACTTGGTCCCATACACGGCGTTCAGCAATGTATTTCCCACCCTGGAGTGCCTTCCACGACGAAGACCGTGTAACCACTTCTAGGACTGGACCGGAATGTGCTCCTGGGAGGGGACTTAAACCAGGGACTTAACTAGACAAGCCCCCCCCCCCCCGGGACAAGAACTCATATCGTTGTCCCCTTGTTTTTCTAACCAACAAAACTAAAACCTTTACCGACAACACCTCATATCGCCACCGCATAATAAGTATTCTAGTCCAAATGTTTTTTATTCAACTTAGATGGTAAACAAATAGATTAATCTGTAGTCACGAACTTTTTTAGTACATCGCAAAATAGATGTTACGCGAAAAATGCCAGTTTTTTTGTATATTTGATGATCTACACACAAACTCGCCATTTATACTCCTAACAGGCTGTACTGTTTCGTCACTGCTAGGAATAAAGATTTAAATAATGCGAGAGAAAGGGTCTTGCCTATAACACAATAACATATAAAACAATATTTAAAAGTATATTTCTTACAATTATCATTTTCATTATAGTTATGAAAAGGGCTGCCTGTCATGAAATTAGTTTTCTGGTAAACTTATTGATTGATACGTTTTTGCTAGGTATTGAACGTTACAGCCGAGCACAAAACGGTGTGTAATTAGTATGACTTGTCCTGGTTTCGTTCAAAGGAAATCAATACTGCGAGTGATTAACATTAGTGATTTATAACAGGTTACAAAGCTGGCTAATCGTTTCGTAGAATCTCTTGACCATCAGACCGTTTTTTTTATTTCCTTAGAAAAAATACTCCAATGTGCTATTTTTGGGTGTTTCTCAAAACTGTTTTTCACTAAATTATTAAGTATGAGAATATATTTGATGAGAAAGAATTTAGTTTCGTGACGATAAACATAATATTAACTTTTTATAAAATGGTTTAATTTTAGTTTTTATTGGAATATTTAACGTGTTTTATAGAAATTAATTTAGTACAAAATACATAATTTAAGAAAAGTACACCGTGTCACATATTTCTTCAGAATTGAAAGAGTGCAGGCGAGGATTAATGCAGGCTGGGAACTTGATAGAAAGTGTCCCTGAGCTGGTAGATGGACTTAGAAATAATCTACTACTCCTTGATTGCGCATATGGTCCAAATTTACACTCGGTCTACGGGTGAGACAACAACCGAACCGAATTAATTTGAGGCAACGGCATAATCCTGAAAAAAAAGCATATTCATTGGCTTACCTCGCACGGCACATTCTGCACTTAACGAGAATTCGAAAACTACATCCAATGAGATTCGAACCCAGCTCACCAAGGTAGGATTCTGACATAAGGAAATGAAAGACGTAACATTTGTTTCTTACATCTTTGATTATATTCTTTAAGAAAATAGTCAAAACCTAATTGTATATTTAGGTGAGTTCTAATCTTACCCAACAATATTTTACAAATAAATAACACAATTTCATACTCCGCCAGTTTAAGTCATTTTTAAATGGTATCTATTCTCGCACATATCTCTGTTTCAATCACAGTTGTAAGAAAAAAATTATTTAATTATATTTTGTTATATTTTTTCTATATTATTTGATTATAATTTAATTGATTAGGTTTGGGGAAGGCAGGCCTATGTGGCTATTGTCCCTTTTATACAATAATGTTTCAAATGTTAAGGGTGTTAAATTGTGCATTTAAGAAATGATTTCTAATGTTTCAATATATTTTTGTGGTAAAATATGTAAAACAATTTTTTTTTCAGTAAAAAGAGCCCAAAGAGTTATTTCCCAGAACTCATACATTATAACGTAAGAATGTCTCCAAGAATTGTTGCTGCAACGCAGGTGCAAAATCTTTTCGCAAGCTTGTCCACCAAACCATCGCTTCAGGTGAGTATCTCCGGAGGGCGCTGGGGAAGATGAGTGCTGACGTCACCAACCCTCTGGACCACGCAGGGTGGATTCCATTCGCCGAAGGGACGAGCGCGACGGGCCTCGGGAGTCAGACGCGGGACATGGAGAGTTCTGCCGCTGCGCGCGGAGTCCCGACAACAACCGCCTCCTGGCAGTCACGCAGGGGTTCCTTGCTGTTCATCACATCGCCCGACAGCCGGAACAAATGGAATATCTCTCTCTCTCTCTCTCTCTCTCTCCGCTGCCAACCCTCCAGCCGCTGTCCAAAACGCACCTAGTTCCCCTCACCCGGACGCATTTATATTCTATAACTAGCGACCCTAATATCGCTTCTAATTGTGAATGTTCAAATACCTAAAAATACAAAAATAAATAAAACTATAATTTTGTATTAATTTGTATTGAAAATATGACACAACATTGCCACAGAAATTTCTGTTGTTACGATCGAGTCCAAACGTTACAGGATCAAACGCTGGGCTGATTTTTAGATTGCCTAAATATGTTATTAAAATCGGTCCAGCCGTTTTGGAGTCCATAGGGAACATACATACACACATCGATTTATATATATATATGTGTGTGTGTTCTATTGCACCGGGTGCTCGATGCCTTGAATATCGGAAGACGTCCAGCTCTAATATCTATGGCGCATCGGTGTCCTCCCTGTGTTTCCCCAGCCACTTGTTTCTACGTGCCCACTCCTTCCATCGCTTCATCCCCTCTCGGGCGCGGGGGAAATGGCAGCGACTTGCGGTGGCTTGAGACCCTGGCCTCTGCCTTGGTCTGGTTGAATCGCCGTCCAGTTATTAGCTTCTCGTGTGTCGCAGCGGTCCTCTGAGATAAGCCCTGGCAACACTTAGGTGATTTGTGTTTGTGTAGAGCTTCGTGGTTGCCGCGTACTTAATAGCTAACTATCTGATACTAAGTGCATTGGTTTCGGAGGGTTCCACGTTAGGAAAGACTTCTAGTTGCGTCCCAGGCCAAAGCCTTTACGCTTTATCATTCTGGGTTTTCAGCCATGCAGAAAGGGTAGCATGCATCGTGTACTTTGTTCGGGGATTGGCCAGACGCGGTAGAAATTGCCATGACTAACTCCCCTATCTTAGATCTAGACTATAACTAATTAAGGTGAAACCTTGTTAGACACAGGGAAAACCCTCGGCTCATTCATGCGGGGTTAAATTATTGAAAGCTTTAAGCAGCCTGAAACCGTCGCTGTGTTCGGGAAAAATTAAACATAATGAAGTGCGTTGATGCCGCGCGCGTTAGAAGTTAAACTTCAAAGACTGGTCGTAGTTACACGTCAGTTCACTATCGGTGCTGCAGGCATAGCTGCCATATGTGTTTTTGGCAAAATAACCTGAGAGCAAAGTGTGATACATACATTTTTGTGATTCGAGATGCTTTACTGTTAATGCTAATACAGTACCGTAAAATTACATTTTTATTTTACGTGATGATTTTTCACCTTGATAAAAAAAACACGATGATTCAGTGTATAGGAGTTTATAAGAAACTCAGAATAAGGCACCTAGTGTACAATTTTTTGGCACGCCATGGAAGTGCAGTTGGAACAAACATGGTGCCAATTAGTAATGACGTTAACCAACTTTCGTCTTGATCGTTACACTTTTCCGTAACGCTTTGAGCGTTGAAGTTTTTTTTCCCCGCTACGCCGCGCCGTGTAAAGAAGTTTTTTTTTTAACTGAATCCGTATAAATCAGTAACACGCAATTCAAACCACGACTCATATTTATATCTCTTTGGCCAAGTACCTTTTTCGCTGTCCTTGGTGCGTCAGAAATGTTAAAAAAAAAATGTTTTTACGAAAAAGTTGCATTAAAATTCAACCTTGAAATGCCACCCCCGTTGCGCCCGAAGAAGTTTCACTTCAAAAAAGCACGAATGAATACACGCCTGCCCCCAAATAGTTATCCACCCCCTCCCCTTCGTCGATTCCCGGACATCTACCAACCACCTTTATAATAAAGTTTAGAAACACCAGTGTTTTAGTGTTGTGCGCGGCGCCAGCTTGCGGCGGTATTCTAGAAATAGCCATGGGGAGGGGGTTGAGGAAGGAAGGGATTGTGCTAGCAGGTGCCGTGGACTTGCCTGGATTTGTGAAGGTCCTGGATGGTGGGAAGGGATGGGGGAGGTTAGGAGGAAGCCGTTACGAAAGGAAAAGAACAGAAACAAAAAAAAAATGTATTCAGGAAGCCGTGGTGACTTACGGGGGTCCACGTAGGTACTATACCTTCTCTTCCTTTCCTCGCAAACCATTCGGTCCACCACCATGCCATCACGCAAAAAAAAATCCAAAAACCTTTCTGATCCCGGACTCGGGAAGAAAACACGATATCTTCGAAGGGCGTGAGGACGAAGAGGGTGAAATTTGGGTGGAGGGGGGAGGGGCCTACATTTCCCGGCTGAGTGTTGCTGGGCATGTTGCTACAGAAATACGACCGCCTACTTTTCCCAGCCCGAAACTCAAGACTTCACCAACAAACTGTATATGCAGCGAACTGTTCTCAAAACTGTTCATTACTTAATTAATTTTTATCATTTAAGTGAAAAAGATAGTTTTTTTTTACTTTCAGAGAAAATCGCATAACTTGCTAAAATATTGGAAATAAAACCTTCCACAAATTACTCAAACAGCATTGGTTCGTTTAAGTCACCAGAATTGTCATAAGAAAGCTCTAGATCTCATATCTAATAAGAGATCGATATAGTGCTTAAAGGTATAGAAATTTCAGAATAAATGTAGAAGGCATCAACACTGTAAAAAATACACTGGTGTAGGAAGGTTATTATTAGTTTTGCCTTCGACAGAGTACACGCTAGAATGTAGGCTAATCCACCTAGGTACAAATACTGTCATCCTGGTTTTCAAACGGACACAAATTAAGGTTTGAAATCTTAGTAAAACCTGCTCAGTCAATAGTGACAATAATATTTTACTTGTATTTGGGAACTGCAAATACATTAGAAAAAAATATAAAAATATTTTATTCCTATGTGTCTATAATTTTTATACATTTATGTATTGCAAATATAAGTATTAAAAATAACATAAAGAACGCTAATAAACGCTTATATGGATAAACAAAACTTAATCAACCCTACAGGAAACATGTGTATTTAAGCAATAATATCAAGTTAAATAAGCTAATGTTTAAGTATTTAATCTAGTAAAATAATTGTAAGGCATTGGGGATAGTATCTATCTAAAGGCTACATTAAAAGTTATAGTTTTAGGGGGCGGTAATTCGTACTATTATGGAAATAAATTAGAGTGGTCAGGAAAGATGTGTTTAGAAGAAAATAGAGGTTCTCAGAAAAAAGGGGGGCACAAACACAATATTATGAAAAGTTAAGGAAATACAGATGAACAGTAAAATATTCTAAAATAAATTAATTTGCCTGAATAGTCCAATACGATGAAATTTAAATTAATAAAAAAGTAAAAGAAGAAATAGTTCTAGTTTGCTGATTATATGAAAGACATGAGGAAACAAATCATAGAATAATCGGTCCTGGTAACAGGTAGAATAATGATCGATGATAATGATGGCGATAGTAGTTCTATAGAAAAATATTATATATGTGAAGCGAAATGTTATTACTGACCTATATCTAGAACTATATTTTTTTACTGCGTAAAAGAATCAATATTTAATGTATAACGTACGCTTGACAAAAGCGTTAATAAGGAAAAACAAAAGAAATTTCTCTTAATAGTTACTAACAGTTTTTTTTTAAAACATTGACATCTACTAGAATTTATGAATTTATGTTACCTTTTAGGAATCTTGTTTTGTTTACGAAATTTTTCACTCTATTTACATAGAATTTAGAATATCCTATCCCCTTTTAACGAAATAGTCAGAATCATCACTCTATTATTGCCAACAATTTTCTGCCTTTTTTTTGAAATCGATGTTATCTTTAGCAATGGCGTATGTCCAAAAACTTACATCAAGTTTGAAATCGATGTTTGAATCCATATTGTAAATATGTATGACATAATTAACTATGACACCCTTCTTGTTTAAATTGTCTAGGACACATTGTTTCGGCTAACAATGCGTAGGAAATTTCAGCAACTGCGTTCCAACGCCTTGAAGTGAGCAATGTTTTTGAAAGTATTCTGAAAGTATATGTAATATACTGATTTACCGTCTCTCATCTCTTTATCTTTACTTTTTAGAGGTTAAAAAAAATTTCAATTCTTGTTTTTGTTTAAGCAAGTGTCTGAATTGGGGCAGCGTGTGTGTTGGATTATTATTTGTAGGTCTTACATACATTTTTTTTTAACGAATCACTAGTTTGATAAAAGTTTCGCTTGTGATTATTTCCTAAAAATATGTTTGGAGTTCGTTGACGAAAATTCTAACGAAGTATGCAAAACGATTCATGCCTGAGATAAATATAGAGAAAATAGTTTGGAAAGCACTTTTGGAAATTTTTTATATTCGCAGGGTATAGGACATCGTATCTAATTTTGAACGGTTGGTTCAGTTAGTTCAGTTACATATACGTTTTTGAGACTTAAAAACTTGTAATTTTTTTTTTAATTAACTGATAAGGCATACTTTTAGCTCGTCTTGGTAACCGTAACTCGAAAGAAAAATTTGGCTGGATTACGAAAGCGAATGAAAATATATATTAAAAAAATCACGAAATTTGGTTAAATTTCACTTTTTTTTTCCTTCCGCCTCCCCAACCTACCGGCCAGGATGTTGCTCTAGTGAGTGTCGGAACTTCGGCTGTATCCTGGCGTGATCGGGGTTCAGTGAAACGCAATATTCCCACCGGCACGACGCATCCCATACCACACGGAGAGGAACACAACATACAACACACCGCTGTTGGCTGTGCTAGCTCGCCCGCTCGCTGTATAGGGACGAATACCACGACGCAGCGCGACGGAGTTGACGTGTTGAAGGGGGAAAATGAAATAAAAAAGGAGTAGGGGGGAAGGGAATTTTGTGTGCCGGGAAGACAAGCCACATTCACAGGCCTTGTCTGGGGCGCGTCAACGACGAGATACGCCCTCCAGGACTGTCTTGAGGGAGGGACTTCGCGGAGAGAATGATGATAAAAAAAAAAGTACAATCTGGAGGAAAATATTTTTTGATCTGGCGCGCGTCCGTGAGGAAGGGCGAAGGGGGAGCGGTGGTGTAGTATCACCGTACGTATTGTTCGTCCGTGTTGTGAGTAGAGTAGATGGTAGTCGCGAGCATCATCTCCATTTCACCCATCGTCCTGCGTGACGCCATGTTGCAGTCGGTAGCGCGAGAGCGAGATGAAGCGCGCTGCTCGTTTTGGTCTTGTTGAAAAGTTCGTTCACGCTCACGTGCCTCGTCCCGTTGGTACAAGAATGCGTGCAGAGTTGCTAATAATATAATCATGTGTTTCATTCTGAGCTTACTCATCTTCGCGTTCAAATAGCCACATTAAGCCATGTTGGTAGGTTAGAGAAAACAATGTCACATGAGGCAAATAGCCAAGTATAGTGTAGTTCATGTGACTTGGTAGTTGTCGATTTTTTGTCCTAACTACTAGCACTAATACCATGAGTCGTTCTGTAACTAAAAAAAATATATAATTAAATAAATTAAAAAGTCCAGTCTCAAGGTTGGTGGTGACAAAATTGAAATGTTATGATAATTTGTTACCCACTGAAAGTGACTTATATGCTTTCGTTGTGACACATGGAATGATAATGTAGCACATACGTAATAAATGGGAGTACTCTGAGAAAACCCACCTGTTCAGAGCAATGTCCGCCACGTTTCCCACTCGTGAACGATGCTAGTCTGACCCCGGCGGGGATCGAACCCCGATCCATCTGGGCTGGAGGCAAGGGAACTCATCACTAACCCACACGTTCTCTCAATGTTTCAAAAGGCCATTTTATTTATGAGACGTAAAACCCAAATAATATTTACCAATCCTTAACAAATACGTTTAAATTCGGTACTTTTTTTTAAAATATATTATTTGAGGAATATAAATTACACATATATGCTTTGATTAAAACACGCCCAACTTACTAATGAGGCTAAAAATCAATTTTAATATTATAAGGACTGAGTGTGTGTTCACCTGTTTGTAAATAGAAACTCAAAAACCAGTGGACTTATTGGAAAAATTCTTTAATTTTTACAAAGCAACATTTGCTTTGTTTTTTTTTTTTCAAAAGTTATGTTTCCATAAGATAATAGCAATTGTTTTTAACTGTAACCGAACGAAACCAACCAAATTTTCTGCTTTCCTGGCTTACGTTGATTAATCCTACTACATATTATGTGAAAGTTTTGATGTCAGAATGAATGTAACAGAATACCGTCTTTAATAATGAACCGATTTGGATGACTTGTGGAACAAAGGTAGCCCAAATATTTTAATACCCAGGGGGTACTTATATTCTGATAAAAATAAAACACAGAAATAAAAGTGTGTTTACCGGAACTGCACGACACTAATTTCCCGCAGTAAAATAAAATGGTTTAGTCATGCTATTTTTCTTCCGTCAATCGAAGACTAGTAGCAAGAAAGTGTAGTCTGAAAATTTTTAACTATCCTTACTGAACTATGAAAAAAATAAATTATATCCTTTCTTTTTTAATTGTATATTAGTGCGTCACCGTCGAAGAGGTTGAATTCCAAAAATAAAAAGATACATCGTCCATTTTAAGTTAAGAATGCCCTTGCATGTAGTTGAGTATACTTCACAACGCTTTGCGTCGAAATTGAAAACGAATACTTCAAAAAGTAAAACAGATGTTCGAGATAATTATTATTATTATTTGTGAAACCTTTTTATTGTACTTGAGCCACTTTAGCGCAAGAACAATCCTCCGGTGAGACGTCTCGCAAGGAAAATAGTGTTCCCGGGAAATACTTGGAGGGGGGGGGGGGGGAGCGCAGTGGGAAAAGACGAATGTCTTCCATTACACCGCACATTTCTCTTCTTGTCGCATTCCTCCCCCTGGCAGTTTAAAAGGCAATAGGCAAGAGGGCTCCGATGCGAAGGTGAATACGGAGTGGATAAGCTTTTCACCCTTGAATTCGGTCGTTCGCTCTTGTTTTCCGTTTCAGCTCTTCCGTTTTTTTTTTGTTTTTTTTTGGCGGTTGATATGTTTTCGTATAATTTTTCCATACCACCTTAATCAAATGGCATTTAGAAGACAAAACAAGTTCACACGTTTATAATCTCTATAGACTTTGCATCGAAAATTCTTGCCAAATTTTTAATTCTAAATTTCCATTACACGATTTGTTGTACAAAAACTGACCAGCACATGAATTTTTTACAAAGTCTGTTGATTGAAAGACAGTGGCAGTGGTATAACTATTAAAATCTGTCGAATTTGAGACATGCACTATATCCCTTTAAACAAAAATAAAGTTATTTGAATTTTTACAACACATTCTTGGAGAAATATTTTCTAATAAAGGATTTTGAAAATATATTGACAAAGATTCCCGCAATAATCAATGTTTTACTAAACATACAACTACAGTGAAAACATTGCCTTTTCATTGCATTTAAATAAGCAAACCTTCAACAAATGTAGAAATCTTGTTTGTGGATATTTATCCCGTCACTTTCGCACATTTTTTAAATATATTTAGATGTGTTTATACGTGCCAGGACTCTTAAAATGTCTTTTATTATTTTGAAAACTTGAGATATTTCAGATAAAACTTTATACTTGTGCTATGAAGCCCCTGTGCTTCGCTACGGAACGCTTATAACTCTCGCATTGCTTATCATACATTAAGTGTGCAAAATATCCTTCGAAAGTGATGCTTTATTACCTATGATGAGTCTATAATATATATATACATATTTAACCCATTTGTATTCGGATAAACAATGATAACTGATTGAGTTAATTTTGGATTTAATTTTTAGCCTTTATAACTAAACCTAAGGCCATAGAAGCGATTGATATAATGTAACCCGAATGTACCTACACTGCATTGATATAACTCAGTAGAAATATATATATAGTTTATATATTTTTACCATTATTGCTTCAAATGAAGGCAATATGTCACCTCTATTTTCAATGAGAGTTTCAAGACGTTCTATTTGCAATATTTTCGGATGTACTTTAATACAGAAGAAAACAGTCAGAGGAAAAGGCCTTCAAAAATGGTTCAAAAATCCACGAAGGATTAAGGAAGGATAATTTTAGTCACTCTATTAAGATGTATATAATGGTATTATATCGTAATTTGGTAATGATACGAAGCAAATAGAGTTGAGTAAATGTAGCCCAAAATCGTCAAAAATGAAAATCGGTTTAAAAAAATTCTTCAACGTGAAAACGGACTTCTTTTGGAAAATATTTGTACAATTTTCCCTTACTTAAGTTATTATCCCTCTAGGCTACGTGAGTGGCCAATAGACCAACCAAATATTTTATTAATACAGATGAATACGGGTGAAGACCAGACTCCGCTGAAAAATATAGCCGCTGTGTACCTACACGATAACATGTTAATGTGGCAAAGTGTACACAGGAAAAACTAGCAAATGCATCATTACTACGGTTAAAGAACATATCAGCAACGATAAACATGGAAACCTACGATAAAAAAATGTGGAACACTCCACGGATACCAGCCAGAGCATTGAACTCGACCAATTCGACCATAACCAACATACCCCAATACATTTTGAGATACCTAAATCCAGGAAGAACTAAATTAATAAACATCATTCAAACATAGAGAGAATGGATTCAATTGAAGAAGAATATAGGAACCACTCTTCGTTAATCCTTAAAACAAAGTTCTGTATCCAACAAAAGAAATACCGCCTCATGCTAGCCACAACACAGCCAACCAGAAGAAGGAAGGCTCTGATTGACCCAGAGATACAGCCAATCAGGAAAAAATCCCCTGTCAGGTGAGAGTATTTAAAGATAGGAGAATTTCCAAGGATCTCATTAGGTCACTGTTACCCTGATTATGGCGACTGTATGGTCGACCGAAACGTCGGTGAAGTCTTCGCCTTTCACGCGGCTACAACCCAGAAGCCAATCAAATGGCTGCATGTGCCTGTGATCCTTATTGATGATATTGTTGTTCCTTTTCCACATTTCTTCCAAGACACTATAAGTGGAATTTGATGAACTAGCCGTAGACTGCAAAAGGTTCAATAAATCAATTAAGGACATTTCCAGAAGAAATATGCAAGATATTTCATTCCAGAAGAAACGATTAAATCTTTATAAAATGTTGCAGTATATCTGTGAGATTAACTAAAATAACAGTACCAAAAACATAAATGGTAGAATAATCAGTTAGTTGTAAGGAAAATTCTACTGGTTTTTGGTCCTTTGAACTTAATTATTGGTTTTTAAAGATTTATTTTGGTCTTTTTTTCCCCCGATACAGCTGATATCCATGTACTGCTTGAGATTTCAACCCAAAAAACCACGCATGTTGCCTTAATCGATATGAAAGTAACAAAGAACCTACTGAAAAAATATGCTGTCCGTAACTTAGCTTCGGGGGAAAAAGTTGCAATTGTTTTAAAATATTCATGCATTTTGTGTATATGTTGTGTAAGCCATTTCAGTGCACCAGTTACCGTACCACAGAAAGCTACAAACTCTTAGTGACTTTTTAACACTGACGTCTCTTTTTCATTTGCAAAAAAAAATGTAAAAACCTCCGACAGGAAATACTGCCCAAGATAGTTTCATATTATCTTTATATGATACGCAATTTATGTAAAAAAAATTCTAATACTCATTCACGAATAAAGCATATCTTTTTTTATTAAATTTAAAGAAGTTGAATTGGAACCATCAGCAATGAATAAAAAATAAAAACTTGATTAGCAGCTAAAACTTTGTATTTGTATACAATTGACGGCAAATACTTTTTTATATTGCACAATATATTACTAATTAGTGACATAAATATTTGTTTGTCACATATAAATTGTTTTGTTGAAGCTGGAAATATAACCGTATTTTCAATATCTTTCCATTTATTTCATTTAAAAAAAAATTAAAGATAAATACTTTTGAAATGTTTTGTAATAGTGATACCTTTCGAAATAATTACGTTTAAAATTGGGAAAAGTATCTAAGAATCTCCACAACTCCTGATCTGCGCATCTTTCAGAATCTTAAAGCGTTAATTTCTGCCAGATCTTTGCCAACGTCTTGCGTACAAATAGTGATAAGAATCCAGAAGTTATGTTTATTCAGGAACCAGCTTTTTTCGCGGAATAATAACAGCATAAATCACAAGTATTCCTTCAATAACATTCTGCCACATGCTATATATATATATATATATATATATATATATATATATATATTTGAAAATGAATGAAATGTACGATTTCGGTAAGTAATATTTAAAAATATATATAAATATTATAAAACAAATTTGTTATCCGCGATCGTCTGTTTGTTCGCTTACTTCTTCTATAATACATAGTGGATTTTGACGTGGTTTTTACCGTTATTACGAGAATCTCTTTCGGAAGATTTATGCGTATAAAAATTCATATTAATTTTAAAGTAGTAGAAAAAATCTAGAATATTTTGTAATCAAGCAGAGCGCTTACATGGCTTACACATGACTGATACATCATATAAATGTACATACAACAAAATTTTAGGTCTTAAAACGACCTGCAGAAAAGTCCGCGATACCATATTTCGCCTTACAGTAAACATTTTTTCTCACAAATTTGGTTAAGAAAATAATATCCAGTCTAGTTATGCATTTCGTGTTACTATGTAGGTATACATACTTTCGGAAAACACTGAACACTCACAAGAACTTGATACTTTTAAGTACATCCTTATTAAATCTAAACGACGCCATATAAGCGAACGACGCCATACTGACATACTGCATCCGTGCGAAGCCGAGGTGGGTCGCTGGTATGTTAAAAAAAAAACATAATTTTAAACTTTTCGGTTTGGACTTCCAAATCGACTGTTCCGCACAGTGTGTTGAGTTGCTGTTGCAACGTGATGTTTGCTCACTTTGCTTCTCAGCCACCCCCTCTCCTGGCGCTCGTAGCAGGAGGCCTTTGGGCTGGACGGGCGCACTCTTCCTGAATTATTTATTTATGTCCGTGGCGGGTTGCAGAGCACGGTCGCCTAACCCACAGGGGTACGAAAGGGGGAGGGAGACCAAAACAAAAGGGTCCACCGGCCAGATAAACTACCAGTTTATGGAGTCCGAGCGAAGGTGTGAGGTGACATACACTTCGTCCTGGAAACATCGTGCAGCTACGTGTATGGTAAAAACATCATCTCTATCGTTATGAGGAAAAACAATTCAACCACTTATACAATAATATAATATTTTACTACAAAATCAACATACAATTAATTTTTTAATGCATACAATAGAGATTATCCTGACATATTTCTCAAACTATATTAAGGTTCTTTTCGAAAAGTAGGTTTTCAGGTAACTGGCTACTTATTCTTCCTCTACAAGATGATCTTTGAATACGGCCGTTCCCAGATTATGTTTATGATGTTTAACAACTTAGCTCTCGGTGTACGGCATTTAGTGGGAGTAATTTCGTAGATGGAACGGAATTAAATAAGCCGAAATGTGTAATGAACACAGTGCTACTATGTGTGGTGGATGGCGCAAACCGAAGTTCACAAAGACAAAGAGAAACTTTATCATATAATCTGTAAATTAATTTGAACAAGATTGGCAGTATTTTTTTTTAATTACCTGTCGAAAATCAGGTCCAATGCCGGGGTTAAGCATCTTTTCAAGTCTTTTTCGATATTACCAAAGCCGTTTCATTATATAGTTAAAACATTTTGGTCTGCTAATCAGATGATTCAATAGTTGACGTGTCTGCTCCAGTAGCGAATTCTAGTGGTGAGTCAGGAAACGACGTATGATTCGCTTCAAGATATGCAGTTGTAGACACCATTTGCATATATTTATCATGCTCGGAAATATTTTAAAAAGTTATACGTTAAATTTTCTGTCATATTTTCGTATTATAAAGTGTATTTGCAACACGAGAACACATGAATTTGTTATTTTGATGTTGCGCATCTCTGGCGAGAACTGAAAGACCCACTCACATTTAAATTTTTTTTTTTCGGGAATGTTGTTCTCTACTCTTAACTGTTTTTTTATTTAGCTGTGAAATGTGTATTATGGGTGGACGAACCAAAAAAAATAAACCAAACATTTTTAATTTTTGAAAACTATGACTCAAAATTAAAAAAAAAATAACAAATTTATTATTTTATATTATTTGTTAAATTTTTTAATTTTTTATCAAACGTACAATTTTCCATTAATTTTTTTATCTACGTTATGTAAAATAAAATTTAGTCTCACAAGTTAAATTCTTATTTTTGCAGCCTTGAAAATCTTTTTCAGTCGACTTGAGGTTTTATTATGCTCGTTGCGTTAGTAAACACCCACTAATTTAACTTTGATCACATACTACATGTTCAATTTTTCTTTTACTAGTTGATTCATTTTTAAGTTATAACATGATTCTCGAGATATTCACTACTTGGAGTTTCAACTATCCATAAGGTTTTTTTTTTTTTTTTTTTTAATTTTTGTAAAACAAAGAATTTTTGTCACAATTTGAAAGAAATATCTCTCTTCAGTACAATTTTTTCTTTGGATGTAATATCGCACGGATGCAAAAAATTTGGTGTAATTTGATTCATTAAAGATATAATGCAAAATGTGTTCTAATAAGACATCGAGTCGTCTCTGGTGTTTGTCAGTTTAGCTATTGGGCATTTGCATGTAATATTCGAAACGAAAATATAGGTCCCCTGCAAAAATTCAGCATTAAGTATTATTTTAGTATTAAGTAAATGTCTAGCAGCTGTGTTTGCTAGCCCTTAAAATAATTACGGTGCACAATGCGAAGATGAAAGTAAAATTTTGAGGATAATGTACAGTTTCATAGTATGAACTTGCTAATACTATTTAAACTGCAAATAAATAAATTAAATAATTGATGATTATTTGGCATTCTCGTTTGAATGAGACGACTTTATTTAGCGAGTGACATCTACGGATATTACGCTCGAAATGTGTCGCCTTCCGACGTCGATTTTTAGCTTAGTATTTCCCGGGTCGATCGTTTCGAGATGTATCGTAAACAGGTATCGATTTCGAAGGTTCTGTCGCCGCGTGAATGCCGATCAGTGTGGCCTTTTTTGAATTTCAAATCACATAAATACCTTCCGCTCTCGTGTGCAGAGTGTCTCCAGGTACTTTATCCCACTCCCCCCCCCCCCCCCCGTCCTTTTCAACACAGCTTTCCACCCTCCGCAGCGCGCAGTGGAATAACAATGCGCATCAGGAAAGCTGAACATCATGTCACACTGAAAGACGAGAGGCATGAAAGAACGTAATGCCTGCAGGTACGGAGTGTCTAGCGGATTTATTTTGTCACAAGCTATAATGAAAATATGCATACTTTTTTTGCACTGTGTTAATGATTGGACCGCAGTTATTTGGACACGCCCCTAACAAACCTTGAGCCAACGATTCCCACCAAAGAGAAAAGTAAGCGAATCATAAAGTGCCGAATAACAAGAAAAAAAAATGTCTCGCTTCTAAATCAGCCAATGGAAAAGAAATCTTTGGTAGGAGACGCAAAACAAATTCGCGAAATTTCTGGGTCTCTAGACCTGAGCAAAACGTTAAAAACCATGGCACTTAATCAGAATTCCAGTATTGAAACTTACTAGATTGAGAAATGCCTACATCAAAAAATAAGTTTTAAATATAAGGAAAACATGGAAATTTCTTAATAAAAACGAAATTTTTTCGAACATCCTTGGTTCAGAATTTATGTAACGGTGTATTAACGGAGTGGCGTATTGATTTTAATGGCAAAATATTATAACTTTGAAATATGTTTTGCCCGTATAAGCATGGCTCTTAAAACATAATGATACAAAAATTTCCAAAAGTAAATAAAACATTAAATATAATATTTATTATTCATTAGCTTGGGTAAACTTATTAGTAAAATGTCTTTGATTATGATTTATTTTAAAACACGCCATAATTAAAAATATAATGGTCCTAAATAATACATGATTCTGTTCAAGCCATTATTTTTCCTCTGAACAGATATTAAAAAAATTCAAATTTCACTAACCAATGTTAAATATTTTTTTTTATTTCGAAAGGTTTTTAACTTCTTATATTTGAATATGCTCGCCTAATACGTAGAATATAAATATTGTAATTTTTTTACATAACATATGTTCTATAATTAATATGATAAACGTAAATAGATGTGGCAGCACTGTGATTTACGTCTTGAATGCATTTTTGTATATGTTTAAATTATATTAAACTTTAACTAATTTAGACAAAATAGTGAAAGTTAAGTTTGTTTTTAATTTTCTAAGTCGTTTATATTTAACATTTTAGAGATTGGCTTCAGGCTAAAATATGAAAATAAATAATAAATATTAAACCCCTCTCAGTTTGACGCGTATTTTTAGTGCCGGAACAGCACAAAGAACCAGAGAGAACGTAGACATGTAATGTAAAAAAAAGAATATAAATAAAACGACAACCAACGCCTTTTGACACGTGCTGCTGCTAATGAGACCTTGGAGGAAAATTTCGTCCTCGTTTGTCGTAAAGGTTTTCGGTTTACAAAAGCGTTCTTCTCGAAGGAATTAATGTGCACGTGGACCAAAAGTACGGCCAACGAATTAAAAAAAAATACGAAGAATAAATACAAAAGAAAGCGTGGTAAAATCAGAGTCCCGTTGTTTATAGCAACCTAAGAAAAATAAAAATAAAAAATTTCACACCCACCTTTTTCATGAATATTCATATACGTTAAGCTAAGTTTGAGGGAAATTTTGCTGCCGTATAAATAAATATCTACTTAAGATTAAAATTCTCAAAGCATAAGTTTCCAAGAAATGAATTCATCTGGCGATGTAACACAACGCGATTCCATTTCTAACCAAAAGAATATGTCACAAGTGGACTCAAAACAAAATATAAACTTGATGCGAAATTTTCAGATAATTCTATTAACATATTCACTCGTGGCTTGCGATCATATTTGCTTGTTCGACTAAGCAATAACTGTAAAAATATATATCTATGCTATCATATTCGTGGTGACTTTTCTTGAGCTAGCATTCCTGATACAGCTAAATGATGTATTATTAATTACTTTTTATTTTTATTTTGAATAACTACATGTCTGGTCATAAGTTTTGTCGTGTTTCCTTTATTGTGGCACTTAACAAATAAGTGAAAAAGTATTTTACTGATTTGAACATGGTTTTTAAGCGTACACGGTGGCACGTTGAAACACTAACCTACTACATGACTGCCTGAATAAAAATATCAGTTTTATATTCTCAGAACTGATTAACTGGATTCCACTAGCCATGACCAGCTGTTCAAAAATTTTATATTGTAATACAAAATTAATAAAATTATAATTTTTTACAGTTAGTTAAATTCGTATCACTTTTTTCGTACATTAACCTGTTTATGCCCTCATAAAGTTTCGCAACTGAACATTTAACAAAGCTTTCCGGATGACAATTTTATATGCAAAGTTTGTTTCTTAAATACTTTCTGTCTCGGTCTGTTAACTGTTTATACAATTCTGAAAAGCTTCTTATCCCTAGGACATTTGCATTGCGTGTTTTTAAGTCAATTTTAATATTAATACTATTTTATAGACATTCAAGTTTTTAAATTTATAATTTACAGATTATAAGCTAAACATTATAATAGCTCAAATGCAATGCTAGTAAACCTTTTTTTTTTACAAAAGTGTATTACAAAGAAAATATTAATGGTTAGATTACTGAACAAATTAAAAACAACACATTGTTTAACGTCTGAGTATTTAATTTATTTAGTTTATTTAATTTATTTTCGTTTGAGCACAATAAATAAAATAAATTCGGCAAACAATTATTATTTTTAAGAAATCAATTAACGTATGATCATTAATTTTTTTCCTTAAGAGATACATAGCGCGTGGAGCATATGTCCATGTGAGACACAATGGCAATAACGGTGACACAAGCTAGTACGTATCACATTTTCACCTCTACGCGCAAGGCTTTGAACTGGCATGTATATGTACTCTTTGTTCGACTCAGGTTAGAGACCCTATAGTTTTAAATCATCAAACTCTTTACAAAATAATGATTTTTTTTTGCTATTTGGAGAATCCTTAAGTCTGTGTTCCTTACTGAAAGAATCATTTAAAGAATCTTATAATTTTTGCAAGGTATGTGATAATTTGAAAGTGAATCATCGGATGGAATGATATTTCTTTTTTTTTTTTTGACGTGACAAAGTCTAATAAATCTATGAACGCCGGCTGCACGCACGAAAAAGTGTCCCGTTACACAAATTGTCCCACTACGATGTGTCCCGTTACGCTCATTGTCTTCCGCGAAAAACCAGGCACTCGTTAATACAGATTTTCCTTTGTTTATCGCGAGGGGCGTTATTATTAATGAATTATAAATAAAATTTCGTGGCCGGGGCCACAATTGCATATAATTTTGAGCACTGAAAGACATAAAAACGTAAAGTATTCTCGACGAATTTTAATCTCGGCCCCAGCGCATCACGAGCGTCTGGGTTGGAGATTAAAGCCTAAAATCTTTCTTAAACTTACTAATAGAGGAAAGTGCCCAAAAGTGTCCCCCATTTTGTTTTTTAATAAAAACACATAGAAAACTGTAAAAAAAATATGTTTTTAAAGCATGAAATATTATTTTTGTTAAGTTGTAAAGCATTTACATTTGTAATTTTGAAAAATATTATTAAAAATTGGTTTAAAAAAATTATTTACCAAATCTTTACACTTTGACGATCTTAAAAATAGTTGCCTAAATCGGACCCCTTGTAAAGACTATCCAAATAACACAGAGTAAAATAATAAATAAGGTATTAAATCAAAGAAAACATAATATCTATAGTTTCAAAATATATGTAATATAAACTGTTATTAATTAAGTTTCAAATAAACCTACATAATGTAAAGATACAGAAGTTATAAACAGAATTACATCATTTAGCGACAAAAGTCACAAATATAAACGCACTGTTCAGCCCCTGCACTATCCACATGGGCCCGCAGTAAGCACATAACACACATGACCCAAAGTTCCCCTTTAGAATCCTCCGTAAATTTCCTGTCACAAAACATACACGAAGTATCATCAATTTGGATGGGGAGACTCCCGGCAGAAAGTCCAATTCGGATCTTCCAGAGGACATGCTGTTTTCATCTTTCACATTTCTCTCAAAATTCAAACGCCTTTTCACGAGCACTTTTCCTTTTCTTGATGGCTCTGTTCCTGAACCACGTCCCCGGCCACGATTCCTTTTGCTTCCTTGACCATGATTTCGTTCTTGCTGTTCTGCTTCCTTGGCTTCTTTAGCTTTTTTAGCTTCCACTAATTGGGTTTTGTAAGGAGTAGATGTAATGACCGTAGAACTGCAGGCCTTTCGTCCTCTGTTCGAGGTCCTCTTTTTAATTTTTGGGATGGGAGTGATGTAAAATGGGCTTGTCTTAGAAGATGTGGAACTCTGAGGATCCTCAGTTGTAGCTGATGGCCGCGGAATACCATGACCTGCCAAAGACGTTGATGGTTGACTTGGTTCAAACTCTACAATAACTCGTGGTTCCTCTGTGTTACGTTCTTCTCTGCTCTTTCGATAGCTCTGATTTACTGCAGTTTGTTTCTTCAACACAGATTCATAGAAACTTTAATCTCGTTTTTCGTTCGCCCCTTCAACGTATTCAGCATCAGAGAACAGCTTCTTGTTCAAGGGGTATATGTCTGTTAATTTAAATCCATTTATTGCTATTTGAGCAGTTTGGCATCTAATATAGGCTTTGCCAAACAATTCCATTACATCAAAAGGACTGACAGCGCGCTCATTGTGCCTTAACCACTGCCTGATTTCCTCACTGTAATAAGCTTTGAGTGGACCCATGAAACTTCTATCCAGCGGTTGTAGTTTATGCGAGGAGTGAGGCGGCAGTGACAAAATGGTAACATTATTCGCTTTTGCCAAGTCGATCAGATCAATATTCTGTGTGTGGCTAATGTGGCCCAAGAGCAACAGCACATGTTTTTCATTCGTAGGATGGGCAAACTCGATGAAGTATCGAAACCACTGAGTAAAGGAGTTGGTTTGGATCCACCCTGAAGGGTGCGCTGCAAAGATTTTTCCTAGTGGAGCACCCCTTTTCAACTGTTCACTCATATTTTTCCTCTGAAAAATTACTAAAGGTGGTACAACTGAGCCACTAGCATTCATACTAGCAAAAATTGTTATAAGTGCCACACGTTCTCCTGATGTCAAGGAAGCAACCTGTTTTTACCCTTAAGGCCAATTACTTTTGCTACTTTACTTTGTACCACTGTAATTCCACTCTCATCAACATTTTAAATTCTGTCAGGAGAAAATTAACCTTTATCATAAATATCTTCCAGAACATTATATAATTTCTCTGTATTTTCTTTGCTGAACACAAGAGCCCGGCTGTAGGATGTTCCAGTAGGCTTCCTTTCTGACAGTTTGTGGCGTTTAAGAAGAGTTTTACCCACTTTTTCTCAGAAATTCCGTCTTTAAAAGGATGTTAAATGTCAATTCTCTCTGCCAATTGTACAGCCATTCTTCGCAAGTCATTACGATTGAGTCCAAAAAAAAGAAGTTTCCATAGCAAGACAATAATGAAAAAGCTCATCTTCAAGATCTTCACCTAAAACTGTAGGTCTGCATCTTTTTGCCATTGCTGCTTCCTCGGGTATACCGTACTTCATGTTGGACAACCTCATTAGTGTGGTTTTCGGAACATTAAACTGTTTACTGGCCTTCTTCCAACCCATATTCTTTTTCCGAACTGCATCAATAGCTTTAGTTATTTTAGATGGACTCCACTTTCTTTGATAAATTTTCCCCATTATCCTTTTGGAATCTGCAACAGAATTCCAAAAGTATAAGAGTATATACAAATAGAAGCCGACATAAGACATGAGTATGTAAGGGGTCCGGTTAAGGGAACAAGGGGTCCGGTTTAGGCAACTGTAGGAGGTCCGGTTTGCGCGACTGTAGCTAAAATATTGCTAACCCAAACAATGTTTAATGAAGCATCTAAATGGAACAGTTTGGTAACAAACATTTACAGTATACCTAACCATTAAAAAATATATATTGGTCCAAAGGCTTACCTGCCAATATCTTGGAGAAATGATTAATTATGTAGCACACTGCAAAAACTTTTCACACTGCCACAACACACAATGGCGGGTGGACACGCTACAAGTGAAGCGAGCGAGGTGTGCGCTCTGCTACGGCGTGGCAGAAGCTTGGACTACTGTTTGCACACGGTACCGCTAGAGTTCAGGAGAATGCAGAGCCAGGAGACCGGGAGTCCGCTTTAAGGGGGGGGGGGGGTAGTCTGGTTTTGGGCACTTTCCTCTACTGTTTTATTAACTGCAAGGGCATTTTTATTAAATTATACGTTCAATTTCACGACGAACAAACTTCGTCATTAAATGTGTAATTGCGAAAAAGCGTAAAACATTCTCGACGATCTTGAAGTTAGTATAAACATGGCGGCTGTCTAGCAGCCGACAATATATTTTTAATTTACCGCCTACCACTATAAGAAATAAACATGGTGGACTACATACGTTTTTAAAACTTCCACAACACAAAACAAATTTTGTATATATATATATATATATATATATATATATATATATATATACACAACAACTGAAACTATTATTTCCAATATGGCCTCGTGGCCGTGCGGGTAGCATCGCTGACTATCAATCCAAAGATTGACGGATCGAATCGCCGCCACCGCTATACCTTCATTTTTGTACTTGTAAAATTAATAGGCCCTATGGCGCGCGCGACACTACAAAAGTAATAAACATATTTGAATTAATGAGTGCAAATAAAAGTAAAATTAGTAATTAAATTGTAGATCTCATTTAACTCCTTCTTTGTATCCATAAAAATAGTGATAATTCAATCAAAATGATTACCTAAATTTTATTCATAAAACTATGCAGAGGTAGAATTTATCATACAAAAGATAGAAAAGTAAAAAATAATTACTTCCTCAAAGATTAACATATTTTTAATGCCTTAATGGTTTTGTTGCAAAAACCTTTTACGGCTCAGTCTCAGGCCGAATTAGATATTTCATTTTCTTCTGGATCAATCATTTTATCAATGTTTTGTTATGAAGTTGTCACGTTAAACTATCGTCCGTAAAGTTTTGTTTTGTCAGTGAAAAGTTCCAATCATCAGGAATGGAGCTTTCGATGGTAAGGTACGTGCTCTAAGATTGCATGTTTGCAACTAAGCACATTTACATGTTTGTGCTGTTGCATATAGGTTGCGTGCTCGTATACTAACACACTTGCACACTTGCTCTCTCAGATTCTCGCTCACTCTCGTTCTGGCACAACATCTAATACAGCTTATTGTGAAATTTTCACTTTGTAACGCGTGTATTTTTTTCCCCCTCCCTAGTGCGAGTCACTCACAGAGGCTGATCTTACCGGACTTGGAAACATCGCCCGCGGTTTCCCCTGAAAAACTTCCCGCGGAGAGAATTCTGGTTCGCTGTGGCGCCTCGCCTGCCCGGGGGAAGATAAGGGCGGTGTTTGGCTGGTGCTCCCCACTTGAAAGATGCCCAGTTGTCGAGAAACCATAGAACCTGGAAGGAGGGAAGAGCGGCGATGGCCTCTGCAGAGAAATCTACCGGTGGCTCTGATAAAGTGACACCCCCCCTTTTTTCCCACCTAGCCCTATCTCTCTCTCACCTAAAGAAATGAAATATCACACCGGCGCAACTTGCTGTGTGTTGTTCGTCTGTGTGTGTGTGTGTGTGTGTGTGTGTGTGTTTGGGGGGGGGGACCTCTTGGACTTACTCCCTCGTCTGATCAAGACGTAGAGGATTTCTCTCCTCCTCCTTCGTCCTTGTATCTGTTACAGCCTCTCCCAGCACGCGGTGGTCTTTTAATAAAATCCTAACACAATACAACACCCACGAGCTCTTCCGAAAAAAAAGAGAAAGAAATGAATTGATTCTCCGAAGAAATCGCCTGCGAGAGACGTGAAGAAATGGTCTTCTTCATTTTTTTTACAGGTGCCTACGTGTGTGTGCAGGTCTTCGTGGCTTCAAGTTATTTAATTGGTTAAAAGTTAAAAAAAAATCAAAACGTGAAAATTCACTTTAGCGTGTTATTATTTAAATTTAATGGTTCAGTCAACTCAGGTTATAACTCTCACTTGTTGAGTATTGGAATTATATCGTTTACCATTTCGGAAAGAATGTAAACCCAATAATTATGTTTCGATAGGTACAGAAAATACTGTCAAACTTATTTGCTTTTATGCCGTTTAGCGTCATGCACCGGAGCTAAAGGTGACTAAAAGTCTAAAATTATCTTAGTAGAGATTCCGAACACGTGATTGTCGACATGGAACTCATTTCATGGTCATGAGTAGAGATATAAATTTTACGTGGAATTCATTTGGTCGCAAGAGAGAACGCAAACCTTCACACTCTCGCACCGTGTTCATGATTGGACCGCAGTTATATGGACACGCCCCTCTGCGACCGTGAGCCAAACGATGCGCAGCTAGGTGAGTTCCAAGCCAATCAGGTAGTGCCAATTTATGAGAAAAAAATGTTCCACCATTAGAAATCAGCCATCGGAAAATAAAACGGTAGAGCAAACATAATGCTTTGAATTTTAGCCTAACGTCATTAGTCATAAGTAGAGACCCAACAAATTCGCGGATTAAATGACCTCCAGGATATACTCCAATATCCTCTACACACTCGGGCAAATGCCAACTGTTCATTGGCTGCTGACTTGTGAGTCGTCTCGACTGCGTGGCCTGTGATTCGACACTTCTATGAGTGAGGGTCTCTAATTGGCCCTCAGTCCTCCAGATTAGCAGTGAACCAATGACAGAAGCAGCACTAAGGTATAATTATTTAATTTCAGCATAACACGAAATTAACTCGCGAATTTTACGGGTCTCTAGTCATAAGTCAATAATCATTGGTTATTAAAATATACTGGAAAAAAATCGCGCATTATGTTCGCAATAGGCTAAAATCGAACACTTACATATTTTTTCTACTTATGCTTTTGGCTCACAGTTTATCAGAAGGAATCTAGGCCAGTGAGAGACCCTCGGCCAAAGAAATATCGAATCATATTATTCCTCAGTTGAGACGTCTCTCAAGTCAGCAACCAATGAGCAGGGGGACTTGTGCCCCAGTGTGCATAGGACTGAGGAGACTAGCCTAGAGCTGGTTGTACACGCGAATTTTTTCCGGGTCTCTTAAGTCATGAGTAGGGGCATGCATATTTCGTGAAAAGATTCCGAGACTAACTGAAAGTTATAACACTGTAGCACCGTCTGTGTTTCGTGATTGGTTGTGTTTCTTTCAGTTGCATGTCTGCTGCTGGCACACCAACCATGCCCATCCAGCACGGAAGCAAACGCGTCCTGAATGGCATGGCCAAACAGGGCAATGAGTTCCCTTGCAGACGGCCGCCAATCACCAGTGAACAATCGCTAGCGCAGGCATACCTCATTGCAGTCTAATGGGCGATCAGATTTATTCGCTAAAAATACATGCCCCTAGTCATGAGTAGAGACCTGCAAAATTCGCGGATTCATTTCGTGATATGCTACAATTCCAATTATTATACCTTAGCGCTGCTTCTGCAATTGGTTCACTGTTAATCTGGAGTAATGAGGGCCAATTAGCGACCCTCACTCAAAGAAGTGTCGAATCACAGACACTCGGTCTGGACGACTCACAAGTCAGCAGCCAATGAACAGGTGGCATTTGCCCGAGTGTGTAGAGTGTAGTAGAGTGTATCCTGGTGGTCATTAAATCCGCGAATTTTGCAGATCTCTAGTCATGAGTCATGCCAAGGTGTTGGGATGGAACCCTACGACGCTCACCACACGAGCGACTACTCTCGGCGATTAGGAAAGTAAAATTTCGTTTGGCCTCCTTATCGTCACAGTTGAAAAAGAGATAACCACTTGAATAAGAGCACACCTTAGCTGATTTACTTTTAAATAAGCAATTTCAGCCACTCAACTGAACAGCATTTTCACGAGCCTAGTGACATGTCGAGAAAGGCTAATCTGTGTTGTAATTTTAAAAAAAATAGTGAGCGATGTTTTCAGTACTCGCCAGTGATGTGTAAACATCTAAACTCGGTAAGGAGCAAAATCATGAGTTCTCATGTTGTTCATGTAGCAAATAAATTTATGATACGAAACTCTCGGACACGAAATTTAAAGTTGTATTCTTTAAAATACTGCCAAGCGTGATAAGTTTACTGATCAATAAAGTATTAGTTTTTCAAGTTCAAACCAAAATTTCTAGATGTGAATCACGCACACTTACTTTCTGCGCCCGCCGGTAAAATTCACTGCCTAAATCTTAAACTTTGCTTGCCACCATCACGCACAGATAGCAACACGGCTCCAATAAAATATTAGAAAAATCCTAATCTCTGGTTTTTGACCTGATTTTCGACAGTTAATTTTATTAAAATACTGTCCACCTATTTCAAATTCACGAAACAGTTAATGCTTTAAAGTTTCCGCACACGTTAGGAGTTATACTTCTATGGCATTACTAAAATACTAACATGAAACATTTGAAAACACATTATAACAGCAAGTATTTGTGTGTATATTTTATTTTGCTCGAACGACTGAAATCAGTCTGTAAATACTTCGTAAAAACCAATTTTAACTTTACTTAACTGATTCAATATAATTTTTTATATTTTATTATTTAATAATGTTATTAAAAATAAATAAAATATTCCAGTAAAAAAGATTTAAATCACTACCCTTGTAGTTAAATGCCTGCGCTATATCACTGCGCTAACGAGTAAGTTGACATATTGCAACCATTGTAATGCCTGTTAATTTAAGTATTTTAAAAATTGAGATCACTTTTTAATACGACTATTTAAGCTTTCCAAATATATTCCGGTTTTCTTTCACTATCATAAAGTTTCATTTGGCACACCAATACGTGTGCTGTGTACACTAATTTTAAACGAAAGTGACTATAAACGGCATTATGTTTCTACACGTTGGTAAACCATATTTGTCACATTTTCGTACATCGGCTTTAGTTCCATTTTCACCGAGTACACGGAGTAAACGGATAGCTGAGATGTTAATACTGTGGCAGAACACCAGTCCATGAGTTTTTAATCGTACTTGAAGACATTTGCAACAAGGTACGTCACAAACACGACTTACAACCTGAAACCAAAGGAAGCACGTGGTGGCTTTAGCCACGAAAGCATGCGACATGGTCGTGAGCTAAAGAAACCAAAGATATTCCATAACGCATTCTCCTCGTCCGACTTTTTACATGAGGCGTGGATTCTACAGAAAGGCCTTTTTTGCGTTTAGTTTTGTAGAACAGAAATTTGTCGAAGGGGAGCAGGGGAAGAAGACTGAAGAATGGTTACTTCGGGTTGGCAAGCCGGCATGCTCTCCCTTTTCCCGTTTTTTTTTACAAATAATTCAAGGAAATCCCTCAACCACGGGCGCATATCATCAACGGGGAATATCTGGGACAGAAGTGTGTGTGTGTGTGTACTCCAGAGCTCGTATTCAAAATCGACCGCGCCGGGCGCATGGAATGCAACCCGACGGAGGGCCTGCCTACCCTCGCAGGGGAGAAGTAGTGGAGGGGCGGTGTAAGAGGGTCGTGGAGGGGGAGACGCAGTGACTGACGTCGGGACGCCAGGCGCCCTTCCCACCCCTTCTCACCCGGCATCAGCGCCACCACGCACGGGCGCCGACTCGCTCCCTCGGCTCTGAAAGCGCGCGCGGCAAATATTTGGCAGCCGTTAAGACTCGAGGCGCGCACCACCTTCTCGATCGGAAATGGAATGGCTGATAAAAGCGCCGAGGTGAAAGAAGGGGATGGTAGGGGGTGTAAAGGGGAGAGAGAGGTTAATCCGAAACGGGTAACGGGACCGCCCGTCAAGACTTCAATGCGACCGCAGCCTCTCTTCTTCTTTATTTTTTTTACCCTCTCCCCCTTCAGCAACATCGAGACGTGCTCTGCGTTCAGGAGTTCGAGAGTACGTACATGCAAAATAATTTCTTTTTTTTTACCCCCTCTCTCGATCTGGGAAATAGCTGGTGCGACGCTGCACAAAAAAAAGTTCTGTTAGTGTACAGAAGATTCCTTTGAAAACCAGTTGCGAAGAAATAGTTTGCAATACTACAGTAAAGATGTAACTATGTCCAACACATGGCTATGGTTATTTTTGCATATATATGTATGTAAAGCTTGTTTTTCTATATAAAACTGAGTGTTTCTTACGAAAATTGGCACATAATTTAATATCTTAATTGATCTTTTATACAAGCACATTTATTTAAACCATGAATATGTTAATCGATTATTCAATGTGTTTGGAATTGTTTGTATTATTTTGCTTATTAATGCGCGCAGTTAATATGTACTGGGAAGATACTCAGGGAAAGGTTTACTAATAACTTTAACTATAGGAGGTACTGATACAACACAAAGTATAAATTCCGGGGTAAGAATCCGAACCCATTATAACTGTAAACACTAATTTGTAGTGATACCTTTTTTATTTAAATGTACAAATTTACAATTTTACATTAATATTTTTGTTCCATTTACAAAAAAGGTATTTACTGTGTGTCGACCTGGTCAAAAGCCAGTGGATGAGAGAAAAGAGGGAGTTATTTGTGGGGGGTGCTGTCTACTTTATTCTTTCCCTCCCCCCCCCCTCCGACTCAAACTTGACACTTACACTACGCACAAAACCACTTAAAATTTAATAGTAAAGACTAGCTGCGTTTTCCGGCTTTGCATTGAAAGATTAAGATTTTAAACAATTTTAAACAGAGCTGGCTGTGGTGTTTGTCTTTAGCGCTTTGAATTTAAATTTCGTCGCCAAGCATTCTCAAGCACATAGCTTCGTGAAGGAGTTCTTTGATTCACGCCAGTTAATTCGGAGGCTGCGTTCGTGCGAGTTCAGATTTTATTATTGCGGGAGAAAACTCTTTCTGTTTACTTAAAATCAAAAGTCGAGGATTTGAATTTATATTCCATGTACATATTGCAGATGTCTGTATTTTATTGAAAAAAAATTGAATTATTTAAACATTGGCAGTTATGACAGAAAGTCACGCTTCTGAAAATAAAAATTCCTTATGTTAGTAGTTTACCGTTCTAACGTGAGTTTAGGTTAGTTTTAAATATTACAAACTTGCTATATCGTGAACATGGTCGGTCAGGTTATATCATCTGAATTTAAAACAGTTTTAGTATTTTGGACGGTTAGTTAGGTTAGATAAGCTACATTTAAATAATAATATTAATGAGGCGTAAATTTATTTTGTTTTTAAAATGCGTAGCCAAGACTGTTTTCCACGGGAGGTATCCCTCATTTTTGTCGCCGCCCTACTTTTCCCTTGATACTATCTGCTACTTGATCCTCTGAATCTCCAAAGATCCTTAGGACTTTAATGCAGCCAAGATTGTTTAAAAGAAAACTGAATTTTAATTTAAGCATGGTATGGCCGGGCCCCAGACTCTTTTCCACCCTAATTTAATTTTCCGTTTCAAGTGAATATTTAAGGATTTTTATCCTATGATAGGCGCTGGTGCTATCGAAGTTGTACGCGTGAGCTCGTAACTTCGGGGAACTTCGGAACTGTTCGGGCCACGGAATGGACTGCTCTGAAGTTTAGGCCTTCCACTTCGTATGCACTTATATTTATATGCCTAATTATGCATAGTGTTGTATTTATTAAGGTTTACACTGCGATTTTAGATACAAATAAAACTATATCTAAAAAAAAAATGTTAACCAAGCAAAAATTTGTCCATTTGAAATATCATAGGTTTATAACAGCGGTTTGACTGTTGTTATATGTCCAGTAGATTATTATATTTATTCTGTCTAATTAAATGGTAAGACAGAATAAATTAATGACATGATAGAGAAACTCATGCATTTAAATGCCCATTGTAATTAACTCCGAAACATAATAAAATTATTTCGATTCAAGATGTAAACAACTGATATATATGTACATATATATTGTGTGGCTGTATTAGCAGTGAATAAAAGTTTAAAACTTTTATAGCACAGATTATGATAAGTTTATCTGGTTTTATGTTTCGGAACGAATTTGCTAACCTCTTATTAGATTCATACAACCTAATAATAATGCTGCAGTTGGAATATGACGTAGCCACAGTACGATGAATACCATCCGAAATGTGTATTCATTCTCAACGTTTTCGGTACATATCGTCTTAACGTCATCAACAGCCGGAGTTTAAAGAAAAATTGTTGCTTTCTTGCTCGCGTAGCTTCTTCCTGCGGTAATCTCCACGACCGTGTCTTAGCTGCAAAATGCGTGTTCGTTATTAACCTGCACATCGTCAGTTATTGCGGCAGGGTAGCGCTTTGTGAGGTGCTGTCACCACTTACAAAACACATAACTAAAAAACACTCAACATATAATATTCTAAGTAATCCTTTTTTTTATAAGTTAATATGTTCTAGTTTGTGATGGTTTTAAAGTATAACTTGTGATAATCTATATTTGTTGAGTTTCTAAGTAACAACCATCCTAAGTAGTGTATTCATAAGTTTCAAAGTTATAGTTCTAGGTTATGTATTTTATCTAAGGTTATAATTTATAACTCTTTCTAGTTGGGACTTTCTAAGTTATGTGTGGGTCCCGCTGTTACTCCAAGTGGCTGTTAGCGTTGCCTGGAGAACTTTATCGACGACCGCTTGCTAGGGTCATGTATTTTAAGTGAAAAGATACTGAGACTAGCTGTTTGTTTGAGAATAAAACTTTAACATCGTCTGAATTCCGTGACTGATAAAATTTCTCTTAGACACATGCATACTGTCAGCACACCTATCACAACGATGTTGTGAGGCAGCAAACGCGATGGGAATAGCTGGGTAGGCAAGCCTTCTCTTACAGACGGCCGCTAATTACGAGAAAGAAACCACCGCTACTGGTTTATCTCACTGTATTCAAAAACGTGTACAGTTTTTCTTCTCCGCAAAATAATTCCTGACACGTAGCATCACATTCTGCATCACGGGTATTTGTATCTTAGAAATACCGCCTGCCTCGCCCTAGAACAATTCAGTTATCATGTTTGAAATTAAAATTATTATAAAATAACAAACCTCCTTGTTACAATTATTGCATCAGTATGGATCCTCACCATTTATTAAAAATTGTTGAAAAACTGTCAGGAGAGTCTGTCCTAACTCTTCCACAAACAAAGGCGAACTGAGGGCCACACTGAAGACAAGCTCTCTGTAAATTTTCTCCCGAAAGCCACGTGACATACGAAATTTTGTAGCTTTACATGTTTCGTTATGCTTTTAAGATTATCAGGACGACCACTTTTTTTTACGCACTAAAGAGTTTTCTAAAGCTTTAAATGGACAGTGGTATATTTTATGGCGCTTTGCATTGTCCTTACCACAGAGGGTACAATTATGCCGTGATGAATGTGCTAGTCCTTTGTAATATTTAACATTCCTTCCCAAGTTTGCATAGTGGATAAACCGACTATAACACATTCTGCACTGTACTGCGATTGCGTATCGCACACCCACACGCAGTGTCTGGAGTGTCACGAAATTAAAACCTACTCTCCATTAATTTTAATTCTGTTAGGTTAAAAAATAATAATTTAACGTGCATTTATCATTCGTGAACGAATGGTATGATTGCAATATAAAATCTTCACAGGAAATTTTATCATTGTCAGTTTCACAATTCTTTTTTTTTTCCCCTTCTCCACTTGTTATTCCTGCTCAATTGTGTTTGTTTTAATTATCGAAAGCCACCTTGCAGCCACTTCGAGCGAGATATACCCCCTCCCCTTTTCCAGAACAAACCCTTTTAAGTGCTTTTAGGGAGGAATCCAATAAGGAGGCGGGAGTGACTCGATCTTCGCGGTCTCGCAGGGGAAGGAAGCATTCACGTTCTGTCCCCTCGCGGAGGAGGGAGGACGTTTAGGGGAAGGAGATGGGTGTCTTTGCAGCGTGCCACGCCCCGTTAAGTAGGAGGGGCTAATTAGATAAGGAGGAAATTACCAGCGGCTCCCCCGGTTAACCGAGAAGACGGAGTGGACGGCTTTGTGGGGTCGGGAGAGCAGGCGAACTGCCGCGAGGGAAGAAGAAGAAGTAGAAGAAGAAGGAGAAGAGCTAATCCTTTCGGATGCGAGGGTAAAAGGCAAGTTTCGAGACGGATTCCTCAGAGCTTCGGGTAGGCGTTGGGGGAAAAAAAAAAGGGGGGGGGGGAGTTCGTCCGCAGGGAGACACACCGATGCGTATGGGGGAAGCGACCCTAATTTTTTTTTTCTCTCTCTCTCGACAGAATGTGTTCCGTGATCACAGTAATTGAATTTTCATTTTTTTTCCGTTCTTCCGGGCCTTCGTACTGCGATGAAGTCTTTCACGCCTTTCTGATCTAGCTCTGGCTAGTGTTTGGTACGTTTGCGTTTGCGCACTATTAAGAAAAAAATAATAATGCCACCTTACGAAGAATGTTGGTTAAAAATTATCCAAGCAACACCGTTAACTGGCAGATATATTTTTGAAATAAGAAAAAAACGTAGTTACTGACTTTACTTGAGCGACATTTTATTATCTCTTTTGATCAGGGAGCCGACGTATTATTTTATTTGCCACCACTAGGGAAACTGTACTTAAGGGGAAGGTGGGATAAGGGAGGTTTTAAGGGATGTAATGGGCAAAGAGGAAGTGAAAAGGGGGCTGGGTTCGTGATTTTCAAACTCCTCGCCTGAGAGATTTCTCGGGAGTTAGTCATGATGTATTTCAATCATCGCAACGAATGGTACTTTCCAAGGACCTTCCGATTTAACTTCCGCGTGATGAGCCCCTGATTAAGTCCAGTCACTCCACTCTACCCAAAAGTCAAACCGAACCTAGGATCGCGGGTAAGCCTTACAGACCCTGCACCCTGTTTGCTTAACGCGTGTCCTATACTCTCCGTGGCTACAACCAACGATGTCCTTGGTCTAACACCTGCCAGACCCACCCTGCTCGCTTCCTGCCTGGACGCACACGCTTCCGAACTCCAGCGCTGCGGAGCAACTGGTCAGCCTTCTAGCGGACAATAGGGGCGACTGAAATGCTGCCCCTTGGAAGGGCAGCCCTTCAGGATTGTTCTGGCAATGGTTAGTTTGTAAAGCGACTGGAAGGGCAGCCCTTTTAGTATCTTAAAATGTGTATATTTTCGTAATTTTATCATCCTGAATTGTTGCCCCTTGGAAGGGCAGCCCATCAGGATTTTTCTGACAGTGGTTAGTTTGTAAAGTGACCTAACCTAACCTAACCTAACCTAAACTAACCACTGTTAGAAAAATCCTGAAGGGCTGCCCATCCAAGCGGCAACAATTCAGACAACCTTTCAAAAACACTACTGTCAGAAAAATCCTGATGGGTTGCCCTTCCAAGGGGCAAGTTTTCAGGATTATTTAAACACTTAAAGAAACATGTTTTCAGAAATTGGATGGGCTGCCCTTCCAGTCGCTGTACAAACAAACCATTGCCAGAAAAATCCTGTAGGGCTGCCCTTCCAAGGGGCAACTATTCAGCTCCCCCGGACAATACACAAGCATAACGAGACGAATGCGCGTGGCGGCAGCAACGAACTGAGCTGCTGACGCGACGACTGTGAAAACACTGCCAACTTTCACAAAGGTTTCAAACTAACAATTCCTCCAATCGTAAATGATATTCCATTCACTGGATTAAAAAAAATTGTACACATACAAATTAACATCTTGAAATATAATAAATTATAAAATATTTTCTTTAATCCAACTCAAAAGCACAGAGTTTTTATTTTTTTTAATTTCCGCGTGAAAGCTTATGTTTACCACACAAAACAAAACTCTAAAATGTAAATCCGACGTAGTTTCTGCAAATATCTGGTTATCTGTAAAAAAAAATAAGTACGCTTTTATTTGACGTACAAAGTCTATAATTATTATTTAATTTTAATTTCTAACAGAGTGGAATAGCAAAAAAAAAAATAAAATCTTACGAAGTTCCGATGTGAGTAGGATTTACTATTTCACGTGCATTGTTTGAAATTTTAAATTTGTTAGTTCCTGAAACTTTTTAATGAATTAAATGTAGATTTTTTTAAATAATAGGAAATTAAACCGGATAAATATTTTAGTGGGAAATTATTTAATATTAAGAAAATCATTTTATAACTGTTTTAAGAGAAACGAAGGAAACATAAAAAAATACGTAAGTTTTAATATATATTATGCATAGTTTTATCTACTTCACTTAGGTATCTGTTTAAGTAAGTGCACACAGATATAACTATTTATTATAACTGGCCCATAATATAAAAATGAAGTCACTAATCAGATAAATAAATATTTTTTATAAAACCGCTGTCAAAAACAATTTCACAAAATAAATATAGCGTTTATCAAAAACATGTGTAAACAAAGCCGGGAAAAATTTGAAATATTATTTTGACCATTTATTTCAAAATAAAGATTTTTCTAGAAGAAAAAATATTCGATTGCTTTTATATCTTGCTTATTTTTAAATCGCCACCAATTTCCGAGGCGTAACCTTTGGAACCAAATGTATCTAGAGTAATCGACACCCCTCTAGGATATCTCGTGAGGATTCATTTTCGTCTGACGGCAGAAGGACTCGAGGACATTAAAAAAAATAGTTTTTAATATAAACCTTCGATTGAAACATCTGATTTAACCAAATTTATTTAACAATATGTATATTTTATTTTGAACATTCAGGAATAATTTGGAAAATTCTACATTATTCTGGGGAAGTTATGTACAAATAACCTTACATGTTCTTGAATATTTCAACAGGATCAAAAAAATAATTGCATACATAATGCGTCCAACATATTTCACAAGTTTACAATCTAGTGCATCGAGCACTTCTATCTGACAAAACTTTATGGTCTAACGAAATGGTTTTCGTACTACCCCAAGTTATGTTAAGTTTTCCAAGAGATTTCCCCATATCTACATCTTTGGTACGAATTTGCCCATTCACGAATGAACTGGATTGTGATATTCATAATATTTATGTACCATTATTTATGTATGTGTAAAATTACGAAGTTATCGTGGCCACATAGATAATCAAAACGTTTGAGTTAATTGTTTTATAGTATTAGGACCATGAAGCTAAAACCTAAGCAGAAATTTTCTGTCAGTTGCACCATGCCGACGACTGCAGTAAGTGGTCTTTCTTGGACACCTACCTAGAAAATGGGCATAATCTTCAACCGGAAAACAAGGAAGGAAATATTGGTATCAATTATGTAATTCGTAGCTACTTTAGGTAGCAGTGAGAAGCTCAAATTTCAGTACCAGTAGCGGCAGTAGCGGAATAGTCAGTAAAAAATGTTTATTTTATAATTTTTTTAATTTTTTTACGTGCTGCAGTTTTGTAAGATGCGTCAAAACTAGTTAAAATTATTTAATATATAAATATTCTTCGATGGTTATGAGTACAGATTTGATATTCTACATTATTTATTTCTCTCATTGTGGAATTAGTAAAAAAAGGCACTCTCTTTCTTGTAACTGATACAAATATGTATGTTACTAATTAAAAAATAAGATTTTTTATGTATCACATAAATTAATTGATAAAAAATGTGGGATTTTATCCCAAAAAAATTTTTCAATTAGATTTAGAACAAAGTTTAAATAATGTCAATATTTTCCAACCGCAATGCCTTTGTACGTGCATATGCTCTAAAACATACAAATAGAAGGCAAGTTGGACTATCAGGTAATTTACTATATATATATTTTTTACTTTTATTATAACAAACGTTGAAGTTTCCTGCTTGGGGATCTACTGAGCTTTTTAGCTTCTTCATTTCACTGCCTGAAGTGAGCCAGCCCTATTTTAAATTCAAATGGTTTCGCCAAAGGATGTATAAAACTGCGGTATTCATCTACATTTGGGTAACTTGTAATGTGCCCCCGTAGCTACTCGCGGCACTTTATCTGAAGGTGGAATTCTTTTTTTTTTATATGCCACCCACCAATCTTGATAGAAGCGCGTAACTCATATTAAATGGGACAAGGTTAATAGTTCCCAAACAAACGCAAGAGGAGCTTAGCAAATAAAGCTTGAATTTGTGGGTAAGACTTTCATGCATATTTCCAAGACTATAAAAAAAACGGATGTTTTGTTTATTTCGATTCAGGTGGTGCATTATTGGTTTTTCGCACATTTATTAGAAATTCCAATGCTGGTATTATAATTTTATTATTTAGCCCCACTTAAAGCTTTAAAAATATTTATGATTATTGAATATGATATTAAAAATGCAAATGTAAATTCATAAAATTAATAATATAAGACGAATGTAATAAATAGCTTAACTCTAAATTTCAAACAAAAGAGTCTTCTACAAAGTAGAAAACATATAAATTTTATCCTTTTAAATGTGTGAGAATTTAAATTTATTTTTATCTTAATAAGTCTTTGATTTGGTAGTTATTTTCACTGACCTCTCTGCATATTCTATTGCCCAAAACACGGATTCCTAACGAAATACAATCTGTTCAGATTAAAGTGCCAATATTATACCGTTTCATAAACCAACTCTTTAGTTGTGACAGGACTGTGATAGCCAAAAGTTCTAATCAACCATAAAAGAAAAACATAAAATATTAAAACAATATTGTCTGGTCTGGTAAAACATGAATCCGTGTCAGTTTCATTCATTACGTCGAATTTTTCAGAAGTCTTAATATGGGTATTCGCTAAAGCATATGTCATGAAAATTTACACTTTAAATCGATCAAAGTGTAGGTTTACTTGTTCACCAGTTATTTAACAAAAGGTTAGACCAATTGTCAATGTCTTTAGTGCCAATGATTTAAATAAAGCATTCAAGATTCAGAATGTCGTTCCCACTAAGTGAATAACTATAGAGAAAAAAGAAAGAAAGTTCACTTCAAACAAAAAATAAAAATTGTTAGCCAACTCTTTACTTGAAATTTTTTGAGTTTATGTCATTTCACGCGGACTGGCTGATAAGCTGCTCTTGCGTGGAAAACGTTTATACTGCCTGCCTGGGAAATCAGCTACGCGCGCGGGCAATATATAAGGCGTGTTGGAAAGGCACACCCGAGAACACGGGGGAAGTGTGTTCGCTACAAACTCATTCTTCCCCTGTTAACACCTCCTCGGAACCCACTTTCCTGCGTCGTCGATTCATTTTAATAAATAACTGGCACGTAGGCCAGTAGGCGCGTGTGCTGTTCTGGGGCCTTTGTTGAAACTCAACCTCCGCTCTACTCTTTCTACAAAAAAAAAAAACTGAAATACTGATTTAATAAAATTTCTTGGACATACGCCACTGGAGTTTTGCAATGTTTTTCAAGAGAAAAAAAAATTCATAAATGCAAAATAAGAAATAAAAAAACGTGAACCCACAGAAGCCCAGCTCCGATTGGCCAAACCAACAGGCTCACCGGGAGAAAGGAAGACTCTGATTGGCTCACAGCTGCAGCCAATCGGGAAACAAACACTCTTTCCTCTCAGGCGAGAGCATTACAAGGTAGGATAACTTGCAATAAATAACCTCAATAGGTAACTGCTCCCTGATGATGGCAAATGCTGAGTAGAACAAAACGTCGGTGAAATCTTCGCCTTCGACGCGGCTCGAACCCAGAACCCCAGTAACTCCACAAAAAACAAGCCTAAATCAGCTGATGTCAAACAGATAATCCTGACGATGAACCTAAACAGGTATTATGGACAACACAACGTCGTTTTTTTTTATTCAACAGTCACCAACAATACGTTAGACCAATTTTCAGTGTATTTAGTGTCACTGATTTAAATCACGCGTCCAGATTCAGAATGATGTTCCCACTGAGTGAATTAATATAGAAAAAAATAACAGTCGAATAAAAATAAATAATATCAGCAAAGGCGATCACGATGGGCTAGGAAAGACGAGACAGTTTCAAAAATAACAGTAAATGCAGACGGACAACAAAACTTTGATAACGCAGAAAATATTCGAAAACAGCGATGAATATAAACCGATATTATTGACAACACAACGACGACAACACCCACAAACACAGAAGGGTTTCCTATGACAAAACAGTTTCGACATTTCGGAAACTGGCATCTGTTCCTTTCAACAGGCGTAGACAGACATATCGAACACTGAAAAAAATGGGGCTTATGTATGTTCGACCTCCTCTCCTAGCACAGCCAATAGCAGGCAAGCGCTCCCTCCCTTGATTGGCTGCGCACCTAAGAACTGAATATATTGGTTGGTGTACTGCTGTGAGGGTTGTTGGTTTGCATGTGATTATTGTGGTAAATTGGTTTCTTTTTAAAATTAAATGTATTCATATATATTTTAATTCAATAGTTTGTTTACTGATTATATTGTTTTTTCTGGAAATACATGCTATTAACTTTTAGTTTCCTTTTATTCAAGTGTTCTTTCTGTTTGAGTGATGCAGCAGTGGTTGAACACTACCCTCTCAACTACAAGGCGTCGCTAAGATACACGTCAAAACTGTACAAGCACATTCGCAAGGCCCGTAGTTGATGCAGTGATATCAAATGAACTAAGTTTTGGAAATTCTTATCTTTATCTCAAGAGCAGTAACCGTGAACAATGTGATACACTGTTAGAAAACACAGCAAATTTACGGTCTTTTTAATTAATAAATTATCTTAAGAGTTCTTCGTAATTTCAGATAACTGAAGCTTCGTAAAAACTAACATGTATTCCGAGTTCCGTGATCCGTTGCAAACAGGGTAAACAGGCAAATGCCAGGAAAAAGGTTTTTTTTTTTAAGTTTTTGAACGTTTTCGTGGTAAACCGAGATTATCATTGTGGATTCATGCTCAAAGCAAGTGAAATCATCATACTCGTTATTGTACGAAGGTAACTGTAAATTAACGAAGCTCCCTGGATATTTTGTAACCAGCGTTCAGAATGAAATTAATTTGAGCATTTTAACAGTGTACATTTAATCCCTGTTGTGTGGGATGCCACGTATCGACGATCGTGCGCGCACGGTACGAAACGCACTAAAGCTGTGAAAAGTGGCGTACCTTGCCGGTGTGGTGACCCACATTAAAGGCATCCACTGAATCTAATTGTGATCGGTGACGTCTCTAGCGTAAACAGAAGAATCATCAGACCTGGGATCCAGTGTGACTCCTTTCTACACGCCAACGGCTCTGAATAGTTGAAAAACAGAAGTATTTTCAGTCCTATTTCCATAGAAATATTTTTTGACTGTACATATTCGGCTTATATTTTTACCTAACAGTTATGTAATCTATCAAGAAACATCATCTATATTGTGCCAAATTTCTTAGAAACTCTGCAAATAATAATTTCATATTGAATAAATTTACTTATCTTAAAAAGACAGCCTGATAATTGTCCATGTATAGTAGTTGTGTGTGTCTCGATATGGCAGAGTCTTGACTTTGTAACGTGTAAGGAAATGTTCCTAGTTGCACAAACAACTTTCACCCCACTTGTGTGTGTGTTTTTTTTTCTTTTTACGTTGGATCGTATCCGTGATCTTTCGAGAGCCTTCCAAGTCCTCTTAACCTGACTGTTCCCACTCACGCAAACCGTCACGTCGTACGTCCGATGCGCGTCAGTTGACGGCTCTGGAGACGTCTCGGAGGCGATGTTCGGGTCGTAAGGGGGATGGGAATCCTTTTCACAGACGAGAGAGCCAAACGCCCGATCGTGCATCTTCGGTTTTTTTTTCCATTGTAAATAAATATTACGGTGTTGATGAAAGGATACTAATGGTCAATTAGGTTAGGTTAGCTACATTAAAAATACTTTAAAACATTTTGCACGGTTGATTCGGTTAGGATAGCTACGTAAAAGATACGGGAAAAAAGCACGAACTTCGGGGAACTTCGGGTTTTGGCTCTCTCGTCTGTGAAAAGAAGGCTTCCCAGGGGGATCTCTTCGGAGCGAGTTCACTTCCTTCCGTCGACTGTCGATTGTCAGTAGCCGCAGAAATCGATTCTGTTCCGACTCGTCAACTGCGGAGCTCTGGCGGTCGTAGAGTGAACTTATCACAGAAAAACAAATTATATTTAACGGTGAACAAATATTTCGTTTCGTATAAGGTTTATTTGGTATATGGACGTTTTTTTTTGCCTTACCAAATTTAATGCGTAAGAAATACAAATTTATTCATCTCACAAAAAAAATACACATGAGTTTATGGAATAATTTTGTTTGTAAAAACATAAAATTCTGCTCTAAAGTATTCTTTAAAAATTGAATTATTATTTTCCCTCTTTTTCAATAATATATATATATATATATATATATATATATATTTTAGGTAATATCTCTCGGTGAAGACAAAGCATCGTACCAAAATATTGTTAACTGTTGAGGAAAAACATTTTTCTCTATTCACTGACAATGGTATAATTGAAACTTAGACATTAAAAAAAATTATTTTTAAATTTTTTAAATATTCATGCTAAGTGCTAACAAATTTTACTAACGTTAATGTTTAAGAATATATAATAGATTAAGAAATATTAATTAAAGATGGTATGAATACGTCAAAATAATTTGAATTGTATAGGAAATTCCGGTATTTGTTCTATTATATGTAAAACTAGCTGCCCGGCCCGGCTTCGCACGGCTATACTCATGGAAAAAAATTAAGCCACTTCTCCCATTTACAGTAATGGTAAATAAAAAAAATTCAGTGAAAATTTATTACAATGCTGTATAATGTACCAGAGAGAAAATGAATAGCACCGATGGTTTCCCGACTCGTGCACGCAACGTACAACTGATGTACCCGTACTTCGCTACGGCAGTCTACAGGCAGATCACTCTTGCGCCGCTCATTATACATGCCCCTCCTTGTGGGTACGCCACTGCCGCGCGATGTCCGTTGCCATGGAGACGCAGAATGAATTAACAATGCAAAATCCTCTTCTCATGCAGACAAAGTACCCACTGTTGCCTGGTTTTAACCACCCATGGGATGTAATTTTCTAAAAATGTCATCCTGCGTAACATAAGTAACATTACTGTGAAGTTTTAAGTCTGTAAAATATATATACTTGAAAAAAAGGGCAAATTTCGATATTTAAAGTACCCGCAAAATTTCAACGGTGATGAGGACTGCACGAACAATGAAATAGTGGTTGCCATAGAGACGAATGAAGCATCAACAAAGCAACAGCCGTTGCCATGGTGATTTCCTACCAAAAACTAGAAATTTTGATATATTACGCCCTCGAAACTCCCCTTGGGATCGGATTTCCGCATAATCCGTTCTTAGTGAGCGTCTACATCACAAAATGAGTAACTATGCTAAATTTCAAGTCAATCGGGTGTATAGTTTTAGAGATCTCGTGATGAGTGAGTCAGTGAGTAGTATTTCGCTTTTATATATACACACACACAAGTCCTTGTCAGAATTGTAACGGGAGAGGAAAATTTATTGATGGTCCGAAAAATGAAAATTCATTAAAATAGTAAAAATAAATCTAGTAAAAGAAAAAAAAATTAAACACAGAGAGAGGAAAAAAACACAATAGTTTATGTTTGCGATTGAAAGTGATAAAAAGTGTTTAAATACTAATTGAACTCTTTTGAGGGTACTGATTGCTTCGTTGTTAATATCACATGGGTGTTTTTTACTTGTATGGGAAAATTAAGAATGATAAGGCATCTAGTGCGTGGCAACAATGTTAATAGGCAATAGGAAATAAACTTCTAGCGCCTGCGGAATTGTCAACACACACTTCGTACGTGTACTGCATGTTGTATCTAACCACCTCCAACGCATTTGATTCTAAATTGGACTTTTAGTAAGGATCCCTAATTTTATTGATAATATAATATGGCCTATAGCCTTCCTCGATAAATGTACTATCCAACACTGAAAGAATTTTTCAAATCGGACCAGTGGTTCCTGAGATTAGCGCGTTCAAACAAACAAACAAACAAAAAAACAAACTCTTCAGCTTTATAATATTAGTATAGATAGGGAAATTAATTGTTTAACTATTTGACTTGTATTTAAATGGATTATACTTGGTTATAAAACACGAATTTAATAATACAAATATACGAAGTAAACGCTTCCTAAAATGTATTTATGTTGTGAGCATAAACATAGCAATTACTTTTAAGATTATCGCATGCTAACTAAAAAAAAAAAAAAACGTTTTTGTTGAAGTAGTGTTGACGTGACGTTTTGTTGAGCTGCGTTTAGAATCTGGACATATTCTCATTACAGCAAGCTAATTGTGTATTTTTTTTTTAAATTCTTTAGTTGTTTTGTATTTCTGCTTGAGCTAATGATAATTTTTTTTACAGGTACGTACGCAGAACTGCTCTGCCACATTGTACGAGTGGGTGAAATTAGGCAATAAGTGGATTTGGCACAATCAATGGACCAACTGCGGTCGCTCGGGTGAGTGTGGATGAATTTGAAATTTCACTTTAACACGAACAATACGGAACTTTGTTTGCAAACAATGAAATGTTTTGAAATTCTCATACATTGAAAAAAAGTACTTTTCGGATAACAAAATCAATAGCAATTAAAATTGCGACTTTTAACATGTAACATAGTTTTACTTTAAATCTAAAGATGGCTTATAAATACAATGAAAACATTACAAAACATTAATTCTTTATTTATGTCAATTTTTTCCATATTTTGCACTGGAAACTGTAATATAACAATATTTTAGAATTAATTGTTTTAGTTTTGACCTTGACAAAACTTCAGCCATTTTTTGTTCTTATACCTCATGGTTCCCTAAACAAACAGCTTACATAAACAAAATTTATTGACTGACATTTATAGAGAAATGATTTGTAATATAGACGTAAAAATTAATTCTCATAAGTAAGGCCTACAATAAAAAAGACATGTTTACAAGGTATCTTTACTGCTACATTTTCCGTGGGTTTGATAGTAATTATTTTTGGAAAATGGTTTAGATGTATATATTTAATCTCAATAAACGTACTTTGTCACAATATAACCAATCAATGTCGCTGAAAATTTTTAGAAAGGCTTTTATCACAGAAATATTTGTGGGCCACGATATTAAATGAGTTTCCCACTTAGTAGAAACATGTCGAGAGTTAAGGAAAAAACCTGTCTATTCGGGGTGATGATTTTTATATCCTTGGGGTGTACCTTAAAAGGATTGGCAATTACTCTCCGTGTGGGACATTTTTGAACCTATTCGTAAATTACCTCACATACATCCTCTGCCAAACGTTTCTGGTTCTGGTACAGATTGCACACCCATGTTTCACGTATGTAATAAAATAATATAGAATTGTTTAAATTGTTTATTGTTTCACGCACGACAAAAATAGAGTCAGTCAAACTTTTATTAATAAAATGATGAGCTCTGACAAGACCAGTCTTGAAGCATCTAGTTCCGGAAATAATTTGTGTGTAAATATAAATCCTCAAAGATGAACGGTAATAACCAACCTGCAGAAAGGAACCCAACTCCCCGGGAATATTGCTGTTTTATTGAAGCTCTAAGAGCGACAATCGCGTGGGAATCAAGCACGTAGTCACTTTTACGCACGGTGCTGCCTTTTCGTGATGATTCTTTAACTAACGTAACTTTAAATTGTGACAGTATGATTTTATTTGTTTCAAGAGTCTGAAACAAACATCAATGTGCACAAATAAAGTGGTTTATAAGTGTGTACATGTATCAATTCACCCGACTAAAGTATTTTATAAGTCTGTAATACATAGCAATGCACACAGCTAAAGTGGTTTTTAAGTCTTTAAATTTATCAATGCACACGTCTAAAGTGGTTTCTGAGACATTAAAAATATAGTTTAACGAGCAACACGTCCCAGCTTCGCTCAGGTAGATCAATACCTAATAACAACTCTTTTGAAGAATCGTACCAAAAAAATTATATTTTAGCTATTGCTAATTTCTAAACAAATGCAAAATAAATTACAGAATAGAGTAAGGACAGTTACTCAATATATATTAGACGAGGTTAATAAATGATGTGTTTAATTTTACAGGGAATGATTTATTTTAATATTTCTTAGTAAACTAAATTTTTTGTACTGTTTCGGAATGGATCCTAACTATTGTAATTTCTCTCACTCCCTGATCTAGATACACAAGCATAAAGTTGTACACGAGAAAGCCTTATTTCCCCACATCAAAACCAACGTGTTTTAAAAGTTGGGCTTTGAAATTTGTTGGTGGTGATCGCAAATAAAATTTTAACTGGGAATTGTAGTTGTTAAAATTGGAAAAGAGAGGAATTTGCTTTATTTGCCCAGCTGCTAGTGCTGTTAGGATGATGGTTTCAATTACGTTGTACCTGAGAGCTTTAACTTCCACTCTTGTTCCATCGCACAGATTTGGAGGATGTAGTTTACGCATCAAAATAATTGAAATCTCAACGTCTATTTTTAAGTAGTCAGGTGGAAGGCATGATGATAAGAGGGAATTGAGAGATTCTATTTTATCATTGGATGTTTAATCTCACTCACAATCATAACGGATGGTGACGCTGGCCACAATGGCGATTGCAATAAAAAAAATAGCGTGCTGCTAGCGTTTCAAGAATCAGTAAAATATTAGTTTGCATTTTTACCTACATTTTTTAACTACTTTATATCTGTATCTTTTTATTCAGCTTTAGCGTGCAGAGTTCTGGTTTTAGTAACAAAAAGTGATATAAATTACGGAACCTTAATTTTTTTATACCCTAAATGATAGATATCATATGTTCATTTTCTAACCTCCATGGAAAGATTATTACGAAAAACCCAAAAAGGTGACGAAAATGAGATCCGCATTTCCATATTTCTTTGATGTAACTTTATATCTTCTTGATATGCATGTATTCAATATATAAATGTTTGTAAACTGTTATTTTTCAAAATTTTATAATTCCAATTTTTAATATTGTTTTAAATAACATGTTGCCCATGTCCATCTTAAATAATGTAGCTTTATAGCTGTGGAAGAATTCTTGAAATTGGTCCAGTTGTTTTCATTTTTATTTCTGACAAACAAACAAACTTTATCTTAGTAATATCTTAGTATAGATTACTTAGTTTTTTATTATTATCTGAATAAATTTGCATTGTACCATGGTAAAAAAAATTGTTAGAAGAGGGCATGCCTGTGACTTAGTTGAAATACTTTTTTTAACCTCGCCATCACCATATTATTCCGCCTAAAACATTGCTTGATAACGTCAGATGATAGATAGTAAGCATGTATTAAAATGTCCGTCGTTGAGAACAATCACTTTCATAAAAATAAAGTCATTTAAAACTTTTTTTCGCAATGCAAAAACCACACTTCAGCCAGTGTTTTAGGCGTGTAACCAATATGGTGAATCAGTTAGCGGAAGGAAAAAAAAAAAAAAGCAGCTTCACACACTTAGCCTACCACGAGCAGAAGTGGCCACTCTCTGATCCAAACAAAAAAGCGGTGCATTTTGAGAAATGATCCTGCACCTATTAAAACATGGTCGTTAATACAAAGCAAAAATTTCATTGTAGCCACGATTATTTTGAGAGTACACTTAACTACGGTATGGATATAACGTGCCTTTAGATGGTCAAATTTTTTTTTTTTAGAGCGGTCTCATTGGTCGATAAAAAAGGAACGTCCTTTGGCGGGTTACACGTGACTGGGTAACCACTTCTCCTCCTTGCTTGCAACTGGCTCAGAGTCGACGAGGGCATGGCAAAGAGCACTGCTTTGCAATAGTCGACGTGAAGCATATGTACCTGGTGTGTTAAAAAAAATCCCTTTTGGCACAGCCTGCACGCGTAGGTAGATATCGAAGTACTTATTTCTTACGAAAATATTTTGGAAACTTCTGTAATCTCCTGGAACATTAAAAAAAATTAAATCAGCCTAAATGACACCCTTTATGTTCGCCAATATTAAAAAAATCTCAATTTAACATTTTCTCATATTCCATGGTCGCATTAGGATGGTTATTAATAAATTCCAACGAACTCGATACTAGGAATTTTTTTTTTTTTTTTAAACTCAAACCCTGTTTAACGGTAATAGTTCGTTTCATCAAAAATTGTTCTAGCAAAAGGTTTTAGATTAAAGTTTAGGTGATTTATAATAAATTATAATGGGTTCCATAGTACAACTATTATATAAATTACCAACATTTTGTCTTTCTACCCTCATTATTTCCACCCTTTGCAGAAATGGTAAGTATTGTATTATAAAAAAAGTTTCAGTCTTAAAATTTTAGGTAAAAATTATAAGATTTACAATTAATTTTAACGGTTTCGATACTGTAGCTACTAA